>NC_067400.1:412431824-413054602 GCF_016432865.1 Antechinus flavipes
TAGCTATTATTATTATTATTAATCATTATTACTGTTTGACTTAAGTGACAAAATGACTCAGAAATTTTGAGCTTTCCTTAGGCCTTCTTCATTTAGCAAAGTAGGCAGGCTACCATTCCTGATCTTGGGGACTTTATATCCAATTGTGACTCAAACATATCAGAAAACTTAAGGAAATAGAGCAGTCAACCTAAGGAAGTTTTAGTCCTAATAGAAAATTGGGTCTAATGGAAACTATCAGACATCAACAAGTTTCCTTAGAAACACAACTCCTTCTCTTCCTTTCAGCTACAGGATAGATTGAGTCTACCTTGAAATAAAGGGGACTTTCTGATTATTATTTTTGTCCTTGCTTCAGTTCAGTTCTATAACCACATATAAAGATCCTTCTATGTGCAAATCACTTTTCTTTGGTGCTAGGAATACAAAGGCACCTGCCTTTGCCTTAAGTCGATGTCAAAGAATTTAAAAAACTGTGTAAAATATTTTAACTAAAAAAATTTTACTTTTTTACTTCATATTTTGGACAGAAAAACTATCATATTTGGATGAAAAAAATTCCTATTAAAACATAGTTTATTTGGGGAAAAATGTGGTCATCTACCTCCATTAAAGTCCTATTCTGATATGCTCCATCATCATGTGATGATGACACTTCCTCCTAGAAGGCTATACTCCTAGAACCTCAGCTCTGGCAGGTTCTGTCCTGAATGTGTCTGTCCATTGAATATTGACTTCATTAAGTGTGTCAAGACATTTCACCAGAAGCTTGGCTACCAGGTGTTGAATTTATTTGCTTATTTATTTATTTTTTTTTGTCTACAACAGCTAATGAGCTATCTACTAAAGAACAGAGGGAAGGTCTTGTCATCTGAGTCAGCAGAGAGAAAGTATCTATCCAAATGAAACCATGCATTTCAGATTGATTAAAGTATAGATGTTGAATACATGTACTTGATTAAATTTATATTTCATTTCAGTCTTTCCCCTTGAGAAGGTGAGTCTATTCCTGGGGACAAGGACTATTTTTATTGAATATGAATGTATTTATTCACATATGAACTCTGGAAATGATATGTTACCATGAATGGGAAAGAAACAGAGGCTAAATCAGGGGTCCTTAAATTACAGCCGGGGCCAGATGCAGCAGCTGAGAACGTTTATCCCCCTCACCCAGGGCTATGACATTTCTTTATTTAAAGGCCCACAAAACAAAGTTTTTGTTTTTACTATAGTCCAGCCCTCCAACAGTCTGAGGGACAGTGAACTGGCCCCTATTTTAAAAAGTTGGAGGACCCCTGGATATTTGAGGTAATAATAGTGATATTGAATGCCAGCATTTATGAAATACTATAAAGTTTGAAAAGCATTTTATATATATTATTTCATTTGATCACACAAAAAAGTTAAAGCCTTTAAAATATATACTATTTACCTAGATGTATGGCAATGTTAACAATATCTCACATTTATATAGTGCTTTAAAAGAACATAATCATTCTTGATCCTCTTAACAACCTATTGAAGAGATATGATAGTAACTACGTTTTGCAAATAAAGAAATTGAGAGGTTAAGTGATTTGTGTAAAATCATCTTAAATGGAAGAATCTTGTTTCAATGTGGGTCTTCTACCTCCAAATACTGAACTCATTATATAAATTATAATGTGAATCATTTCATCCTCTTGCTTCTATGCTGGGATTGTCTTTGTCTAGAACAGGGGTTCTTAAACTGAAATTCACAGACTTCCATGGTGTCAGTGTATAGATTTCAAGCAGTTCATGAACTTGGATAGGAAAAAAATTATATCTTTTTTCACTAACCTCTAGCTGAAATTTATTATTGATATATATTGATTGATATGATTGAAATTATTGATATTATTGATAGTAAATTTAGTATTGATTTGATTATTGATGAACAATAACAACAGCATCTCTTTCTCTTATTCTAAGAAAAATTACATCATTTTCTTGAAGCTGTCAAAAGAGTCCAAGATGCAAGAACTATAGATCTAGAAAGTTCCTGCCATTCAGGGCAGAACTTGCCAGAACTGAGGTTCTAGGAGTATAGCCTTCTAGGAGGAAGTGTCATCCTCACATTATGATGAAGCATATCAGAATAGGACTTGAAAGGAGGTGGATAACCACATGTTTTTTTCCCTAATAAACTATGTTTTAATAGGAACCTTTTTCATCCAAATATGAGTTTTTCTGTCCGAAATATGAAGTAAAAAAGTAAGATATTTTAAAAAGTTTAAAAAGGAGCCATCTTCAATTTTATGCTGTAGACTAGATCTTAACATTATTGTTCAGTCATTTTAGTCCAATTCTTTGTGACCCTATTTGGAGTTTTTTGGCACAAATATCAGATTGGCTTGCCATTTCCCACTCCAGCTCTATTTACAGATGATAGAACTGAGGCAAAAGGTATTAAGACTTGCCTGAGGTCACAGTGCTATCAACTGTGTGGGGCTAGATTTGAATTCAGGAAGATGAATCTTCTCCACGGTAAGCCAAGCATTCTATCCACTAGGCCAGTTAGGCCTTAGCAAAAGCAGAGCAATTAAAGGTTTATCCCAAGGATTGAAATTTTTAAAAGTATAAAAATTTAGCACTATTTTAGCAGCAAGGACAAAAGTGAATTTAATACTTCCATAGTATTACTAACTTCTCTCAGGGAGCTATATACTACTATAGTAACTAAATTATCTATAGCTACTATACTGATATAGTAACTAAATTTTCAATCAATTTGATTGATTACTGATTATATTGTTTTGACATCAAAAATTACAAATTTGATCTTGGAGTCCAAGGTCATTGTCAGATGTGGTTCTCCTCCTTCATGGTGTCACAAAAACACACACATGCGTTGCAATTATAGGTAGATAACATTTTCACTGGACAAGTTTGATGAATTCTTGAAAGCTAAACCCTATGCATGAAAAACTTCAAAACTTGATAATCATTTTGTCTTCCTTCTTATAACATCATGAAGCTGATTGTTAGAACTCTTGAAAATGAGTTGCTCTCTAGGACCTTAGATTTAAAAATCCTTTGACCTTTTTGATGTAAGATACAAAAGAGCATCTCTAAAGGGATCCAGGAATCCAAAACAAATGAATTATATTCCAAGTTAGGGCATTCCTTTTGTTTGATTTTACATTCCTTCCATTTGTGTCATGATAGAAGACAGATTTAGGGTTGTCCCTTCTCAACCAAGTAAGTAAAAGGAACAAACAATTGGACACACTATAGTTCTACATTAGTACTTCAAAGAGGAAAGATCCAGGGAAAAGGAAAGAAAAAAATCCAGCAACTGATAATGGAAATAGCTTTGTGCAAGGGCAAAGTTGGTGATAAATTTTTTTGGTTTGATTTTGGGGGCTACAGTACTCATGATTTCCTCCCTTATATTGGGGCTTCTTAAACTTTTTCTATTTGTAACCCCTTTTTGTCTGAGAAATTTTTATGTAACTCCAGATAGGTTGGTATTTAAAATAGGTGTACAAATCAAACATTTACTGATACTAAATCATAATTTTGTGACTCCCCCATTCAGTTATGAGAGCCCATATGGGATTGTGACCCACAGTTTAAGAAGCTGGATCTTAGACTATGGGCTCCTTGAGAGAAGAGCCTGTCTTTTGTCTTTCTTTATATCCACAACACTTAGTACAATGTCTGGCACATAGTAGGTGGGAGTCAAGATTGTATGAAGTCTTCAGCCTCATTCCTCCTCCAGAGTCATCACTGCCCAGTGGCAGGACAGAGTCAAGATAACCAGTGATAGCCTGGGATGTGGTGGATGACCTAAGAGTCTTTGATGTCTAACTAGACTATAAGCATGCGTTCACTAGCCTTCATGGCCATTGAAACAAATTGATGTGTAGGGTATATTCAGGGAAGACTAATACCTTTGGGGTGAAGGCTGTCAAGTCTTTTATAGGACTGCTTTGGTATGTGCCTGATCCACCTAACTCTCACTTGTGGCTCCAAGAAGCTTAACACGCACAGTGGCTACACCCTAGTAAACTGTTTTTGGCAAATGGGCAAAACCAGATTGAGAGCAACCAAGGGATCTCAAACTATAGAGTGAGTTAGGGGGGTGTCTACCCCAAGCATGTAAAGATTTTCCCTGATGGAATGGATGGATGAGAACCATCTTAGAATCAGAAGTTAAGAAAATGCTATTCAGAATAGACTTATTTCGGTAACTGAGTACATATTTAGCATACTGCCATGCAAAAATAAGAATAAAACAATTATAGTCATTTCAAACATGTGTGATTCTTTCTCCAAAAGAAAAAAGGAGGCTTTTAAAAATCTAATTCCTTTGTTTGAATATTGTGAAGTAAAATCTTATCTATATGTAATTTTTATAGAATGTGGTAGTTAAGTAGAAGACCAAGTTATAGAGAAAGCACTAGCCTGCATTAACAGGAAGAGTTTACTTATCTGGGAATTCTCTATATCAATAAAATATGGATCCAGTCCCTATCCCTCTCCTTCCCTATACCAAACTCTTCAGTCACCTTCATTTATCAGTGATAACAAAATGTGGCTTGAGAGCCATGCATTTGTAAATATTACTAGCCTGGGCTTTGTTTTTTCTTGAGTTGTTTTGGAATTTTTGTGATTCCAATTGGGCTTTTCTTGATAGAGAGATAGTGGAGTGGTTCGTCATTTACTTCTCTAGCTCATTTTACAGATAAGAGAATTAAGGCAAACAGAGCTAAGTGACTTGCCCAGGGTCATATAGCTAGTCTGAGATTAGATTTGGACTCAAGAGCATGAGTATTTCTGAATCTAAGCCCAACACACTACAATAAACAGGGCCCCTTAGCTGCCTTTGCATTTAGCATGGGGCAAAATTGTGAAATAGGTAGAATGTTAACAAGGAAAAGAATACAGAGGGGATTCATTCAGTTGAGGAGTACCACCTATAGTACCTCCAGTTTTATTGTCTATTAGTAATAGTAACTAATACTTTTAGAGTACTTTAAAGTTTAGTTTACTCATTTGTAATAAGGACATGCACTATGGATGACTTTACAAACATTTGTACAGAGACAGATGATTCACGGATGACTCCTACATCAGTAACAATTTTCCGATCATTAAAATATAATCAATGTCATTTTTGTGGTGTCAATCATTTATAATGAACTTATATTCAAAATTGTAGTTTTCCTTTACAGACCATATCTTTCTCCTTGGCAAATAGGTCAAGTATGTGTATGTATACGTGAGTGTGTGTTTACATATGCATATAAAATCTATTTATGTTTTATTAATTTATTTTATATAATTTATTTATATTTTATATATTTATATATGCATAGTATAAATATACTTACACACATGTATATGTACATATGTATATATGTGTTATGCAAATATAATGCAATTTGAGAAGAAAAATAACACTAACAATTGCAGGAATTAAAGAGAAGAATTTTATGTCCTTAAAGTCTCTGAAAGGCAGAGTTGAAAACACATGATTAAGTGTAAATATATTTTTAAAATTGCTTTAAATATACTGTTTTAAGCCTTTTAAAAAGATTTGTTCATGGAAATTGAACAGATTATAAGTCAGTAATGAGTGGTTAATATATATTTTAACACATTTTAAATTCTTTTTTTAAAATCCTAGGCTGATCAGATATCTGGTTTTCATATAAGATCTGTGCTCTGTGTCCCTATTTGGAACAGCAATCACCAAATAATTGGTAAGATATTAATATATAAGTAAGATAATATTGTTCTGGAATCAAGTACTCTTCCTTTGAAGTCAGTTAGTATTGTTTCTGCTTTTTTTGAGCTCTAGAATTCACTAGTTTGAGTCTTATCCCATTCCACATGTTTAAACAGACTCCATGTAAGAAGTTCATACTTCTTTCTGAGGAAATTAAGTATTTATCCATTCATTTATTAGCAAATTTTTATTGAGTGCAAGGCAAAAGTTCATCATATACTTAAAGTGCAGAGAAATAAGAGGCATGCTGAATTAGTGCTATATATTAGGCATTTAGACTTTTCCCAAGAGACATGGAATAGTCCATATTTTCATAGTAGTGATCAACTACTAATTTCTGCTTTCAAATATACTCCTAATTTACCTGGCTAGCCAATCCTGCCTCTGAAAATCACATCCAAGAAATCATTGCACCTGAAAAACCTAGAGTTGGCACAGGGGGCAAAACTAAACAAAGAAACACTAATAAGATTCTTCAAACTAGGGCTAAAAGAGAGATATTTTCCTTTGGGAGTAACAGGTTTTATTCTATGAGGGAAAAAATCCCTCATTTCTAACTATATCAGCATGATCCATTTCATCATTAAGTTTCAGGGAACTGATTAGTACTTATAAGTATAAGTCTATATTTTGTCAATTAGTACCTCGACCTAAATTTGGAAATGATATTTCTCATTCATTTACTTAATAGAATCAAATATCTGTCAATACTATGGGTGGATCAATCACATGGGAAAAGATGAATACTTAGGCAAGGTTTAGAAATCACAATTTCTACTACAAAACACAAAGCAAGACCAATGCAGACAGTAATTGTGCTGACAGTTAACAGAATGAAAACCTAATACTATGGCAATGAATGAAGACAAATAACCAAGTATTTTTTTCCTATGTTGTAAAATCACATCATTTTGAGTTAACAATTTTATTTCTATATTGGGACTAACTTATCTAAATGTGAGATGCCTAAAATTTTTCATTTTACCCACAAATTCCTAGCAAATTCCATGGACTTATTCTTTGTAAAAGTATGTCACTTTCTATAGAGTAATTAAGCGGCAAAATGGATAGAGTAATGTGGCTGGAGTTAGAAAGATTTTTGTTGTAGGTCTTTATGTTTAGACATTTGCTTTGCCCTTGAGTGTATCTATACCAAAATCAACCATGCTGTAAAAGAGTTCTAATGGGTTATAGATTCAGGGAACCCTAAGGATATTTTGTATCTCCTTAAATTTTAGTGATTCTCAGTCTAAAAGTCATTGCTCTAGAAACCTCAAAAGGACCATTTTCCTTTCTAAGTCCCTTCTTTCTGATAGGGAGCCCATGTGGACAGAATTTAAATAGAGCATTTGTGTCAGATGTCCATACTACACTAGAGTATAATTCTAGTCTAAACTAGAGATGAGCTAAATTCCTGCTATGAATTTTGGCAATATTTGGCTTTCTGTGTTTCATAATAACATCATTGTGTGAACTCTTTCAACAGGAGTTGCTCAAGTCTTAAATAGACTGGATGGGAAACCTTTTGATGATGCTGATCAACGACTTTTTGAGGTACAGAAAGATCTTTGTAAACTAGGAGAGGGGAATGGGTGACCTAAATATTATACCTGGGCCAAAGTTCTTTCAGAGACTGAAGTCAGAAGGGTTAGAGCTTTCTTGATGTTAAGATTTGCTCATTTAGATCTACTGCATCCCTATATACTCCCTCTCTGCTGGATGTGACCAATTTGTCATAGCATCCCCATCTGATACAGCCAGCTTTATTGGGATTGTCTATGTGATTGCTCATTTCTATTCTATCTGGGCTTGCCCTGCTAGCTACTTCTCTCCACTGCTGGCCACTGGCTCTTGCTGAACTCTCCCAATCTTGGCTCTTAGTTATGATCAGCATTTGTAACTTCTCACATCCTAGAGTTGGAAATGAAACTTAAACATTTATATTTTCAAAGCCTTTTATTTGCAAAATATTCTACAGTTATGTGAAGATTATTCTCAAAATCTACAAAGTAATTCACAACACATTATATTGGAAGTAGCATGATTTACTTATGACCACACAAATTCCATAATGATAGATTTCTAACACTTGATATCCATGTGACTCTATACAAGTCACTTAATCTCTGTTTTTTCTCTATTTCCTCAATTATAAAAGAAGGATCCTCATAACACCTGTTATGAATTGTTAATGAGGATTAAATGAGATATTTATAAAGCACTCAGCACATAGCAGGTACTAAATAAATGCTTATTTCCTCCCTTTGGCTCTTTGGGCAAGTTGTTTAAGCTCTCAGTGCCCCTAGACAACTCTTAAAGACTTAAAATTGCAGAAGAGTTACAGATCCCCATTGATGAACGTTATTTCTTCACTGGGAGGTCTTACCTAAGTGAATTCAAAGTTCTAAACTAATAAAAAGTCAATTCACACTTGTCCCTGAAAGCTGCCTATCTGTTTTAAACTATGACCTTTCTCTTTCTTAGGCCTTTGTCATTTTTTGTGGCCTTGGAATCAACAACACAATAATGTATGATCAAGTAAAGAAGTCCTGGGCCAAGCAATCTGTTGCTCTCGATGTAAGTATATTGGCAATGGAGGGACAATTGGTATCACTGGAGATTTGAAAGCCATCTTTGTAAAGATGTAGAATCCTGAGGTTCAAGTTCAGGAACTTTTAAAACTTTTGCCATATTTAATATATAAAACCTCTTTGATGTATTTGACATATTGAATAGTTTTGTTGATTCTCCTGCTTCCTATTTCTCCTATCTTTTTTCTTCTTACCCCTTTTGAAAAAAAATTATATTTTTATATATATTTTTTAATTGATAGAACACATGCATGGGTAATTTTTACAACATTGTCCCTTGCACTCATTTCTGTTCCAACTATTCCCTTCCCTCCCTCCACCCCTCCCCTAGATGACAGGCAAGTCTTACACATGTTAAACATGTTAAAGTATATCTTAGATACAATATATATGTACAGATCCATACAGTTCTCTTGTTGCACAAGAAAAATTGGATTCTGAAGGTAAAAATAACCTGTAAAGAAAAACAAAAATGCAAGTAGTCCACATTCATTTCCTAGTGTTCCTTCTCTGGGTATAGCTGATTCTGTCCATCATTGATCAATCCAAACTGAATTGGATCTTCTCTTTGTCGAAGAAATCCACTTCCATCAGAATACATTCTCATACAGTATTGTTTTGAAGTGTATAATGATCTCCTGGTTCTGCTCATTTCATTTAGCATCAGTTCATGTAGGTCTCTCCAAGCCTCTCTGTATTCATCCTGCTGGTCGTTTCTTATAGAACAATAATATTCCATAACGTTCATATACCACAATTTACTCAGCCATTCTCCAATTGATGGGCACCCATTCATTTTCCAATTTCTAGCCACTACAAACAGAGTTGCCACAAACATTTTGGCACATACAGGTCCCTTTCCCTTCTTTAGTATCTTTTTGTGATATAAGCTCAGTAGTAACACTGCTGGATCAAAGGGTATGCACATTTTGATAACTTTTTGGGCATAATTCCAGATTGCTCTCAGAATGGTTGGATCCATTCACAACTCCACCAACAATGTATCAGTGTCCCAGTTTTCCCGCAGCCCCTCCAACATTCATCATTATCAAATTTTCCTGTCATCTTAGCCAATCTGACAGGTGTGTGGTGGTGTCTCAGAGTTGTCTTAATTTGCATTTCTCTGATCAATAGTGATTTGGAACACTCTTTCATATGAGTGGTAATAGTTTCAATTTCATCATCTGAAAATTTTGACCATTTATCATTGGAGAATGGCTTGATTTCTTATAAATTAGAGTTAATTCTTTATATATTTTGGAAATTAGGCCTTTATCAGAACTGAACCTAAGGAACTTTTAAAAAAAGATTTAGAGAGAAGGGAAGGTTCCTAGGATAAAGCCCTGGAGAACAATCAGGTTAAGGAATAAGGGGATGAGGGGCAATCTAGGAGAAGTCAGACATGATGGAAACCATCAAAGAACTTTTTGAGAGAACCCAAAGGATATAAGTAGGCAATTAGATTGTGAAGTGGATACAGCATCAGGCCTGGAGCCAAGGAGACTGAGTTTAAATGTGGTCTCAGAAACTTACCAGCTGGGCAAGTCACTTATTCTGTTTGCCTCAGTTTTCTTATCTGTAAAATAAGCTGGAGAAGGAAATGGCAATCTACTCTAGTACTTTTGCCAAGAAAGCCCCAAATTGGGTCATGAAGAGTCAGACCTGACTAAAATGAATAAACAATAAAAGTATATGATTATCTAGAGGCAAATTCAACAATATCAAAAATTGTAGAGAAGTCAAGGATGATAAAGGTTATGAAAATTCCAGCATAGAAAGAAGTAAAGAGATTCTTTAGTAACCCTGGAAAGAGCATTTTCAGTTAAGTGGTAGAAAACATAAGACAAATTTCAAGGAACTGAGTGCTTGATGAGAAAGTGGCAGCTACAAATGTTGGCAATTATTTCTCAGAGTTTAGTGGCAAAAGGGAAGAAAGATTTAAGATAATGACATAAGGATATGGTGGAGTTAAAGGAAAGGCTTTTAGGGGAGTGAGGTAGAAGTAGAAATGGAAAAGTATGAGATTCTAATCAGAAAAAGTAATTTCAATTGATTTTAACCATAAATTATTATGTAAATTATCATATAATATAAATTATGATAATTATCCCCACAAAGTATACCATCTTAAGTATATTTTCACTTTTCACTCTACTGCACACAAAATAATTGGGAAGATACATGGTTTATTTGGGACAACTAGGAAGGTAGTCCCAAAAATAACAGGGTTCCCTCCTGAACTAAATCCTTTTGGTCCTCAGGCTTTACAAACATCAATTAACTTTTGTAATTCATAGAAATATCTCAATACATACTAATAGTATTTCTCCTTATTTTTGACTGCCTAATTTGTACCACTTACATATATACCAGTTATAAATAGTCTCTTCCTTGTGTAGTTCAGATCTTAAGATCCAACAAATGCAAACCCCCCCCCAAAAAAAAACAAAACAAAACAAAAACCAAAAAGGTGTCTGTGGATAGTTTGATTCTGTGAACTCATAAGACAAAAGGAATTTGCTACTAAATGAAAGCTTGACTTATAAATTCTCCTTGGAGAAGCAAATAAAAAAGCTGAGGAGTTTGGTTTTTTGTGTACCCAAGGGCACTAAGAAATATTTTTTAGAACACATGATCATTTTTAATCAAATTGGCATATACTTGTCAAAGATGGATACATGGTAATGGGAAGAAGATATAAAGCATATTGAGAAATATTATGCAGGTTTGGGGAAAAAAGAGAGGCCAGTAGCCTGTATAGTTCTCAGAAGGATCATATCTCTATATATCATGAATTTACTCTTCCTAAAGAGTGTTGGAAGATGCTCAACATGACAAGCAATAATCATCACCAAGTTAAAACTGATTATGTCTTATAAACCAGGAAAGGACTGTTTCTTGATGTGGGAATTATAAAAAAAAAATCAGTTCTCTGTGCAGTCAGACCACTGACTGGTTAAAACAAAAGACAAAATCAAATTAGAAGTAAAGCTGAAGACAGTGCACAAAATTATAACAGCTTCAACCTGACCAAGTCAAATGAGCTATTATTAATGTTTAAAAATGAGAAATGTAGGAAGGCAAAGACAGTCAAGTTGGAGATGACATAATTTTGAAAACATTGAAGAATCATTCTATAATATATTTCAGTGGGAAGGTACTAAAAGAATAGGGAAAAAATGCCATAGATTGCATTATCTCCTCTCCCCAAACCAAAAAAAAAAAAAAAGATGAAGAGGACATCAATAACTTCTGACCCATTTTTCTACTTTTCTTCCTTTTAAAATTTTCATGAGAATAATTACATGTACATTAAGGGTTTTTCTTGATGAAAATATAAGAAGGAAAATGGTAATTTCACAAATGATTTTCTACATTAGATTCCATCTTCACAGTTATGAAATTAATAGAAAGAGATTGAAAATACAAGATATCACTGTGTTCATTATTCATTGATTACCCAAAAAAAAAAAATATGTGTGAGAACTTGACCTAGTATAATGATGTTCTAGTAACACACTTTTCTAGAAAAGAATTTTTCATGCACATGTTAAGATTGTACAGGATTTCTTGATAAATGTAATCACAAAATTTACTGTTCAATAACACTCTGGTAATGACTGAAGAGAGGCATAAAACAGGAGATATCTCTTTGACAAAGATTTTTGCTGCTATGATGTCTTTTTAAAAGTACAAATTTAAAATTTTTTCTCTCTATATCAGTGGTCCTCAAGCTTTTGTTCTCAGTATCTTTATCCTATTAAAAATGATTGAGAATCTGTCCAAAGAGTTTTTGTTTGTGTGGATTATAGTTATAGATATTGATCACATTAAAAATAAAAACCAATTATGAATTTGTAGACTCTCTGAAAGGATTTCAGAGATTCCTCAGGATGCTCTGGACCAGACTTGGACCTATGTATGAATGACAGTGCATGGACGGAAGGAGGTAAAACAATATTACTTGGCTTCTGCATTAAGAGAGACACAGAGAAAAACACAGATAAAGACAGAGAGACACAGAGGGAGAGACAGAGAGACAGAGGCAGAGAGGGTGAATCTTCGTAAGTCTCACATGTTTTATTGATTGTAATGAGTCAGGTACATGTCCCAGTGGATGGAGAATTGAATGTACTTACAGTTAGGAAGATCTGAGTTCAAATCCTGACTCACATATTAACTAGTAATATGATCCTAGGCAAGTTATTTAGCCCTTGGCTCAGTCTTCTCATTTTTTTAAAACTAGGTAAAAGATTATCTACTTCATTTCTTCCTAGCCTAATCATTGATTCAACATTGTCTCAGCCAAACTGAAATCTGTTAAGGACTTTAGCTTAAAAAAAGTCAAGGTCTCCCATTGCATCCAGTACCATTGCCACACATCTTGTTCTATATCTGTCCTTGATGATTCTGGAGGAAATAGGGAAGCTGATGACTTGGGTAGCCTTCCCTCACTGAAGTTCATCTCATTTACATGTCATGGTATCACCTTCCTGTCTCATGATCCTCTTCAAGAACAAAGGACAATGGCAACTAGCTTTATCTTGTTATCTTACTTGATCTTGTCAACCAAATGAAGCCCATCCTTCAAATGTAGAGGAATCCAAGCTGGGTTGAAAGCAGACAATTTTTATTAAAAGGGAAATCCCACACTTAGTGTCAAGGTCCTCATTACAAAGTACAAAGGAGCCCAAACACCAGCAGAGGCAGGGAGATCTGAAAACCACAAAGAGGAAGTTCATGGAAGAGTCAAGAAAAAGAAAGGATAGTTTCCCCCAGGAACAGGTGGACATAGAAGCAGGATGTTTTTCAGGAACAGGTGAATTTGGGTCAATTTGGAGTGGGGAGCACAACTCAGCAAGGTCAGCCAGAGAACACCAGCAAAGACATCTGGAAGTCAGCAAAGACATCCCTACACACTCCGGATTGGTTTCTTTCAGAAATAAGCTTATTTTGTGTCCAGTGCACCTGCCTGGTAAGGTAATTAATAGAAAACAGACATATTAATCTCAGAGGTATTACCATAATCCTATCTTGCATTGTATTTACATTTTTGCTCTTAAATAATGTTGGAGTGTAAAATCCCAGAGGAGAAGAACTAAGTACTATTCATTTTTGCAGTAACATCTACCAGGACACCTTGTACATACTACATTGTCAATGTGTTGTTGTTCAGTTGTTTTTCTATAGTATCTGACTCTTTATGAATTCATTTGGGGTTTTCTTGGCAAAGAGACTGGAGTAGTTTGTCATTTCCTTTTCTAGCTCATTTACGGATAAGGTAAGCTGAGTTAAGTGAATTTCCTGGGGTCACACAACTATTAAGTAAGTGACTGAGGCCATATTTGAACTCAAAAAGATGAACCTTCCTTACCTCAGACTCAGCTTATTCACTGTTCCATTATCAACATTGCCAGTCTTGTTAATTATGTATGTCAAATGAATACACATTCAAACTCATTAATATATATGACCATAAGACTTGCAAAGTTCTTTGGCTAAGTTGTTGAAAGAGGGAAATGATGATCTGGCTGATCACACAGCTGTCATCACCATTTACTTGTGAGAATGCCTAGTTTCTCCCTTCAAAGAAGAATAACAGAAGAATAATTTCCTGCTACTACACAGCCTGAGTGTAACTGCAAATAGGATATTTCCCAATGAATCAAGACATCAACTTGGTTGACCTGCAATAGTAGCGAGAAATAGGAAGAATCTCTTCTCCCCACTCTGAATGTTTTGATCTCCAAAAAAGAATTGAGCTCAATGATTCCTCTTCTCTGCCCCCAACCCCAAGAAAATTACTATTAAGGTATGATTCACTGATGTTGAAAATAGTAAATATCTCCTACTGAAGTTGAACTGCCTGCTGAAAATCCTTGTTCATTAGTGGGGACTCCAGACAGAGACTGCAAATTATAAGTCAAAAGCAACACATAATTGGAGACAGGAAATGTTCACAGACCTAATTCTTCTTTGAAGACACTTTGAATGATGTTCTCTCTCCTCTCAAAAGAAATAGAATTGAAAAAAAAGAAAAAAAGACTTATTTTCCTGAACCTGTTCTCTAATAATTGGCTCCTTGTTGAATATTTATTTAGGTTGCTGTATAAAGAGCCTTTGGAAACTTTGAGTGAAAAGCCTGTTTGTTCACTTAGTTGTCATTAACTTTGACTAAAAGGTGATCTGCAAAAATGACACAAGCAAATCATCTTGCTTTCTCTTGTGACTAACATACCTAAAAAATCAGGTAGGTAGATTTGGACTAAAGGAAATTGTTTCCTAGCCCTTGAGTCTGTGGCTCAAAGAACTGAACTGAGATAATCACTGACTACATCAGATTAGATAATTTATATAAAAAGATCAGCAATGGGGATATAGTGACAACTTTGAGGACTGAATGAACCAAATGGTTTATTTGAAGCTAATCACACAAATTCCAGTATAATTTTAAAACTTTTCTGTTCACATGATTAGAGGAATATGTATGTAATAAAAATTCAATAAAATTTTGTTGAATTAGACAATCTCATTAATAGTAATAATAGAAACAAGGTATTTATTTAGTATTTCATCATTTTCAAAGTAATTTTTTCACAGCAACACAACTCTGAAGGAGATGAATTGAAATGGCTGAATTCTGCATCCAAGATAGTGAGAAGCAAATAAAAGCAAAACTGACCTCTCATCTTGGCTTTTGATTTAGTGCCTAGTGGGGAAAAACAGAGGTTAGACTAATATGTCCAGTGAATTTGGGGAATCATCCTTTGCAAATATCAGAAATATTCTAAATGTACTTCCAAAAAAGAGGAATTCTAAACAGGTCATGAGTAGTAGGGATAAGTGTTTACAGTTGAATATTTTGGAAATGGGTAGTAGTGGTCAATATTTAGTGCCCCATTTTGGATTCAGTCTTACTGAGACCCTTTGCCTCCTCCTTGCTCTTAGAGAACAATGAGATGCTCACAAGCACCAGATACCCTTAAGGCATCATAGGATTGCATTGTTAATAATATGCAATATGAAAAATACACAGATCAGGGTTGTGGAGACAAATTGAGATTGAATACAAATATTGTGTAATACAAGCAACTGAATAACAACTAAAACGAATATCCCTTTATGTGCAGACAAATGGTTTTAATATATGAAGCTCAGATTTGAAAAATTGATAGCATTTTGAAAGGAGCAATCATTGGTCTGAGTTTTTCCATAGGCCAAAAAGAATGCCTCATATTCTCTGTTCAGTACTTATAAACTAGAAACTCAAGAAAGCAAGTGGTTTGTTAGAAAAGCACTAATGATGCATTAATAAATCAGATAACCAATTTGTTGGAGAAAATCAACCTCATTGTAAATCATAACAAGGGACAGAGAACAAAGGTGGGCAGGGAAAGCTATGTAATTGTCAGGGTTGAACTTGTTTTTTCTAAAATATTTATGGATTACCCAGAATGCATACATATACATAAATGAATTACACTGACAATTGAATGTTGAGGACTTTTAAAATTGAGAACTAATAGAAAGACCCATTTATGAAAGATTACTATAGCTGAGAATTGTCAGGATTTTAGATACATGAGTTTTTAATTTTTAAATCTGTTTCATTGATACCTTTTGTGTTTCATACTGAAGTCATTTTGGGATAAAGCTTTCCACTGTCACCTACCTTCCCTATCTTCTTCCCACACCAGTTAAGCAAAAACAACCGATACAATGATCCCATGTCATATGTATTGCTTTTTTTTTTTTTTAAGATAAAATGATTTGGTTATCTACATTGTTACCCAAATGAATGAAATAATAAACTCAGGGGCAGCTAGATGGCTCAGTGGATAGAGAACTGGCCCTGAAGTCAGGAAGACCTGAGTTCAAATCTAGCCTCAGACACTTAATAGTTATTAGCTTGTGACCTTGGAAAAGTCATTTAACCCCAATTGTCTCAGCAAAAAAAAAAAAAAATTAATAATAGTAGTCAGTTGTTTGGGGGAATTTATGTAATAGAGACAAGCCAATAATATTTCATACAGAAGTGATGTTCTGTGGGCTTCAGAAAACATACTCACATTGTTTTAGTATATTTTAGTTAGTTTAGTTTTAGTTTAGTTTGTGTGCATGAAAAGTCATAGAATCATAGCTTTAGAGCCAGAAGGAATCTAAGAAACCATCTACTGCAAGTGAGTATATATATATTTAAAGTTTTAGCCAACAATATTATATGTGACATGTCCAAAATCCACCAGTCCTCTTATTCACTCCCCAAACACTGAACTACACCTCCCTAGAGACCCACACATGGCACCAGAGCTAAGACTCTAATAGACTGCTTTGGGATTGTCTCATTGTTCTCCAGCTAACCCACCCTGAACAAGATTCATTTAGGTCTCAACAGGATCTTCCTTTCCAAACTTTTAATCCTAAGGATCCTTAGATCTATCATCAACTCAGCTGATGCACCCCAAGAATCACCAGGACTTTCTATCTGTCCTGCAGACAATCTTTCCTACATGTGATAATAGGGTGGTATAGTGGGTAGAGAATTAAACCTGGAGAACTGGGTTCAAATCGAGCATCAGATAATAGATATGTGACTCTGGACAAGTAATTTTAACCTGTGTTTGTCTCAGTTTTCTTTTCTGTAAAATGAGGATAATAATAGCATTTACCTCTTGCATCTACCTCTTATGGGTATTGTGAGGATCAAATGAGATGATATTTGTAAAGTGCTTACCACATTGCCTGACCATAGTAGGCACTTTATAAATGCGTGTTTCCTGCCTTCCAAGTATTGTTATCCCAATTCAAATATAAGCTTTTTGAAAACAGGCATTTTTATTTGTACTGGCTCACTGTAGGTACTTAGTAAATGTTCTTCTATTCTGTTCCATACAAAAAGCAAAAAAAAAGTCACCTTAGAAAGTTAGATGTACTGGCTGCACAATTTTGGGACATCTCTGCAATGAAACTTATGATTGATAAAACTTCGTCATACTTCAAGATTTCATCACCCTTGGCACTCACACCCCATCACTACTCTCTGCCTCTGATTGGAGGGGAAAGGCATGGACTCCAAAATCTCTTTAAGAAGGGAGCTCAGAACAGATACTTCTTCCTTTCTCATGTGGCTGTAGTACTTTGGGACTTCTCTGATTTACCCACTATGTTCCCACTTTGTTTACCTCCCTCCCATTTTCAACTTCCTTTTTCAGTTGGCTTCTCCAGTTAGATGGTAAGCTCCTTATAGAGACTTTATTTTGAATCTTTTTGTGTCCTTAAATCCTAGCACAGTGTAGAGCACATTTGTTGTTCAGTGCTTAATAAATGTTTATTAGTTAATAATTTATTTCTACCATGGAGAAAAGGAGTTAAGTGTGTATAAAGGATGTATATATAGAGAGAGCTAAGGGGTCATATATGTTCTAAGACAGAAACTTAAAGAGAATTCATGTTTATTATCTGGAGGAAGAGGGTTGGGGGATTTTTGATTATTAATTTCACTCCATTTAAATTTGAAAAGTTTCCAAATTTACAAGAAGTCATAGACAGTCTCAGAATATAGATACACAGATAAGAAATAGAGCTGAGTAAGTGTCACAGTGAAGTGAGAAAGAATTCCAAGGGAAATGAAATGAATGTCTAAGTTGAAATGGGAATTAGCCAGTCCCACTAGAGCAGCATTAAATTATTCATTTTGGCTTGTAAATGATGGAGAAGGCCCACAGGGGCAAATTTTGAAAAGGAATGTGATAAAGTGAGCCACTCAACTTCCTGCCCAGAGGGGCATGTTGTCAGCTGTCAAGGAAAGATACTACTGTCTTTACACTGGACATCCCTTCCCAATTGTAGATCAAGACTTCCACATGTCTACCAGGAGATGGAAAAATGCAAATGAATTTATTACATTCAAAAGAACTCTGGTCAATAAAATGAGATGACTTTCCACTTTCAGGGGCTTAAGGAAAACTCTGACTTATGAAAATTAGAGAAGTCTCATTGCTCTCCCTCCCCACCAAAAGGAAAATTTATTTATTCTAAGCATTAGTTAAGAAATTTTGAGGAACCAAGAAATGATAAAGTGGAAATAGGTACTAAATCTAGAATTAGAGAAAGTAAGTTCAAATCCTGCCTCTGATACTTACTATAGTCAATCTTCAACTTTTATGTGGGTTGGTGGGGGTGGGAAGGGCAACATTCCTACAAAATGGTATAAAAGTAAAAAACAGAAATGTTGACTTACTGAACCTATGGGAAATAGAAAGTTAGGTTCCTGTGACTAACAAAAATTATAATCATTTGCTAGAGATTGCATTTCTGTATAAAATCTGTAACAACATTAATTCTAATAATATATACTTTTCCTAACACAAAAATCATAAAAGAATCCATAAAATTCAATATACAAAATAAAATGGGTAACATGTAAAACCTTTTCTTACTAGTAATTCCCTAGAATTCTGTGACCATTTGTGCTAATATCTCAATTTTTAGAAGAGAGAAAAAATATTGATTTAAGAATATTCAGTTTTCATAATTATCCTTATACCGTCTCATTGTCTGGACCATATTAGGTTCAAACTTAAGTTCAAATTCATGTTTAATAGCATTATGACCGTTGAGTGGTATGATCTTTTCTACTGGGTTGGAGTGCCAAAAGTCATTCCTTTCCTCTGGGGATTTCAAAGTTGGTTTGAGGGCAACTCACCAGATTAGATTTTGACTCCCAGAGTTCTGCAGTCTAAGTCTAAGATCTTCATTCCCTACATCCAGAATAGAAAAAAATAAATTAAAAAGCCAAGGAAATCACATTGTCAAAGAGAGGAAATAAAGCCTTAGGATTTTAAAGCCCCACATGGTCTCACTGGGCTCCCCGAGAATGGTACAAAAAACAGGTACATAATCTGTTTTTGTTGAAGTCATGTTGACACTTAGTGAGCACAATGCCCTTTCTTTTTTTGACATGTCTAATAACCATTCCTTTAATAAATATATATTCTGTCATTCTTTTTAGAAGTCAAAATCAAAATTGAGAGTAGACTAGTAGAGTCTATTCCCCTCTCATCCCCACACTCAATCTTTTTCCATCACTCTTTACAATTTTTAAGGATCAATCCTATGGACTTTAACAATCACATCAGTGCCTGAGGATAAAAGTCATCTGGATCTGATGACTTGAATAAATCTAGGGCAGCAAAGTGCTCTCTTATAATATCTCCACTCATCATAAGTCTCAATTCCTTATTCTTCATTTTTTAAATGTCATTTCCAGTCCAAAGATGGACTGGAAGAAGCAAAGATTTTTCTCCTTGGCAGAGAAATAAGAAAAATAAAACTTGAGTAGCCTTTTCTTGGAAATCACGAGAAAATGGGTCTAGAACTGTGATATCATTGGTATAGAGAATTCCTTTAACAACGATATTTACTCTATTGATACAACTCAGTAACTTATATTACTATAGCTTATGGCCTTAGAGAATTGTCTAAAAATCAAAGAGTTAGTGATTTATTCAAAGTCACATAGTCTCCATGTGTCAGAGAAGAGATCTGAATCCAGTTTTTCCTGGTTCTAAGGCTAGTCAATCACACATTGCCTCTAAAATATATAGATAACCTATAAGCCTTTTCTCTACTAAATCAGAGAGTAATCGAAATTTAAGAAACTGTTGTGTGCCAAGCATTTTGCTAAGCACTGGGGATACAAAGAAAGGCAAAGGGCAATATCTATTCCTAAGGACCTCATAGATTGAGGAGACAGCATACTAACAATTATGTTCAAACACAATACATAAAAAATAAGTTGGAGATAATCAGTAAAAGGAAGACACAAATGTTAACAAAAGTCCTCTGGTAGCTGAGTTTTAGCTGGGACTTGATGGAAGCTAGATGGTGGAGAAGAGGAGGAAGAACATCTCAGGCATAAAGGATGGCAAATATACTGGGAGTTTGGGATGGAGTGTATTGTGCATGGAACAGCAAGGGGGCCAAGTATTACTGGAACACAGATCATGGGAAGAGAATATGTATTTTAAAAAAACTAGACAAATAGGAGAGGCTTGAGTTGTAAAGGGCATTGAATGCCAAATGGAGGATTTTATATTTGATTCTGATACAGGAGGACAGACCAAATAAAGATGGTTGAGTGTTGTATTGCTTTGAATTGAAAGACCAGTAGGCTATCAGGCAAATACTTAGTAATTTTTTAGAATTTCAGACCTTCCTTCTTTCAAACATTTCAGTGTATCAGCATTGGTTGCTGCCTAGGCAGAAGAAAATTCTTTTTTTGTTTGTTTGTTTTACAAGGAAATTGGTGTTAAGTTACTTGCCCAGGGTCACATATCTAGAAAATATTAATTGAATTGAACTCAGATCCTCCTGACTCCAGAGCCAGGTGCTCTCTATCCAGTGTACCATATAGCAGCCCTGCAGAAGGCAATTCTTGATAAGTCACAGGGAATCTCCAAAAGATGGTTGGTTAACCCATGACCTATTGCAGACTCAAAGTACACATCTAAATCAAATTGAACCTGATTCTAAAATGGCATTTGTATTTCCAATGATATCTAGAGACTTCAGGGGATAGTGAGATGAGCAATAGACTTGAGACCAAAACACTTGGTTTCAAATCTTGACACAGCTACTATAATGCTTGTGTGTCCTTGGATAGGACATTTCACCCTTTCAGGCCTTAATTTCCCTGACTATGTAATGTTGGGCTTGGATTAGGTTATATCTAGATAGAAATTTACATCTCTAAATTCCATGATCTTATGCCAAAGAGAACCATAATTTCCTCAAAGCATCTTTCAGTGGTACTCTCAACAACAGAAACCTGAGCTTCATAGACCTGATGGTGGTCTCACCCCATACCCATTGCTGAATTGAATCTCTAGGAAGAACAATAAAAAACCTACTAAGTAGAATGATCCTTTTCTTTCCATGTAGCAGTAGTGAAGACATCCCTCAAAGCTGCAACCCTTTAAATCACTCAGATTTAAGTTGATTTTATACTTTGTTATCCAGGTCAGCAGTTATTTTTCATTCTGCTTTAAATTCAAACCCTCCAAATCCTTTTTCAAATTGGTAAAATCTGTTATGATGGATGTATTCTGAAAGTCATCCTAACAGATCACTCAGTGGAAAGAATTCTCTGAAAGTCCCTTTTTGAGCATTTCATTCTATCCAAACAAAAGGCGATTTCTTAAATATTTGACAGTGGAAGCTGATGATTTCCTCACTTTCTGGACATTCATTCAGTTCCACTGCCTCTGTAACCTGTCAGTTTTTCGTTACTGATCTCCAGACACTGGTGTTTGATGCATTTAGTTGACACTACTGGCAGGTCATTCCAAATAAATTGTCCTTTCACTAGTCTGTCATTCGTCACCTTTTGCGGGGAGAGTATAGGTTGGCTGCTTGTAGCAAAAACTTGCTTTGTTTCCTTACGGATTGTCAATATAAATTCTGTGGGATTTTCTTTCATATCAGTTTAATTTAAATCTGTTATCAATTTAGTTCTCAAGCAGTTGGCCTGGCCACCAGAGTAGTAAATATATCAATAACTCTTTATTTGCCCTTTCACCATTGAGACAGCCAATCTGAGCCTCTCGGCAAATTTGGGTTTCTTCTTTCCACTAAGTATTACTTTGGATCATGCTTTTCTCACTCAGTTACTGTTATAGTCCATTTCTCATTTCAGAAATGAGTGGCCATTTCCACCCAGAATGAATCAACACTCAAAGCTACCCAGATGTAATTCCTATTGATTTTAGGGAAGAGCTGTACATAGACAGGCAAGGGGAAAATGTGGCCCTACTGCTGAGCTCCATGTAAAAGGGGAGCTTTATTCTGCTGATTGTTTTTCACAAGCCTGGTAGCTTTCTCTGAGGTATTACTCTATTCTGCTTTCCAGCCCATACTCTTCCCACTCCAACATCATCCCTGCCACACATACACATGCACACACACACACACACACACACACACACACACACACTTCTTTGTGATCCCATAGGTTTGATATTTATATTATGGAATTATGGAATCCTTGATTTAAGACTGGAAGAGATCCTAAAGATCATGGAGTCCAAACTCATCATTTTACAAATGAGGAAACTGAGGCTTAGGAAAGTTAATTGAATTACCTAGTGAGAAATAAGTAGTAAATGCAAAGCTGAGATCTGAACTCCAATCCTATAACTCTAAATCCACATTATTTTCCTAGGAGACAGTTTAAAACCAAATTTAACTGAAATTAATATCTGGTAATTTTTCAGTCATATTCAACACTTTGTAACCGCTTTTTAGGATTTTCTTCACAAAGATGTGGTGTGCCATTTCCTTCTCCAGCCCATTTTACAGCTAAAGAAACCGAAAATTATTTCTCCAGAGTCACATCAGTAGTAAATGCCCAAGGTCATATTTGAATTCAGGTCTTCCTGACTCCAGACATAGCACTCTATTAATTGCTCATTGAAAGTGGTACATTTTTCAAATCATGATTTAGTTTTAAAATCTGAAAAGAATTTCAAGTCCAGAGAAAATGCATAAAACCACTTGGACTTTTCATCTTCAATCTTTCTTGATACAGTGGCTTAGATAAACAGTACTTGAGGACTCCCAAAAAAGCTTGTAATAATTTCATGCTTGTCAAGGCTTCTATGATTCTAGTATTTCTTTCTGAATTTAGGGCCAGTACAATTGCTTGAGATACTGTTCAAAAATTGTCTCATGTATATGATACGGCTAAATTTCACTAACCTAACAATATTCATAAACGAGAAAAACAGCATATTAACTATTGTGAATGTTCCTGTTCTCAAAATCTTTAGTTTATTTTAATGCTTTTTGCATTGCTCAGATATTTTATCACATGAACAATAAGTCCAGCTTCACAGTGTGAAATTAAATACAGAACTTTTAGCTCGTTGACTTAACTTTTTAACTTGATTTTGAATATAATAATAATTCCAGTTTTTTCATTCATAAAGTAGAAGAATTGAATTCTCTGATTGATAAAATCCCTTCCCAGTAGAAAAGTCAATGGATTTTGAGATGAAGGAAGGAAGGAAATAGAAGGGAGGAAGGGAGGAAAAATGAAGGAAGCATCTCTTTTACTTCATCTCAAAATCCATTGACACCCATTCTCTTTTTCGCCTGTTTTGTACAATAAGGTACAAAGCAAAGCAGCCTCTTTATATGTGCTTTTAATTCCATTTGTTCCTATTTTTTCCAGTAGATTTTTTCAGTAGATTGCCTCCTCAATCATCTTCTCCATCCCTACTAATCAGCAGCTTCTTTCTATTTACTGATTTTTTTCCAGTAGATTTTTTCAATAGATTGCCTCCTCAATCATCTTCTCCACCCCTACTAATCAGCAGCCTCTTCCTATTTACTGATTCCATCCTTGTTGTCTTCAATTATGCCCAACTTTCAACCATCCTTAAACCATTATCTTATTCTTGCCTTTCTTTCTTAAAATCTTGCTATCTAAATATTTATCCACTTCCTTTACCCATACTTATTAAACAATACTTTGCAGGCTGACTTTTGACCTCATCATCCAGCCAAAACTATTTTCTTCAAAGTTGTCAGTGATAGCTTAATCATCATTTCTGATATTTTTTCCCTTAATCTCCCATTCTTCTAAATTACCTGCTATATTTGGTGTAGTTAATCCCTTCTTCTACTGGATACTCTTTACTTTCTGGGTTTTCATGACATTATTTTCTCCTGTTTCTACTCCTACCTATCTTACTTCTGATATTTTCCAAGTTCCTTTGTTGTCTTATTGTCTGTATCATTTTCCTTTAACTGCTGGCATATCCCTAAGGCTCTGTTCTAACCCTTTTCTCTTCTTTCTTTATCTTCTTACTCTTGGTAAATTCATCAGTTCTGTTAAGTTTAATCATAACCTCTATGCTGATTACTTCTAGATTTTGATACTCTTGAGTCTCTGTACTGAACTCCAAGTCTCATGGCAACAATATTCTACTGGAAATTTCAAACTAGCCTGTCCTTATGGTATCTCAAACTCAAAATTTCCCCCAAAAACTCATATTTTGTACTTAAACCAGTTCATTTACCAAAATTTTCTCTTCTTTTGAGGCCATTTTTTTAGTATCCTAGCTTTATAACTTCAACATTATGAATCAATCAGCATTCATAAATACTAAGGCACTGTGCAAAACCATGGGGGATACAAAAAGAGGCAAAAAACAATCCCTGCTCCCAAAGAGTTTATAATCTAATGAAACAACATGCAAACAAATATATGCAAAGAAAACTATATGAAACATAATTAGATAATTAACAGAAGTAAGGCTTCTTTAAGGTTGATGAAGAAGATGAGATTTTAGTTGGTGCCTAAAGGAAGCTGGAGAGGTCAATAATCAGAACAGAGATGAAAGAAAGTTCTTTCTAGGAATAGGGGACAGCCAGAGAAAATGCTCAGAATCAAGAAGGTATCTTTTTTGATGAGTAGTCAGTATCACTAGACTGAAGATGGGAGAAAGGTGTTAAGAAGATTGGAAAGTACAAGGGGATAGGTTATGAAGGGCTTTTTGTATTTATTCAAAGACATAATAGGAAGACATTTATTTGAGTAGGGAAGTGATAGGGTCAGAGCTGTACTTTAAGAAAATAACTTTGGTAACTACTGAATGAAAGATAGATTGGAGTAGAGAAAGACTTGAAAGAGGCAGATCCACTCTCAGCCTATTACAACAATCAAAGCACATTATTTATAAAAACTCTTTTTATAGTGGAAAAGAATTAGAAATTAAGGGATTGTCCATCAATTGGTAAATAACTGAACAATTTATGATATATGATTATAGTAGAACAGAATTGTGCTCTAAGAAATGATGAGGAGAATAATTTCTGAAAAACTGGAAAGACTTACATGCATTGATGCAAAGTAAAGTGAGCAGAACCCAAAGAATATTGTACACAACAACAATATCATATGATAAACATCTGTGAATAACTTAGATATTCTCAGCAATACAATGATCCAAGACAAATCCAAAGGACTCATGAAGAAAAATGCTATCCACCTCCACAGAAAAAATTGATGGAGTCTAAATATAGAACAAAGCATACTATTTTTCACTTTTTTGTTGGTATTTTGTTAGTCTATGCTTTCTTTCACAACATGATTAATATGGAGATATGCTTCACATGATTGTATATGTATAATGTATTAAATTGCTTACCATCTCAGGGAGGAAGACGGGATAAAATTTAGAGCTCAAATTTTTAAAAAATGAATACAAAAATTGTTTTTACAAATAATTGGGGGAAATAAGATATTCAAAAATCAATAAAAATAAAAAATATAAAGAACAATTGTTTAGCAGAATGAGGGACAATGAGGGACAAAGGGGACAATTTGGATGATATAAAACAAAATATATCAATAAAAATCACTTTTTAAAAATGGCAAAAAAAAGAATAATCAAAACGAGATAAAAGAGGCCCAAATTAGAGTTGTGTCAGTGTCAGAAGATTTTAAAAATGACATATAAGAGAGATGATGGAAAGATTAAATTGACAAAACTCTGCATGGCTATGGGGGATGAGAGACAGTGAGGAAACCATGATGACTCCTAGATTGTGATATTGAGGAGTAGGAGAATGGTATTGCCTTATCCAGTAAATAGAAAATGAAGAAGATAGAAGGGTTTTGTAGAAAAGATAATGAGTTCCATTTTGGACATATAGAGTTTAAAATGTTTCCTAGAAAGCCAGTTTAAGATATATAGAAGGCAGTTGGAGAAATAAGATTGGTAGTCACCAGGGAGTTTAGAGTCAGATAGGTATATTTGAGAATCATCATTCTCAGATGATGATAATTAAATCCATGGGAACTAATGAGCACTAAGTGAACTGATATAAAGGGAATTGACAAGAGGGTAGGGACAGAGCACTGAGAAACACCTATGGTTAAATGTCATAGTCTATAAGATAGCCCAAACAAAAGAGAAAGAAAAGTGGTTATATTGATAGAAAACCATGAGAGAGTAGTGTCCCTCAAACCTAGAGAATAGAGGATCAAAGAGGAGAGAATGGTCAATAATGTAAATGGCTATGGAGAAATCCAGGAAAAATGAGGATTAAGAAGAGACAATTGGAATTGACAGCTAAGAGATTATTAGTTACTTTGGAGAGGACAATTTTGGTAGAATAAGGTTGGAAACTAAATTATAAGGGGTTAACAAGAAGGTCAGAGGAGAGAAAATAGAGGTACTCATGATAAGTGAACTTTTAGAGAAGTTTAGTTACAAAAGGCAGAAGAGATAAAAGACAATAGGAGATGGAAGACAAAAGTGAAGATTTTTACAGGATGGCATAGAAATGGTTATGTTTATGGGGAGTAGAAAATAAGCCAATAAAAAGGGGAAATTGAAAATAAATAAGAGAGGGCAATTTGTTGGATATTGGATGGTATGGGATCACTTGAAGAAGTGGAATGACCTTGATAAGGAGGAAAGCCACTTCATGATGTGAAATAGGACTGAAAAAGAAAAAAAATGGCAAAAGGCATTTAAGGAGATGAGAAAGAAGAGAGTAAAGTGAGTTCACAGCAAATGGTCTTAGTTCTTTCTGAAAAGCATGAGGTAAGTGTCCCAACTGAGAGAGTGAGGATGAAAAGTTTTGGAAGAAGCATTGTAGATACTGGAATAATGAGTTGATAAGAAAGAGATAGAAAGATTGTCTAGGAGCAGCAAGGGCCCAGTTGAAGTTGTATAATATGAATTTGTAGTAGACCTAGTCATGATCTTTTTCTCAACTGCATGGAGGAGCTAAAGTGATAAACGATGGGAGTGATCTAGTCTGAGGCTTAGGTGGGTGCAGTTGGTGATATAAGGATCTGAAGATTCAAGAAAAAATGACATTGTAGAACTGAATTGACTTACCAAGGGATTCAAACTAGGGAGAAGAGGAAAGAATGGCTGATGCAGGGAAGATGGCCTAGGAGAGAATCAAGGGGTCAGGGGATTGGAGGTCATGGTACAGATAAAGAATAGAGTTTTGTAAAAGAAGGCAGAGGGAGAATTGAAAAGTCAATAGATTATGGTCAGATAAGGAGATGTCAGAATTTTTTTTTAACATGGGGTGATACATTTGTGGATAATGGCACAATCAAAAGTATGAATATTTTTGTGTATGAGTTAGAAAGGAGGAGTAGCTCAAAGGAGGTGGGTAGACTGTGAAACTGAGCAGTTAGAGTATTTGAGAGAGAATCAATATGTATGTTAAAGTTCTCTAGTTTGAGGATGGAAGTTGGGAAAGAAAGTGTCAAACTGAGGAAGGAAGAAGAGTAACATTTGTGTTCAATAAACTATCAAGATTTTGATTGGGGTGGTAGATCATGGTCCTCAGAAGAAGGGGTATTATTGAGGGATTAAAGAAGGGGGAGAAAATGGAAATGACAATGTGGGGCAAGGGTCAAGAAGAATGAGAAAAGGTAGAACCAATAATGGCCGGGGTAGCTAGGAAAGTTGTGTCATCATGGGGAAGCCAGATTTCAGCAAGAGGTAGTAAATAGAAGGAGTGGGAGAAGAAAAGATTTAAAATGAGAGGAAGTTTGTTGCCTGTGAAACAGGTGTCCCAGAAGGAATAGTGAAGAGATGGATGCAGCTAAATTGAAACTTTGGGGTAAGAAGGTTGAGAGGATAGAAATGAGGAATTGAGTAGTAAGGGGTTTAGAGTTAATATACAAAAATTTCAAAGTTACTGGCATGTGAAGTTAATGAGGAGGTATAAGAATGTTCACTGAGTGCAGAACATCATACCTTTAACCTCAAAGGATAGATGAATCATGATCTAGGAGAGTTGAAGTCAAAAGCAGAGTTGCTTTTCTTTGTGACTGAGTTTTTCCACATCCAAGTTGAAAGATTTGTAGCAAGAGATGGAATTTGCCAGGACAGATAAAGGTGGTTGCTCTGAGGCAAGTAGAAAGTTCCTGGTCTAGCCCACGCAGTCTTTCTTTCAAGAGTACTGCTGCACCTGCAGTCAGTGGCACCTGGAGTCAGAAGGCACAAGGTGCTATCACACTAGTCATCTGTGAAGTCTGGCTATAAGGGAGTAGCATAAAATGGTACACTCTTACAAAAATGCTGGCACCTAGCAACCTTTCATGAAGAGACATTCCTCACTGCTCTCAGCCCATATGATCCAACTAATTGCCAAATCTTGCTGTTTTTATTTCCATAACACCTGTCCCAGAAGCCTCGCCTCTCTATTAACAACTATTACCATGTTCTTTTCTTCACCTCTCACCGAGATTTCTCACTAGACTATTCACAGTTGCCTGTTAATTGGTTCCCCTACCTCCTCTCTTCCCATTCCAATTCATTTACCATGAGCTTTTAAAAAAGTTTTCTTTAAAGCATAGATCAGATTTTGTAACTGCTTTACTCAATAAATTGCAGTGGGTCCCTATTGTCTCTAGAATAAACTAAAAACTCTTCATAAAAATGATTTTAAGTATGATACTGTATCAAGTCTTAATATGGAAGAACACATATTAGTAAATTGATTTACATTTGCCATATGTAAGCCATGTCTTCTTTCTGTCTCCCTCTGCCTCAAATAAAATTGAAATGCAGGGAAGAAAAATTTGATATAGCACATTTAGTTTTTAAGGTATAATCCTGTCCAATGTTATAAACGAGTCCTATTGTAATTATATAGATAGTAGTCTTTTGCACAGTTGCAACCAGAAATTGTTTTTTATTATGATTCACTGTCATATTGGCAAGTCATTTTTTAAGCCAATGAATTTAATAAAATGTCACCATTTCTAGTTACTGAGTCTTTTTTTCTGGTTTAGGTATTGTCTTATCATGCAACATGTTCAAAAGCTGAAGTGGACAAATTTAAGGTAAGGAATTTAAGATTAAAACTCCAAACTGACATATACTTAATCCATGCTCCCTTCCCCATTTGCTCCCATATTTACCCCTTTTTTGTGGTAAGACATCTCTCCAATATTAATCTTAGATATCCAGTGTTGAAGAGAAGGACAAGCCTGTAATTGGAAGAAATGTATTTATAAAATAGACTTTTTTATGTGATCCAATCCTATTCTGCTCCCCTTGACAAGGGGAAGTGGTTATTTAATCAACCACTTACCAGTTAACAAGGATTTTGAAATGTCAGAAATTGTGGTAGGTTCTGGGAAGACAACAACAAAAGCTCTCTGATCTAGAGACTGGCAGAAACAATTGATAAAAACAGATATGTGTATGTGTGTATAAACTATATATATATGTGTGTGTGTGTACAGATATTTATATATTTATAAATATACCTGTAGTTTTATTTACATCTATGCATTTGTATATAAATATATTTATGCAAGCATATGTATATATAAATGTATACATATGCTTGCATAAATATATTTATATACAAATATATGGGACACTTATTTGCAAATATGTTTATACACATATTTATTTACAAATATTTATACATACATACATACGCACAAGCAGAAACAAAGTATATAAACAGTAACTTGAAGAAAATTTAGGAGGCAACTATCCACTTGGCACAGTGGATAGGCCTGAAGCCAAGGAGACCTAATTCAGATCCAAGCTCAGACAGTTACTAGCTGTGTGACTCTGGCCAAGTCACTTAACCCTGTTTGCCTTAATCTACTGGAGAAGGATATGACAAACCACGTCAGTATCTTTGCCAAGAAAACCTCATCAACAGTATGATCCCTAGTAGAACAACAAAGAAGGATGCTTAGGAGGTGGATTTTAGTACTTGAGTAAGAATCAGAAGACACCCTTTTTGAATGGTGGTATTGAGTTCTTGGGAGGGACAAAATTTAATTATTCTTGTGATACCTTCACTATTCACACTATTCTCAGAAAGACAGTAGTGTCAAAGTGGCTTGCATTTATTGTTCCTTTCCTTTCTGTTCCTCAAAAATGAGTTTTCTGCAATGGTTGAAGTACTTGGGAGTATGGGAGAAGCTAATGACTAAAGGATTTTTGTGACTATATTTCTAAGTATCTGTAGAAATATAGGGAACTTCTAAGTAAATGTCAGTTGTTTCTTAAGCAGAAGGAAACATTAGTGGGAAACCCACAACAACAGCAACAACGAAATTAGGTAAGGGAGAAATCACAAGATATGTTTTCACCCTAGTGAAAAATGAAAAGAAAGAATATACCTGCCCCTAAGTTCTTATTATTTTTACAATATGAAAATAATAACAAAATATCCTATAAATTGATAGATATGGCTGAAGTTTGTAAAAATGAAGACTCTGGTTATGATATTGTTACTTTGGAATTTTTAACATTAACTTGCTACTTTTATTACACCAGATTGCTTATGTTGTTACAATAGACCTTTGTAGTAACTTTCTAATCAGTCCATTCTGTAAGAAGATAGAAACCTCATCTTTTTATAAAATGGAACTAAGACCACTTCAGATGGATCCAAGATATACTTAATTCTACTTTACAAAAAGGTGTCATATTTGGGGCTTTATATGTTTATCATAATCACATCCATTTTACTGACAGAGAAAACCAGGCTTTAGAAAGATCAATATGCAGGTAGAACAGTAAATATGATCTTTTAATTATCAAGAAGAGAAAAAAAATGGTGAGAATTAGTAGAGTGAAATAAAAATCATACTTCCAATAACCATAAACATTTGAAAAATGTCTGAAGTCCTAAAAGTAAGAAGAAAAAGAACTCTAAATTGCAAATAACTCTCTGTAAGGCACCAACCTTCAGACTAGAATAAAGGTAGAATCACTTTCCCATCCTTATCCAAGCAATTACTTCAAATAATAAGAAGAACAGCAACCAAAAATGTGACAATGGCAGAGAGAAGACAGAAAATCTGTAGAAATGCAAAAGATTTGAGATTTTAAGAATTAGATATAAACATCCCAAACTGCCTTAGGTTATTGTGTAGTTACTGTTCAGTATTATCTGATTCTTCATGATCTCCTCTGGATTTTCTTGACAAAGGTAATGGAGTGACATTTATTTCTCTAGTTTATTATACAGATGAGGAAACTGAGACAAATAAAACTAAATGACTTATCCAGGGTGACACAAATATTAAGTATCTGAAGTTGAAATAAGATCTTCCTGACTCTAATCCCAACCCTCTTAGCATTGCACCACCTAGCTATTCACATTCCCTAGGAAATGCCTTCAAAGGGCACCACTGTATTATAGCCTAATAGAAATGTTTTCACAATAATGATTCTGTCTTTTCTTCAAATGTTTCTCAATCCCAGCACCCAGTTGCTAAAGCTTCCTGAATAACTATGTGTTTATTCTGTAGGCATTTTGTATTTGCTTTTGTGTATACATTTTATAATCCCATAATAGAATGTAAACTTCATGAGAACCAGGACTGTTTAATTTTTGCTTGTCTTACATAATTCCTGATACATGAGTGTTTAAATGTTTGTAGAACTAATCAACTAATTAAGAAATTATCAATTGTGTTTAATATGCTCTTTTGAAATGAATATATTATATTTAAAAAAAGATTTGTATGTAAGACAGTTAATGTAAAAAGAAATCTGACATTTTTCAAAGCAAAAAATAAATTAATTTACTTGGGAAATCCACTTCTATGGATTCCCTCATTCACTCCCCTATGACACCAGAAAAATGAGGTGTTATTATTTTATTAGTGATAAATACAACATAAAGAAGATGAAAACAGACAGCAAAGCTGAGGAAAGACTAATGAGGGACATTTTGAGGAATGTGAGGAAATCATAGTTCCCAGCTGTCTGTTCTATAGCAAATGTTGTCTCTTATGCCTTGGTTTACATCCCTTGATTGTTGGATTTGCCAGGGTTTTTTTTTTACTATTAGATTTTATCTTCCAAAATGTAAGGTATTTAAATTTTAGAACAATAAGTTATTTTTTAAATATTATTAAGACCAGGTTTTATTCTGAAAGAAGAGAACTGCTATCTCATAATAATGTAACTGAGATATACTGAATAATTATAATCTTACTTTTTTCTTGATGTAAAAAGTAAATAAAATATTCTGGCAATTGATAGTTGATACCTATTATAACTGTAACAATAAGACCAAAATACATATGGCTTTAAAATAATATTGATCAAAGAAAGTCAAAATCATCATTCTCTGCCTGAGCATTTACACAAGTAGTTCCAGAATATTGTTAATGGATTATGGTAAATAAATGCTTTGATTTGACCAACTATATGTAGAAGATTTATGCTTACACTAATGTACCTCAGTTTCTTTGCCAACTAGAGAATATGCAGAATGTTTTATAGTAATGAGAGTCAGTGTAGTAAAGTAGATGGAGTATTAAAATTAGTGTCTGGAGACCTGGGTCAAATGCCAGCTCAGATACTTAATAGCTTTGTCACCTTCTTGCAGCCTCAGTTTCTTCATTCTTAAAATAGAAATAATAATTATTTGCATAGGTGTGATGAAGAGAAACCTTTTAATACTTACCTGAATCTTTCTTTAATAAAGTGGAATTCCATTGGTAAGGTTTACTCCTCATTAAAAAGGTTAAACATAGGAGGCATCTTTTTCTGGCACTTATGATGTCATATTGATGTGATATAAATTTGCCTTGCCATGAACAGGCTAGGTAGTTTCAGAGTATCCTTTGGATCTGAAATTTAAAAGTGGAGAGCTAATTGGATATATATTGAAGTAAGGAGGAAGAACGAAAACTAAGATAGCCAGAGAGAAGGTGGTCTGACATCAACAGGTTCTGATTCTCTGGATGGAAGCACTAGCAATTCTGTCCCCTCCAGAGAAATAATGTGTGATCCCAGAAAAAAGTGTGGAACCCAACAATTCTAGAAATAACAGACAAGGGGGGCAGCTATGTGATGCAGTGGATAGAGTACTGGCCTTGCACTCAGAAGAGCTTCAGTTCAAATCCCACCTCATATAGGAGATTCCGAACAATGAAAAAAAAAATCTAGGCCAAATAAAAGCTAAAACTAAAAATTGCCCAGGCACAGAACCATGATGTTACAGAGCAAACCTGGATTTTGCTTCATTTGTATGGTGAGTTATGTTTAAAGTTTGAGGGTCCAGGGAAAAGGCTTGACTGTCTAGTGACATTCTTAAGTGTTTCCTTCTTCAAGACTGTTTACTCAATCTCAGAGTAGTAGTATTAATTTCAAGGATTGTATTAGTCCCTTAACGAGGTGGAACTTACAACATGATTTTGATATAATATAGATAGATGCTTTCCTTTTGGTGAGAGAGATAGAATGTGTAGCTCAATTCTGGGAAAAAACTATAAGTCTGGAGGACTATATTATTAGTTCCCTTGCACAGAACAAGCTAAACATAAAGGAAAGGAGAGGTGTCAAATTCAAATAGAAATTGAAGGTCACAAAACATAATGAAAGACACACATTAATTTAGAAAACCACATATTAACATTCTGTATTCTATTCTATTTTTATTTATTTTTATTAAATATTTTCCAATTGCATTTTAATCTGGTTTCTATACTTTGGAGTATTGCCCTCTACCAATGTTTGACATTTCTTGTCTAGATAATTTATATGTTTGGATGTAAATACGTTGTATTTTACATTTCTTTTTTCTTTTCATTTCTTCTTTGTGAGGCGATTGGAGTTAAGTGACTTGCCCAGTGTCACACAGTTAGTAAGTATTAGGTGTCTGAGGCTGGATTTGAACTCAGGTCTTTCTCATTTTGGTGCTCTATCCACTGTACCATTTAGCTGCCTCTATTTCTTATTTGGTTAAGTAAATTTGCCTTAGATTTGCTCTATGGTTAGTCTGAATTTTTGCATGGCATTAAAGGTGCTTTTCACTTTTTCTTTTTATTTTTCATAGTAACTTTGAAACAAGGCAATTTCTCATCTTCTTAGAGAAACCCTGGCCAAAGCCAGCATCCCTCACTTACACAGACCACCATAAAAACCATCAGCACTTACCTCCTGGACTATTATAATAGCTTCCTAACTTGTTTCCCTTTCTAAAACTTCCCCTCCGCAATCCTACTTCCAAAAAAACTGCCAAAGCAACATATCCAAATAGAATAATTTGAGAAACTTGGCCCCAACTTTGAACCTATTCAATGTAAATGTAAAACTTTGATTTGGACAACAAAAAGAGTAATATCTCTATCTCTTTCTTTTCTATAACTATATTAAGAGAAAAAGGAAATAGTGGAATCATTGCTTGGAGTAAATAAGGAAATGATAACTGATGACAAGGAGAACACAAAGCCATACAATTATTGTTGTGTCCTGCTTTCTAGAGGTCCCAAATTGGGGTAACAAAATGTACCATGCTTTCTAGAGCCCCCACACCGGGGTGATTAAAATATCCTGCTTTCTAGAGCCCCCAAGTTGGGGTGACAAAACATACCATATTTTTTAGAGTCCCCATGGTTAAAATATATCATCTTAGTGGAGAAGTGATCAGGTGGGACTCCTGAGGATGGTGAAAATATGGAGTTTATTCCAAGTTCTTTCCCTTTATACACTCTCATACACTTTTATAACCAAAACAACACTGGGCATGTGCTAAGTATATACTGCGCATGTGGAACCACATAAAGAACTTGCTGTTGTATGTAGTTTGCCACCTGGTATCACTCTGCTTCAATTACAATACAGGTTATCACAGCCTCCTGACTTCTCAGGAAATCTGAGAGCCCTTAGGGAAGATGGGGAATCAAACTAAACATTGTTAGCAAATTCCCTCTGGGCTGAAGGATCTTATACCTCACTCAGAGTTCCCCCACTGTCCGTGGCCTTCCACAAATTATTATTTTGCTTCTGTTTTCTCTGCCAAAGAAAATGTACTTTGAACTGAAAGATACAGAACAGAATGGCAAAAAGGGAGCTGGTGCCTAAGATAGATAGTAGAAGTATACATTGATGCCTTTGATGAATTAAAGTTGCCCAACCCAAGTGAATTGCAGTTTCAGGTACTGAAAGAAATGATGGATGGGATTTTTGAACCACTGTCATCAGTGATATCTGAAAGATCATAGAAGAATAGAGAAAGGAAAACATTATGCCATTTTTCAAGGAAGGGATAGGAATAGAATCTGCCAACTACAGATCAGTGAGCTTAACTAGGATTTCTGGCAAAATTCTAGACCATCTTATTGAAGAAATTTTCACAAGTTTTCACTGACTCTCTCCTTTGTTCAATCATCATATATCTCTCCCCCTAAATGTGGATTTTTTTTTTTACTCCAAAAACTATTCTTTCATCTTATTTCCTTCCCCCTTTTGGTGATCTCACCAGCTTCAGAGGATTTAGTTATGATCTCAACTAACTTCTCTTGGCCTCAGGTCAGAAAAAAATTGTGATGTTTTAAAATCCTAAATTGATATATAAATATTAGCTATTATCATTATTGTTATTAATTATTGTGAAAATAGAGTCAACAATTCTTTGCAGAAGATTGGATTTGAAGGTTAAGGGAAGAATGAAGAATAGACGATAGTTCTTACATTTTAAAATATAGAAAGTGGGAAGGATATGGGGCACTCTTTACAGGAATAGAGAAGTTAAAAAGGGAGTTTGAGTTTTGGAGAAAGATAATAGAGATCTCTACTGTCTCTCTTTCTTGAACAACAATTTTCTATCACCAAATATATGCTAGACTTTTCTCATTTGATATTTTCTAGGCATCCCCAGTTCACATATCCCAACATTATCTATCTTCACAATTACTAATAAAGATAATGTTAATAGCTAGCATTATATGTAAATTTAGGATTCTCAGAATTCTTTGCAAACATCATCACATTTTTTCCTTATATCTCTGAGAGATAAGCTGGTATTATCCTTTTTATACTTGGGGAAACTGAGGCTGAGAGAAGTTAGTTGATTTGCCCAGGATCACAAAACTAGTTAGTATTTATAGCATAATAATAATTACATTTATATAGAGCTTACCATGTGCCAAGCACTATACTAAACACTGTACAATCATTATCTCTTTTGATCTTCACAACAACTCTGGGAAATTGGTGCTATTATTATCCACATTTTATAGATGAAGAAATGGGCAAACCGAGGTCAAGTCACTTGCCAAAGATGACATAGCTAGTAAGTCTTCTTGACTCCAGGTCTAGCACCCAAACCGCTAAGCATCACATAAAAGTACCACAGCATCCCTCACATCTATTTCCTTATCTTCACTTACATAGACCATCACCATAGTGCAGACCATCAGAGCCTCCCTTCTAAACTATTGTAACAGCCTCCCAACTGGTAATAGCCTCCAATCCTGCTTTCACAAAACTGCCAAAGTGAAGTTCCCAAAGCACAAGTCCAACTATGTCACTACCTGGTTCAAAGAGTTTGGGTGGCTTCCTGTTGCTTCTAGGATAAAATATAAACTCATGTCTTTGCCATTTAAAGCCCTTCTTAGACTATTTCTTTTTCAAACTTTATGCCTATTATTTCCCTTCATGCACTCAATGTTCTAACCAAATTGGCCTGCTTATTATAGACAACATCCCTTCAGGATAACATTCTTTTCTCCATCTATCTGCACTTGCTCTGACATTCTCAGTGCTATAATGTAACTCCTTTTCAGCTCTTGCTCTTAGAGTATTTAGTTCTGTTCAAAGCTCAGTTAAAATGCCACCTCTAACATAAGGTCTTTGTGGATTTCCTAAGCTACAAGTGCCCTGAAATTATCTTATATGTATTTTATATTTGCTTATCTAAATTCATGTTGTTTTGTTGTGTAAAACATAAGCTTTTTAATGGCCTGAACTTTTTTAGTTTTGTCTTTGTATCTCTAGCCCTTTGTACAATACTGGGCACATAGTAGTCATTTAATAAGGCTTTTTCACTGATAGATTGATGGAAGATAATTACAAAGCATTTGATATCTTGTCCCATTTTCATAGAAAGGATGGAGAGAAGTAGATTAGATTCATCATGCTAAGCACAAATAGAAACAGGGATCACTAAATCAAACATATAGCCCTGAAGTTTACATTTTGACTTAGAAAGTCACATATTAGTATAATATATGTTTTATTAGGTTTTCATTCATTTTGTTAAATATTTCTTTATCATATTTTGGCCTATGCTCAGAAGTATAATAGTCTGCAAATCATGTCTTTAACATCTCCAGGTAAGATGAGAGTATAATTGGGTGAATTTGGAACTAGATGAACAGTTGGACAAAGAGTAGTCATAAATGGCTCAATGCCAACATGGTAGTAAGATAATTGTAAGGCAAGGATTGGAGGGTGGAAGGAGAGAAGTGAGAGTCACTTGGCGGCAGGACAAGGAGGAAAGAGGCTGGAGACTCCAGACTCCAGAATCCAGGATACATCTTTGGCAAACCACATGGCAGCTTGCCTGCCTCCTTCATTTTCCCCCTAAAGATCAAGGACTTTCATTTATTCTGACTCTGGCTGACCCTGAGGCCCTCCAGGGAGCTAGTCCATACTCTACACAGTTCTAATCAAGGGTGTTTAGGTAAAAGTTTAAGAAATGACTCTCCAAAGAGTGGAAGTGAACATCCAACATACTTTGAAATTTAATTTTTGTTGACATTTTCTCCATAACTATCTTAAATATAGACAATAAAATAATAAACCAAGCACTGGTTTGTAGTATTTGTCCATTTTTGATGTGTAAATATTCATACTGAATAACACTTCATTAGCTGTAAGACACCAGATCTTTAGAAGGACATTGATAAGATAGAGGACAACCAGAACAATGATGGGTCTTATGAGAATCTGCTGAAGAAACTAGAGACATTTTAAACTGGAGAAGACTCTTGGAAGACATGATGTTGTCTTCAACTTGAAAAACTGTCTTTTGAAAAAAGGATTAGATTTGTTCTTCTTGATCCCAGAATATAGAATTAGAGCAATGGATAGAAATTACAAAGCAAATGAGAAATCATGTAAGAGAAAATTCCTAATAATTAGAGCTATCTCAAAGTACAATAAATTGCCTCAGGAAGTAGTATGTTTGCTTCATTGGAATTCTTCTAACAAATATTGGATTACTATTGGGTATGTCATATTAAGTATTGTTTTTCTGGTTATGGGTTGACTTAGAAAGCTGCTAAGGTTCCTTCTATCTTTAAAATTCAATGATTTTGTTACATTGTGGTATAGCAAGAAACAAGGCAGGGAGAGCACTCATCCAAAATTATTAGTTTTTATTTAGAGTCACTGATTATATTTGCTTTACCCACAGAGTTGTTGTCAGCCAGTCAACAAATGTTTATTAAATTATTACTACATATCAGACACTGTACTAAAAACTGGTGATACAAAGAAAGGCAGAAGATTGTCCCTATTCTCAATGGAACTCATACTCTAACAGAGGAAAAACATATGTGTATATCCTATACACAGGATAAATTAAAAATGAAGAACAGAAGGAAAACATTAGAATTAAATAGGATCATGGAAGGATTTCTATAGAAGGTAGGATTTTAGCTCAGATGTGAAGGAAACTGGACAAGCCACAAGGTAGAGAAAGTTAAGTGCTTTGAAAACCTTAATACAAAATATAATGAGTTACTATTTTTAATATTAAAGGTTTGATATGAATCTGCCATTAAAATTGTTGTAAAGTCAACTTATGTCTTAGAGATTGTCTGAAGCATTGAAAGGGTCTCACAGCCCATATTCCATGCTGTCTGACTTACTATTGATAGGGATAGGGATAGAGATTTTATTGAACCTACTGCCTCTAACACTGCTGACTAGTACCTTCTCTGCAACTTAAAATCTTTGTCACCAGCATTCACTTGGAGGTTAAATGACTTGTGTGGGGTCAAACAGCTAGCATATATCCAAAGCAAGAATATTAATAATAACATGAATGTGAAATCTAGACTTAAAGCCATCCCTAGGCAATTTTTGTAGGTATATACTGAGGAACAGGGGAAGGAGATACCTGATCTAAGAAACAACGTGGTACAATGGAAAGACCATTATTTTTGTGATCAGAGTCTTGCTTCTGTTTGATATGGGATAAGTCACTTGATATCTAGGGGTTTCAGTTACTTCATGTATAAAATGAGGTGGTGGGTCTGGATGACTTCTTAGTTCCCTTCCAGCTTTAAAACTATGACCTCCTGAATATGATCATTAATAAGACTACTTTTGTTTTAAGGAGATAATTACAAGTAGCAGAGAGTTGGTGCCCCTGGTATAAGGCTCACAAACATGAATAGAGGACTGACTTTCCCCATTTTCACATATAGCCTATATATTCTACATTTTGTAAATTATTTTACTTCCAAGAAAAGGAAATATGATTTGGCCTGGGCCTTGAAATCACTAATGGTGTTAAATCTTACATATTTTCACAGACTGAATTATTTTTGAATAGTTCTATTACATTATTTGTAGGAAATACTTCATGTAGGAAAATCTTCCATTCATTCCAAGTTAAGAATTACCCACTTTATGAAGAATTAGATTTAGATTCTAATATAAATAATGTTGTTTTTATTAATTTATTTGCTTGCTCTTCTTGGATCAGGCAGGATCAACCCAAAAATGGAGAGCACAAAATGAATATTAAATGCTATCCTCATTGAAAAATCATTGTCTTTCATGAAGTTAAATTAAGAAAGGCATCAATGGGAAATTTATGCAGGTTTTAATGACCATATATATGCCTCTTACCCAATATAAACAAAGATAATATGACAGATCTATTTAAAGAAGACTGATTTAAATGGGTTTAATAACCTGGAGGTGCCAGTTATGATAACATAAGAAAATGAGATTAGTATACCAATTATCTGCAACTGTAATTTTATACCCATTCTTGCATTCTGTGTGGTGGACAGAGCAGACAGTGTTTCTGTGAACTGACAATCTGACAGTTTGAATCACTGGAAGGACATCCTCACACTATATTATTATCTTCTATCATTTAGCCTTTCAATTGAGAACTATATGAGGTTACTTCTGCTGTGATCAGAGAAGATCTAGTTTATAGCATGATAATGGCCTTGATAATTAAATTCCACTAACTCATGAGGTATTTGTGGACTGTACTGCTCATTTTATATTTTAAACATTTAAATATTAATATCCAAGCCATAAATTTATATGCTAGTAAAATAAATACTGTTCCTCTTTTAATATGACATTGGATTCAGCAAGAGCCTTGGAAGCTCTTAGGAAAACTGAGGTTTTAGAGGTTAAATGACTTTCTCAGGATCACACAGATATCTGAGGTAGAATCTGAGTTTGGACCTTAATGACACCTAAATTTCTATCTATTAACCACTACTGCTTCTGCTATTATTCTTATATATTTAATGGTCTAGGTGCAAGTGACACAGATAGATAAAATAATTATTTCCTGTAGATGAATAAAAGGTTCTGATGTCATTTCAACCATTAGGTCATGTCTGGTGATTTGTGGAAAGTACTAAATTTTTATAGTTATCAATGACCATTGTATATTTTCCACTGTTTCCTTCCATACTTACATTGAATACTAGTGTTCTTCAATTGCTGATGACACTGACTTGATACTGAATTGTCATCATAAAACTTTTGATATTTTTATAGACAAATATTCAACAACTATTGTTTCTTTATCAATATGATGTTGCTGAGTTCAAGTGAATGTTCTCCATGGATAGGTTTTTTATTTCATTTTTGGATCTTAGATAATTCATTGGCTTTAATCATTGTTAAACCACTTGCAGTTATATTTGACAAGTGCAAATATTCTCCTCTTTTTCCTTCTCTTGTTCATTTTTCTCCTCCTCCTCTTCTTCATCATCCTCTTCTCACTCTTCCTCTTCCTCTTCCTTTTCCTCCATCCCTTCTTCATTCTCATCCTTCAAGGGCAAGGGTAAGAATTCTTTTGGTGTTAATATTCTATGACAATAAAATTTGTCTCCAATTAAGAAGAATAGAACTAGAGTGACAAGTCATTTAAGAAATTATGCCAAAGCTGGTTGTGGTTTTTGTGGATTTTTTAGTTTATCATTAGATTAAATTGGTTCCTATGAAGTTGAATATTTGACAGACAAATATCTGCCTTACTTAATGACATATTTAAAGAAAGGCCCCCTAACCAAGATTGAAATTTAGATTTGGGAGGGTAAGATAACTCACTAAATAAGTCTGCATGTTAGTTGACTAGAGCCTGACCTACATGTTATTACCTCTTACAAATTTGAAAAAGTCTAAGGTCATTTTTTTCGCACTATCTTTAGCAAGGAATACTTTTCTATTTTTCTCTCCAGTTCTATGCCTCCCCATCATGATTTAAAAGCAAGGAACAGGAATAGAGACTGAACCTATGACTTGATTGGAATAGGGTACTCATGTAGAAGAAAAACCATTTTCCCAATGTAGATCATCATTAAATGCAAAAATAGTTTTAATCTTCAAGAAATTCTTCAATGATTCATTAGATTGAAAGAGGAAAACTTTATTCTTAATTCAACCATTTCTTTTAACTTAGCCACTGTTCTTAGGAAGTTTGTGATATTTCAACTGATTTTAGTTTGATTCATAGAGACAGCTGCTGATAATATGAAAGAAAAAGTATGTGAATAGATATAACATTAAAGCTTTTTTAAAAAGGGATAAAGGTCCACACATTAAGGAAATGAATATATGATACTCTTTTATTAAAAAATAATTCTCCATAGTTTGTAATTGTGCGGTCCAATTAAATTCTTACTGTGGGATTTAAGAAAAGTAAGGAAACCAAGAAAATTGAAAACAGTAATGGCTGGGAAGATATTGCATCATTCACACCGAGAGGCATGCATGATCTGTTATTCTGACATATTGCTTGTCTTTCCCAAAGTGTGACTGGCTATCTAGCTGCACAGAAATCTCTTGTCATCTGGGAAGCTCAAAGGAAAGAGAACAGTCCTACTTTATAAGATAACATATATGTGGGCATGAAGAATATCTGCTTAATGATAAAGCACTTGTCAACTGATAAAGTCTTATGTTTAAGTCATGAGGACTTATGAACTAGAAACCATTTTGGAAGAGATACCAGATGAAAAATGTGAGAGTAGGTTTATATTTGTCTAATATTTCATATAGTGGCACCTTAGACCAGTAAGGTGGAGTAGTATGCTTTGCCTCTGAAATATCATGATTTTCATAAGAACTTTTAAATGAAATTTTTTTCTTAAGTTGTTCTCCTTCTCTCTCCTTCCCTCTGAATTGACCCACAGAAAAGAAATTATCCTACAATCAAATGGTCTATTTAGTCTACTAAATGATGTTCTTTTTAGTCTTAAAATGCTTTATCTTACTTAGGCTTGAAAGAATACCTGAATGATTTGAAATTTCAGCCCTATCTTTTCTCTTGTGGAAACACAGGATGGGGATGGGGAAGGAACTCACACAATCAAAAGAAATGGACTGTGGAAAATCATTGAGAAATAAATGTCTGATATGCCTCTATTTGACCACTGGGTGCCATCCTTGCTCCATGCTAAGATTTGCTTAACTGCAATTCCGAGAAAATGGCTCAGACCCTAAAGAAGGTAATTTAAAAGTAATTTCAAGGTGTAATAATGTTTTTGTGTGTGCGTGACCTGGAATATGTTAGCAACACAGTTGGCTTATTCATTTGCCCACGGTAAAAGAAAGAATGGGAAATTTTCCTTGCTGGTTCAACTATTCCCACCAAAACTTCATATGTAGCATGAATCTTAAGTGAGGTAATGTTATATATAAATAAGTAGCAGAATGCATCACATTTAGAGGCATTATTGCCTTTGAGGTAGGTCAAGGTCAAACTGATCATCTCCCCACCTCCACCCCCAGCCAATTTATTTTGTGAAGTAGCCAGGATTACGCTAAACTTCAAGCTATGGAGTCAGTTGTATCCACTGTTTTCCTCTAGTGTTTCTGGAGTCACTGGATCTATTTTTCATTCCCAGATAACTAGCTCCAACCTTTTTTCTATGGTAAATTCACAGAGAGATATTTACAACATGCCTCTGTTCCCTGTCACTGACTGGCTGAGCTGTCAACCTACAGCAAGCCAGCCAGGATAGTGTATGTCAATATATAAAGGACCCTCTCTTAACTGGGGGCAAAGAGGTGGTGCAGGGCCTAGAATCAGGAAGACTTATTTTCCTGAGTTCAAACTTCAGAAAATTATTAGCTTTAGAACTCTGAGCAAATCACTGTAATCCTGTTTGCCTCAGTTTCCTCACTTATAAAATGAGCTAGAGAGCTAGAGAGAGCACCATACCAGTATCTGTGCCACAAAAATCTCAAAGGAGGCTACAAATATTCAGATATTACTGAACAACTTAACAACAACATTTCATGGAGTCTGACATACCACCGTGCTAGACCTTCCTCCACTAAGCTAGTACAGAACTTATCCATGACCTATAGAGAGCTAGATAGCCCCTTGCTCTGTATATTATAACGAACATTCTTTCCCCATGTTAGTTAGCTAATTAGTTATTTGGTCTCCCTGGTCCCTTTCAACTTTTAAATCCTTTTGATATAATGACAACTGCTTGGGTTCATAGAAATTAAATAACTTGCTAATGGCCACATGGCTGATGAATTCAGATGTAACATTTTGATCCAGGTCTCCTGACTCCTGCACAATATAATCAGTTAAAAGCATTGCTGGCCAGCAAATGCTGATAGACAGTTTAGCCAGGTAATAACAGTGATAGGAAGAGGGGAAGGATATTGGCTCCTTCCACTTACATTGCTATGTGTTCCATAACTCCATTATCAAGGCTCTTTTGTATTACCTAGGTGAAAGAGCAGACATATAAAAGGCATAGAAATCACTGAGGTGGTAGTAGGGTAGAGATGTCCCAGGAGAGATTTTTGTGAATTTTTCTAGTTTAACAAACAGATACAGCTCTATTTGTCTGTTGTTTATTCTATCATTTGGATTGCTTCAAATAGATCCTGTATTCCTTTCAGTCACAGTTTGTAGTGGGATTGGACTGGTAAATTTGTGCTTGTGTTTTTGCATATCTAGTTCAGATAAATCGTATATACTTCCAACCAATGAAAATTGTGTTCCAACTCATTTTTGACTCTTATTATCATTACATGGAGCTACCCAGATTATTTTATCTAAGACAAGAAACCAAAAACAAAACAAAACCATATTCAATGACACAATAACCATGAAGGATTTATCTAGCCATTTTTTTTGGGGGGGGGGGGGGGGGGGAGGGGGAAGCGTGGGAGGAAATCCAGCAATGTAAATGAGACAGTTGTGAGGATAGCCATGTTATTTAGCACAAGATCAATTTTTCCATGATGGAGGCAACTAGATGATTCAGCAGATAGATTGAGGACTGAAATCAAGAATACCTAAGTTTAAACCAAACCTCAGATACTAATTAGATGAATGATCCTAAGCAAGTCACTTAATCTCTGTTTTCCTTAATTTACTGGAGAAGGAATTGGCAAACCTCTCTAGTATGTTTGCCAAGAAAATCCAGTGAACAGTTTGGTCCATGAGGTCATGAAAAGTCAGACCATAAGAAATCTTCCAGGCTTTATTTAAAATTAAGCTGGAACTAGAGGGAATCAGGCTATCCACAAAATTCTCAATATGACTAATATGGAAATATATTTAAAGTAATTATATATCTATAACATATCAGATTGCTTGCTGTCTTAGAGAGGGGGGAAGAGAAGAAATAGAGGGAGAAAAAAAATTGGAACTCAAAATCTCACAGAAATGAATGTTGAAAACTATCTTTACATGTAATTGAAAAAATACAATACTATTAAGTGGAAAAAAAGAAATTTTATAAAAATTTTAAATAGATGGGAAACCTACTCTGAGCAAAGTCTTCAGGATACAAGGGGGTAGGAAGTGGGAAGAAGTCTGTGAGACTAGATTATACAATATTCTAATCTAGCCACAGACACATAACTAGTTCAGTGACCTTAGGCAAGTCACTCAACCCAAAATTGGGATTATAATAGCACCTACCTCCAAGGCTTGTCATGGATAAAAGGAGATAAATATTTATAAAGTATTTTGCAAACGTTGAAGTGCAATATAAATACTCTTGCTCCTTCTCCTCTTTTTCCCTCCTCCTTTTACTCTTTCTATGTATAAAATGAAGTGGTAGATCTGGATGACTTCTCAGTTCCCTTCCAGCTTTAAAACTATGAGACTTCCTGAATATGATCATAATAAGACTGCTCTGGGTCTCAGTATCCTCCTTGTTTAATGAGGATTGGACTAGATGGCCTAAATCTAGGATTCTTTTTAACTGTTATCTTTGTTATCCACTCTGTTCCTCTCTGCTGCTCTCTGCTGGTCTTTAGCTACTCTGTAGCTTCTTTGGCTCTGCTACCATCTACCAGGTCGGCCAGCTACATTGTAGCCTCAGGTTCATGAACTCAGGATTTGTTGTTTTAAATTAAATTTAATTTTTTAAAATGAAGAAGGCTCTTTTTCTGCCTCTTACTCACCCCTGCGAAAATGATAAAAGCAAAACTGCTTTTGGAAACATGCATAGTCAAGTCAAGCAAGGTGAATTCTCTCATTGATGTTCAAATACAATACACACACACATATAAAATCATATACATAAACACATAAATATACACACATATTTGTAAATATATACATATATATACACATATATTTATCAGTCTACACACTGAGTCTATTCCCTATCAGAAGGTAGAAAGCCTGTTTCATCAAGAGTCCTCTGGAATTGTCCTTTGTCCTTGTATTGGTGCAAATTCCAAGGTCTTTCAAAGCTTTCTTTACAACATGATTAATGGGGCAGCTAGGTGGTGCAGTGGATAGTCCTAAGAGCAGGAGGACCTGAGTTCAAATGTGATCTCAGATACTTAACACTCCCTAGCTGTGTGACCCTGGGCAAGTCACTTACCCCCAATTGCCTCAAAAAAAAAATCCAACAATAATATGATTATTATTGCATAAATTGTTCTCCTAGTTCTACCTCACTTCAATTCTGTATAAGTTCATAAAATTCTGCCTAGGTTTCATCTTTTCTTTTTTTTCTTTAATAAATCTATTGTTTATTTATTTTTAACCTTCTTTTTAAAATTTTGGTTTTATTTTTTCTTATAGCACAATAGTTTTTCATCATACTCATATACCATAACTTGTTTAATCATTCCCCAATTGATAGGTACTATTTTAGCCTCCAATTTTTGCAATCACAGAAAGAGTTTCTATAAATATCCTTGTATATATGGTTCTTTTTCTTCTTTCTTGATTTCTTTGGGGTATAGACCTACTACTTCATTGGAATCACTGAGTTATATGATATGCACAGTTTAATATCTGTGAGACATAGTTCCAAAATTCAGAATGGCTAAACCAGTTCACAGCTGTATCAGCAAAGTATTAATGTTTTCCCACAACCCTTTCAGAATTTCTCATTTTCTTTTTTTTTGTCACTTTTGACAGTCTAATGGGTATGATATAGAATCTCAGTCGTAGTTTTCATTGATCCAATTATTACTGACTTTAACAATTTTAATAATATGATTATTGATAGTTGGAATTTTTTCCTTGATGGTACCAGCTCATACCCATTGATGATATGTTAATGATTCTCATTTTTAAAAAATTGAATCAGTTTCTCTCTATATATTTCTCTTTATCAGAGGAATTTGCTGCAATGATTTTCTCATTTATTTGCTTTTCCTCTCATTTCAGCTGACTTGGTTTTGTTTGTGCAAGATGGTTTTAATTTTATATAATCAAAATTGTTCATTTTACCTTCTATGATTCCCTCTTTCCAAAGGTGAGATGAAGTTCTAATGAACGAGACAAGAGATGTAAAGCACTTTGCAAATATTAAAGTTTGCATGCTTATTATTATTATTATTATTAAATGTTATTATCCAAAGTCTCCAGGCCTATAATCTTTTAATGATTATTCCCCTAGCTTCTACTATACTTCTGAGTTCAAGCAATATTTGTAGAGTAATAAAGGGTTGTGGTGGTAAATATTTAACAACCAGACTTAATGCAGGGAACACACAGAAAAAGTGTGTACACATTTGGCTATTCTACTATAAGCCTTAGATGTAAGAGTGGATTTTATTCTACCTAGGGGTTAGGAGGGGTTACTAAGCAAATAAAGTTATGCTTCTGAACTGTGTTATTTGCTTAGTAAATAATTTGCTGACACCAAGGTAGGATAAAAACTATTCATAGTTTCCCCTCTTCAGTCTATCCTGAATCTATGACTTGGGAGTGTATGATGAAAAACCAAGCTGCAAGTTGATACTTGTTCTCACATCTTGCTCAAAGTCAGGATCTCTTCTTACCCTGAGACAAGTTCCTGAATGCTGGAATGCTCCATCTGGCATTCTTCTTGCCAGATGGTGTCCCCAGGATACACAGACCTCTATGTCACTGCTGACCTAGCAAGGAAATATGATTCATTGTGATTTGTTTTCTTGTATTTCTCAATCAGGATTCAGTCTGCTATGTTTTCTATATCTTTGTGGAGGAGTTGTGTTGGAGAGCTCCACTGTACTTTTTACTGCTATGTCATCATCTTAACCCTATCTGAAAGTCCAGAGTTTTTTAATGTTTCTGTGTTTGTTTGTTTGTTGGTTTGTTTTAACTCTGCTAGCTATGCAAAAAAGCAAAAACAAAAACAAACAAGCATTGGATTGTCCTTTGAACTCCCTTTCATCTGCTAAACTTTCATCTGAGTTATCATCTGAAATTTCTTTAATTATTTTTATTTCCCTTGGTTGCTAGCATGGGATCACCTCTGAGCAATAAAATTGCATCTATGATGAAGATTTCTCTTATCTTGCTCTGTAATGTCTTTGGTTATCTTCCAAACACTATAAGAAGCAAAATTGAAGAGAATCAGTTAGAGATGGCACCCTTTATAATATTTTCAATTAGTAGCTAGCTTCTGCCATGTTGAAAAGATCAGAGTTCTTGAATTTGATGTCCTGGATTCAAATTTCATCCCTGATGCCCATCTCTGTGAACCTTGGGCCCAAATTTCTTCATTCAGAGAGATCCTTTCCAGAGTTATGACTCTAGATCTTTGCTCAGTAACTTCAGAGAACCATGAAACCAATAAGTGAAAGAAGGATGAGAAAAGCTAGTGAAAGGTTAACTCAAGCTCAGTAGATCCGTAACTGAACTTAGCCCCTTGGCCCCAAATCCTCTCTTTTTTATCTTCCTTTTTCCCATTGAAGGCACTGCCATTCTTGGTGTTGTGCTTTAACTCTTTACTCTCCTCCCTCCATATTCCAATTTCCAGAGCTTGCTGTTTTTGACTCCCCACACAGTTGCTACCTCAGTGTAGATCCTCAATTACCTCTCAGATAGAGATAGCCTTTTGATTACTCTCATCAAATAAGCTGCTTTCTTTTTATAGTACAGTATTAAATGATATCAAAACATGAATAATTTGACTGGTTTTTGCAAAAATAAATCCAACACTGTATGACTTAGTCATAAGGACTTTCTAAAATAGTCTCTTGCTACTCCCATTAGATTGTAAACTCCTTAAAATCAGGAACTATTTTTGTTGTTGCCTTTCTTTTCATCCCCAGCATGTAGCACAGTGCTTGACCCATGGTTGGTGCTTAACATATAGTTGACCAACAGTCTCTGGGCAACTAGAAGTATAGTGGATGGCGCATTGTACTTGGAATCAGGAAGACTAATCTTCATGAGTTCAAATCCAGTCTCAGAATTTAGTTCTGGGCAAGTCACTTAATCTTGTTTGCTTCATTTCCTCATCTCTAAAATGAACTGGAAAAGGAAATAGTAAATCATTTCAGCTGCTTTGCCAAGAAAGTCCTAAATGAGGTCACAAAGAGTTGACACTTCTGAATTAAAAAGACTTATCCTGTATGATTGCTATCAAAATGATTTTCTTTATGCTCAGATCTCTCAAGTAACTCCCCTACTCGACTCCAGTAGCTTTCTGTGATGCAATACAAATTTATATTTTGTTGCTAAAACCTTTTACAACCTAACTCAACCTACTCCTATAGCTTCACTGAACATTCACCCTCATCTACTTCTTCAATCCAGACAATCTGGACTTTTCTCTATTCCTCACACTGATCTTCCTTCTGCATGCATTATACTGGCCAGCTTTGATATTTGGACTACACTTCCTCCTCACCTCCACCTAATATAATCATTCCCTTCCTTTTAGATGCAAGGCAAGCACCACCTTACACAGAAAAATTTAGTTAACCCTAAAACTTCTAATGTCCTCACTTTCAAACTACTTGGTAAAATGTTTACTCTTTTGTATATTTGTATATGTACTTATTGCCTTTGCCATTGGAAAGTGAACTCCATGTGAGTAGGGATTATATATATTTTTTGTATTACTATTCCTTTCTCTAGAACAGTTCTTGGAACATAGCAGGCTTTTATAAAAACTTGTTGACTAAATGATTGGGGGTCTTAAATGGTTAAAAAAAAAAAGTACAAACTGCCCTTTCTTTAAGATAATTGCCATGAACAAGTGATTGGCTCTTCAAATAGTTCCTCTTTACAAAAAAAAAATATATCATTACCTTCAAAATATCTCACAACAGTTGCTTCCAGTTCACTAATGAGGGAAGTTATCCACTTGCTTAACTTTCACAGTCAGACAGCTGTTAAGTATCAGGAAGTTAGAAGGTCTAGTACTCTTTCCACCATAGCATAGTTCAGTGGTATTCATTGGCAGAAAGATATATGGGAAGTCACTTCCTCTCCCTATATTTTTATGTGAACACAACTATTTTGGGGACTTCAGGGATACAAAATTTCTACATAAGACCTTGACAGCAGAACTCTCTAAATGGCAAGAAGTGTTTTGCTTTCATATTTTTCTAGTTTTGGCATAATCCAATTATAGTTGCCCCATCCATATAGATAGTTTATCCATAATGCTCAAATTCAGATTTAAAAAGTAAGAAAATTTATTGAAATTTCTATCTCATATAGGTTAGGAATAGTTAGTATAATCATACTCCATATGTTGAACTACTTTGAAGAAATCATTTCACATAGATGATAAAGAATATTCCCTGCTCTCAAACATGGGTCTCTGCCTGTTTATTTTTGGTCTATGATTTCTTCATTGGGAGGAACTCCTAGCACAAACATTTTTACAGGTAAAGAATAATTCTTCATCTGGAAGTTAAGAATTTTAGAATTTTATAGAGTACTACAAGGTTCAATGACTTGCTCATATAGATGGTATATGGCAGAGACTGGGCTTGACATCAGTCAGGTCTTTCTGACTTCAAAGTTGGCTTGTTTTACTATGATGATACTTCCTTTCTAAAATATTGCTATTGTATAATAGTTGCTTTTAAAATTATATAATGAATGCTTTTGATTTTCAAAGTGTTTTCATGTATGTCATCTCATTTTATTCTTCTAACACATGTTAAGATAGATTAGGAGACAAAGATAACAAAAAAGAAAAAATAATAATAATCAATGTTTATATAGTGTTTTAAGGTTTGCAAAACACTTTATTATTTTATTTAGTAATCAAAACAAAACCATAAATTAGCAAATTTCAGAAAATAGCAATTTTTAAAAAATGTATTTGATTTTATTAATGTACAGGATATTAATGAACTCTTAGTGAAGTAGCCAACTAGTTCAGCCATTCTGGAAAGCAATATGAAACTATACCCCAAAAGTCACTGAACTGTGTATCTCCTTGAACTCAGTAATACCACTAATAGGCTTATACTTCAAAGAGATAAAGGAAATAGAAAAATATGTATAACATGTGTGAAAATATTTATAGCAGCTTCTTTGTTGCATTAAAAAAAACGGAAAAAAAGAAGTGCTCATCAATTGGATAATGGCTGAACCAACTATGGCTTATTGACATAATGGAATATTAATGAGCTGTAAGAAAAGATGGGATAAAAGAAACCTGAAAAGTCTCCTATGAATTAATAAAGAACAAAGTGAGAAAGAAACAGAAAAAAAATCATGCAATGAATACAACACTGAAAGAAAAGCAACTTTGAAACTTTTGAGAGTTCTGACCAACTTGGTGACCAATCAAGGTTCCAGAAAACCAGTGATGATCAGGGGCAGTTGTTGGAACAATGAATAGAATGCAGGGTCTGGAATTAGGAAGACTTGAGTTCAAAAATGGCCTTGGACATTTACTAGCTATGTGAATATTGTCAAGTCATTTAACCTCTGCCTCAGTTTCCCTAAAATGGGGGGAATAAAAGAATCTACCTCTCAAGATTGTTGTGAGGATCAAATGAGATAATATTTGTTTAAAAAAATATTTAGCTCAGCTCATAGGCAACACTATATAAACACTTATCCTCTCCCCTTACTCTGATGAAATATCCATCCCACCTCCTGACAGCAATGATGACCTAGAAGTATAAAATGAGACATGTATTTTCCACTTGGTGAGCACGTGAATTTCTTTTGCTTGACTATGTTTATTTGTTACAAAGAAAGTCTTTCTTGTTTGGAAATTTAGTAATGCTGAGGTATTTCTTTAATGTTTTAATATTTACAAAGCACTTTATAAATGTTGCAGGATTTCTTTAATGTTTTAAGATTTGCAGAGCACTTTATAAATGTTAATCTCATTTTATTCTCACATTAACTCTGGGAAGTAGATGCTATTATTGCTTCTATTTCACAGATGAGAAAATTAAGGCAGACAAAGGTAAGGCTTTCCCAGGATCACACAGTTAAGTATGTAAGACTGGATTGAATTCAGTCATCCTGTCTCCAAGCCTAGCACTCTTTCCATTGGGCTACCTAGCGACTTCTAGTGATACAAGAAAAGGAAGAGTAATCAATGAAGTATTTTTTTTTTTTAATGTCAGAAAAGAGAAGGAAATTCAGAGGGAGAAACAGATAAGCAAGGCAGCTTGGAATTAACATAATGAATTTGTTATATATGTTTAAGAAACAAAACCATATATTATAGAAATCATGCTTTCATAGATTATCTTCATTTATGCTCTTCTTTGCATATAGAAATGTTCACATTTGTTGATGGTTGTCAAGCTCAGAATTTTAAAAATTAAAATCCTGGGGGGAAAAGATGGGGAATGTCACAATTTTATATTTGAAGCAGTTGAAAGTCAGAAATTTCAAGTCTGCTGCACAAGAACACAGTTAAATAGAATACTTGGGCCCCAAACTTCCTAGACCACCCAGAAAGTTAAAGCTCCCTATGTGGTACATTGACCAGAAAGAAAATATTCTATGCTTTTTAGAGAATTGCTCATCTAAAATTCTAAAAGCATTCCACACGTGGAAGAAATATATAGGTAGACTATAAAGTAGTTATTCCTACTGTTTTAATAAATTGGGAAAATAAATTATAGAAGGTTGAACTGAATAAGGGATATTGCTAAAACCAGCTTATACTAACCTGGGAGAAGACATCTCAAACTTTCAATGGGAGCATTTATTTATACCTGAGAAATAAGCAAATTCTACAAAACAGGACTTGATTTATTGTTTTGATGATTTCTAAACTTACGAATGTGTGTAGAAAATGTGAAGATTGCAGATTAAACTTAAACATATGTCATGAATATTTTTTCCAGAAAGCTGATTGTTAAATATTTACCAGCATACCTCTGAAGTTGACTGAATTACTGTAGTTCCTTCTACAAGTGACAAGTAGCCTTCTGATTTAACTTGCTCTTTCCCCTACAGTGTGACTATAACCCAATTATAGTTGGCCAGTCCATCACTTGGCTTTGTACCCAGCTTGCTGAATTCTGATTTAAACAGAGTCAGCTCAGTTGTATGTGGGGGTTTTATTTCATGTGTATTTATAAAATAGTGTTACTTTACTCCTCTGGCTCAGGCTGAAGACAGCTGTGTTATCTCAGCCTAAAGCACTCTGGACTGTTAACTTCAAGGGATCAGATTGTGGGATCTGAAAACAAAATTTGGAAAGGACAAACTTTGAACATTTCGTGTGCTGGACAATCCCTGTACTTTTGCTGCTAAGCTCATTTTCCTTCAAAAAATGTCATAATTTATCTTGTTTCTTCTGGCTGCTGTAGAAAGTTAGGGACAGCTTTTTAAGTTTTGCAAGGATTTCTTGGAGAAACAAATGGACATTCTCTAATGCTGGATTTCAACTCTGTCAAACAAAGAAGGCAAGTTTTCAAGAAGAATTTGTATCTAATTTTTCTTCCAAAAAGAAAATCTATAATAGTAAAAAGGAATAAAGAATAATATTTTTAAAGAGATTTTTCTTTTTCCAGATCCTTTCAATATGTAAAGTCCCTTAGGTGGTAAATTCTAAGTACAAAGATTATTATGCCTGTAAACTGGGTGGAGAATTTGCCATTTCTGCCTGTAACATTACTTTAAGATTCTGAAAATAACCAGGAAACAACTCTGATGTATTGTTCAGAGGAATTGTATATAGAAGCAAAGGTTGAACAGTTGGAGAGTCACATTAAATCAAGACTACTATTGCAAAGTCCACATTCATTCTTCCTTCCAAAATATCTCAAAAGGCCCCAAAATGTATAATTATAAAGCTGACCAGATGGTGTCTCTTGGGTAAAATATGGTTTCTTTTCATTTCAAATAAATAAATAAAAATATCAGACCTTCCTTGATTGACTCCATGTGATTCCTAAATGGCACAATGGAAAGAACAGTGAACATAAAGTCAGAAGAAGTTGGCTTGGATCCCACCTCTTCAACTTTCTATTTATGTGACCTTAGTGAAGCCATGTTACCACTTGGGTCCCCAATTTTATCTGAAAAAAAAAAGAGACTAGATGACTTTAAATGTTGCTATTACTTTTAAGGCAATAATACCATACATTATTTTCTAGACCTGTTTTACCACAAGTTTCTTATTAAAAAAGATTCTGTTAAAATATTGCCATCTGTTCTGAGAATAAGATTTTTTGTTTAGATGATTTTAGAGCTTCAGGGTGAGAAAAGTCTTTATGCCCCTATCTGTAAATATCTGATCTTTGTATTTTGTCTTGAGGCTTCTCACTTTTCATTAACTTCCTTAATCACTAAACTTTAACCTAATAAATAGTTTTTCACCTTGGTATCTAAACCAGCTTGCTTCCCTGAAACCCAGAACTACAACAATCCATCCTTCTTTATTTTATTACTGTTTGCTTTCTTCAGTCATTACCACTATAACTAGATAGTCAAGTTTGGTGTCTACTCGGTTTCCCTCTTCTTATGTCCGTCTGCCACCTCTTCTATTCCCTAAGTTATTTTCTAGCGTTTATTTATTCTAGGTTTATCCCAAGATAAAAATATTGCAGGCTCCAAAAGGTTAGATAACATTATTAATTACTCTGTTAGTTGTAGAAAAGTTCAGATGAAATCTGAGATGCACTGGTTCTTTGTCTTGGGCTCTTTACTCTATGCCATTTTGGAACTATATCCAAAGGACTATGAAGCTGACTGGTCTGCTTATCTTCTCTAAAATAGCCAAAACATTTTTTTTTCATTTATAAGATAAGGGCAACTCAAAATATAATGAGCAACTTATCATAAAAGCAGCTAATTCTAATAATTCTCCTACTCCATCATTGTTCACATCTGTATATAATGTTATATCACAAAAACTACATGTATGTGCACATGTAATTTTAAAAATCCAATTTTCTGCTCTTTCATTTTTTCCATATGTGTTATAAGAGCATTTTAATTGATCTTCATGCTTGAAGTCTTTCTTTCATTTATCCTCTTCAAAGGTCACAAAATGATCTTTCTAAGGCACAAGTTTGAACAAAAATCTTCAGTAGTTCCCCATTGCCTCTAACTCTAAGAATTGAACCTAGGAGTCTCTTAAATAAGAAAATATCTTCCTCCAGTGTAGGTAGAAAAACCATTGAGTGGTTAAGTGACTTACTCAGGTTCAGTAGTATCAAAGATGGGACTTGAATTCAGGTATTTCTAGCTCCGATGTTATCTTTCTATATATTGTATCATTCTAACTTTTAGAATATTATACAAAATTCATAGATTTTTGAGATTTTGTAAGGACCTTAAAGTCCATACAGTTCAACTTCTCATTTCAATATGAAATTGAAGCCCTTACATAATAAGACTCATTTTATCTTTTCAGACATTTCATATTATCACCTACATACACTCTACATTTTAGCCAGACCTAGATCACAAAGAATTTTGATTTAATTCAGTTCGGAGCCAGCTGTTATTTCTAGGGGTTAATCTCACAGTATTTCTGCCTTTTCATCAGCCAGACAAGTGCCTTTGCTCAAAAAGAATTACAGTACCTGTTAAGGCCAAAATACTGTGAAAAGTTAAAAATAAAAGTTCCTTTCCATGATAAGTTTACTTTCTATGAGAGGTAGAAGATTCTATATAAATACCAACAAGTAAAGTACTAGGAAAATGGAGAAGAGAAAGAGAGAGAGAGAAGACAGCTTCATAGTGAACTAAGATCAATTAATTGAATCTTGAAGGGAGGCTAGAATTCTGCAAGACAGAGATGAGGAAGGAGAGTTAGTATCAGAAAAGGACTAGTTAAAAGCAAAATAGTAAATGTTTCTTAATCCCTGGGGATTCAAAGAAAGGTAAAAGACAGTTCCTGCTTTCAAAAAGCTCCTTCTCTAATGAGGAAGACATTAGGCAAACAACTATGTACAGACCAACAATATTATAAAAAAGACTGGAGTGGTCTTCAAGTACTAGACAAAAAGAGAATGCATTTTGTTTGCTTGACCTGGACTGGAATCTAAATTCCAAGACTTACTCATCTGTAGTAACATACATTTGTGTAGATTTGTTTCCTCCTCTATACGATGTAGCTAACCAAGCCAAGCTCTATTTGGTCATTGTGTGTGTGTGTGTGTGTGTGTGTGTGTGTGTGTGTGTGTGTGTGTGTGTGTGTGTGTGTGTGTGAGTGTGAGTGTGAGTGTGTGTGTGAGTGTGTGTGTGCGAGAGTGTGTGTGTGTGTGTGTATGTATGTACACTAGATAAATGAGACCATTCTCTGCCTCATTTCTTACCTAGCCTTAATCACTTCCTCAGTCAGACTGAGACCTGTTAAAGACCTTAGCTAAAAAAAGGCCATGGTTTCCCACTGCTTCTGGGCCATCCCCACTCATGCTTATCTATATCTTGTCTCTGGACCTGTATGACTCTGGAAGAGAAAGTGAACTTTGCACAGCCTTCTCTCATTTCAGTCTAATTCACTTGAATGTCATGGCATCATCTCCCTGATCTAATGGCTCTCTTTAAGAACAAAAGACCAATAAGGAGAAAAAGAGAAGGTATAGTTAGTGATACTTACACAATCAGAATTGCTGTGAGGAAAGTGTTTTGTAAACTTAAAACGGCATTCTCTAAATAAGAGTTGTTATTGTTAATATTTTTTTTCTTAAATTCTGACTTCTGGCTTCTATTACAAATGCTGCCCTAGACTGAATAAGAAACAGTGGCTTTTGCCTATTTTGTTCCCAGATGTAGAACTCCTCAATTCTTTGGGAAGGGAGGATTTCATACCTATTTGAATTGAGGAAGGTCTATCGGATAATTAGTCAGAACAAATGGGAGAAAACTGATGTCAGTTGGTTAAGACACAATAATTTGACTTAATTTCTATCCACTTTCCAGACTTATTAGAATTTAATTAGGAAAAAGAGAAACTTTTCTACCAGCTGTTTGGCAGATTTGTGTGTGCACAGTTAACCTAGGTCTAGCAAAAGCATTAAGTTGTATGCAAAGACATTTCTCATCACCAGAATCAGTCCCTAAGACTGTTTAGATAGGGATGTGCTTATCCTCCCAACAGGGTATAGATATATCAAATGGAAGTTCTTTGCTTCCTGCAGTGGAGATGAGGAATGAGAAATAAAACATAGCTGAACATTTCTCTTGACATATTTTTACTCCCTGTGGCTGCTCAAGAATTTGAAGATGAAAGGGAGGTAAGCAGGGAGAAAAAAAGGAGTACCAAGTCTCCCTTGAAAGTACCTAAAACAAGGACTCATCATCATTTATGTGTTGTGGATTCCTTTGGCAATCTAAGTAAAAACTATGAAGCCTTCTGCAGAATAACATTTTAAATGCGTAAAATAAATATATAGGATTTCACAAAAGAAACCAATTATATTGAAATATGGTTCAAATCAACAAAAATTTTCTCAGTGACCACTCTGAGCCAAGATGTAATAAGCACTAGGGATGTAAAAAAAAAAAAAAAAAAAGGCAAAAATTGTCCCTTCTCTCAAGGAGCCCACAATCTAAAGGAGGAATGCAGACTTCAATATACAAACAATATTGCTATGGTATAAATAAGAGATTATCTTAGAGAGAAGGCACTAGCATTAAGAGGGATCTAAAAAGGGATCTTATAGAAGATGGACATTTAGATGAGAAGAAAGTTTAGGAAGCAGAAGGCAGAGGTGAGAAGAGAGAGCATTCCAGATATGAGGGGACAGCCAGTGCAAATACCTGCATTTAGGAAATAGATTGTATCCTAAGCAGCTGCATGGCATAGTGGACCTATAGGCAGGAAGATCTGAGTTCAAATCTTGCTTATTAATAATAGCATCTACCTCACAGAGTTAGTGAAATAGGAGCATTTCTGAAGTGTTTAGTAAATGCTTATTCCCCTTTCCTTTAAGCTAGGAATACACAGGAAGACAATGTCACTGGATTTTAGAGTACATGCAGCAAGGAGTAAGATTTAAGAAGATTGGAAAGTGTTATAAAATTATTATCTAATTAACAAAAATGTATCGATTTATCCAACACATACTTATATATAAATATATACAAATTAACATATTCACATATAGATATGTGTTTATATTATAAATAAATAATATATATAATTATAATAAAATATATTAATTGCAGTGTTATATGATTAAATGTATTATATAATATGTTATAATAGAATAGATAGTTATGTTGACAGAAATAAACATAAGTATACTTGTATATAAAATATAAGTATATATTAGATAATGAACAATTTTGATATAAACATATTATGCTATTCATATAATTATATTACAATGAAATATTATATTGTTCCTATAGTTATATCATAATAAAATATTGTATTATTTATATAATTATAACAAATTCTATAGTGCATTATAATAGCATATTTATATAAATATATATTATATGACTGGATAATTTTTGACATCTGGAATAGTTTTGACACAATTTTATGATAACTGGATAATATATACATAATTGAATTATTATCTAAAATATATAATTATATACATATATATGTATATTTGTTAGCTGGATAGCTTTTTATTAACTAGATAATGATTTCAGGTACAAAAATGCATATATATTTTAAAACCATAAGTTTGTGGACCCCAGGTTAAGAACTGCTGGTATGAGCAAATTAGTGGATTCTTTTAAAGCTCTTGCTAGAATATGAAGGGCTATAATACATAGAATTTTTTTAGAGAATGAAGCAAATTGTTTGAAGTTGTTTGGGGGAGTCAGCAGGACAACCTTGAGACTTATTTTTAGAGCTTCCTCTAACTGTTCTTCAGCAGCTTGAAAGTATTCTCAGTGAGATTTATATTCCACCTAACAAGGTACTGCTAGGGCTATCACTCAGCCTTGAAATCGTTTTTCCTCTCTGATGGAAGAGCAGGCCAATCCCATATTTGCATAGTTCTTTCCACCTGTCACTAGTCCCAGACTAGTGTGTTGGTGCTGCTCAAAAATCAAGCTAGCCAATGGCAAGCTTGCAAACTGCTGCAATTATAGAACACATTTTCAAACTATTAATTTGCAGCCACCCAACAATAGGGGAAAATGCATCAATGGCTAGTTCAGTGTCAGGTGAGAGAAAGATAATATGAATTGACATTAGATCAATTTGAGACATTGGATAGTTGTATGGAAGAATAAAGAAAGAGACGGGGCAGATATGCTCATTTTTGAGTTTTTCACAGAAAATTTGACATTGAAGAAAACTAGAAAGTGCCTGCAAAGAAGGAAGAAAATATTGATGGTACATTTGGGAGATTAAAAAAAACCCTATGATTCCATATGAAAAAAAAAAAAGTAAAGGATAAATCTTATTGATGAATCTTAACTGCTGACTTTGGAGAGTCACCCCAGAAGTGAAGAAGTGATACTGACAATGCCAACAGTTCAAATTATCCCATCTAAAATTAGAACACAATATATATTAGGTATTCCAGTAAATATTTGTACATTTATCCTGGTATAATATTGGTACCATATAAATGCTTATTTTCTTCCTTTCCTCTTTTAAAAAAGTAAATAGAGATACAAATATTAAACAAACAATGATGTTTGTTATTGCTAACATTCTTATATTCTGTTATCTTGTGAATAATTATCATTTAGGTTGTGAAACATAAACTTTGCATAGTAAATAATATTATCTAAGGGCAGTCCAACAAAAATAAGATTTGAAGCTATCTGATGTAGGCATAGATTTTTGAGCAACAGTAGCAGCTTGCAATTGATTTGATTGATCAGAAATGAGAAGGCCAATTTGAGCAAAGGCATCTAGCTTACACATTAAGGGACCCAGAGACACACCTACTAAATAAGAAGAAACCATGACAAGGAAGATAAATTTCTAACATGACTCTCCAAAGTCAACAGGTGTGTGTGTGTGTGTGTGTGTGTGTGTGTGTGTGTGTGTGTGTGTGTATCCCCTGTGTCACTAAGCTGCTTAATAATATGCTAGACCTATAGTCAGAATAATCTGAACTCAAATTCTGTCTCAGACACTATTAACTGTGTGACTCTGAGTTAGACACAACATCTATCTGTCTGAGTTTCCTTGATTGAAAAATAGACATCATGACATCCCTATATTCCTGAGTTGTAAAAATCAAATGAAGTAATATTTGTGATTCTCTTTTCACACCTTAAAGTGCTATATAAATGCTAGCTATCATTATGATTTTGTTATGCATGAGCTGCTAAAGGGAAGATGGAGGAGGATCAGAAAGCAGTGATGTGATGGAGGACCATTTTCATAGGCAAACTCAAATGCCTGCAATATTCTTCTTAATCCCAGAAACTAACCCTGGCCAGAACTAGCAGAGAAAGATCCCAGCTGCCAGTACATTCTTGAAAGATTTTTATTTTAATGCTCATCCTTAAACAGTTTCAGGAAAGTCATGTCTTAGCAACTGCCAAAAAGAGAACTTTTAATTATGATCTGGGATAGTACAGCACTGTCTCATTTTTTTTTTTTATCCCCAACCTAAAACTAAAATATGTTGCTGTTTTTTGTTGGTGAATTGATTCAAAGAAGGGCAACTCCTAAAGGTTCCTATTGTTTTGGCACTCTCCTGAATGCCAAAGAATAGGACTTTTATATTCAGTCAGGGATCTGAAAAAGAAGGAGGGGAAGATAAGGTGAAACTGAGTGTGATGTGGCGTTTGAGTATGTGCAGGAATTAACGATGTACTAACTGTCTAACTACCTGAAATAAAAACGGGTAGGCAGTGACATCTACTTTATTGGGCAGTTCTGTCAGGGTTTCTTATGTGTGGCTGGAGATTATGCATGGCCAGGAACTGAAGCCTGAGCTTACCCCTTTCAGCTGTTACATGTAGCTGTCTTCAGCCTGACTTTCCCCTCGGCTCCAGTGGCTTTCTGACCTATGTCATTCCCATCTCTGTGTTCTCATTACTTGATTTATTCTCCTTTCTGACTACTACCTCATCTTCTGTGTGGTTTTGTTTTTTAAGCTTTTCATATATGTCAAGTAACCATTTTAACTATTATTTAAATAACAGAGACCAAAGTCCATAGGTAAAAAAAAAAACTGCCTCCAGATAGGGAAATTATAATTTTCTTAGTTTATATGCAGTGGCTGCTGCAATTTTTAATGGACTCTTTCTTTCTGAGCTATGTGCAATAGAGGGGAGAGAGACAGACAGACAGAGAGAGACAGAGAGAGAAAGAGAGACAGAGACAGAGAAAAGAGAGAGGGAGCCATACACAGACAGACACTGAGGCACACAAGAGAGATGAACTGAGAAAAAAATGCCAGATCTTAATAAGTATTGAACTACCATAGACTGTCCATAGTTTTACTGGATTATTAGGACTCTATTTCAGAGGAGGATAGAGGGAGGGGGGAAAATGTCATCTTTATAAATACAAAATGGTGGAACTATGGTATCTCACCAGGTTACTTATCTGGAAAAGGTGCAAAGCTTTTAGTAGACTGCCAGCTCAAAATGAGTCAACTTGTATATGACAGCCAAAAAGACCAGGAGATCTTGGCTTGCTTTAAGAGAGGCTAATTATCACGAGAGAGGTAATAGCCCTGCTGTACTGTTCTCTGGTCCAACTACACCAGAAGGACTGTGCTCAATTCTGGACTCAGATTAGGAAGAACATTGTGATAAACTGGAGAATGTCCATCCATAAGAACATAAGGATGACAAGAGGACTGGAAAACCTGCCATATGAGACTCAGTCCAAGGAATGGGGGACATTTACCTTAGAGAAGAAAGAATTTCAGTGGGGAGGGGAAGGAAAGGAAATAAGTATTAAATGCTTAATATGTGCCAGGTATCTTACTAAGTTCTTTTTATAAATATTGCCTCATTTGATCTTCATAACAACATTGAAGTAGATGCTATTGTATCCCCACTTTACAATTGAGGAAACTGAGGCATACCAAAGTTAAGAGCTTACCTAGAATTATACAGTGAGTAAATGTCTAACCCTGGATTTGAATTCAGATCTTCTTTTAAAAAAAAGCCTAAATCCTGAGTCCAGGCCCAACACTTTATGTCCAAGTCCACTTTGCCTAAATATATATAATGCTGTTGTGTGGAGAAGACACATTCTGCTTTATCCTAGCAATACTTGGTGAAAACTGCCAAGAGACAGACTTAAGATTGATGTGAGGAGAGAAAAACTTGCTAATAATTAGAACCACATAAAAATGAAATGAACTGCCTCCAAAAGTAACGGATTCCTTGTCACAAGAAATTTTGAGCAAGGTCGGATGACCATATGGCAGTTATATTGTAGTGGGAATTACTGTCCAAATTTGGGTTAGGTTTGATGAACTCTGGGATCCCTTCCAAGTCTGACATTCTGTGATTCTCTGATCCTGAGACATCTGGATATTTGGAATCAGGAAGCTAGCCATCAAAATAGGAAGAGTGCTTGACCTGAATTCAAATCTAGTCTCAGATACTTATGAGCTGTATAACCATGAGCAAATAACCTCTATGAGTCTGTTTTCTCATTTATAAAAAAGAGATAAAAATAACACCAATCTCCTGGACTTGTTGTGATGATAAAATGAGATGATATTTATGAAACATTTTGTAAACCTTACTCTATAAAACCTAGCTATTATGACCATAAATAGAATATCTAGTATTTGCTGTATTTTGTCAGTTTTAATCTAGATGTTTATATGTTAGTAGTACAAAACAGCTTTGCTTTCATCAGTGTAATTCATTCTTCTACCACTGCAGATCACAATGGCTCCACACCTTAGTAAAACAATCTTTATGAAATGAAATAGTCAAGAAAAATACATCATCTAGTCTTCTACTGATGAGCCTCTCTGACCTCTAGATTAGTCTTTAAATGATTTCTAGCCTGTCTCCTAGTTGTAGTCAAAGCCTCTCAAGCTCTGGGAATTTCCAGACCTTGAACTTTCTGGCATAATCTTCAGAAACTTACCTCCAGGCCAGGGGAAGAGAACTTTCTTCTGACTATTTGATGTCTCTCAGACATCATCCGCTGTAGAGACCCTATGTGGGACTGATATTGTGGCCAGTTACGACTATAACATATTTTTAATGTTTTTTTTTTGGTAAACCTATCTAGTTAGTTGTGATCTATACCTCATCTACTTCCAAAAGAGATATAAGTGGCACATCCCTAAATGAAGGAAAAGAGATGTTATAGAGCTACCATCACCAGGAGAGGGAATGTTCTGAGTTGTTTCTTTAGTGGTAGGATTATTCTGAGCTATATGTACCCTCTTGTCCATGATAGCTACAAGGGCATGCCTTTGGCTGACATGAGATGGATGATTTATGGCCTGGGAAAAGCCATAAATAGTCTGGTTGGACACTGCTTAACTCCTGAGGGAATGGAGCCTTTAACTTAGTCTATATTAGTGACATGCTTTACCCAATTCATTTAAGTAGCTATACAATTTCTTAGTTACATTTAAACAGTTTCCCTTTAAGTTTTATGAATTTCACTCTTTTTAATAATTTTTTCCCATGTCTTACTTCTTCCAGGCTGATAACTTAGGCCCCAAATTTTATTACTTCTTTTTCTTTAGTCTCTATGTCTACCATGTTCCATGGATTCTTTAAAAAAAAATGTGTCGCCTCATTTTCACATCAGAGTAATTTTTAAATAAAACACACACACACCAGCCATTGAACCATTCCATGTAAAAATAAGCAAAGAAACAAAACCAATTGGCCACCATTTCTCAGAAAATATGCAATATTTTGTACTGTATTTGGAATCAAAAAGTTAGATGTCTCTAGTTGTTCCACCTCTCTTCCAAAGAAGATAGATGCATTTCTTTTTCTCTAGGAACACAACTGGTCATCAGCCTCTAATTCCTATAATTCCTCTAATCTTACTTAAACATCACTTTCATCTTTACTTCCCTACTCAGAAATTTAATCTAAACTGCTTTTTTTTAACTTCCTGGGACCTTCAGACCTACTCTACCTAGTCAACCTTAGTTCTAAATTCCTTTACGCAACATGCACAACACATACCAAGTTTCTACTCAAATCAGTTCAGTCTACTTATTGGCACCTTGCCTTTTCTTCTGCAATTGTCCCTATTTGAATTAGTCTTTCTCTTTTTCTCTTTTTCATTTAAAGATTAAATTATTATTTTCCTACTTGACCTGTCAGAGTCACAAATCTGAGAAGAATTGGAATGAAATTTGAATTCAGATCTTCCAATTCTCAATCCACTCTTCTATGATTTCATTGGTGATCTCAATAGCTCCCCTGGATTCAGTTATGGTCTCTATGCTAATTGTTCCCCCAGAGTTACTTATCCAGCCCTAACCTTTCTGTTAACTTTCAGTTTTGCATCTCCAGCTGCCTACTGAACATCTCATACTGGAGGTCCCATAAACATCCTAAACTCAATATTTACAAAGAAAAACATATTATCTTCCCCTCTAAGTTCTCCCCATTCCTAATTTTTCTATGAGTGTCAAAGGCATTACAGTCTTTCCAGACACACAGGTTCAAATCTAAGGTGTAATTCTTTATTCCTTCCTTTCTTTCACCCCTCCCCTAATATTCAATCAGTTCCCAAGCTATTGATTCTACCTTCTTAATATCTGTCATGCATCCTATCTTTCTCATCCTATTCTCTCCTTTGACTCTACCATTTCCCTGGTCTGAGCTCTCATGACTTAATACCCAGGCTATTGCAACAGCCTGCTTATTGGTATCCCTGCCTCAGTCCTTTCTCTGTCTTCCACTCTAGCCTCCACTCATCTTCTTAATTGATTGATTGATCAGATTAATCTTCCTAAAAACACAAATCTGATAATGCTACACTCTCAACCCCCTACCCCCAACCCTCAGTCAATAAACTCTAGTGATTAGAATTTTTTTCTTCTAGGATCAAATATAAAATCCATTGTTTTGTGCACAAGAGTATTTCTGACTTCCTGGCTTCCTCTTACTCTTTCAAATTTTCTATCAGCTACGTACCCACCCACTACTGCCATGGATTCTATAGGACAGGGATACTGCCCTCCTTGCTATTCCTCAAACATCACTCCCTATTTCCCAGCTCTGACCTTTTTCACTAACTTTCCTATGCCTAGAAATCTTTCCATCATCTTTAACTTCTGCACTTCCTGGTTTTCTTTAAGCCCCAACTAAATCTTATCTTCTACATAATATTTTCCCCAATACTCCTTAATGCCAGTTCTTTTCCTCTATTGATCATCTCCAATTTATCCTCTCTAAATCTTGTTTGTACATAGTTGTTTGCCTATAAACTTTCCCCATTAAACTGTTAAGTGCTTGAGAATAGAGAGAGGTTTTTCTACTTTTTCTCCCCACCACCACTACTTTTTTTCCCTTGCCTTTTTCTTCTTTTTTATATCCCCAGTGCTTAGCATGGTGCCTACCACATAGTAAGCACTTAGTAAATGCACTGACTTTTTCCTCTCTGTCTATGAATGAATGATATGGGATTTGAAGGGAAATGCCACTCAAGAAAAAAGAAATCTATTCTGACATACTTGTCTACAGTGAAATAAGAATCCAATGCCTAAGTGACCTTTAGGAAGATTATAGTTTTTTTTTAAAAAAAGGTCAATGAAAGATCAAATCTCATCTCCCCAGTAAAAATGACACTTTTAATAGGTAGTAGGCAAAACATACTACATCTGTTCTAGGGAAATGGTTTACTTTGGCTGGTGCCCATAGTAATGTAGACTTGACCCAAAGAAAACAGCTTCTGTAGCATTAATCAACATTATTTTTGTTGCCTAATTCCAAAGCAGAAAAATTTTAGTTCTTGCAAAAAAAAGCCATTTTAATATTTTATTTTTATTCCCTACAAAACAACTTTCAATGCTAAAGAATGATTTTAACCATATAAATAATCTACCTTGGGGTGTTTTTATATCATTTTCAATGACAAACCATGAAATGTAACATTGTTGCTTTGATAGTCTATGAAATTCATCATCTGTTTCCTTGGGTCCTTCATTCGGGGAAAAAATGATTTTAAAGGATTTATAGGCTGATCAGAAATATCTGAATGCAAGATTTGCAGCTTTTAAAATCAATATCAGGATTTACTGGTGAAAAACCAGAGTCAGTGGGTGAAATGTTATTGTAATCATTTATCCTTTGTGACCTTTAAAAGAATAAAAAATTACTGCTGTCTGGGGCATGTAGTTTATATCCTGCAGCACAAGGCAAGAGGCAGAGTTTTTTCACCTTCATCCCACAGTTCATGACACTCATCAAAGAAATATCCAAATGCTGTTAGCTAGGTGGCAGATGTGCCACATAATCTTACTATTTAATAAGCAAGGAGCAGAAAAGGTAAGTCTAGGGCTGGCAATGCTTTGTACCAAGGGTATACCTAGAATTTGCTCATTCTTTAATATGCATCATTTGGTTATTCATCAGATCATAACTTAAATTTGTGATGATTCCAACCATATTAATCATCACTCTACTATATGTATAAGGTGCTTTGGGGTATAGGTCTCTATGGAAGCAATATATGAACTAGATGACACTCAGATACTTATGAGATTCTTTATCACCATCATTATTGTTATGACCAGAAACAAATAGTGCATCCTCCTCCTTAAAGTTCACTGTGTTTCTTATTGCTAAGGGGAATTTGTATAGCATAGATAAGATGGGTTCCTTCTGCTTTGGAAGTTCATAGTCCAAAGTTTAGGGAGCCACGAATCTAGTTTCTATTTAAAGTTTACTTGGATAGAAGTTTCTTTTCCTACTCATATAGTAACCTACAAATTGACTACTGCATAAGATGATTACTGTAAATTCAAGATTTTATCTCACATAGAGCGATTCCACTCCACCTTCTGTTCTCATAGGGTTTAAGTAAAGTGCAACCAAGCTTATTCAAGCCTGTTTCTTAAGCTGCAGCTGCTGAGGGTAGAATGGGGAGGAAGGGTTTGAAACAACTTGCATATGTCAATACCATTTGGGGGGGGGGGGAGTATATTATTTAACCTGAAAATATAAGCAAGCAATGCAAGCATGGTAAGAAGTTTTACCACAAAACAGTCTTGGAAGTTTTTGTGTGTCTGTACTTCAATCAGATCTTGTTAGATCAGTAAAATGACCTTAGAATGCAAATGTGTACGTTTTTTGTCCTAACATTTTCTGTTTATCAGTTTAAGCTTAGGATGTTCATTATTTATTTTTTGTGCACTTTTAACATCAGAGTTGGTATTTATCTATTATCAAAACAAAATTAGATTTTATCCTAACTTTGGACAAATCAATAGTAAAGTTAATTTAAACTCCATTTTCTAAATTAGTTACAGTCTAAAACATAAAAAAAAAAATCAGTAAAAATAAAATTTTATTGTTGGTTCAGAATAAGATAACTTTAGTGATGTTTCCATGTAAATTAATTTCAAAAACTTTTGCTCTATACTTTCAGTGTAAGGGATTTTGGGTACTGAAATATTTGAAATTATCATATATACTCAATCATATTCATATATTAGGCAAAGTATATTTTTGAATTAATGATCAGTAATTCACTCTGCCACTTAAGTATTGGTGGAAATTTTCCACTATTTGGATTTTCCATTTTTATCTTTGGAGCCTACTTATCTTCATGTTTCAGGACAGATACATCAGAAAACTGGACTTATTATAAGAATAGACAACTCTAAAAAGATTTTCCCCCAATTTGGTATTTTATTTATTTGACTCTTGTTAAAAGTTAGAGGGGATAGTTCCCTGTTTTAGAAATTCTAGAAATTATATCATAGGGTAAACTCAAGTCTGTGTTATGAATAAAAATGGTATTTAATAAATAAAATTGGAATATAATATAATAAATGAAATTTAATAATAAAATGACAATTTATATAGTGCTTTAAGGATTGCAGAACACTTTATCTCATTTTACCCTCAGAATAACCCTGAGAGACAGGTTATTATCTCCATTTTACATATGAGAAAACAAACAAGCATAGGTTCAATGATTTACCAAGAGTCACACAATAAGTATCTAAAGTTAAATTTGAACTCAGGTATTCCTAACTCCAAAACCACTTCTCTCACTGTCTAGCTGTATTCATTCAGAGAAAGAAGGAGAAAGATACATAAACAAATATATATATACATTCACATAAACACACACATTTATCTATGTTAGATACATAGTTTTCCTAGCTAAATAACAATTTATTTATCTATATGTTTGTATGTATGCATACTATGTATCTAACTAGTTTATTCACATGTATACTTTTATATTCCTCACAAGAAAGATTATAGGATAATAGACCTAGAGTTATATGGGACCTCTGGAGGCAACTAGACAGCCCCCTTCATTTTACAGATGAGGATACTGAATCCTAGGGTCACATGGGTAGTAAATGCCATAGGCAGGATATGAATCCAACTTCTCTGTATCTAATGCCAGGGTGCTTGCCTTTGGAAGTACTTAACTAATGGCAGTGTAGTGCTTGGCACTTTGCAGACCTTAACCAATAAGAATAGAAGGAAAGGCACAGTATCTCCTCCTTTGTGATAATAACATTGTGGCTGAGATAACTATCCCTTCCCTGTAGCTGATAGGAATAAGGGAATAGTGTCTTTTTTTCCAAATCAGTGTCCAATCTTGAAATGATAATGCATCATTTCAAGCTGCCACAATAAATTTGCCCCAAAAATAAACTGTCAAAAAGCATCTTTTGTAGGATGCTGAAGAAGGGTGTAAGTTTGATTAGTACTTTGGATTAAAATATGTAGAAAAGTGCTATTCTTCGCTGCCACCTGTGTCAGTATAAAAGCCATTAGGGAGAAGTGCCCTGGCTTGAAAATATCCACAAAGATGTCTTGCAGAGTATTATATTCAGAATCTTTTAAAGAGTCTTCTTAGCAAGTTGTGTAATTTATTTATTCATTTATTAGATTTATTAAAAATGTTTCCATTGCCTGAAAGCTTCTTGGCACTTGTGCAAAAATATAAATACAATAATTAAATTAAATATCGCAGCTGAAAAGCCTCATAAACAAAACAAAAGTTGGAGACCTCTACCAATTAGAATATGACAAATCTAAAAGATAGTTCTCAGTGACTTGAATGTCAATGAGGCAGCCCATCAGCCAGAAGAGACAGAGAGTCCAAGAAATAACTGAGAGGATATGCATGACATGGAAGAAAAACCACTAAAATTTTTTTGGTTCTAGATCTAACTTGGACATCATCTTGCTCGATGATATTGGACAAGTCAGCTTCTCTGGGACTTAGTTTGCTCATATTTAAATTAAGAGGAGTGAAGTAGATGACATCACAGGCCCCTTCCTATTCCAATCACATGATTCTGGGACTCTTAGTGATCATTCATTCATTATGTCAAGTAGATCCATAGGTACTCCCTCCAACAATGAGGACTGTAACCCATCTATGCCTTCTTATCCAATGCACTTGTAACCTACAGCCTCTCATGAATCTTTTATCCAATACGAAGGAAAGACTTCTTCTAAAGATTGCTTTTAAAACATTCTCTGAACACCAGTGCAACACTTGAACTCTCGCTCTGTGACTAGAGCATTTCTTTTTTTGTTGATGCATCTCTTCCCAATAGACTTGAGGGCCACATCCTAGGAATAAATCCCTACTGGTATATGCTGTAGCCTACTTGTGCCCATGAGGCATCCCTTTGGTAGTCTGCAATTTCAAAGCTTACTATATTCCCTCCTCATTTCTCACTGTACAATATTTTGGGATTTTTTTCCTTCTGACTTCTCTATCACGCCCCAGGAAGTTCATAATTGGGAGATTCTTATCATACTGTAAGACTTCATCAGCCTTTGTATTCTATCTTATCATTGTCATCTGCCCTTTGATTGGAAGGTAAGGCCATAAACTCCAAAACCTCCATTTAAAGGGGAAGTTCAGAACAGATATTTCATTTCCTATTTAGTTATATTATTTGGGAGCTTCTTTGACTTTTTCACCATGTTCCTATGTCAGGTATCTCCTCACACCCACACCCACCCATATCTCTGACCCCCACTTTCAGTTTCTTTTGTGTATTGTCTTCCCATATTAGGTTGTAGGCTTCCTGAGGACAAAGACTGTCCTTTTTTGTATTTTTATCTCTAGTACTTAGCAAAGTGCTGTTACATAAATGTTTATTATGTTCCATGATTAATCATACTCACAATAAAACCAAAATGAATTAGTCAGTTTTGAAATGTAAAATCTGATCTAAAGAAAATTTCCCCATTCCCTATCACAAGTCCCCAGAGCCGCTTTTTTTTTTTTTTTTTTTTGGCCACCATTAAGCTAAATCTTGGCTCCCCACTCAGTTTTAAAACTGTCATCATCTCTCTTTATGTACTGACTATGGTTTCCCTCTCAGGTTCCCAAGCTTTATTTCTCCTGCAAGGAAAAGACCATTAAGTCTCCTCCACTCTACTATCCTTGTCCTGTGCCCTGACGGTAGAATACCAATCTTTTAGATATTTAAAGAATTTTTTTATTGTTAACAACAGAGGGAAACACACATATGTATACATATACATGTTTTTATATATAATATATATGATAAATTATTGCATATCATATATATAAAGGTATCTACACATACCTGAACAATAAGAATATGGATATTTATGTGGAATAATTTCATGGTTTCCCAAGTTTCCTGGGACTAAATTGAGAACATTTGCTTCTCTTTCTAGCTTCTTTCTGCTCAAATTTCTTCTTTTGCAAATGTATCTTGATATTTCCTCAGTTCTATTCCACTGCAATAGCTTTTGTTGGTCAGAGCTGCTGTTCACAGCCCATTAGAATCTCTTTTTTCAGTCCTCATTATGAAACTTTCTGACAGTTCTCTACCTTCTTATATCCCCTACTTGGCTCCCTCCAGAAACATCACATTAAGTTATCATCCACAATTCATTAGTTCTGATATGTAAAGTCTCTACTATATTACAGAAACTTCCTGCAAAGCTATCATTTCCAACTTATTGTTTCCATTTTAAGCTTAACTTTACTGGATGTATTTGTGCAAAAATTCTTAAATTTTACTTAATTAAAATAATCTATTTTATCTTCTGTGCCTCTCTATTCCTTATTTGATTCTGATCTTTTCTCCTACCCATAGGTAATTTTTCCCATGTTTTTCTGATTTGTTTGTGGTGTTACCTTTTATATCAAAGTCATGCATCTATTTGAAACATAAAGATATGCTATAAGGTATGAATTGTTAGTCTAAATCTATTTTTCCATATTGCCTCCCAATTTTCACAAAAACATTTGTTAAATAGTGAGACTTTTTCCCAATAAGTGGGGTCTTCATATTTACTAAATAGTAGGTATAAATTTGATTCTATAAGTTGTGTATCTAATCTGTGCCTCTGATTGATCATTGTAATTTTTTAAAACAGTACCAACTTGTTTTAAAATTTCTTACTGTGTGGTATAATTCACTAAAATTCTTCTCTCTGTGGTGTAGCTTCTTTTAAGCCTCCTTTGCTTTACATCAGCCTTCCTTAAGAAGTTACCATTCTCTGGGACTCTTTTGAAAGTACAAACCTCCTACCTTGACTCTGATCTGACTGCTCTCCTAAAAAGGCGCAAAAGGACTCATATTTATGTTAGAGGCAACTGCATAAAGTCAGGAAAACTTAAGTTCAATTCTAGCCTCAGACACTTACTAGTTGTGTGACACTGAAGAAGTCATTTAATTTCTATTTACCCAGTTTTCTCCTCTGTAAAATGAAGATTATAATAGTACCTACCTCCTAGGATTATTGTGAAGATCAAATGCAAAATACTTTGCAAATTTTAACAGATTCTGCCTTCAAGGGTTAAGTCTCCTCTTCCATATAAATCATACATGGTCCTCATATATGAGGCCCTTATGATCTGGCAGACCAAGCACCATTGCCCACTCCTCAAGCTTTGGCTTCTGTGATTTTATTCCATGATTGCTTAACATAGACTGAGTTGTTCCATAGTTGTAGACTTGTAGCTACTCCTAGCACTCTTCTCTTGCCTAGCTTTCAAACACACAAATGGTCTGTTGGAGAATTAACACTTTCTTTCTTTTCTCTTTTCTTCCTTACTCTCCTCAGCCAGTCATTAAATTGCTCTTCCTCCTCAAAGTAAAAAGCCCCTGGTCAGTACCTTAGAGACAGATTAATGCCATTATCAAAATACACAAGTAAGAGAAATCAGCAAGTCTGGGGGAAAGATGATGCGTTTGGTGGATGTGGCACAGGTTATTCAGATGTATCTGCTGATGAAAAGACATTCAAGTTTCATCTGTAATTTTTCATAAAAGCAAAGAGCTGGAAACAAAGCAGATATCTATTGATTGGGGGCAACACAAATGGAAGTACATGAATTTAATAAAATATTATTATTTTACAAGAAATGATAACTAAACTGAATTCAAAGAATCATGGTAAGACCCACAAATAGATGCAAGATAGAAAATTCAGAATCCAGGAAACAAAATACAAACAGGATATTATTGCTGTTATGATTGTTTTTTACTAAAGTAACTCACTTGTCCACAAAAAAGCAATATTTTGTGTGATAATTATAATAATATAAATGATAAGAAAAAAGGAAGCTGAATGTTTTGAAATTATAATAACCAGTTTTCACCCCAAAGGAAATATAAGAAAATTCATTTCCTTCTACTCTCTACTGATATGGGGAACTCTTGTTGTGAAACACTGTATATGATATCAGACTCAGTTGATAAGTTAAATAATTGTGCCAAACTGTTTTGCCCCTCTCTCTTTTTTATTCTGTTGCAAACGATGGCTCACTGGGTAGGAGTCAGAGAGGATACATTCAGAAATGGAGGTGATTAAAAAAAACAAAAGATATCAATAAAAAGTTTAATGTTACAGCTACAAATAAGACAAGTGACATTAATTACAACTAAAACTTTACCTCTGAAGAAGGAAATCAACACCTCCGTTGTGCTCTGGATTAAAAGAAAAAGAAAGACGGAGGGAATCTGAACCTCACAGTGCTAAGCTTATAGCTTAGGCCCTTAAATCACTGTGTGGTTTATAGAGAAGCATGAAGGTTGTGGTAGAAACAAATGCAGGCTGGGAAATCTGGAAACAGTTTGGTTGAGGGGGAAAAAAATAGCGATATTTTTCAGGAAGGCAATCAATTGTGACTCTGAGTTTGGGCCTCAGACCTCTCCTTTTTCCTGGATCCTGACCAGCTCCACCTTAGGAAGACAGTATCCTCAACTAATTGATGAAGGCATTATTCTTTTGGGGGGGAGGAGAAAGAGAAAGCGACTACATACCCTACTCTTTTCTCTTTGTCCTGAAATTCCTGAAATAGTCATCCTCTCCTCCTCATCTTCCTGATTTCTGCTTCTTACTCTCAAATAATGTACACATAAAGAAAAGGTACCAGCTACACTGACCCCATATATCTTTCATCATTTTTCCAGTAAGATGGAATATTTTCCCCATGCTTCATTCAGTAGTGTGACTATAGAGTAACTTGTGAACATTCCCCTCTCCCCAAATATAAGTAAGATACAAAATATAGGTATGGTGAGAGGAGGCACGATGGAGCAAGATGTTAGGCAGAAGGATGACTCCCCAGATACCTTTCTACAAGAGGATTGCTTTCTCAGGCAGAGTGGGCAGCCTAGTTTTATATTTGACAAGTTTACAATCCTTAAGATCCTTATCTTTGAGATGTTTACCTTGAACCTGATGAATCATGTTTTTTCCACTGTATTTTGGATTACTGAGCAGCAAATCTATTTCTTTCCAAAAATAAAAATAGCACAGAATTGCTGGGTGGGATTACAGTGGGTAAGTGAATGTGCTAGATTGTATTTTCTAGAGGACAGAGCTGGTTTAAAAGGGCAGGAATAAGATGCAAATAAGACACCTTAGAAGATTAGTATATTTAGGCCTAGTTTGAAAAAAAATAATTTGAGTCACAGATTGTCTTTATCATTAAAACAATAAACAAACAAATATAGACGTTTAACAGTTGAAATGGGAAATATCTAGTGTATCAATGATGTTACAATCAGAATTCCTAGGTTGAAGGAAGAAATTCTAGCCACAATAATATTATGGTGCCTCTCTATTATACATTAAATTAATGACACCAAATAAATATAATGTGGAGGCTCAAAATCTACACTTACTGTACAGCTCCAACTGTATCATGATGTACCCAACTCTACCAGTTGGTATAAAAATAAATCATTATGATGCCCATCTATATGATACCAACAAAAATTGCAAATTTTTCTTACATGACTGATACTTTAATTTTTAATGAAATTAGCTAGAGTGAGTGAATTCAAACCTGAATATTTGGGATCTACTCAGATTTATTCATAAACATGGCAAAAAATCATAGTGACATGTTGTTTGACTTCCTTTTAAACAGTAATTCTAGATTCAAGCATTTGCACCATCAAGATTGAAAATATATTTTGTATGACTGAACATCAGCAATAAGAAATTATATTTCAGCTCCATCATATCTCAGTTAGAAAACTCCATTTTGTAGGTATATTCTAATAGAGCCTGGCTTCTTTCCTTCATTAAAAGAATTCACAAAGAATAACTATTTCTGTAACTACATCCATGGGCTCTGTTTAAAGAATTTTCTTGGCGAGATTTCTGCAATTTCTTATGGAACTAACCATTAGGACTATGAACTAGAAAACTGTACTTCAACAAACAAATGGATCTTGGCATCCATGACATCTCCTGTTGTGACCACCATTATTCTCCAAGATTGACATCTAGTACTTAATAAATGTTTTTGATTGATCGATAGACTTAATAAATTGTGTGAAACTTCTGCTTTTCTATTTGAAAACAAACTCTTTGATAGTATTATGATAGTTGAAACTGATTATGATTATTAACCAACTCTCATTTCACTCTCAAAGCTCTTTGTAAAGTGCTTTACATTCTTTATGTCATTTAAATTTGTAACAACCCTGGGAGATAGATATTATAGGTATTTTCATAATTGACATATAGGATATAGTGTGTGCTGAACACTACAAATATTATGTCATTTGATCATATGATCATATGATAGTTGATAATGATATTTAAAAAAACATGATTAACAAAATACATTTCACACACAAAAAAAGTGCATGAATAGATTTCCTTTCCAGGCTACACTCTAGATATGCTCTACCATTCTCTAACTCTTCACGCTGAAACTTTACTCCAGTTCTGGAATTCACAGGCTGAAAGGACCTCTCATATTGTAACCATGTAGCTTTTCCCTTTGATTGATGGCTACTCTTAGAACTTTCAATTTTTAAAAATGAGTTTTTACTGTTGTATTTTTTTAAAATCACTATAATTTCCTCCAGTATCCCTTCCCTCCTTTTCTCAGAGAACTATCCTATATGAAAGGTGGAATTTCTTAAAACAAACACAAAAAAGAACAATCAGAATAACTTAAAAATTCATCCAAAAAAGTCTAAAATTATGTACAACGTTTTTGAGTTTCTCATCTCTCCAAAGAGGTAAGATGAGAATGTCTTCTCATATCTCTTTTTTCAATTGTTTGTTCGCTAAAATTTTGCAACATAGGATTTTTAATAAATATTTTGTTTACATTTATTGTGTATTGTTTTCTTGTCTTTGTTTGCTTTGCTCTGAAGTAAACATATGTGAGTATCAGCTCATATAGATCATTCCATGCTTCTCAGTATTTCTCACCTTCATAATTTCTTATAGCACAGTAATAATCCATTGCATTCATGTAGCACACTTCATTTAGCCTCTCCTCAATTGATGGGTATCTACTTTGTTTCTAATTCTTTGCTGTTAAAAAAAAAAAAAAAAAGCATTGCTATATTTTTATGTATATGGAAATTTTTTTCCTTATGAATGGCCTCCATGACTTGAGTATAACTCAAGTAATAAAATACTTAGATCAAAGTGAATGGACATTTTACTTACATTATTCCAAATTGTTTTCCAAAATGGTTGTACTGATTCACAGCTCCATCAACTATATCTCTATTGCCTATCTTCCCACAACTCCTCCAACATTGACTGTTCTCATATTTTGTCATTTTTAATAGTTTGCAGAATGTGAGATGAAACCTTGGTAGTATTTTAATTTGTATTTCTCTCATGATTAGTAATTTGAAATCTTCTTTCACATGATTGTTAATAGTTTGCCATTCTCTTAAGAATTATTTGTTCACCTCCTTTAACCACTTTTGACCACTAATCTATGAAAAATTGCTTTTGATTTTTATATATATATATATATATATATATGTTATATATATACACATACATATATATACTTTGTCTATTTGTCTAACTATCCACATACACATATAGATAAATATAGATATGTATTGTTTATACATCTTGGAAACCAAGGGCTTAACAGATATATTTAATATAAAGATTTTTTTTTCCTTTTCCCATACTTCCCTCTTTATCCTAGGTGTATTAATTATGTTTGTGTAGAAACTTTTCAGTTTCCTATAATCAAAGTAATCTATTTTATTTTTGTAATTGCCCCTTATTTGGCCAGAATATCCATTTTATGAAGACATCTAGGCTAGGAATTTCTGATTTCTTTACAGGAGGCATTCCAGCTTTTGTTATTTATATCCCAGGGATATGCTTTTGCCCCAACTCACCCCTTTCAGGTGTTGTTGTTGTTGTTGTTGTTGTTGTTGTTGTTGTTGTTGTTGTTGTTGTTGTTGTTGTTGTTGTTTTAAATTCTTCCTTTATTAGAATGTAAGCCCCTTGAGGAAATGGATATCTTTTCACTTACATTTTAATTCCTAGCATTTAGCATAGTGCCTAGCACATAGTAAAGCTTTTAATAAATGCTAGTTAATAGATTGACTGATTCCAAGAGCTTATATTAACCCATTGAAACTTGAACTTTCAGTTTTTAAGGCATCAAATTATATTCGCTAATAACAAGATCCTAATGGTCTGAATGACTTTCAGTATTTCTCTGTGCTTTTATTCATAGATGTGCCTGCCTATAAATTCTATGAAACCAGCTACTTAATGAGGTATATACATATGTATATATACACACACACATATATAAACAGATTTATATATGTACACATATACATAGATATATTCATTTTCAAATAGTATTTGAAGAAAACCTGGCAAATGTGTAGCTGAAAAGGTTAATTAAATTCCTGATTAAAATTGAAGATTAAAAAAAAAAAAACACAAAAAAGGGTGATTATTTTGTGAATCTGTGTGCATATGTGTATTCAGAAATGCTTCTCTGTCTCCATCAGGCTAACTATAAATCACATTTTCAGGCAAAAAAAAAATTTCTTTGAAGAGACCAGCAGAGGTGGCTCTTTTGCTTTAATAACAGATTATTTCTTCATTACAAGTGATTGCTTTATTCAGCCTTTAGAGTGAAAACCTTTTTTAAAAACAACATCAATGCTGTATGTATGCTTTATAGCACAAACCAATATAAATATTTACTAGGTCTATGAGCTAAAATATATAAATACTTATTTGTCATACTGCTTAGAGAGATCATGGAAAAATATGTGGAAGGAAGTGTCATTCTTCTTTGCTTCCTCCTCCCCAAAACTCTGACCCAAAAAGACAAGAGAATTCCTTCTGAAGGATTATTCAGATATATGAAACACTTATCTTTTTTGTACTGTACGTTTGAGCTATATAATATACCTACACATCATGATGTAATAGAAATAATGTGAAATGGGGTATCAGGTTACCTAAGTTTAGTCATAGCTCTACTATTCGTTAGTGGTACAAGAGTATGATCTTGATCTAAAATAAAAAATCTCATTTATGTAAGATCCAACCTCCTGCACAGAAAACCCATAGTACCTAAAGTAGCTTCTGGAGTGAACCTCCACCAATATATTTATTTTTACTTAGCAGTTTAATGTATGCTGAGTTAAAGACAAAGGCTATGACTCAACTAAACAGAGTACCATCCTTTCCTCATTGTCCCTATTGCTCCTGCCTTTCTATCAAAATTGTTGTTGCTGTTCAGTCATTTCTTGTCTGATTCTTTGTACTTCATATGAGGTTTTCTTGGCAAAGATACTATAGTAGCTTGCCATTTCCTTCTCCATTCATTTCACAGAAGATGAAACTGAGGGAAACAGGGACTTGTCCAGGGGCACACAGCTACTAAGTGTCTTAGGCTGGATTTAAACTCAGATCTCTGTTCATTTTATCATGTAGTTGTCCCCAAATTATCAAAATTACCTTGAATTTAGTGGCAGCTAGATGGTACACTGGAACAGGAGTCAGGAAAACTATCTTTCTCAGTTCAAATCTAGCCTCTGACACTTACTAGTGTGTAACTTTGAGCAAATCAACCTGTTTGCCTTAGTTCCTCATCTATAAATTGAATTAGAGAAGGAAATGGAAAACCATTCTAGTTTGCCAAGAAAATCCCACCTGGAATGATTGCATTTATTTTCTACATATGGATGCAAGGATGAAAATACAGATTATGACATCTTCCATAAAAGAATGAAACAGTATAGTGTATCTGGATTTGTAGTTAGAGGATTTAGCTTCAATTTTTGGCATCTTAATATTCAGGAATGAACAGAACCTATGGCTATTAAGCCATCTAACTCTCAAAATTCATTCAGATTCAGGATAGCATCAGGTAGAGGTCATTCACAAGGAAGCATGAATTAAATAACCAAAAGCATATGTATAAAAGGAAGATCTGGAATCAAAAGCCAGGAGAAAACTTGAATTCTTCATACCAGGGAGATGAGACTCATATAGGTCAAATCAGAATGAACAAATTGTTTTGTCACATATATAGGGCAGCTAACCAGTCAGAATAAAAGCAAGCATTATAGGCTTGCTATGATTTATTCATGAGAGTCAAACCTTCATCTGCATCTGCTACCATGGGGCTGAAACAGAAACTATTTCTCTATGAGAAGAGTCATGGTAGATTAAATCTTTCCAAAGCTTCAAATGATCTACTTTTCATTGTTACCAATAGATGTGCCTAATAAAATATTAATATTGCAATTAAGTAATTTAAAATTAATATTATTTAAATTATTGAATTGAAAATATTAATACAATATTTGTATAAGTTACAAAATTATTGTGCTATGAACACACAAACAATCTATAATTTCCTCAGTTGAGGAAATTCCTGGTGTGGGAACTCTCCTTTCCAAAACAGATTGCAACACATTTTCAATTTAGTAGGATTATAGGATCAGAGATTTACAACTAGAAGGGACTTTAGAGATCATCCAGTCTAATCCATTCACTTTACAAATGAGGAAATTGAGACCAAGAGAAGACAACAAACATTACCAGATCATATAGATAATAAGTGGCAGAGCCAGCTGAAGCTCTAAAATCTAGAACTCCATTATGCCATACTTCTTGTACCTACTATCCTAATTCCCTTCTAATTTATCTTGTAAATTTACATCGTGAACAATGTTTATCAATACAAGATCATATACAGCTAAGTATTAGGTTTCAGGCCAGGGTGTAAATATAGAAGAACTGATAGAATAGCCACTTTTATATTAAAACCAGCTGCTGTTGATAATCTAAATGTGTTGTAGAGATTATTTTGAGAATGGAGTAGAGGTATTCTGAAAATAAAGTTACACCAACTTCACTTAGCCTCAGAGAATTCAATTATATCCAACTCTTTGTGACCTAATTTGGAGTTTTCTTGACAGAGATACTGAAGTGGTTTGCCATTTCCTTCTCTAGCTCATTTTATACAGAGGGGGAAACTGAGGAAACAGGGTTATGTGACTTGCCCAGGCTCATAAAATTAATGAGTATCTGGTCTAGTACGTTTCAAGAAGATGTATCTTCTGACATTAGGCCCAATACTCTACCCACTGTGCCACCTAGCTGTCCCTCAGAGATTATGGATATCATTATTTTATCTTTTAGAGAGACTAGGATCTGGAAAGTGTTTCAATTATAGATGTCATCTGGATGGAAATGATGATCATAATGAAAGAATGAGACAGAGAGAGAAAGCTGAAAGAAATTCTTTCCTGTAGGCCTGAGTGAGTTAACTGTCAAGAAGAAAGAATCTAAAAAATATTGAGATCATTTTTTTTAAATTCTTATTTTGAATAGATATTATAAAGAAAATTCGGGAACAACTTTAATTACCACCCATAGAGAACTATATTCTTCAAGTTGAGGAGTCAGTGTCATTCTTCCACTTTTAAAGAACGCCGAGGTGACTTTGGCTATGAACTTTATTCACTCCAATACACTGTAAAGAACTATTTATGCCTTCATTTTATTATTTTTTACTGTAATAAATTGTCTGAGCAGTAAGCAGTAACAGCATGAGACCAGAGGTTTTGAGATTTAGAGTGGACAAAGAGCTTGTGGAAAAAGAGGATGTTTCAGTTTATTTGTAAACTGAGGTGGGAAGTCAGAACTAATTGACTAATAACAGAGATTATGCATTTATAAGGAAGTATCAGGTCATATCCTTTGGTTGTCTTAAAATGAGATTAAAGAATAAGAAAATGGGCTTATTACTAGAAAGGGAGTTGTGGTTGGGGTATTTGTTGACTAGTGTCATTGTATTTTTTTTTACATTATACCCTATATTGGAAATATATACACATAGTTCAATCAAGTTTATGACTAGAATGAAGCAGATTTCAAGAGGCTGAGTCCCCATAATTTCTAAGAAATAGAATAAAATGGAATGTTAGTGAGTAGGAGAGCCCTAAAGCTTTGAAGTGAGTATTCTTGGGATATGGAAGAAAGGTTAAAAAATTTTTTCTCATCTAGTTAGCTAAACTAAATGCGGACAAGATTCATGACTGGGTAATAAAAAAAAAGTCCCGGGGGGTAATAGATAGAGGAGGGTGTTAAAAAAGATGCTATTTTTTTAGGCCAAAGGTTTCTGATCCAAGACTTAAGATGGTTGATGCTAGGAGGGCTAAAAACCCTATGGTTTTGTCAACTGATTCTATTGGCTTATACATAATATTCAAAATGGAAAAGTAAATGAGTCCCCAAGAAACTCTTGTGGAGATGAGTTAACCATTCATCCTGAAATGGTTCAGGATTAATGGGTAAGGAAAGAATCCATTGTTTCCTATTTTCTCTAGGCTTAGTGTTAGAAGCCAGCATGGAAAAACTACAGCAACCTTTAATTCATAATTGCTCACCTTCCTGCTTCCAGGAACAACAGGATTCTTCCAGGTCTCCTGGGTTTGGGCACTTCATAGCATATTTATCTTTTTCTTTATTCATCCTAACCAAAGACTGCATCCCAGGCAAAATAGGAGGGCATTTCTGTCTCAGTTTATCCAGGATCCAATGGTGGCTGTTAACTCTTCTCCTTCTAATACAGATCTTTAGGGGGAATGTCTCATCCTGAGTTCCTTGAGAATGCAGGGAGAATCTCACCTACCAGCAGAACAGAAAGATTGGAGGTCAAATAAAATAACTACATTAAAAAGGAAAAAGAAATTCATTAGTGCAACTTGCTTGAGCAGTTTCAACTTCCTAAAACACAGATTTCACTTATAGCTTTTTAAGGCTTACTCAGAGCCCAACTTCTTAACTGTGGATCATGACCCCATTTGGGGCTTCATAATTGAATGCAGGTGTGAGGGATGTAGAAGACCCTTACCCAAAATGACTACTCAGAAATCATTCAATAGAAAGAAGAAAAGTTGTTTATTAAAACCTCCAGAGGATGAATCGTCCCATCATGAGATAAGAAAGAGAAAGCTCGCAGTAGTAGGGCTAAAGAAGTAGTAAAGATACATAGCTTTTATACAAGAGATTACATCACAAGTAAGAGAGTTTTGAGAAGGGGAGGGGAAGACATTTAATTGGTTGTTACTATTCGGAGAGACTGGAATGGAAGGTTTCTGTTTCCCCGAAATCTCATGATTTCTAGGAAACAGAAAATCAGGCCTTCAGGCTTAATCAAGCAAATAGTGATCAAGCTAATAGACTAAATAGCGATAAATGTCAAATACTAATAAATGTCATCAGCTCAGGTTAAGTAAATATGTTTATAGATGCCCAAGGCTTAAGTAAGTATGGGCCTGCACATATTATACAAGTCATAGGGGAAATACAGAAATAATGAAAATAAAATACAGAAAAAGAATTCACATATTCTTGTTTTTCACCTTATCTCTCTATTCCACACACGGGGATTGTGAAATTATGATTTATTATCAGTAAATGTTTGATTTGTATACCTATTTTATTTCTGTATATCTAAGACATGTAAAAATTTCTCAGGCAAAAAGGGATTGTGAGTAAAAACGTTTAAGAAGCCCTAACTAAAAATGTATGGCCTATCAAACATTATATGGCATTCAAATGGACCAGTAGCATATGAATGGACCAATGTCTGCCTCTATAGGAAAGTTGGTCTGGAAATTCCCTAGATACATGTTGGGTACAACAAGTATGGGGCCCTGAACAGCATTTTTGTGATAAAAATATTGCTTTTCTCCTACAGTATCACCATCAGATGTTGTATTCAATTCTCACATCTTTCATGTCTAGGCATAAATGTCTTAGGATTTTGACATTTTAGGGTTTCTCCAAAAGAGTGGTGGTTCCTATTCCCTTAGCTATTATGGTGAATAAGGCTGAACAGGAATGAGCCTTTATTAGCAAATTGTAATTGCACTGAGCCTTTAGGATCTTGGGTCTTGAAGGGACCTTCAATTGTCTCATTCTATAGATAAGGAAACTGAGATTGAGAAAGATTAAATCACCTGCTTAGGTTCACCCAGGTAGTAAAGTATGAGAATAGAACTCAGATTCCATGACTAAAGAACCTAAGTAACATCTGGTAGGCTGCAGTGAGTTAATCATGGAATCAGCTCTAGAAGACACAAAAAGGTCAACCAGTAAGAATGTTGAGGCTAAGAAAGAGGTAGAGCTAGTTTTCTGTACTATACACAAAAAATTGGGATTGACTAAAAAGACTTTAACTTTTCCCAATTTCCCTATTGTACCTCTTCTAAAATGCTCTTTAGTAAACACTTAAAGAAGGGTAAAGTGCTACATGAGGAGGCCACTGATTTTTGCAAACTAATCTAGGTGTTAAGAAGCTTGATTTAAAAAAGCGGGGGGAATATGGAAACAAAAATTCTCATCTGTAGACTAAGAATGTATTCATTTAAAGTAGTTGTTTAGTATGTGTCAAGAAGGGTAAACTAGTCATTTCCCCATTGTGCCCTGTAGATACAGCTAAGTCATCATGGACTGCCCAAGGAAGAGAAGGCTCACCTCCCTGATATTTTCTGCTCCCAAATGCAATCATCTTGTATTGCCTACTGTGATACCTATTTCCTAGGTATATTAATTCCAAGCTAGAGACATTATAATATAGCACGATCCAAACTCAGTGGATCATATTGGCCTGAAACAGATCCTAATTCTTGTGCCAGCCATATTATTTTTCAAGATATCATTAGAGATACTGATCTGGTTGCAAGTTGGTCCAAATCTGTAAGAATCCTCAGAAACTGGATTTATTCCAGAGCCATTTCTGGGTTGAGAGCCCACACTAAGAGGTTTGAAAATGGAGAAGGGACTGAAATAAGATTCCCTAAATTCTGGATTCTATAAAATAGGTCCATAGATGGATCTATAGACTTGTGAATTTCCTCAAGATTAATCTCAACTCAACACAGGAATCTTTGGCCCTGATTTTGTTATTATTGCTGTTGTTCACTCATTCCAATCATGTCTGACTCTTCTTGACTCCATTTGAGATTTTCTTGGCAAAGATATTGGAGCAGTTTTCCATTTCCTTCCCTAGCTCATTTTACAGATGGGGAAATTGAGGCAAACAAGGTTAAGGGACTTGCTGAAGGTCATATGGCTAATAAGTATCTGAGTCCAGATTTGGATGAGGGCCTGACTCCAGGCCCAGGCAACACCTAACTACCCTTTTGGCCCAGTACATAAGGCTATATATTGCCCCTTACTCACTATTGTCTAATCGTCTGCTCATATTTATCTGTGAAAAAGTGAGTCAACTAGGAAGCATTTATTAAGCACTTATGTGCCAGGTGTTGTGCTAAGTGTAACAGAAAGTGGAAACAATATCCCTGCCCTTAAGGAGCATACAATCTAAAAGGAAGACAACCAGCAAAAAAAAAAATTATGTACAAACAAACTATATACAGGATAAATAGGAACTAATTAAAAGAGGAAAGGAACTAGAATGAAGAGGGGTAGGGAAAGACTTCCTATAGAAGATGGGATTTTAGATGGAGAGGAGAAGGAAAGAATTCTAGGAACAAGGAATAGCCAGGAAAAAATCACAGAGCTGAAAGATAGAGTATTTTGTTCAGTGAATAAAGAGAAAGTCAGTGTTACTAGATCAAAAAGTATATCTTGAGGAGCAAGATATAACAAGACTGGAATGGTATGGATGACTAACTTATGAAGGGCATGAATGCCCAACTCAAGATTACATATTTGATCCTGGAAGTGATAAGGAAGCAATAGAGCTTATTGAGTTGGGGAAGGGAATAACAGAGTCAAACTTGTTCTTTTAGAAAATCACTTTGGCAGGTGAATAGAGGATGGATCAGAATAGGGAGTGATTTGAGACAAGCAGACCATCAGCAGGCTATTGGATAATCCAAGTATGAGGTGATGAGGGCTTGTACGAGGGTAGTCACAGTATCAGAAGGCGACATATATGAGAGATGTCACAAAGTTGAAGTGGACAGACCTTGGCAACAGATTGGCTTGGAAGCCTGGGAGAATGGTGCTGCCTTTAAGAGTGAGTGGGGTGGGGTGTTGCAGGGGAGAGAAGGGTTTAGGTGGAAATTAATGATTTCTGTTTTGGATTTATGGAACTTAAGATTTCTACTGGACATCCAGTTCGAGATGTCTGAAAGGCAGTTGGAGATTTAAGATTGAAGAGCAGCTGGAAGTTGGAGCAGAACAGGTAGATTTGGGAATTGTCAGCATAAAAATGTCACATAAATATCAATCCCCTGGGGACTGAAAAAAGTTGTACAAAAGGAGAAGAGAAGAGAGCCCAGGACAGGGTGTTGGAAAATACCTAAAGTTAAAGTGTATGATCTAAAAGATGATCTAGCAAAGTACACGAAGAAAGAGCTGCCAAAGAGGTAAGAGGAGAACCAGGAGAGAGCTATGTCCCAAAAACCTAGAGAGAAAAGAGATGATCCACAGTGTCAAAGGCCGTAGAGAAGTCAAGAAGAATGAGGATTAAGAAAATGCCTATGGATTCAGCAATTACAAAATGATTGATAACTTTGGGTTTGAGATATTTGTTTTGTTTTTGGTGAGGCAATTGAGGTTGAGTGACACAGCCAGGAAGTGCTAAGTGTCTGAGATCAGATTTGAACTCAGGTCCTCCTGACTTCAGGGCTGGTACTCTCTCCACTGTGAGATCTAGCTACCTTAGAAAGAGCAGTTTTGGTGGAAAGGTGAGGTTGGAAGGCAGTTCATAAGGGGTTAACAAGAAAATCAGAGGAGAGAAAGTAGAGGCTTCTATTGAAAAGCATCTCCTCAGAGAATTCCCAAGAGCTATATCAGTTTCTAGTTTACCAAACAATAAGCCAGGTGAATGGGCTGGGGGTACAAATAATCAATTTGCACTTTTAATATCTCTGGTACTTTTGCTATTCAAGCTGTTGTTTCATCCCATTTCCTCAGCTATATGAATGGTAATATTCACATATCAAATAATCACTGATAGTATTTTAACATTCTTTATAGCCTCTTATAAAGCCACCTTTTCCATTTAAAAGGAGGCAGTTTTATGAGTCTCTTTGATAAGCACTTAACAGTTACTATTCAAACAAAGCAGAGAAGTCCAGACATGAGGTGCTCCCAGCTAACTACTGCCTCTATCTGGAGTCCCACTTCTTGAACATTATTCAAATTAGCTCCAGGACTCATAATTCTGTGTTTTCCTTTATTGCTGCAGTAAAGTAAATGGTTCTTTTATCCAAATGTTATTTCCTGACTATTAATTCAGTAGTTATTTTGGATTGTGGCACTCCTCTTTGATTTAGGGATGTAGCTTCTTATAAATATTTAAAAGTATAAGACTGACACTAGGAGAAATTGACTTTGATTTGTTTTGTTAATATCCTATAGCTCAAGTAATTATAGATTTGGAAAGTGTTATCCCCTTCTCTGTTTGTCAGGAGAGATCGAAAGCACTTATCTCTATTATAATAGTGTACTTGGCAACAGTAAGTCTGTTCTATAAGGCCTTTGTTTCCAAGTCCCCAGAACATTCTAAACATATTCTTTATCATCTTACTTCTTTAGGACATGCACCATCATTAATTCACATTCTTAGATGAAATTGATCTCAAACCCTTACAAAAGCTGTAGTATGTATGAAAGAAAACTCATTCTTAGCCTAAAAAAAAGCAAAACTGAGAATAGTTTGTCATTACTGAACCAACCAAGGCTTTCTTGGCACCTACAGAACCAACAGGGATTTGCAGTGGTACCTAGGGTGAAATATAGACTAGAGTGATTTAAACTTGGATCAATCAACCTATTAAAAAAAAAAAAGGAAAGATCAATAAGGATGGGTCTTGGTGAACCAGAGGTCATCTCACATTTTTCAACCTAATGTTCTTATTTCCTTTCCATTAACATTTCATAATGAAAAAATGCCTATATTCTTTAATTTTTAAGATAATTAAGAGAATTTAGTGCTTTTGAAATGTGGGGGATTTATAATGGCAACATTGAATACCCTACAAATATTCCACAGGACAAGTCCAACTTGGGCAAATATAATCATGTATTCTCATCATCATTGCATTAAAACTATGAGTATACACTGGATGAAGAGGGCCAGGGTGAAGTTGTAGCTTATTTAGCAATTTAAATCTTTTCAATTTGTTCCTTCTTACCTAGACCCCTGAAATAGGGGGTTTGGACATCTGAATGTCTGGTTCCTATTACTCTGTACTTCCAAACTGTACTCCACACAGCTACCAAAATAATTTTCCTAAAGCACAAGCCTAACCAAGTCACTCCTTTGCTCAAGAATCTTTAGTGGCTCCCTGTTAACTTGATGTTAAAATAAAAACACCTCAGTGGGACATTTAAAGCCCTTTACAATTAGACTCCAGCCTACCTTTCTTTCTAGGTTTATACCAAATTCTCTTCTTTTTATATATTATATTTTAGTCAAAATGTTCTACTTAACTGCTTTTCAAACTCTAACAGTCTATTTTCTATCCCCAATGACTTTGAGTAATCAACCCCCCTGCCTGGAATCAGCTCCTTCTTCAACCCCAGCTCATAGGATCCCTAGCCTTCCTCAATGTTTGGTTCACATGCCCCATCCTAAAGGAAGTCATTCCCAGTTCCTCTAGTTGGTAATGTTCTGTCCCTTTTCAAATTAAAATGAACATATTTATTGTTGTTTCTCCCCAAAAAGACTATAATCTTCCTGAAAACATAAACTGGTCTAAATTTTTATATTTGTATCCTCAGTGCTTAACACAGTGCTTTGCATTTAATAAATGCTCAATAAATGTGTGTTGATTTGGATTCATTGTGTTTTTTAGGAACTTCTTCAAAAGATTTCCAGCTTTATTTTAATTTTGGTAAATTTTACCAATTAATATTTATAATAGCTCTTAAATGGTCTTAAAACATTTTACAGGCATTAAGTCTAGGAGTATACTGGAGGGCTCCCTGAAAACCAATTGTTAAATTTTCAGAAATTTGCAATTGTCCAGACTTTAAAAAGTTATAGAGAACATGTTAATGATGAGCATTAAACTTGAAAGTAGGTATTGCATTGTCAGAGAGGCATCTATTAAACATTTATTGGCATACTAAAGGAAAAGGAATAAATATTTATATAGCACCTATTAGGTGCCAAGCACTGTGCTAAGTAGGGAAACACAACCAGAAGTTAAGTGCCTTGTCACATAGCTAGTATCTGAGGCCAAATTTGACTTCAAATTTTCCTGACTCCATACCCAGTGCTCTATCCACTTTGTCACATAGTTGCCCTGCTGACAGCCTTTACATTTCACCACAAAAAACAATAGTTAAGCAACATGTCTAATAATGACACAATTTGAAATGTTAGGATGGAGATTTGAACTTAGTCTCTCTTGTAGCTTCAAATTTCATCTTTCCATTGCATTGTACTGTTCCTCACTATACCATATTGGACTTGGGAATGATCAGGATTATATGTTTTAATACTTTTGATGGATTGACATTTTCTATGTAGGCCTGGAGAATAGGAATGAATATAGTCAGAATTCTTTTAAATAGCTCATCCTTCTTCCCTTCTAAGGATATTAGCTAAGGTTCACATTTTAACAAACAATGGTACATATGCTGTATTATTATTCCACAAATATTTAAGTGTTATATACAAGACATTTCTGCTATGCATATAAACTAAAATCTTTAGCTTGATACTTATTCTCAAGGAGTTTTCAATGTAGTGTGGAAGCTACAGATGGAAAATATTTATCATACAAGTTAGATATGTACAAATGATGAGTTAACATGTCATGAGAAATTTGAAGAGAGCAGTCACTTTAAGATTGGAGGTCATCAATTATATACTTCAACAAGAATACTATATGATGATCAATTCTGATGGACGTGGCCCTCTTCAACAATGAGATGAACCAAATCAGTTCCAATAGAGCAGTAATGAACTGAACCAGCTACACCCAGAGAAAGAACTCTGGGAGATGTAGATTCTACAACAAAGAATTCCCAGTCCCTCTATTTTTGTTTGCCTGCATTTTTGATTTCCTTCACAGGCTAATTGTATACTATTTCAAAGTTCAATTCTTTTTGTACAGCAAAATAATTTTATGTATACATATATTGTATTTGACTTACACTTTAACACATTTAACATGTTTTGGTCAACCTGCCATCTGGGAGAGAGGGGAGGGAGAAGGAGGGGAAAAATTGAAACAAAAGGTTTTGCAATTGTCAATGCTAAAAAATTACCCATACATATATCTTGTAAATAAAAAGCTATAATAAAAAAAAAAAAAGATTGGAGGTGATCAGAGAATAGTGAATGCAAGAGATAAGATCTAAGCTAAGAACTATTTAAATAACCAACTTAACTACAAAGGACATATGAAGAAAGATGCTTATCTGTATCCCAAGCAGATAACTGATAAATAGAAGTATAGAATGATTTTACATAAATATGCATATATTTTGTATATATACATACATATATATGTATTTGTGTCTAATAGTAACCATATGAAGGGAGAAAAAAAGAAAAAAGAAATTAAAATGATAACTTTATTATATATTTGAAAGGAATAGCAAGTTATACATAATAGACCTGCAGTTTCATGTGCAATCATCTTTTTATTATACGTTATGTTATGGAAATGCTTGTTTTATTCCACAAATTAAAAACAAAATAAAATAAATTTTAAAGACTTGAAGAGAAAGTGATGTTTGAAGTGTAAGGAGTCAAATAAAAAGAGAGAGGAGTGTCAAGAAGATGTCCTTAGGGACACACACAAAAGGGTAGAAGGAAGAAGTAACAATGAGGATCTTATTTAGCCAACAAAGTACTCTCCACCACTATTTGTAGCTTCTAGAGCTGCCAGGATCACCCAACAACCTTTCCTCCCTTAAAGTTAATGCTAACTACTTCTCTCCAAGGTCATTTCATGACTACTTCCCCATAACTTTTTCTCAACATTTATCCTGCTTGACCTTTCTTGAAGCATGGGGCACTTGTGACCACTCCTTAATACTCTCTCTTCCCTCTACTTCAGTGACACTACTTTCAAATAGTTATCCTATCTCTGTGAGGGAGATAGAAATTATAGAATCTTAGATTTGGAAGACAGCTGAGAAGCCACCTAGTTTAGCCTGTATCAAATGATCTGCTTCACCCATAGTTTCTAGTTCTTCATCATCTTGGTTGTTCTCTTCAGGACACACTCCAGCTTGCTAATGTCATCAACTTCCTTTCTAAAATGTGGTACCCAGAAGTGGACACAATAACCTTGATGTGATATGTTTAAAGTGCCTCGTGACTATCATCTACTTTGTTCTGGATGATATGCTTCTATAAATGCATCCCAAAATCCTCAGTGACCAGAAATGGATTGAATTGCTCAGTCTGATTACACCCACACTACAACTTATTTCCTGTATAATTTTTCTCTGTGACTAAGCAAGGCTTACTCAGGGATAACTCCTTCCCACCAAAGAAAGATTGCATTTACAAAAGAGATTAAATTTAAAAAAATTTACACTGTTTGCAGCTTGAAAGGAGAGGCTGACTTAGTAACATATCAAGATGCATAAGTGAATCATACCAAAGGGAACCCAAGAGATTTCCTAAAATTTTTTTTTCCTTTAAATATCAAACAGGTTTTATGGGGCAACTGTTTAATATAGATATTTTGATAGCACTACATATGAGCAACTAAATAGATGGAAGCTTGACTTGGAGGCAGGAGGCCTACAATTCAATCCTGACTCATATATTTAATAGTTGTGTGACCTAGGGCAAGTGAATTAATATTTCTCACCTTCAGTTTCCTCATCTATAAAGTACAGATAATAATAGAACCTACCTCCCAGGGTTGTTATGAGAATCAAGTCAAGTGAGATTGTATATGTATATATATATATATAATGTATACAGATATAATAACTATGTTATTGTTTACATAGGATAAAGCAGAAATGCATTGTTATTATTTGTTCCCAAAATGAAAGAAAGAAAAATGAAAACATACATTGATTCTCCAAACATTTCCATTTAAGAAAACATACTCAGTGCTAGAGATATATGATATGCCCCTTTTTATTCCATTGAGTGTATAGTAAACATATACTAAAGAACACTTCTACAGCTAAAGGATACAAGGGATACTGCAAAATGGTGTATTTTCATCTAGATTGTCTAAATAGTAGCAATTAAAATTCACAGCTGCTGGCTGTCCAGATGTTTCTTGCATTTAGAGTACAGTAATCTGCATGAGAATATATTGTATTACTGCAGTTGCTGTAAACTAGACAGCTCAGTATTCTAAATTCTGCATACAAGCTCTAGTGAGTATATTTTATCTTCAGATTAGTTTTTCCTCTCTCTCTCTCTCTCTTTCTCTCTCTCTCTTTTTCTTTTCCTCTCTTCCTCTCTCTGTCCCTTCCTCCCTCTCCCCTTCATTTGCTTGCTTGGGGCATTTGCAGTTCAAAAACAAAAGACATTTACTGCTTAGAGTTTAGCTGTATCAGGGTGTAAGTGCAGGTCAGGCTTGATTTATGTGACACTTCTGATAAGCCCTGGATGAGAGCAAGACACTGAGCTTGGGATGTCTGTGAAACTTGCGTTGACTTATGTCTCTTTCTTTTCCAGGCAGCCAACATCCCTCTGGTCTCAGAGCTTGCCATTGGTGACATACATTTTGATGACTTTTCCCTTGACGTTGATGCCATGATCACTGCAGCTCTGCGGATGTTCATGGAGCTGGGGATGGTGCAGAAATTTAAAATTGACTATGAGGTAAGTCACCCCTTTCCTTAGTAAACTTCCCCCCATCCCTCCTCCACTTCTCATTTGAGCCAATAGGGCCATGGGCCATTGATCTGATGCAAATCTCTGCCTTCTCATTTCAGACACTATGTAGGTGGCTTTTGACAGTAAGAAAAAATTATCGAATGGTACTGTACCACAATTGGAGACATGCTTTCAATGTGTGCCAGCTGATGTTTGCAATGCTAACTGTGAGTGTATTTTGCTAGTATGGAAGAACTTGTCTTTTCTGCCTCAATCATCTAAATGATTTACTTTTAATTTTTCCTGTTCTTTACTTTTACACTTACTATGATATATATTTCTCTTCATCAAAATCCACATTCTCTAGAGCATAGAATAAGTGCTACATATTTTGGCAAAATTTCCCAAACCATAGCAGCCATGAGATTACTGACACATTGAAAAGGACAAAATAACTAGTTTTCATTCTTAGACTACTTGTTTTTTAAAAGCTTTTTGGAAAATTCCATCCTGTAACACAGGTTTTCAATTTACTCTTTCCATCTGTTTCTGTCTCATATCTAACTCAGACATGAAGATGGGTAATAGAACAGTGAAATAACCTGCCAAGGAGCCAACAGTTGTACTAAAAAGGCTGCAATATTTACTGTAGAGCACATTATTAATACAGAGAAATTCCATTGAACTCATTTTAAAAGGTTACAGAAGGTGGGAAGAGGAGCAGTCCATATTCTTGGCAGTTAACTGGAAGTCAGCTGGGGTCAGCTATTGGATCTACTGGTCTAGAAAGCTCTAGGAATCTATCATCATGGAAATTTGTGTTGTTTGGGTTGGGTTTGGTTTTTTTTTTTTTGGGGGGGGGGGAGTAGCCCAAACTTAGATGCAAATGACATCTGGTCAGTGGTAACAGTTGGGATTTGTATACTTGGAAGTAAATGTTTTACTACAATGACAGAAATAAAACCTTCTAATAGAATCCATTTGCTGGGAGGGAAAAACCCAAATGCTTATTTTGGCCCACTCCATTTTAAGTAAAAAAAAAACTAAGAAATAAAACATTTATTAGTTGAAACAAATTGACTTCTCTTTGGCCTACTGGCATTTTGTGGAAGACCTTTTCATACCTTGAAAGAAAGAGTTCCTAGAAATGATCATTCCTAATCTAATAAAGAAATAAAAATTCTATCCAAATAGTTTAATATCCAAATTGCATATTTAGGAAAGTAAAATTTAAGGAATATGAATGTAGGTACTCTTTTGTCTTTAGTGCAGATAAACAAAGGATTAGCTTTTCGACACTTTGCACAGAGTCTGACCCATAGTAAGAAACTAATAAATGCTACTTGACTTGTTAGTCAATTCAGTCTTGTCTGCCTCATTATGACCCCATTCTGAAGTTTTCTTGGCAAGCATATTGGAGTGATGTACTGTTTTCTTCTGTGACTCATTTTACAGATAAGAAAACTCAGGCAATCAGAGTGTAGTGACTTGCCCAGAGTCACACAGCTAATAAGTGTCTGAGGGTATATTTGAATCCAGAAAGATGAGTCTTCGTGAGCACTCTAACCGGTGTGCCACTTGACTGTTCTTGTTCATAACTAACAAGTTAATACTTGTTAGTAAGTTGTGACTTACTGACACATATGGAGGAATTACATGAGCAAAAGAATGTACTTCAGCTTACTAAGACAAAAGTCTGAAATTGCTTGAAGTGTTGAATTCAAATGCTTTGAGGTTCACGGAAGCAAATTAGATCAACAAACTGGATCTCTCCCAGCATTTAGTCATTTCCTGTATGGTGTACACTCATTTTTAAACTAAATCAGAGTTTCTTGAACTTTTCTGAATCTTGGATCCTTTTGGCAGTTTGGCAAAGCCAATGGATGCCTTCTCGGAATAATATTTTTAAATGAATAAAATACTTACCTCTAAGAGAAAACTAATTAGATTGAAATAAGGCTGGCATAATATTTTTAAAATGAGTTCATTGACTCCAAATTCAAAATGCCTGCAAATAATGTGCCATTTTTATTGAATAGAAAGATGCTGGAGTAGCTAGGTGGTGCAGTAGATAGAGCACCAGCTCTGAAATCGTGAGGACCTGAATTCAAATGTGACCTCAGACACTAAACACTTCTTAGTTGTGCGATCCTGGGCAAGCCACCTAACCCCAATTGCCTCAGTTAAAAAGAAAGAAGCTTTGAGCCTTAAGGTTTAATTTACTAAAGTAGCAAAGTTAGTGGAATGAATACAGGTCCATGTTTTGTAATTTAGTTTTTAATTTATAACATTAATATCAGGAAGAATTGTATATCTCTGCATGTTTGTAGGTGTATGTGATCAGATAATATGTCATTTTTTTTAATCCTCAGCACCAAAATGTATAAACATGTATTCAACAAATTAACTTTTATTTTTGGAGCTCATAGAATCATATAGAATCATCAGTGTCTATGGGTATCAAGGACTTTGTCCACTGATGGAAAAAGAAAAGACAATAATATTATGAATCAGGAAGAGGAGTAATCAAAATAGACCTTTCTAGAAAAAAAAGGAAATTTTTTTAGAAAAATAAAAAATAAATTATTTTCCAATATTATCATAATTTTACAATTCAACACAATGGAGTGACTCCTGTGTGCAAAATACTATTCTAGGCACACTGGGACAAAACGAAAAATAATCCTTGCTTCATCAAGCTTAAATTTTATTGAGGAAATAAAAGTTGATACTCTTCAAGAAATAAGGGGAAGGATTAAAGAAACAAAATAGTTCTTATTTGGTAAGAATATTTCATATTCACCATCCTTAATGTAAATCCATTAAGTGCCCTTGACCTGTTGAAGGAGGTTTCCATACTGGTTCACCTAGAGGCAGGATCTTAATTCTTTAATATATTAAAATAGAAAAGACAAGACAATTCTGGGCAGAAAAATTCATAGAACATTTTAGAATATATTTCAATTAAAGAACCAGCTCTAGAATGGGCTTGGTTTCTTACACATGAAATAATTGTACTTCTCTTTATTATTTGATTGTTCATCTGTGACACATGCAGTTAGGTGCACACATATACCGAGGGTGGGAGGGAAAAAAAGGGTGGTTCCTGCTGACTCAGAGAATCTGTAATTGTCATTTTTTGATCACACACACACACACACACACACACACACACACACACTCTTTCATACTTATACCCAGGCTGGTAACTATTAAATTTTAAAAATATTTTTAGTGACATTTTTATTTAAATAGTTCTATGCTAGGTGCTATTGACAGGAAGTGCTTCTCAAGGTCTATCTCCAGCCCCCACCCCACTCCAGTTTTGGGTTTGCAGAGGAACCCTGATTTAAAGCCCCCTTCCCCTGGGCTACATAGTTTTAGAGATAGAGAAGGGAGAGATTCTAAACCACTGGGGCACATCATTAATAAATCAATCTGTTTTCTCTCAACCTTTTTCCTAGCTAAAAGTGGCATCTCTTCTTCTAATCTGGAGGGATCCAGAACGAATTTGATGTCCAAGCCAATAGCCCTGTCCCAGGCAATACTGACTGGGTGTGTATGGAGCTTGAGGGGCATTGTCAGGGTGGAGGAGATTAGAATGTGTATTTTGCACACACACACACACACACACACACACCACTTTGCAGGGTAGAAAGCATACTCTGCAGCATATTAACCTCCAATGAATAAGAAGCTTCTGACTAGACAGCAATTATGTGACTTGACAATGTGGGTGCTGGTAAGGTGAGTGGGCCAGCCCCAAAAGAAAGCAGAAATGGAGTGATCCATGATGTCCCTATGCTTCATATTGAATTAACAGAGATTACTTGAATTGGAGAAATAATAAAGAATTGAATTCAAATAAAATAAACTGCTAAAAAAAAAAAATCATTGAACTCACACTGATGATCTAAATTCTGAAATAGAGTCCCTAATGTAGAATTCTTTACCCAGAGCACCCCCGCAGCATAGTTAGTGGCTTTTCTAACACTGTGAAATAATCCTCCCTTTTTCCTTCTCCTGGATTGTCCCCATCTGTCGTTCCCAAGTGTTATGATGGAATTCTCCGGTCGCCTGAAAAATGCCACAATAGAAGCATGTGACAACCCTCTGAGCTGGGGACTGAGTCTTGGTGAGCTGCATTTTCCTCTAGGTGGCACTCCAAGGCTAAATTTCTCTTCTAGCTGCCTAGAAAAGGAGAGACATTAAACCTTCTCTTCATCTAGGGCAGATGATAAAGAGGAATGGTTGGACTGGGGGTGGGGAAGGAAGGAGGGAAGATTTATTTTTAAAAGGGACACCATCAAGCCAATCTGCCTAAAAATCAACCCTTCTTAAAAAGAATAGATCCATTTTATAGCAGAAATGGATACATTTTCACATACTCATTTGCTGCTATGGACATGAATTGTCTGGCCTTTTTAATGTAGTATTTTTTTCCTTCTGAAATCCTATTGTTTCTGGGAATGGGAAAATGTATAAAGGTGATGGTTCTAGTATATTTGCATTAGTATTTTTGCAGGTTATTCTGCTATACAGGCAAAGCTTATATAAGGTTCCATGTGCTTATTTCCTTTAGTATATTTATATAGTAGATTATCTAACACAGGCAAAGTCAACATAAGGGGTTTACTTCCTTACCTGTGCTCTCTGGGGTTATTCGAACACAGAGACAGTAAACATTATTGCTGATTCAGAATTGTGTTCTCCAAAGTACTCAAGCTGATGCCCTAGACCCAATGAACTTTATGCAGATAAACAGAAGCAATATACATTCCCCTGGAAATAAAAAGCTCCATTATAGGATAAACAATTTGTTGTAAAATGGTAGTAATCTGGCCTGCCAATGACCCAGATAATGACTAAATAAGTCACTCCATCCTTCTCTGCCTGAATTTTCAGATCTATAAGGCAGAGGTTACAATATCTTTCCTTTGCTTTTAAATGGACAGTTTGGAGATTCAGATTTGCTAAGTGCTTTGAGTTCTACAAAGAAAAGCAACATAGAGTATGAGTTTTCACATTGGAAAAAAAAAAGACAAGTCCAAAGACATTTGTTCTAATTTCCTTAAGTTTTCAGAAGAAATTGAAAATGACTATATTGTTTGTTCCCGGTAATTTAATAAAGGATAGTATGAAGAGCAGCTAAATATTCAGCAACACTGGGTGGAGGTGAGTGGATTGCCACTGATTCACAGAATCTGACAGTTTCCCCAAAAGGCAAAAAATTGCCTTAAGAATCAGTATTCTATCCTCAGAAGACCATCCTAGGGATGTGCTCATTAGTGTCTCATGCCATGCCTTGCACCCTATAACTGCTCAATAAAGGTTAATTGAATGAGCGGACTTCGTTTCGGGTAATATTACTCAGGGAACCGTGGTGCCCAGTGTCCAGCAAAAAGCCGTAAAATGATGAACATCTATCACCACTAGAAATCTTGTTCTTTCTCTGTATCACGGGAAAGTTCAGATAGGGTTCATATAGAATATTATGATCTTGCAAAATTCACTGGATATGAAAAGAGAAGAGCTCACGATCACATTAAAATTTATAGCAGGGCTGCCAAAGCTGCTCCAGTGGGGGATTGCTGTTCAGCACTAATAATAAGCGGGTATCACAGCAAACACATGGACACCCCCTGACATTTACAGTGGGCTTCCTAAATCTCATATGTGGATAGAACATGTTTAAGTCCATATTTGTGTTGTCAACAAGGTTATTTTCAGAGATAAGCCACAAGGTTTATTGATAATTCAAACAAGGGAGCAGAAAGGACATTTAGGGAGAAAAATCCGGCCCATTCACAAACCTGAGGATAATGCACATCATATTTGTCAGCTGACTATATTTTTCAGGAAAGTCTTTGATTTTTGTTGTAAAAATTTTCTCCCTCAAGTATTTTCAACAAGAAATAAAATTGGAGCTGAAAGAGTTCAAGGAAGATTTTTCAGAAGCACTGTAGTTTTCATATAAAATATTGTTTGATTCAACAATGAGAATCCTAATTTTTTCATAGAAGTAGCCTAAGATAAAAACGAAAACAGGTCTAAAGATTTTGTTCTTTTCTATGTCTGTTTCAGTAATGTCAACAATAAGAATTTTTTATTATTACTGACATAATAGATAATATACTATGCCTCAGTTTTTATATATTCTCTTTTTTAGTGATACAAAAACAAATAGCTAGTAAGAGGTGACTTAAAATTAAACATCAGAATACTATAGTTGCTTTGCATGTTAGCTTGGTATAATCTTTAATTTTCATATTTGTATAACATTTTCCAGTCTAACTCAAAAAGGGAAGGATTTATAAGAATAGGAAACCAAATAAGTGATCATCCTTAATTACCTATCTACCAATATCATATAATCCATCTACTGTGTGGAACATATCTTAAAATTACATTTAATGCTAGTGCCCTTTGACATGCTTAAAGCTTCCTTCCATCTGTGTTCTGTTTGGCCAGACCTCAGAGTAGCAGTTTGTCCTTCTAACAGATAGTACCATCTCTGTGTGTGTGTATTTTTTTAAACACATATACATTCATACGCACATGCACATCCATACACACACATATGAATTCAAAGCATCTCATAATTAAGAACCTGGTGTACTAATAGCCAAACGGGTACTATTGGGAAGAGGAATAATCCAATTCATTTCCTCACACGAGAGAATGACCTCCATAACTCACTTTAAGCTCTGCCACTCATGAGTTATGGGTCATTCACTTTCTAGTGAAAATAAATTCTCCTGCACCACCATCCAGGGCTAGGTATTTTTTTCCCCTCTGCACATGTAAATTTTAAAAGTGTATAAACATAATCACAGCCAGTATTATGGGCAAAGTAGATACTCCTGCTCATAGACACTGCTTTTTAATGAAATGTGTTTGCGGTCACAGGGATAGCAACAGTCTTTTTACAATATAGGATTTTTGATTAAACTGAATTTATTCTTGAGATTTTTACGGTGTTGGTAAACTGCTTAATCTTCCCTTTTGTGTTTTATGATGCTGACTGAATCCTTCAGGTCAGTGAGATTCGGCAGCAGGCAACGGACCATTTATCACAGCCTCAGTTTTCCATTATCAGCACCCTATTTTAGATGCTTTACAACTTGTTTGTGAGACTTTCTCTAGGCTGAAACTTAGCACCTTCAAAGGTGTCAAATTGGAAAATCGCTTTCCCAATGTTATAATTGATTTCATTTTCAAAGGTCTTATTTTCAGTTTGGTGAAATATGTAAATTAGAGAATAATGTTTCAGAGACTTGAAACTCCTCCTCTAGCTGGCCTTTGCAAATCCTATTTTACAGGACATACACTGTTGTGGTACCACATTCGGGATAGAACCCAAGCAGTGGAATTATCTGTGGTTAAGAAAAAGTGTTCTGGATTTCAGTCTGACCCCCGGTGATTTATCATAAAGAGAAATGTGAACCAAGTTCCTAAATACATGTGAACAAAAGGTGTTGCTGTTATCCTATAGAAGTACTAATGCATACATACGCTTAGCCTGGCTTTTTACAAATTGAATAGAGGGCTTGATATATCCTCCCTCCTTCAAACAGTGGCCCTTTTACTGCTCAGTGAAAGCCTCTCTTCACTCTCATCGTGGTTCGTATTCAGTGGGTGAAGAAGACCTATATACATAGATCAACATGAGCATTTTTATTAGTCAACCAATTGACAAGCATTTATTAAACACCTACAATGTGCCAGGAACTGGACTATTTGCTGGGCATACAGAACCAATGACAAAATCATCACTGACTTCAAAGAGTTTACATTTCATCAGGAGACACAATGTATACCTATGTAAGTACATATAGAATAAAGACAAAGTAATTTAGGGATGGACTCTAGGAGCTGGAGGATAAGAGAAGGCTTAATGTAGTAGATGATGCTTGAGCTGGATTCTGAAGTAGAAGATTCTATGACTTGAAGGCAAGGAGGAAATACATTTCGGGAATGGAGATTAGAGTCTGAGTATTGTGTGTAAGAAACAATCATTGTTCATGGGAGCCCAGCTACATGACATTTGAACCTGTTTGGTGCTAAATTTCAAATCAATTAAACTGACACATGTACTAAATACTTACTATGTGCAGAGCACTGCATAAAGTGGCATGATCCCTGATTTCATGGAGTTTCTAGGACCTTCAATTATATAATTTATCTGCCTATCTGCATTGGAGAGTGGAATTTCCACACTATGAGTTCCTCACAGAGATAAAATCATAGGTCGAGGTTATGATGTCCCAGCTTATCACTCCAGTATCCAAAGAAAAATGGCCTTTGGGGACATGGCAGTATCATATGTAGTAAACTAAATCGATTCTGAGACTGGTTATATATCCAAAACTATCCAGTCTTGGAATCTTATTTTAATCCATTTCTAGATATCTAATTTCTACACCTCTTATATTGACAATATCTGGTTCATTTGATAGACCATGTGCCTAAACCAAATGGGATAAATGGAAGCTTCTTTTTTATTTACACTGATTGGAGTTATGACAAACTAAAATCAGACTAAGTAATGGATGACTATAGACTCAAATCCTAAAAGAAAAGAATCAGTAGCATTGAAATAAACAGTTTCTTCTCTGTTATTCTCTTAAAAATTGTTTTCAGGTAGATGTTGGGCCTTTCTGCCCCTCAAATAAGAGGAAAGATTGGGAAAGTGTCCAAGTGACCAGAAGGTAGATGTGCGTGGACAGGATAATTATGTACTTAATGAACAAGTATATTTTTAAGGCCTCAAGATTTTGCTCATATTTCTAAAATACCTTAACTCATTCATGACATGAGATAAATTGTGTTTAAATAAATTTTAGCGAAGTATGAAGCATGTATTGTTTAGTTCTTTCAGAATGTGTGTTCTGACTTCTCAGCTGGACATGGATCTATGTCTTAACTCATATGCCCTTTCCTTAGCACAAGTCCCACACTGCTAACTCTTCTCACTGTTCCTCTCTCCTCACTATTCCACAAACAAAATATCCTCTCCCAGCTCTAGGCTGGCTGTCACCCATTGCTGGAACTCTCTCCTCACTTCCACCTCCTGACTTTCCTGGCTTCCTCCAAGTCCCAGCTAAATCTTAGTTTTTACAAGAAACCTTTCCTGTAGATCACCCTTCTTTTGGGGGCTTTCCTTCTGTTGATTATTTCCAATTTTACCCATATATAGATTGTTTGTGTATATAATTGGTGGCATGTTGTCTTCCCAATTTGACAATGAGTTCTTTGAGTACAGGGATTGTCTTTTGCCTTTTTTTTTTATATGCCCATTGCTTAGCACAGTGTCTAGCAAATAGTACGCTCTAGCTAAATGTTCACTATTACTATGATTATTGTTATATCATCATCATCATCATTATCAATATTAGATCCTGAGAGCAGAGGGTCTGCTTGAATTGAGTTGCTTTTATATTTATTTATTTGGTTTGGTTTGGTTTGATTTGGTTTCATTTCCCATAGTATCTAGCTCAGTGCTAATCATGCATTATTAAAAGCTTGTTGAAGTGAATATAATTCTAGGTTCCTGGAATCATTCCAATTTTATTCTTAAAATACAGAAAAGAAAAAAAAAATGATTGAAGAGATGAGAAATAGGGATGGCAAGAAAAGGTCAAGGAGTCAAGGTTGCTAATCCTAGAAAAAAAGAAAAATAAAGAGATGACTTGCTTATATAGAGGAGTTTAAGTATACAAAAGTTTTATCACAAAGAAAATGCTGCACAATCCTTTCTTTCATCCAGAGAGGCAATCAAGAGGGAAAAGGCGTAACTGAAATCAGAGAGATTTTGCCTGAGTATAGGAACTCTTTTATTGTGAAAATGAGTGAACAATGGAATGGGAACAGGAGAAGCCTTCATTCCTAATGAGTTTCAAGAAAACAAGAAAGGACCACCCATCCTACAACTTGTCCTACCTCCTTCACACCCACCTTAAAGGAAAAGTCTTGGTCCATAATACAATAAGAATAAGGAGGAAGTGACTCACCTCTGGCTCTTGAGCCTATTATGACATTGACTTTAGTGTCATCCACAGGTTTGTTGGGAAGCTTGATTGAGATAATGTATGAAAAATGCTTTGCAAACTTAAAGCACATTATAAATATCAGCTATGAGTATTTGTTCTCTCTTCTAGATAATATGCTGCTTTACAGAATATTTTATGGCACATTTTTTGCCCTTGAAGATAAGATAATGGATTTTTAGCCAAAATTATAGCTGGACAAATTAGTAGAAAAATATGTTCTATTTTTTTTAATCTAAAGACCTTTTAACCTGGCAATGAATTAAGATTTTGATTTACCCTACAAAGTGACATTAGATTTTTAGTTTCCATTTAAACTGTTAATCAATTTGCCTGTTTCGAGTTGATCCCTGTCCTTTGAAATTAGTTAAGTATCAGTAAATTTGAAATAAATAGAATGAATTGATTTTTAAAAGCATATTATAAGCCTAGACAAGTCATTTACTCTTGTTTGCCTCAGTTTCCTTACTGCTAAAAATGAGCTATAAAAAAAATGGCAAACTACTGTGGTATCCTTGCTAAGAAAGCCCCAAATAGAGTCACAGAGAGCTGAAAAGGACGAAAAGACTAAAAACTGACTGAACTACAAGAGCCAAGCACTGTGTTAATTAAGAGAGATACAAAGGAGGGGAGATGGCACACAAAGCTGAATGGTGCCCAGGGATAGCTACTTTGGACAAGAAAGTTACAGGGACATAAATTAGGCCCTATGGAAATAGATTAACACAGTCCACCTAGGAACAGGAGGATTATCAAGGAATGTATGGCCAGAGAGCAAGGAATGAAAAAAAAATATGGTGGCTGAGGCTTTCCTGAAATGCAAAGAAAAATAGTCACCAGAGCAGTGGAAATGTTTCCATGGCAAATTACCTAGAAGTTGATGGTCACTCTAGGGGGTAAAAAATCTCCTCCTTCCATATAGTTTTTAGTCAATATCATAGTAAAATGGCAAGAACATTGGTTTAGAATCAAATAACCTCGATTCAAATTTTGGCTTTGCCAACTCAGTAGTTATGGGACTTTGGGTCATCTAACATTCCTGAGCCTCAATTTTCCTATCTATAAAATGGGAATAAAATACTTTTTGTAGCATTGCATTTACCTCATAAAAATTGCAGACCTAAAAATTATTAATTTATTATTATTATTTCTATCATTTCACAAGCAAATTTTTTCTGTAGCTCACTGTGACAATTTAAAATTTTTGTTGCACTTCCGATATGAAATCACAATAAATTATTCCACATTTGATAGCTCCCAGATTAACTTATGTAGAATGATTTCTAAGTTGTTGTTGTTCAGTCATTTTCTATCCATGTCTGATTCTTCATGACCCCATTTGTGGTTTTCTTGGCAAAGATAATAGAGTGAATTGTTCCTTCCTGCTCTAGCTCCTTTTATAGAAGAAGAAACTGAGGCAAACAGGATTGAGTGAGAGTCACACAGCTAGTAAGTCTGAGACTGGACTTGAGCTTAGGAAGATGAATCTTCCTGACTCCAGGTCCAGCACTCTATTCACTGTGTCCCTTCTTTGGGAATCAAGTCATAGCAATGGGACTCAAGTTTTAGCATGGAGAGATTGCTCAGATAATTATTATTAAACTATGCAAACTAGACCTTGCAGTAATTATTAAAATCCTTATTTAAACTACTAGTCAAGCTAGATGCATTCTGAAACGTAAAATCCTGCTCTTTGGCCAATTTTTAAAACTGTGCAATCCAATAAAAACAATATATAATGAAAGCATAAGGACTTCAAAACCAGAGGGTTCTTGTTGTACATAAAATTTTAATGTCATTTCTTACTCCACTCCTATCCCTTTCCCAATACCCTCAGATAGTGGAGGCTTCTTCTATTCCTTGACTTTATCTTGTATCTTTTATATATCTATATCTATATCTCACTATCTATATGTATACACACATACAAATATATGTGTGTGTGTGTATGTGTGTGTGTACATATTGTTTCTCCCAATAAATAAACGTTTCTTGAAGACAGGGACTGCTTCATTCTCAGCTTGTAGCATTTGTGACATACTATGATCCATAATAAGTATTTAATAAACATTTTTGATGGCTTGGTTCTCCTGACCTGACTGGCCTTGGACCTGAGTTCAAAAACTGCCCTCAGATACTTAACACATACTAGGTGTATGACTTTAGGCAAGTCAATCCCAATTGCCTCATCAATAAACAAACAAACAAACAAATAAATACCAATAAACAAATAAATAAATAAGGAAAAGATCTATGATTTCTTTAGAGTATAAATCCCTTTACTGACACAGATCACAATTCCCTCATATCATAGAAGAAAGTCTTCTTCAAGGGTTGCTTTAATAAAAACAATTCATCACAGAGTCAGAAAGACCTGAGTTCAAGTGTGATCTCTAATAGTTACTGAGCCATAACCCTGGGCAAGTCATTTAACATCTGTCTGCTTTAGTTTCCTCAACTGTAAAATGAGTGTAATAACAGCATTTACCTCATGGGGTTTTTGTGAAGATCAAATGAGATATTATTTTTAAAGTGCTTACAAAATTGTTTAACATCTAGTAAGTGCTATATAAGTACTTATTCCCTTCCCCCTAATCTCAGTCTCTGGTGAGGATCTTCATCTTAGGATAGAAGCCCATCATGAGGCAGATACAAGATGCTATTGCAGGTAAGAAACCTCTTCCAGAATTTATGGTCATCTGGGAGAGATTATGAAATGCCAGTGTCCCCATGAAGCCCAGGAGGAGGACAATGAGGGAGACTTGTGGGAGATAAATTAATCATTTCAATATATCTGTGACTTGAATACCTTCTCTTTTTTCTTCATAACTAAAGATAAATCATAGTAAATAGTTATTTTTAATAATAAACATTTTCTTCTTAATCCTAAATATCTTAGCTTCTCCTGCTATCATCTCAAGGCCCCCATTTGTCCAATAATATTTACATCTTAATCTTTTTTTAACAACTCAATACCACAGTAATTCACTATTAAAATTTAATAAATATAGAGTTTTGTTGTAGAAATTTGCTCTACTCTAGTTTTGGTTGGAAATCAGTTTTTTGGCTTAAGAAGTCAAAATTATTATAAATATTATATTGTGCTTTCCTTTTTTGCCTTGGTTTCTCTCCTTACACACACACACACACACACACACACACACACACACACACCACATGCCCTGTCTTGGTTTTGGGGCATGGGTAAATGTGACAGGGAGGTAATTGATCACTGCGGGGACCTGATGCTGTTAGACTGGCCACCCAACCTACAGTAGTTTATGGTAGATGGCAGTTAATCATTTCCTTAAATGATGCTGGTCTAAAAACAGTTGATTGTTACTCACCGGACTAACGTTATCCATCCTTCCTGTTCTGAATAGTTACAGTTGCCATTTTTCCCTTCTTCCCAGACGGCTGGGTTTCAGGAGATTTTGACTGAGGTGGAAATTTTAGCCGTGATTGTGGGCTGCCTATGTCATGACCTCGACCACAGGGGAACCAACAATGCCTTCCAAGCTAAGTAAGTGTTCTAATTGTTGCTATTTTAATGCATTTGCCCTTCTGTTCAGAGCAAAGGTGACGAGTGCTGGAGAATAAGAGCATTCATTTCTGGCATCCTTGGCCAAGGCCACCGGGACTCTGGCTTCTGTGTCTTGGGGACCCATCCATCTTGATAATTCCCTACTCCTTTTTTAATTGCAAATTTGCCCTTCGTGTCATGCTTGTTGATTTGGGTTGTCCCTATTGACCCCAGTCAGATACAAGGTTCAATTTTTAAAAGAGCCTCTTTCTTCTAATACACAGTCCTTAGGAACTCTGTGTAATCCACCTTTTCTGTCTTCAAAATCTGGATTGAGCTCTGTATGAAAATATATTTAGGAAAATATTATTAGAAAAAGATATTGAGGAAAAGACATAAAGTGAACTATGCCTTTCATGTCCCTTCATAGACCTTTTTTTGGACAAATTTGTCAATATATGGTGTTTGTAGCATTGTATAAATCATTATGGTATGAATCTATAGGATCAATCAATCAACCAATCTAATTATAAGCATTAGTTAAGTGCTTACTATGTGGCAGGTACAATTCTAAACACTGAGAATTCAAAGAAAAAGCAAAAAACATATCCTACCTTCAGGGAACTTACATTTTAAGCGGTGGACACATCTACGAATATTGCTACTGTATATACAAAATAAATATAAAGTATAAACAAAGTGATCTTACAGTCAGTCAATAAGCATTTATTAAATACCTACTATATGCCAGGCACTGTGTCCAGGAGATATAAAGAAATAAAAAATACAGGAGATATAAAAGGGATTTTTATCAAGTCCTTGCACTTGAAATACTCATAACTTAATGGGAGACACAATATGTAAACAATTATGCAAAACAAGATATAGACAGGATGAATATGAAATAATCAATACAGTCCCTGCTCTCAAAAAAACTCTGTATAATGGGGGAGACAACATGCAAATTTTTGTTGTTGTTTAGTTGATTACCTTTGAATCTTTGTAATTCTACCTGGGTTTTCTTGGCAAAAAATAATAGAGTAATTTGCCATTTCCTTCTCCATCTCATTTTACATAAAAGAAACTGAGCAGGCAAGATTAAGTGACTTGTCCAAAGTCAGACAGCTAGAAACTGAGGTCAGATTTGAATTCAGGTCCTCCTAGTACACAGTATATTCAGAATATATTACAAATAATCAATAGAAGGAAGACACTCACACTGAAGAAAAGGCTTCACATTAGGAAAGGCTTCACACAGGACATGAGATTTTAATTGGAACTCCAGGGAAGTCAAGGAAGCCAAGAAGCAGAAATAAGGAAGAAGAGAATTGCATGTATGAAGAGACAGTGGTGAATATGTCCAGAATTGGGAGGAAGAACATGTTTGCCAGAAACAGAATCTAATAAGTTCTGCAAGCAGAATCTAAGAGCTGAGGGAACCAAGAAAAACTTCCTGCTGCAAATGGTACCTCTACTGACTACTGAAGGATGCTAGGGAATTTAAAAGGCAGCAACAAGGAAGACAGCACAGTGAAAAGCAAAGGGCAGGAAGTGGGAATGGAGTGTTAGGTGTGAGGAAGAACAAATAGGTCTATATGGCTAGTCTTATAGAGAGAGTGCAGGGAGATGGATAGTATGAGAAGGCTGGAATATAGGAAAAAGTTCAATTTATGAAAAAGCTTAAAATGACAAAAGAAGCAATTTTTCTTTGACCATAGAGAAAATTTTGAGTAATACTATAACGTGGATAAATCTACTCTTTAAAGAATTTTTGTTGGAAGCTGTTTAGTAGATAGAAAAGGGAGAGACTTGAGTCAAGGAAGCCAGTTTGGAAGCTGTGGCAATGAGGAAGTGAGGGCCTGAACCAGGATGTGGACATAGGAATAGAAAGAAGAGGATGCATACACACAAGAGATGTGGAATTAGAAACAACAAGACTTGCAACTGATTGGTTGGATAGGGTAAGTGAGGATAGAGAGTAGAGGATGACATTGAAGTAGCTAGGTGGTGCAATGGACAGAACACTGTGCCTGAAGTCAGGAAGACCAGAGTTCAAATTCAACCACAGGTACTTATAGTATGCCTCAGTTTGCTCATCTGTAAAAATAGAGATAATAATCACACATATCTCCTAGGAGTATTATAAAGATCATGTGGGATAACATTTCTAAAGCACTTGGCAAGACTTGATGGGCCATATAAATGCTAGTTTTTATTGAATGTACAGGAGGAACGGGGCTTTTCTCTGGGGTGCTAACACCTGTGGGAGTGGATTGCCATTACTCCCTAAATGGAAAGCTTCCTCTCCAAGAGAAATTGCTGTCCTATGCCTCATCCTGTGTGATTGCCTGCTGACTCAGCCTACCACATGGCATAATTACTTGTGTGCCATCATGCTCAGAGGTCCACCACCATAGTGTCTTTGTCCTTACCTACCCTGTAATTCCTATGAGGGTACAAGTCGAATTCTCTTGGGAATGGGCCACCCCTCTTCTGGTGAAAATGTACTTGCTATTAGACCATTCTCCATACTCCAGACTCAAGGATTCCTATTTATGATTTTATATAGGCATATATACATCACACATAATTTTATGATTTTGAATACAGACACATACACACACACACAGCAGTGCTGGGTGCTAAAGAGGTACAAAGATAAATGTTGTCAAATCAATATAGAGATGTTTCCAGCAGATAAATGGCACAGTCTAGAACTGGACCCCAAGTCAGGAAAATCTGAGTTCAAATCCAGTCTCAGACGCTTGCTAGCTGTGTCATCCAAGAAAAGCCACTTGACCTCTGCCTATCTTAGTTTCTTCATCTGTAAATTAGGATAATAATAGCAACTAAGGTTATTGGGACGATAAAATGAAATAATATTTATAAAGTGTATTGCAAATGTTAATGCAATATATAAATGCTAGAATTGACTCTAGGATATAATTGGGAGATTCATTGAATTGTGCTAATAATATAGTGATCTCAGGTACTATTAAGATATGTTTGGTACTTTGCTCTTATTATGAATGGATTTAGACTGTCAATTTTAAGTTCTTCAATTTTTTAAGTTTTTTTTAAAATAGTTATACTATCTTCCAATGCTCATTATTGGGCTATTCTTATAGTAATAATCTATGATTGCTTTGAAATCTTCCCTCACCTCCCCTTTCTTTCCTCTCTCTCTCCTAACCACTAGGCTTCTTATGAACTTCCCTACATCATGAAAACAAAATTGTTAGAATTGTGCATAGAGTAAATAGGCCCGCCCAATGAGTAATACTCATAGATCTTGGTGCACAGACCTTGTAAAACCCGAGTTGGCTTCTCACAGGTCTTTCTGTCAGAAATACTCTGGATAGATGCAGGAAGATAAGTGACTCCTGAGTGAGGTGTTTGGGATTTTTTTTTTTTTTGACACCTATTGCCCAAGACTTAGAATCAAAGCTGCACAGAAATGCACAGAATCTTAGTGATTATCTGGTATAATCTCTTTCTTTTATAGATCAGGCAGCTGAGACTTAAAGGTGTTAAATTGTTTGTCCAGGGTCTTCCAACTCCTGTACTGTTTAGTAGACATCAAAGTAGCCTGGAGAACTAGTCTCTTTCAGGAAGACTTTGGTCCAAGACTCTACCACTGACACTTACTGGTTATATGATTCTACATAAATCACTTAACATCTCAGTGACGCTTTAAGAACATTAGGAGAGGCAGTTACATGTATGAAATCCCAAGTATAGTTTAAAAAAAAACACTAGTAGCAAACTTCTATTCCATATTCATGCCATATGAGATCTATATTGTGTATTTTAAACAAAATTATCTGATGTATTTCAATGTTATCATATTGATATCACACCATTTTCAGAAAATCTATGCCTTTACAAGATTGTCAACAGTCTTGCATCAATCAATCATTTTTGTACTGAGGACATACAGTGACACACTCTGATGTTTTCCCCTCGACTATAATGGGCACTATTAATTATAATGGGCACTATTAATTATAATGGGCATTATACCTACAGCTTATAATTATGCAGAATTTCATGGTTACCAGGAGATTTCACCTGTGATATTTCACTTGACCCTCACAACAGCATTTGGGGACGGATTATGCAAGAATCCTTATCACCTCCATTTTTATAGATGAGGAAACTGAGGCTTAAAGAAATTAAAAGGCTTACTCAAGGCTATACGATGAGCCCTGGCCTGAGGCTAGAATCAAATGATCTCTTGACTGCCAGTCTCTTGCTATTTTCAGTGTTCAGCTCGTTCCTCCAAGAGAAATTTTTGTCTTTATCATCTTTACTTCTTGGAATGATTTAGAAAGCGTAATGCACAAAATACAAAATATTTTAATATCAGACTTTAAAGAAATTGTTGAAGATACTAAGCAAGATGCAAATTGTGATGGAAAGTGCAAATATAGAGTTGTATCTTTATTAATAACGTGTGATGTATTATTTCAGTCTTATTGATAAATGAAGCTTTGCATTTTCATATATTATCTTTAATTTTAAGTTTTGATGTGAGTGCAATGAATGATCAATAGTCATGTGAAGGCAGCAATACCATGGTCCTTTGAAATTGCTCTGTTAATACACCTCTGCCCTGTTTTCTCTAGGGATGATGTTTCCCAGGCAGCCCCCTCTCTATTACAGCTGCCCCTGATGATTAAATATCAGTATGGTGCAGCTTTGTAGTATATTCTCCTAGGAGACTCCTTCTATTCATTTCTAGCATAATCTCTTCCACTCATTTCTTGGGAATGAAAACCCATCTTGTCGCTTTAGGCTGTGTCCCAGAAGTGAAATACTGGTATACATTAATCTACGGTGACAGTCCAATCCCATTCCCCTCCACCTCCCAACAGTCCTCAATTTCATAATTACATTTCATAGTCTTTCCTCCTTTAAGTTGCCTCCTAGAATGTTTTAAGCCAGGTGCTATATTGCATTCAGTCATCTTCTTTTAAGAATATACACAACCAGGAAAAAACCATTGATATATATACTTTCTTTTGTGTTATTAGTCTCTTTGCCTGCTTATTTGCTTAAGCCCCCTAAGCACAGGACATGCCTGCCTGGAAATATAGTGTTTCATTTAATTTGTTTAAATCACCTTTTTCTAATTTTTCCCCTATGTTTTTCCCTTTTGCACAAGGGGAGAAAATAACCTTCATATATTCCATAATCTAAAAATTTATTAATAGCACATTTCACAAATAGAAGTACAGATGTATATAATATACATGTATGAAACATGTTTGTATGTATATATGAATATATATAGTATGTTTTTTATAATTATGCAGAATTTCATACAAGGATTTCACCTGTGATATTTCATTTGACCCTCACAACACCCCCAGGGATGGAGTATGCTAAATTATTATCATCCCCATTTTAGAGATGAGAAAATTAAGGTTAGAAAATTTAAACAGCTTTCTCAAGCCTATACAATGAGCTTCTGGGCTGAGTCTTGAGCCCAGTAATGTCTATTCTCAATTGTTTCTATTACACTCTGCATTCAGAAACTTACCTTTTAATATTTGGAATAAGATTTTCTCAGTGAATATGCCAGTGTTGAGAGAGAGACAGAGACAGAGAGACAGAGAAAGAGACAGAAACACACACACACACACACACACACACACACACACACACACACCATACACATACAGAGACACAGAGGTACAGACAGACAGAGACAGAGACACAGAGACAGAATATGGGTGGTTGTGTGCATATACAAGTAAACTACACTGAAGAAGTCTGTGGGACAATCTTGAAAGCAATAAGGGATCATTTTATAAACCACTTTAGGAAGAGGAAAATACCAAAAGAATTGAAAAAGCCAGAAATCATTTTAATATCCAAAAGACTTTAGAAATTATCTGTTCCCAAACCTTCATTTTACAGGGAGGAAGGAGGGAAAGGATCTGTCTACAAGCACAATTTCATTTAATCTTTGCAAAAGGTCTTGTAATTATCACCATTTTTGCAACTGAGGAAACTGAGGCAAACAGAGGTTAAGTGACTTGCCTAGAGAAACATGGTCAGAAATTACCTGGGGCTATATTTGAATTCAGGTCTTCATGACTCTATGCATTGCTCTATCCAGCTGCATCAAACAAGATGTGATTCAAACTCGAGTCCCAAAGAAATGAAGTCACTTGCTCAGGGCTACATAGATGTTATGTATCAGAACCAGAATTTGAACCTATAGCATCTGACTCCAACCTCCTCTTTCCTCTATGCCATTTGTTCAAGAGCATGTCAATTATCATTAATCCATATGCATATAAGATATACCAAGGGTATCCTGGATGAAAGAAAATAGGAGAAAAGAATGAAATTTAGACCTCAAATGATCCTCTGTAGCAGATCACATCTTTCCAGCTACTCGGTTGGTTAAATTTTTAAATATTTAAGTGTATCTATATTTTTACTAATGTGAGTATTGACTCCAACAAAGCAAATCATGGTTAATCTAGACAGGCCTCTGCAGTCCTGATCCATATTCTTCTGTAAATCTCCTCAGAGAAAGTCCACTCAGATTTCTAGAGATATTTTTCAAGTTCATATGGCCTCATGTAGAAACCTTTAAGGTACTCAAACTATCCATCCATTCTTCTTTTTTTGCCATGTGACCAGCCCATATTTTTCTTCAAATATACATTGGTTCCAAGATCATCATGGCTCTAAACTTTCAAATCCGATGGGTATCCCTACTACACCAGAAACAGAAAAGGAAGCATGAAAGAGAACAGAATAAATGTTTGTTTGTGGCAACTGTGCAGTGGCCAAGTTGTGACCTTCACTCTGTGGATACAGCAAAAAAAAAAAAAAAAAAAAAAGAATGTTAAATAGAAAAGGCACTTGTCTAAATCTCTCCAGTTTTAAAGATGCAGCTTATTCTGGTTAGACAGCTGATCAAAGGAAGCTAACCCCATTCACATATTAGGTGATGCAGAACACCTCCATTTTTAAGCAATCTAGGCAACATCCTCCAAAGGCCTTTCAGAAGGGCTTTCAACATAGACTCATTACTTTGGATGAACTTTATATTATCATACTATATAAGTAACATATATATTATATAATACAACATACTTATATTACTTATAAAAAGCTGCTTGTTCCTTCCCAGCACCTTAATGTTTCTTTATGTGTACAAATTTTTCTTTAAAAAATGTTATGTAAATGGCTCAGTAGATATTGATACTGTCTTGGTCATCTTTTTTTGAATTAATAAGATTTGAGATTTTTTCTTTTGTGTTAAGCATTGTATCCTCCTTCAGATACTTTGAGAATCGATTTCTCTGTACTCTAAAAACTGTAACTCTTTTAGCAAAGATCTCTTCAGTGTTTACTTAGTCTAGTATGCCTGCTTTTCCCAATCTTTGTTCTCTTCAATGGCATCTCTACTTTTCCCATAAGCACATCTAGGACTGTGATCTCATCACCTAAATGGGGTAGGCTGTCTTGATGGTGAAAATAATCTGTACATACACATACACATATGCATATACATATGTAAATGCATACACATGCATGTGTGCATATCTATATGCTCTGTGTACATGTACATATATGTAGGTGTATACAAAAATCTCTTACCAATGATTCTTGCTTTCTGTTAATCACAAATTCAATTAACAATTTTAAGTGCCTAATCACGGCCCATTGTATGTCCAATGTGCCATTGTGCTGAGCACCGAGAACACAGAGAAAGGCAAAAGACAGTCCCTTCCCTTGAAAAACTCATAACCTGAAGGGGGAATAATATGTAAACAACTATGTAAAACAGAATATAGGATAAATATGAAATAATCAACAGGAAGAAGGCACTAGAATTAAGGGATTTGGAATGGCTTCTTGTAGACATGAGATTTTAGCTGGGACTTGAAGAGAGCCAGGGAAACCCACAGGCAGTGATGAGGAAAGAAAGAGCACGCACTGCAGGCATAGGCACAATCAGAGAAATGCCTGGAGTTGGGAGGTGGACTGTCTCATTTCAGAAAAGCAAGTGCCACTAACATCAAAGAACACGTAGTAAGGTGTAAGGGGAAAGATTGGTGTGAGAGGCTGGTTAGGTTATGAGAGCTTTGAATGCCAGCTAAGGTTTTTCTAGTTGATTCGGGAATGACAAGAACCACCACTGGATTATGGAGTAGGGGAGGATATAATCTAGTAAGGCCTATGCTTTAGAAAGCTAAATGGAAGCTGGACTGGAAGTAGCAAGAGACTTGTGGTGGATAGATTCACCAGTAGACTCTTACAATAATCCAGGAATGAGCAAATGAGCCCCTGTAGAAGTATAGTGGCAGTATCAAAGGAGAGAAGGTGGTATATTCAAGAGAAATTACGAAGATCAAAATCTACAGGCTTTTGTGATAGATTTTAATATGGACATGAGAGATATTGAGGATGATATCTAAATTATGAACCTGGAAGCCTAAGAAGATGGTGGAATAATAATGGAATAATGAAAGGAGATCTTAGGAAGAAAAATGAGTTCAATTTTAGACATATTGAGTTTAAGATGTCTACAGGATGTTTAATAGGCAGTCAGAGACAGGAGACTAGAGGTCAGCAGAAGAATTAGATCTAGAAAGAAACAGAGTCAAAATGCTGCTTCCTGGAATACACCCAAATAACTAACATTACAAGAAACATACTGATTCATATGAATGGATCAAAGGCAAAAGGCAGAAGAAATACAATAACATGGGTGAGGATATCCTTGGTTTACTTACACTTGGAAGTGTTCCAATTATGAAGACCAATATTTCTCAATAATAGTTTATCCCACATGAATGGAGATACAGTGGCAGATCACCAGTACTAAGCTTTGGATTTTTTTGTAGATTACTACCTTTAGGAGGTAGGGAAAATACTAGCTCACATGTTTATGTCTCAAAAACTCTCATTTCCTAGTCCATCAATCTCCTCAATTACTATAATCTGTAAATTTGCTCTACCTGCCTCATACACAGGGATTTGCTCTTTTCATTTTCTATAAGTCTCTGTAATCATAACTCTGAAATTCCTCTGACCAAATCTCCTATCCTTCCAATACTTTTTGGGTCTTCCTCTTCTTAAACCCATTTTTTTTCATTATCACCATATCCTCCAGTTGTACCATCCCTCCTTGCTCTTCCAGTCCATCACATTTCTCTGGTATCAGTGTCTTCCCTTCAAAATTAAACCTTTAGTTGATCAATTCAACTTTATACTGTTCTTTATCCTCTAGTCTTTTGCCCAATTATCTTATTATTACTCATACTTAACACCAATCCATGATTACCATTCATCATTTGCCTTCCTCTTAAGTATTTGGATCACCATTATAGATAATCACACAATAACACAATTGACTTGAACCTACTATAAATGTATATTCTAATTTCAACTGGAACTTTTAGATTGGTTCTTTCCCAAGTGACTTTCTGTCACAATTCTCCATAGCAGCAGTTCTAAAACTTCTCTATTCAAATAACCTAAACAAGTCCTAAGTCATTCTTCATATAGTACCTTTCTTCCCCAATCCTGTATTTCAAATTATTTCCCATTCTTTCTTCTTTGATGAAAAGATGGAAATTCTTACAGCCAATCCTACTTTGAGCCCTTGATCTCATTCTCTCCTCTTCTTTTACCCAACAGATTGCTCCTTGAATCATCCTAACCAGGTAGTTTTCAATCTCTCCCTACCTGCTAGCTCTTTCTTTCTCACAGGCTAGAAAAATACCCAAGTCTCTTCCATCTATCCACACACACACACACACACACACACACACACACACACACACATATGTAAATTCACCATACCTTATCATTTCCCAGTCCTATTTCTAGCTCTTGATTTTCAAATTATTCTCTCTCATCCTGGAACTTCCATTGGCATTTTGATTCTCCTCACCTGGGAACACCCAAGATTCCCTTTGGCTTTCTCAACATGGAACATCTCACTGAGAGCACATCCCACCCCTTATACCATTGTAATCTCCATTTTGTTAAGAATCTCAGACTGTCCTTCATTCCCCTTTGCTCTCTTTCTGACATCCAGATATCTCTTTTTACTCCACTTTGCAGCTTTCCTTTGTGTGCTTTCTTTCCCTGTTAGAGATTAATCCTTTGAGGTCAGGGACAGTCTTTCTTTTTGCTTGTATTTATTTTTATTTTCCATGCTTAGCACAATGCTTGGCATACAAGATCTATTAAATGCTTTCTTCCTTCCACCTTTTTGCTCTTTCTCACCATCTTTCTCTTCTTTCATAATCAAACCCTTAGAAAATGCTATCTATTTCTTCTGGATACTCTCTTTTTTCTGGGTTTTCATGACACTGATCTGACTTTAGTTTTATAAAGTCAACTTTATACTCTCATCTAACTTCTGACCTTTTGCCCAGGTGTCCTCTTCCTATCTATCCAACCAATTCTTCTCAGTCTCTTTTGCAAAATCACATCCCCTGTGCTAAGTAAAAAGGCCTGCCCAAAGTTCTCTCCTCTTCTAAATCCATACTCAGTGATCTCATCTGCTTTTATGGATTCAGTGGTCTTCTCTACAAAGATCACTCAACTCTACCTATCAACCTGCTTCTTTCTACTAAGCTTCTGCATCTCCAATTGCTTATTAGATATTTCCATTTGCTTGTGCCATAGTCATCTGAAACTCAACATATCTAATTTTGAGCTCATTACTTTCCCTTCTAAACTACTTCTTTTCTGACTTCCTTATTTCTATTAAGAATATAGCTAAGTCCTGATTTATGCAAATAATGAATCCAGAGAAGTGGTCACATTATTCAAATTCATATTTCCTATTTCCATTGTTCTGGAACAATTTACTATATTGTACATAATTATAACTTTGAACAATGTGAATTCAAATACATGGAACCACTTCACATGATTCATCATTTGTACTAATCTGGATATAGATGTATTGCTACTCTTTAGTCATTATCATTCACAGTTTAAGAGTTATACTCAATTCTTCATTCTCATTCAGCCCTCCACATCCAATCAGTTGCCAATTTTTGCCAGTTCTACCTCTTAAGTGTCTCTTATATATGACCCCATCTTGCCACTCACTTGGCTACTCACTATTTTTTACCTGGACTATTGAAATAGACTCTTAGTTAATCTCCTTGCCTTCAGTCTCCTATTCTCTCACCTGTCTTCCACTTAGCTGTCAAATTATGATTCCTAAGGTGTGTCTTACTTCACACTCAAGAAGCTTCAATGGTCCTGTAATGAGTTCTAGATAAAAATACAAATTCCTCCATTTGGCATATAAAAATCTTAACAATTCAGCCCAAGCCTACTTTTCCAGGTTGATTATATGCATTTCATGTTCCAGTCAAACTGGGTTATTTTCTATTCCTTCTTTCCACTGTTGTGGTTCAGTTTTTTACTACATTTGAAGTTTTCTTGCCAAAAACATTGGCGTGGTTTGCCATTTCCTTCTCCAGTTCATTTTACATATGAGGAAACTGAGACTAATGAGGTTAAGTGACTTGCCTAGTGTCACACACCAGTAAATGTATGAGACTGGATTTGAACTCAAAAAGATGAGTCTTCTTGACTCTGGGCCCAGCCCTGTATGCACTATGGTGCCACCTGTCCAACAGTCTGTGTTTTATCTCCAAACCTTTATATAAAAGCATTTCCATCTATGTCAAGGCTTTGAATGTTCTCCACTCCCTTACATCTTACAATCCCTAACTTCTTTCAAGATATTATTCAAATGTCACCTCATTTAAAGGGTATTTCTTAATTTCCAGAGTTGTTAAAAAATATTTACACATACATGATCATGCCAAAATACATACAAGTATTATATATATACACATAGATTCATATATATATGTGTATATATATATATGTGTATATATATATATATATATATACATGTGCCCTGTATTTGCTTAATTATGAATATATTCTCCCAGTAGAATGTATACTTCTTGAGGGTAGAGATTATTTCACAACTATCTTTGTATCACTATACCTAGCATAGTACCTGGCATGGAAAAGGCACCTGATAAAGGCATGTTATAAATTGTTTAATATCAGCTATTGAAAACAAGTTATCAGCAGCAGGACTCCCTCATCTTTGACTCTACATTTAGTGCTGAATTTAGATAGCTCCTTGCACTGCATAAAGGGGCACAGCTTTTTACTAGATTTACATTTACTATCAACTTTCTAGGAATTTGGATTAGGACAGGAAAGGAAAGAGAACATGTGTGTTGTATTATTAATAAAGAGGATTGACTAATTATTGCTAATAATTCCTCTCAGGAAAAGTCTGCTCATATATTTTCCCCTCTGAAGTCTTTTCTGCCTAGTGAAAAGAAAATTATAAAGAAGAGAGAAAGAAAAGGAAGATTGTATCATGTACAGAGCCTTATCCTGAATCCTATGACCTTTTTTTTCTTGCTCATGGATTTTTCTTAAGATTTACTTTTTAAAATAACCATTATAATTTTTATTGATTTTTTTTGTTTCGGATTATTTATACTTTCCAATCTATCCCCCTTCTCAGAAACTCAACACTGATAATAATTCCAAGAGAAGAACAACAACAACCAAAAAAAAAAAAAAACAGTTTAATAAAACTAGCCAAAATTTTGAAAAGGCCTGACATTCTATTCAGCTTTCTGCACCAAACCCTCTTCCATCTCCCAAATTGAGAAAGGAATATAAGAAGGAGATATTTTCCTATATCTCTTCTTTGGACTCCTTCTAGGTAAATATAATTTCTTAGCAACTGATTTCAATTATTTTGCCATTATTCTTTTCATTTATATTGTTGTCATTGTATAGATAATTTTCCTGGTCCAGCTAGATTATTTCGCATAATTTCTTATAAGTCTTTTAATATGCTATATCTAAAGAGTTCTGATAGAGAAAATTGGACAAGAGCTTTATTAAAACTTTGTATAAAATAAAGAAAATCAGATCTGGGCTAGGCCCAGTATCCTCCTCTCTGTGGTAAAATACCAAGTGCATAGATCTATACTTTTGAGGCTTGTACATGTCTTAGTTATAAAGTCTAAACTTGCAGCTTTCAGCCATTTTGTAGCCTAGCTTCTGATGGATCCTGCTTTGCAAACTTCATATTTTAAAATGCACTTTTGTTGTTATTCAGCTATTTTTAATCATGTCCAACTCTTCAGGGCCCCATTTGGGATTTTCTTGGAAAAGATACTGGAGTATTTTACCATTTCCTTCTCCAAGTCATTTAACAGATGAGAAAACTGAGGCACACAGGGTCAAATGACTTGCCCAGGATGGCACAGTTGGTAAGTACCTGAGGCCATATTTGAACTCAGGGAAATGAGTCTTCCTCACCCCAAACTCTGCATTCTATTTATTGTGCTATCTAAATATACATTATGGTAGATGAAAGTAACAGAATTTTACTGTGCTATAAGAGATAATGCGTACCAAAAACATGGAAAGACCTATGTGAACTGATACAATGTAAAGTTAAGTAGAACCAGGAAAATAAAATGTATAATAACAACAATGTAAATGTAAAACACAACGATTGAAACTCTATTGTGAAATCATATTGATTAAGCTTGTCCCTAAAGAAATAAAATGAGAAGGTATTTCTTCACATTAAAAAACACTCTTCAGAAAGGAACCCACATGTTCAAAAATGTTTGTGGCAGCCCAATTGGAGAATGGCTTAATAAATTATAGTATGTGAATATTATGGAATATTACTGTTCTGTAAGAAATGACCAGCAGGATGATTTCAGAGAGTCCTGGAGAGACTTACATGAAGTGATGCTGAGTGAAATGAGCAGAACCAAGAGAGGTTACATGGCAACATCAATATTATATGACAGTCAATCCTGATGAATGTGACTCTTTCCAGCAATGAAATGATTGAGGCCAGTTCCAATGATCTTTTGATGAAGAAAGTCATTTATATCCAGAGAGAAGACTGTGGGAACTGAATGTGGATCACAATATAACATTCTCACTCTTTTTGTTGTTGTTCGCTTGCATTTTATTTTCTTACTCATTTACTTTCTTTTTTTTAATCTGATTTTTCTTGTGCAGCAAGAAAATTGTATAAATATGTTTATATATTGGATTTAACATATATTTTAACATGTTTAACATATATTGAATTGCCTGTCATCTAAGTGAGAGGGTGGAGAGAAGAAAGAGAAAATTTGAAACATAAGGCTATGTAACATAAGGCTATCTAAGTATGTTATCAAATTATTTTTGCATATATTTTGAAAATAAAAAGCTTTATTTAAAAAACACCCTTAAGCCTTCCCTGCTTCTTTGTAGGAGTAAGGAACCATGGATAGGAAATATGACATATAATGTAAAATATCTTAGACATATTAGTTAGCTATATAGAACTTTTTTCTTTCTTCCTCTTTAATTTTATTTATATTATAGTTATTTAGGACCTCTTTTATTCATTATAAAGCATGACTATAGGAAAAGACAGGAAAAGGAATATAATGGACAATGTTAGTTATGTAAAACAAAATTAATCAAAAATTTATTTTTAAAATTCCAGTTAAATTAGACATATAGAATTTGAAAACAGAAACAATGCTTTTCTTACATAACAGAACATAGCAATAAATCCTTCCAGAAAACCTCTGTTGCCAGTACTGGTTAATTAATGGATAGATACCTAGACGTGGAACCAAGAAAACCTGGATCCTCAGCTCACCTTAAAGACTTACCAACTGTGTGATCTTGAGCAGATCCTTTTGATATCTGTAAGCCTCAGATTTTTCATATGTACAGTAAAAATAATAATATTCTTGACTTCATGGAATCATTGAAAGGAACAAGGGAGATAATGTATTTTGTAAATATTAAAATGTTATTATCATGTTAATAATAATTTGTTATTACTATTATGTGATTATTCATCATTCTTAGATTTGGACTTTGGAGTCTTCATCTTAATGATTTATATTATGCCACTTGAAGTTACATAATATTCTTTTCCATTTTGTCCAAGTTTTTATATGTCCGAACCTTCCAAGTTTCTCTAACCTACTCTTCTTTTCCCCTACTCCTCTTCATTCTCCTTCTCCCAAATGAATCAGGCTGTACATTGATATGTGCTTAACTAAATTGTTATTCAAGTGCCTTGTCCAGAAACAGGCAAACATCTACACTAGATCTATATTGCCTTTGGATATTAGCAGCAGATGCATGGTGGCATTCAGACTACTTCCGAGACATGAAACTTAAAGGAATTCTATTGTGAGGGGGCATAGTATCTCACCTTATTATCCTTTTTCAGGAGTGGATCTGCTTTGGCCCAGCTTTATGGAACTTCCGCTACCTTGGAGCACCATCACTTTAACCATGCTGTGATGATTCTACAAAGTGAGGTACAGAACTAATTTTTCCAGCTACCTATTGAACCAGAAACTGGCAGAAATCTTTGCCCTTTTTTTTTTTTTTTTTTTTTAGTATCATGAATATCCTAGATAGACTACAAAGATTCTTCTCTATTCTGCTTCCTTCCCCCAGTATTGACCCTTTCCTATTCTTTGGTGGTACTTATGCTATTCTGAGATGGCATGCTAAGTCTTCACTGGTCCTATCTACCTAATGTTTATCTGATTGTTAAGATCAATAAATAAGCATTTATTAACTGGTTTAGTATATGTCAAGCACTGTCCAGTACTGATAATACAAAAGTAAAATGCAGGAATAATCTATTTTAAGCAATTTCTAATCACTTAATTATGTGGGTATTTCAATTCATCACAATAAAATATAAAAGTTTTCATAGTTTGTCAAGATTGCACCAATAACTTGACCAAAGTCTAAGTTGCTGATTTTATTCAAAGAACTATGCAATTCTTTTCCTTTATTCTTTATAAAATACTATAAAAATTATGGTTTAAAAATAACCACTGAGTGTTGATATATAAAATATCATCATTGTCTTCCAGGAGGATTTCAAAATCACTGATAACAGTTGCTTGCAACAATAACTAAAATAAATATTTTTCTAGCTAGATGCCTGTCTATCACCTTCCCCCTATTGTCACACTAAGTAGAAGGATAGTAAATTATAAATGACCCTAGCAGAATCCTAGAGATAAAATGTTTTCATTGATGTTGTTCTGTTGGCCCTCAAAAATGTCACATTAACCATAGATTATGATCTGAGTATATTTATTTCTCCCAGTAAATGGATAAAGAACTCAGCAAAGAAGTAACAAAGCAAACAGATCATCCATCGTAACAGACCTCAAGAGGGCTAGCTAGTTATTTTGTGAAATGCAAACGATTTTAAAAGGTTACAGAGAGGAAAACAGCATGAGAAAGATATGTTTTCTCAGTGGAAGAGAAGAAATCCTTAGAGACAGACTAAGAAATTATGATTGCCAGCAGGACTGGCTTGTCAGCAAGGAACCAGCTGAAGGAAGAATCTAAACTAAGATAATTTCCCCTATTTATCCTTCAGATGACAACACTGGAGCTTAGAGTGGGACAGACCTTTTCTACATTTTCAGCTCCTGCCAACTACTATCAGACTGTAACTAAGGCTACTAAGTTAATATTGCCAGGAAGGGATCTGTTTAATTTTCTGTAAGCATGCAGACTTTTTGAGACCAGGAAAGGATCATCTGTTCCCCATTATTTGTCATTTTTTTAGCTGTACCATTAATTATTATTATTATCATCATTAAAACCTTACTTTGCTGAAATATTCTCATTAAATATGGTATGTTTTTCCTCCAGTCTTGAAAAAAAAAGTAGGTCTCTTATAAGTGGGCTTCATGAAAGCCTTTGACTCTGAGAAAAATAGTTGAGACTGCCTTCTGTAGCTAAGACCTTAAATTCAGAGTAGAAATGGGAGAAGTCACTAGTGGTTGTGTATTCTCTTTTTTGAATGAAATGCAGATATTTAAGTCCAAGTGACAGGAGCCAGCAGAGATGAGCAGAAATACCCTGAAATCTGTTGCTTTGACAATTTTCTCTAAGGTCAAGAGCTTATTTATTTAGTTATTGTTTTTTTTTTTTCTGACAATACATGTACATTCATTTTTTAAAAACACATTTCCTTATGAATATGTTGGGAGAAAAACATCAGAACAAAAGGGAAAAACCAAGAGAGAGAGAAAAAAAAAGAAGAAAAAGAAAATAAAGTATACAAAACATGTATTGATTTACATTCAGTCTCCATAATTCTCTCTCTGTATGCAGATACAATTTTAGATCCAAAATTTATTGGGATTGCCTTAGATCACCGAACCACTGAGAAGAACCAAATCTTTCAAGAGAACTAGCCAGGGCATTGGAGTGACTTGCTCATGGTCACACTGCCTAGATGTATAAAAGGCAGGCCTCCCATCTTCCCAATTATAAAACCAGTCTCCTGTTTGCTATTCGTGTTGCCAATAATTTGTTCAAAGAACATAAAATGTTCAGAATGTAACTTAGATACAATCTAGTCTAATCTCTTCATTTTACAAGCAAGTAAGGCCCAAAGAGTGACAGCTAGGTGGTAAAATGAATAGAGTTCTAGGCCTGGGGTGAGGAGAACTAAGTTCAAATCTTGCCGTTGATACTTCCTAGCTGTTGCCTTAGTTTCCTCATCATAAAATGAGCTGAAGAAGGAAATGACAAACCACTCCAATATCTTTGCTAAGAAAATCCATGAGGTCATAAAGAGTCAGATAGAAGTGAACAAAAATAAAGACCCAAAGAATGGAATAACTTATCCCAGATGGCCCAGAACAGGGTCGGGGCAAAGTGGGAACTGAAATCGGAATCTGCTGACAACAAACTCTTTCCACCATTCCATTCTTCTCCGATATTTCCTTTCTCATGTCTCTCCCTCCACAAAAAAAAAAAAAAAACCTTTCCATATATTATTTCATTTTAGTCTGCTAGATGAAGAAAAAACAAATATTTTTATCCCCACCTTCCAGAGAAAGTTATAGCTCACAAAATTTAAGTGAAGAGATCAAAGTCACATGTTTATTAAGGTTTTGTAACTAAAACTCAAAACTATTCTTCTTTTCCATTCTGTCATATCTTCTTCTCAGTTCTGGAAAATGCACTAGGTTTGTGTTGGAAATCTCAGAGTTATCTATACAAATTCACATATTCATTCAGCAAACACTCATTATGGACAATTTACTGTCTCAGGGCCTAAGGAACTTACAAATTAGTTAATTTCAAGATTGTTAATTATACTTCACAATTATTACAACTATGAATTGATTAGAGAATAGTGTTCATTCAAGGTAAGGATATGGTCTTTTTCAGGGCATTGAGATAATGATAATTAAGAACAACAACATTTAGACATCTCTATAAGACTGACAAAGTACTTTCCAAATATTTTATCCTTCCATACTCACAGCAATCATGTGAGATAAGCACTTTTTTATCCATATTTTACAGTTGAAGAAACCAAGATAAACAGGATTAAGTGACTTGGCCAGGGTCACACAGCCAGTAAGCATCTAAAGCAAAATTTGAACTCAAACTCCCAGCCCTAGTACTCTATTCACTGCACCAACTAGCTGAGCCTCTGATCTTCCTTGCCTTTGGGGATCAAAGATTCTAGAGTCTTATATGATATATAATCTAATCATATCTAAATAAGAATTCTCTCTCTGACATACTCAGCAAGAGTCAATCAACTTTTACTTGAAGTCCTCAGTGAGGGGGAATATAACACTTTCCAAAGTAATGTAAACAGTAGCTAACATTTCTATAGCATTTACCATGTGCAAAGTGCTTTACAATAATTATCTAATTTGATCCTAACAACGACCTGGGTGAGGGAAGTATTACCCCCATTTTACAGATGTGGAAACTAAGATAAATAAAGGTTATATTACTTGTCCAGGATCCCACAGCAAAGAAGTGTCTAAAGCTGGGAATTCATTTCACTTTTGAATAGTTCTAATTTTAAGGATTTTTCCCCAGCCACTCTAAATCTCCTTTTCAGCAGCCTCTTAGTAGTAGTTCAGAATATGTCAAACCATATTCAGGTTCTTGGAAATAGTTATTATATCCCTTAAGATTTTTCTTTCATCCTAAACATAGTTGGCTATTTAGCAAGTACTCAAGATAGCTAGTCCCATTGCTCCTCTATGATGATCATCACACATGAAAACAAGTAACTTACTGCAATAAAGCCCCATTAATGAAATTCTTTCTAAATTGAAGATATATATGTGTGTGTGTGTGTGTGTGCATGGATATACAGACCATCTTAGTTGATATCCACCTTTGAATTATTTATGAAGAAAAGATTTATTTAGCAAAGAGTCTAAACAAAGAAAATCCTTATATCTATTTTAAACAACAAAAATTTTTTTAAAGATTTGCATATAAAGAAAATCAGCAACTGTTCTGCAATTTTTAGTAAGAAAGTTGCTTGTGGCATTGAGGAATTAAGTGATTTTTCTGTAATCTCAAAACCAAAATGTGTCAAAGGTGGGACCTGAATCCATCTGCCTGAATTCAAGAATGTCTCTCTATCCACTTTCATATGTTGCCTCTCATTTAAAGAATGTATTTATCAAACTTTTTTATTTATGAAAGTCAGTCTTGCAATCTTCTGCTAAATAATACTTTGCTAGTCTTCATAGGATGATAGTTTCAAAATTGGTCATGGGGTAGCTAGGTAGTACAGTGAATAGAACATCAGCTCTAAAGTCAGGAGAACCTGAGTTCAAATTTAGCTTCAGACACTTAACATATAACAGCTATGTGACTCTGGGTAAGTCCTTAACTAATTGTCTTACCAAAAAGAAACAAGCAAAAAAAAAAAAACTTCACAGGAGCTTAGAGATCATTTAATCCAATGCCCTCATTTTTATAGTTGATAAAAACAAAGGACCAGATGCATAAGTGGCTTGCACAAGTTTATATAGGTACTGAGTAACACAGTCGGGATTTGAATCCAAGTCTTCTGACTCTAAATCTTGAAATCATTCCTCTGTTCTATGACTTTGCCCTTGAAAATCATGAAAATGCATTTCTTTAAAATGAAATCCTGCTTTAAAAAAAAAACAGATACAAACCAGGTCTTTCAGTCTAATTAATCAAGATAACTCAGTTTTTAGTTGTATCTTAGCACCAGGAGTTATTTTTCTGACATTGCAGAGTGTGAGAGGGCTATAGTTAGAGATGGACAGTTGATTGCCTCTATCCTTGGACTCAGCCCCCTGGGTCTGATCAATGCTGTGAGGTATTCTTGCTGACTTTGTGATACCAGCATCCATTTAGCTATTTGTCTTCATTCTACTGGCTGAATTAAGGATCTGGAAGAGTTCATTTGAAAATTATTATTAATATTGGATTGGGTCCCAGTTGGAACCAATATGAATGAACTATTCTCTGAAAATAAAATGTTCATCCATAGGAGGTAAATTAACTCAGAGTAGCAGATTCTCATTTAGAGTCTTGAAAGATATAATTTTCTAATTGATATTAAAGCATTAGTGGGACAGGAGTTTACTCAGAGTTTTTCAGGTTTGTTTTTTTTTAGCTCTCCACTCAAATCAAGCTTAATAATATTAATACTGTGCTAATGAAAATGATAATCATGTTATCTATATAGTTTTACTTCTCTAAAAACAAATATATGAAAATCTGGATTACAAAATAGAAAAAGTAGGATGTGATATTCTCTTTGAAAAAAGAATTTTTCAAAAATAGAAAAAAAGAATTATTCACCTTACAAAAAGTTTTAATAATAGAATAGAATAACAAGCCATTTAATTAATTTAAAACAAATTTTTGATTTTCAAAAATTCAGCTCTTAAGTAATGACAATACTGCATAAATCAAGAGACAGAAACAGCCAGAGAGAGAAAAAGAGACATATAAAGAGAGACAGACAGAGAGAAAGACAGAGACAGACAAAGAGACAGAGAGACCGAGAAAGAAACAGAGACAAAGAGAGAAAGAGAGAATGAACTGAACTGGAAATATTTTCTAAGTAAAATCTATCAAGCATTTCTTTTAAACACATTAATGACAACTGATTTCCCCCAGTTGAACGCATCTGTTTCAAAAGCAAATGTTTCCAAAATGACATCTTAAAAATGTTTCCTGTGAAACAAATATTTATTTTGGGATTAAGGTTAGGTAGGATGCCAAAGTATTTTATAAACTTTCCATATGATAATTCTAATGGGAAAATTCCATTGAATGGGTAAAATGTGGGTGTATATGTTTATGAATATGAATATACAATGATTTAAACATTTCCAATACCTTTTCTTCATAACTATGTAAAACCTTCTTAAAGATGTTTGTTCCTCTCTACAATGTAACATTTGCCTGCATATGTATTATCTCCATTCAAAAGTCCTAACTTGTCCTATAACAAACTTCACTTGGCTTTGTTTTTATGGTTTCTGTTGATGTTTCAAAAACAACTTTTGTTTTAGGAAAAATGCAAAACAAACAACTGATGGTTGAGTATGCTCTCTGACCTTTCATTTTCTCATTCCAGGGTCACAACATCTTTGCTAATTTATCTTCCAAGGAATACAGTGATCTCATGCAGCTTTTGAAGCAGTCCATACTAGCAACAGACATAACTCTGTATTTTGAGTATGTATTGGCATTTAATCTACTTAATCTATTAATCTATATATGGATGTGTGTATGTACATATACATACATACATAAATATATAATCCACACATAAGAGACACAGAGAGAGAGAAATTAAAATCACTATCTTTGAGTTACTTTCCATTTCTATGATGAAGTATGCTTTGGATTATTTTTTAGCTTTTCTTTGGGGAAATCCAAAGAAAGGCAAAAGATTGCCCCAGCTCTTGAAGAGCTTACAGTCTAATGGAGACAACATGTAACAAAACATCTAAACAATCTCTCTATCTTTCTCTCTCTATCTGTCTCTTTCTTTCTCTCTCTTTCTCTTTTTTTCCTTTCCTTTCTTTCTCCTCTCTCCTACATCTATATGAATAACAAATAGAAGAAATAGAATTAATTACTAGAATTAAAAAGGAATTAAGAGAGGCTTCCTGCAAAAGGTAGAATTTTAATTGGATTTGGTGGTGCATATGGATATGAGAAATGAGAACATTCCAATTATGGGGGTTTTGTTTATATTTTGTTCTCTAAGAAGATCATGGCATCAGGGAGGTGATGCCATGACATGCAAGTGAATTAGATTTAAGAGAGATGTCACCAGTCTTACTTTTCACTCCAATGAAAATGCCAGCAAGAGATGAAGTGTTTTGGTTTTGTAACTAGATTCAAGAGTGTGTGGTAGGGTAAGATGGTGTAAGAAGCCTGTAAGGTGTGAAGGGAGAGGAGGGACTAAGTTTTAAGTGACTTTGAACATCAAACAGAGAATGGTGCATTTGGTAGGTTATAGGGAGCAACTGGAATTTATTGAATAGGGGGTGACTTGACAGGATCTGTGCTTTAGGAAAATCATTTTAACAGCTGAATGGAGGATAAATTGGAACAGGGAGAGGTTTGAAGTAGAAAGACTCACCGGCAGGCTATTGCAGTAATCCTGGCATTAGGTGGCAGTGTCTTAGGAGAGAAAGTTAGTTTGAGAGATACTGTAAAAGTGAACTTGATGAACCTTATAACAGATTGGATATGGGGAATAAGAAACAGTAAGGAGCCTACATTGATACCTCAGTTATGAGTCTGGAATACTGGGAGGATGATGTTGCCCTCTCCAGTTATAGGAAAGGTAGAAGGAAGGGAGAATTTAAGGAGGGAAAATGTGTTTAGTTTTTGACAGGTCAAGTTTCAGTTGTTTCTACTGGACACTGAGATGGAGATGTCTGAAAGCCAATTGGAGATACAAGATTGGATGTCAGCAGAGAGGTTAGAGCTGAATAGATAGAGTTTGAGAATTAGCCTAGAGATAGTAATTAAATCCATGGCAGCTGATGAGATCACCAAGTGATCTCCACAAAATAGCTTCCTAAATAATTTTGGAAATGTGTAAAAGTGGAAAAACTGTTGGGTTTGGATTTGGAGAATCAAAGTTTGAATGTTGGCTATAATCAATTCATTTGACTTCTCTGGATCTCAGTTTTTTCACATGCAAAGTAAGGGAATAGAAGTAGGTGATTTCTAAGGCTACTTCCAGCTTTAAATCCTGTGATTTTTATTAGGAGATTTTTGATTGAAAAGATTTCCTTTTCTATTATTATCTTAAGTTATCATTTTTTCTCAGTTACAATAAGGCATTTATGAAGCACACCAAAAGAATAAAATTCCAAACAGAATTCTTTACTACTTGATTTTTGTGTGTCTCCAAAAAATGTCCCTCTTTTCCAAAGCATGAAATATTCTTTTTTTTTTCTCTTGATCTCATCCCTTCTTGAGGCAGCTTAGTGATGTAATGAATGAAAGGCGAGGTCTGGAGTCAAAAGACCTTATTTCAAATCTCTCCTCTGATACCACTGACTGCATGATGATGGGCAAATCACTTCATTTTTACTTTGGTTTCTTCATCTATAAAATGGGGTTAATAATAACACCTATCTCCAAGGGTGGTTATAAGAATTAAATGATACTATTTATAAAATGTTCCACAAATCTTAAAGTACTATGCTGGGCATGATTATTACCTCCCATCTTGCCTAGGACCTTATTCTCTCATTTATCCTCTACTCCCACTAAATATTGTCCTATTTTTTTCCTTCTTTTCAGACTTTTTCCTATATCTAATATCCTATATCTAATCCTCACTCTGATGCTAATTAGCTTTGTGACTTATGGCCAATCCCTTGATTTCCCTGTGTTTTATTTTCTCTTCTATAAGATAGCAAAAATCAAATTGTTTCATCTAAATCATAGGAAAATCAAGAAAATTAAATGAAGCACTCATGCACATATATATACACATATGTACTGAATTGAATTTTTATTGATGTAAAAAATCTTCAGTGTAGAAACTTCTTCTACCAATGTACATTAGCAATTCCTCTGTAATTTAGTTTTAGAGGATGGCCTGGAACACTGGTAAATGCCTATTCTAGTGACTTATTCAAGGTCTCTCAGCTAGTATTTGTCACAAGTAGGATTTGAACCCAAATCTCCATATGTCACACTGCCTTTCATCTAAATGAAAATGATTTGAAAAATGCAAAGTGCTAGACAAATGTAAAGCATTACTGTCAATGGCTTGGAAAATCAAATTGAGAGATGCTTCATAAAAGATGATAACTCTTTGAAGCCTAGAATTTAGAACTTTATTACATTAAAATTTGATGAATCCAACTTTCACCTGTCCTTCAGATTTTGCTGTTGTCATGCATTATATTCAAAGTTATTAACATTTACATTTTAAAAAATAATGTAAATATATGATGCTTTGTGTTCCAAGAGTTTCTGAGACCTTGATTCACAATGAGAGAGATGTATTAGCTTCCATGAAAAGGGATTGCCTCCTCTATTTACAGAATAGCTAAGGCTATTTCTACCTATGTGACAACACAGAATAGACCGTGAAGAATGGACAAGGACAAATTTTCTGGCACAGTTTTTTCCCTGGTTTGATGGAACTGGCCACTGGTCTGGCACTGTGCTTTACAGCTTTGTGCCATCCACACAGGGGTATGCTGGTAAATGTTTATCATTTAACTCTGCAGGGGACTACTGTCAGGTAGGGAGCTATCTATGTGACATACTTGTTTTATTAAATCCAGATAACCAATACAAAAATTAGGTCCTGATTTGTAGCATTTGACTATTTCCAAAGTATAAATTCTATACTGAAAATTTAACAATCAGCTCCTACAAGCTGGTAGGTAAGAGCTGACTCCAGCATATTTTCTGCTTCTATACCACTTTCAACAAGGTCTTTTTGTCTGAATTCCATCTGTTTCATCATATGACCTCTTTGTTTTCAGCAACAGCTGAGAAATCAGATGGCATCTCTGTCTTGGGCATGTGGCTTTTTGTTATCAGAAGTAATAGGCTAAATTCATAACATAATTATTTTCTTTCAAAATCAGATTAGCCCTATCAGTCTGACTGACTGTCCCTTTCATTATAGTTACTGGAATTATTAGCAGCTAGCTTATTTCTCTTTGTCCTCAGGAGCTGAGGAGCAACCCATAAACTTTCAAGAAACTAAACACACACACAGACACACAGACCCACACACACACACACACACACACACACACACACACACTAGGAGCTATGACAGATCTGTGAGTGTCCCGTAAAAACAAGAGCTCCTCTTTTCTCCCTCGAGTATCTATGGAGCTGAAATAGGAAGACAGTAGTGTTGGTGATTCATTACCTTGGGAATAACTAACAGGACTGGAGGCGAGGCTTGCCTAACATTTATCTACCTTTAGTAGATGTAGAAATAAAGCACAAAATATAAATATAAATTAACAGACTTTAACGATCACAGTATAAAACAGGTAAGGTGGTTCTCTTATACTTTATAAATACAGAAAAGCCTCCAGGTAAAATTTTTAAATGATCAGGCCTGATCATATGTGGCTGATGACCCAACAGCAGTTCCTTTATGTGGGTAATTTCAATGTCTTTCTCCTAAGAGTTGCTTGTTTGGGGGATCTGATTATTAAAAGTGGAACATCTGCCAAGAAAGCAAAATGCTAAAGTGTAATAAAAACATATTTGATTAGAGAGGAGATTTTCCAGTGAGCTGCTTTTCACTAGCAGTGATGTTTGCTACTGTCCTTGAAACCCAGAGTAAAATGTTTTCGGTGCTCTGTTTGAGAAGTTAATGATATCGTTCTTCATGATGTAGTAGCCTGGATCTAAGGGATATTGTATCATTTTGTGGATTTTCTGATGCGTGTTTTGTGCAGCTCTTCATAAAAACTTCTGAAATTGCCAAGGGTTTCTTGTTGACTTCTGCCAATGATACCATTTAGGAGACGAAAGAAATGAAGAACTACATAGTCAAATAACTATGTGACCTTTCATCACTAGACCTCTATTTCCCTATCTACAAACTAAGGGGGCTGACCCAGATGATTTCTAAGGCCCTTCCAGCTCTAACTTTCATTATATGATTCCATGGAATTGTTTAAGTCATTTGTCTAAATGCCATAAATGACATCGGGGTGCCAGCCCTGGTTGAACTATCACAAGAAGATTATCACAGATGGTTTATATGAAAAAATGGTTTTCCAAGTGGCCTTGACTTTCAGGATACAATCCTGGCAAAGCCATTTTCCTCTCTTTGTTCTTCCCATATGGACTTTTTAAAATTTCCTATTTGGTTGACAATGGACATGACCTGTAAATTTGGTCCTTTGCATTCACCCCATTGTTGTTGTTCTGTCTTTTGTTCTCAGTGAGAACGAATGACATCAGGAGGGTGATGTCTTGACTTGCAAGTGAATTGGATTTAAGTGAGACAAAGCTGTGCAAAGTCATCAGCCTCACTCTCTCCAGTCATATCAGTCCGGTGGCAAGTCTTAGGTCAGAATGAATGGTGATGGCAGTAGGAACTCCCTAAGTCTCAGGTCAATGCCCATTCAATAATTAAAGACTAGATAAGAATTGAGGCAAAAGATAGCCTAGTTTGCCTTCACAAAAGAATTAATCTAGGAGGGGAAGACCATCCAAATTTCTGGCCAGAATAGAAATAGTTGCTATTTATACTCTGTAGTCACCCACCCTTATATTGTGGAAGGAGTACTGGATTTGGAGTCAGAAGCTGGCAGGAACTGACTCCCCATGACTTACAACAAGGTCCTTTTGTCTTAATTCCATCTGTTTCATCATATGACCTCTTTGCTACCAACAACAGCTGAGAAATCAGATGGCACCTCTGTCTCAGGCATATGGCTTTTTGTTATTGGCAGTGATAGGCTAAATCCAGGACACAATTATTGCCTTTGAAAATCAGATTAGCCTTAGACTGAAGTCATGGCTCTGGTAATTTTCTAAATGAATGATCTTGATCAAATCAGTTAACCCTTTGAGACATTACAGATCCACTGATAATTCTTCAGGAAAAATGTCATCATCCACATATCAACAATAATCTGATCAGTGTTTTAGGACTATCAATTTGGTGTGGAGGGTAGCTTGAAGAGGGAGGAGACTGAAGGCAGGGATGCTAGTTCTGGTCAGAGGTGATGAGGGCCCAACTTAAAGTGGTTGTGGAATGAGTAGACAAAAGAGAGCAAAGATGAGAGAGGTTGAGGCAGGAACTTCAAGACTTGATAAATGATTGAATGTGGGGAGAGAAAAGCATTAAAGATGACCTCAAGCTTGCAAATCTGGGTGACTGCTAGTCAACAATCATTTGTTAAGTGTTTAGGATAGAGATGCCAAGAATGGAAATGGAAAAGTTTAGAGGAGGCAAATAATATTGGAATTATCTATCTCAAAGAATTTTGTGAGGAAAGAACTTTGTATACATTAAAGCACTATATGGAATGGAATGAAATAAGCATCTATTACACATCTCCTCTGTGCAGGTAGGTAACTCAAATGGATAATACACTGGGCTTGGAGTCAGGAAAACTTGAGTTCAAATCCAGCCTCAAATACTTACTAATTGTGTGATCCTGGGTAAATCACTAGAAAAAGAAATTTCCAATATTTTTTTCCAAGAAAATTCCATAAACAGTATGGTCCAGAGGGTCACAAACTGTGAAACACAACTAAAGGACTGAATGTTTACAATAATATGAGTCTAGAACTGTGCTGCTTTATAAATGTCTCATTTGATATGAATATATTCATATCATCTCAGCCCAATGGCATTGTTCACTGACATCATTTCATTGATGACAGCATACATACCTATACATGAAGATTTGGATTTGTGAATGATTGAATAAAAAAGCATTTATTAAGTATTTACTATGTATGTATGTGGCTAGGATCTGAAGTTAAAAAAAAAAAAAAAAGCAAGTAAGTCATTCACCATAGTTGCCTCTTTTAGTAACCATAAGAGACTCAGATGTTATGTAGTAAAGACAATACCACTGAATACCATTTCACAACCCTCTTGTGTGTCTTCACTCTGGGGCAAACGGCTCTTAAGGCTGGCCTTGGGCCTCACTGGATCACTTGTGGATTTCTAGGGCATTAGGGTTGAAAGCATAAGTCATTTGTTCTGTCCTCAGTTTGTACCATTTGAATCACTCATATTGAGAGCATAATTTTACCAAATCTTTGTAATTTTTATGCTAGGAATATTGTACATGCATGCAGTCTTCCATTTCCTTCAGCAGTCAGATTTTAAGACTCAAGACCCCAGATTATGCAAAATACCAGAGGTATCAGTGAAAAGAAAATCAAATTGGTGTGCTAATATTTTTCCTTTCTTTATTATGGGATTTCCCCCCCTAAGAGATAATACATATTGAGCCCCTTCTCTGTGATGCAAGTAGAATCTAGCTTTACTAATGTGATCTGAAGTCTGTGACCAATTTAGGGCTAGACTGATTTAAGATTTCCATACCAGCTACTACAGCTATTAAAATTTCCATCACTGGAGTATTTATTCTCACAGGAGCTGTTCTGTCATTGTGTCATGAATTTGTATGAAAGAAATGAATTTTGTTTTCTGCCTGTGACTTTGCATTGAATTATCAACCTTTGTAATAGGCAGCTTCCTTGTATAATATGTCATGTCTCACCCATCAACCATATACCATCAGCAGCTTTAATGATAACTGGTGGGGGAAAGGGGAGGGTAAATCAAAGGCTGGTTGGAAATGATGTTCTTTTTTATTCAATTTATTCAACTGTCTAGTTAGTTTAATTTGGAAATTAAGCTAAGTCTGTATACAGCCTGGACCACTGTTTAAGAGATTTTCAATTATTTTATCTTCATATTCTGAGATGGATGAGGCATAATGCTAGAACACTAGATTTGGAACCACATTATGAGAAAAGAAAGAAGGAAGGAAGGAAGGAAGGAAGGAAGGAAGGAAAGAAGCATGAGTTCAAAGCCCACTTCAGAGTTTTCTTATCTGTGTGATCTTGAGCTGTTCCTCAACTGCTAAGCCTCAGGTTCCCTATCTGTAAAATGGAGATAGTAACAATAGTACCTACTACCTACCTCATGAGATTGTTTAGATCAAATGAGAGAAGATATTTAAAGTGCTTTGTAAACCTTAAAGAGCTAGGGATTTGTATCATTTTTCAATGTATCAAATCTCTGTATAAGTACTAATGGTGAGAACTGTAAAAGTTCAGACAATAGTTCTCAATGCTTCAGGAATGGAAAGGTATCTTAAAATTTTGATGGATCTTTTTGTCCCATAGATTAGTCTCCCTGATGTCAGTGCTTCCTATAATGGTAAAGACCCTAACCCAGCCATCCTTTTCCTTATTTAACTTTTTACTCAAGCCCTCCCAAAAATCCTACATGGGGGACAAACAATATACTGGCTACCCATCTTCTCTTGACAATGAATATATACCTGCTTGACACTTGTGTTGTCTATCACTTGTCATTTTCACTATTCTATTCTGGTCACATGTCTTTCTGATGATATCTTTTATGTTGTTTATCCTATACAATCCTTCATTCATAATATAATATAACCAACTCAAACCTACTATGCATGTCTCTATTGTTTTCTGTCTCACAACTTTTAATCTCTTACAGAGAATGATATTCTACAATTTATCATTAGAAGAATGTGGATATCAAATGATAAGTCTATGTTTCATGAAGATCATTAGAAAACCTGCATAATTTAGCAAAGGAAATTCAATCCATTCTCTTATACCTATTCAATTCTGAATCCTGTGCAGAGCTATTGAAGATAGATTTTTTAGATTTTTTTATGGACTAGTTCTAACAGTTGTCCATCCACAACCTATCGTAGTCTAGACAGTAGGTGTTCTTCATTCAGTTTGTGTTTTTTGATGAATAATTGGGCAGGATTCTTTATATATTATATATATATAAATTATATATCTCTTTTAGGAGACTGCAGTATATCATGACACATGATGCAAATTAAGTACCATATCATCAAGATCAACTAGTGAACCTCATTTCCTATAGAGAATGTTTCAAATATAAATATTAATTGTTATTGTTATTATTGCACTCATTTTCACATAAACATATTTTATTGATAAATTGGTGATGGTTTCAGGGAAAAAAAATCACCAAAATAGTGGACATCATGAAATTTTAGAGTTGAGGATGATGTAGTTGACACTAAAACCCAGATCTTTTCAGTATAATATTGAGAAATCTAAAGGCAAAGATGGATTCTAGAGGTGTTCTTAAATTCCGGACCTGATCTAAAACTGGAGAGATTCAAATCAATTTGGCATCTCTCCAAGGTCTTTGTGAGGAGGCAGGGATGTGGACCACATGATCTCTGAGGCTACTTTCCATTACATTATTCTATGATTTCTTGATTCTTTAATACTTTAAAGCTCAGTTAAGTACCCACTAAAGGTGATATGAGAGCTGCCTTCAAATATATGAAAAGGCATGAATATGAAGAATAGGGAGGATTAATTGAAGGTGAACTGAAGGAGATGTTAAAAGTAATGAGATGAGAAGCTTTGTACACACTAAAGAGGAGAAGATTTCTGCTGGTCACATCTGTGAAATTAGGCAAAAATTCTACAAGTGCTAAAAAGTTGACTAAGTGCTTATCAACTAATCTGCTCTTTACTGACTTAACCTTTATTTTATGTAAGTAAAATATCACTTTTTACAGTGGTATCATGTTAAAATCCATTGATTTTTGTTTATTTTAACTCTGATTTTGACAGTCCTAATTTCTAGATGTCCCATGGTATGGTGATAGAATATGAGCCCTGGAGTCAGGAAGAATTGAATTTTAATCCAGCCTCAAACACATACAAACTGTGTGACCCTGGACAAGTTAATTAATATCTATTTGCCTCGGTTTCTTCATCTGTAAAATAGGTATAATAATAGCACCTGCTTCCCAGATTGTTTTGAGAATCAAATGAGATAATATTTATAAAGCACTTAGCACAGTGCCTGGCACAGGATAAGTGCTATATAAACATTAGCTATTATTATTTATGCATATATACATGTATATGAATAATTAGAAAGCCTTTATTAATGTTTTACATTGTTGTTACATATCAAGCACTGTGCTGAGCAAGGGTTGGATATATAAATATAAAAGCAAACATTTTCTTTGTTTCCAGAGGGAGATAATACATGAAATGGAATAGTAACCAAGGAATATCTTGTGGTTTGGAAACTTAAGAAGTGAATCCAAATCAAAAGGAATAGGAAATAAAAGATTTGTATTTACATATTGAAGAATTTATTATTAGGTTATGTAGTCATGGATGTCAACAAGCTGAATTGTCAACAATACAGTAGCCCAAATAGCCATGATCCACAGAGGACTCTAGATTCTTATTTACTAAAGACTTTGTTGACATCAATGAATAATCAAGTAGCATTTGGACCATTGCCCTAATAACTGACATATACTGTGTCAGAAGTGGCCTTTGAACTCAAGTCTTCCTGCATCCAAGACCAGCTGTCTGTCCACTATACCACATTACCATCATCATCTCTTCTTCCTTCTCCTCCTCTTCCTTTTTCTCCTCCTTTTCCCCTCCTCCTTCTCTTCCTCTTTTCTTCATTCTTTCTTCTCCTTCTTTTCTCTTGCTTCTCTTCCTCCTGCTTCTTCTCTTCCTCCTTCTATTCCGTTTTTTCTTCATCACCATAGTAAACATGTCATTTCTCCTCATTTTAAATATTGTTCAAATAGAAACAGTCCTAGGATATTGATTTCTTGTTATTCAATATTGGAATAAAAATATTGGCTTTTGTGTAGTTGAACAGAAGTATTAGAATGTAAGCTCAGTCTCTGGTAGGTTCACTGAAAGCATCTTCAGAACAACCTAGCAATTTACAGGATACCAGAGATAATATGCCAAGGATGTTTTGGAACCAACATATCTGGAGAGAGCTAACATTGTTCAATTTTCTGTGTAAGCATTTATATATTGAAAATCAGAAAATGAGGACATCTAGTTAGAGCAGTGGAAAGAGCCCTGGAATCCAGAGGATTTAAGTTCTAATGTAATCTCAGACATTTGATATTTAGTAGCTTTGTGACACTGAACAAGTCACTTAACCTCAATTGTCTCATAAAAACAAAACAAGTGATTAAACAAATGATACAAATCGATACTTTATTTAAGAAAGTAATGAAGAACATTTTCGCTAACTGGTTATTAAAACCCTAACTATCACTCCATTATATGTATAGTTTCTTCTTCTGGAAACTCCTTGACTGGATTTCTATACTTTAAAAGCTTTTTATTCTACATTGCTAAGAAATTATTTGGGATGGTAGCATCTATTTAAAAAAAACAACATTAAGTTTTTATGAATCAGTGTTGTGTCTGGGTGATTATCAATGATAGTGGTACAATCTCTTTCTATTCTTTGGTCATTTTTTCTTATCTATAGATCTCATAATAAATTTTTCAAAATTTCTCTAATTTGTTTGTGATGTGACTTGATGTCTAGGTCACATTCCATTTGGACCTTATCCTTATATAAAGTGCAAGGTGTCAGTCTAAATCAAATTTCTTCCATATTGATATCTAATATTTCCAGCAGTTTTTTTCAGTGAGTCTTTACTTCAGAAGTTGAAAGGTTTTATAAAATGCTAGGGTACTAGATATATTTGTTTCTGAATAATATGTAACTAATCTGTTCCACTGATTGATCTTTCTAGTTTATAATAAGCATTGAATTTTTTTGAGAATCACAGCTTTGCAATTTGGAACTATGCCCAAAGGGCTATCAAGCTATGCATACCCCTTGATCCAGCAGTGTCTCTATTGGGCCTGTATCCCAAACAGATCATAAAAAAGGATAAAGGATCAACTTGTGCAAAAATATTTGTGGCTGCCCTTTTCATAGTGGCAAGAAACTGGAAACTGAGTAGATGTCCATCAGTTAGAAAGTGGCTGAATAAATTATGGTATATAAATGTTATGGAATATTATTGTTCCATAAGAAATAATCAGGAGGATGATTTTAGAGAGATCTGGAGAGACATGAACTGATACTTAGTGAAATGAGCAGAACCAAAAGATCATTTTACACAGCAACGTCAATATTATACGACGATAAATTCTGATAATTGTGATTCTTTCCAACAATGAGACGATTGATACCAGTTCCAATGATCTTGTGACCAAGAGAGATATCTATACCAGAGAGGACTGTGGGAAGTGAATGTGGGTCACAAAAATAACATTCTCATTTGTTTTGTTGTTGTTTGCTTGCATTTTGTTTTCTTTCTCATATTTTGTCCTTTTTGATCTGATTTTTTTTGTGTGTGCAGCATGAAATATGTATAGAAGAACTGCACATGTTTAACATATTGGATTACTTACTTGTAGGTGAAGGGTTGCAGGGAAGGGAAGGAAAAAAAATTTGAAAGACAAGGTTTTGCAAAAGTGAATGTTGAAACTTATCTATTTATATGTTTTGAAAATAAAAAGCTTTAATCAAAAAAAAAGAGAGAGAAAGAATTATAGTTTTGTAGTATAGTTTGTCTGGCATTGCCTCATTTATTTTCCTTGAGATTCTTGACCTTTTTTGCCTCCATATGAATTTTGTTATTATTTTTCTATAAAATAATCCTATAGTTTGATATGATATTGAATAAATAAATTAATTTAGGTAACACTGTCATTTTGATTATATAGATTGGTTCTATCCATGGAGAAATAGGTACACTGATATGCTCTTGATAACCCTATGAATGAGTACTAAGGTTCTAGAAAGCAATTTGGAATTATATACAAATATTTACTCAATAATGCATGTCCTTTGATCCAGATCTCTCATTGTTTTACTCAAAGGAGATCAAAGAAAAAAGAAAAGCTCCTATATGTACAGAAAATGTGTGGGGCAGGTCTTTTTTGTAGTGGCAAAAAAAACCTGGAAACTAAAAGAATGTCCATCAGATGAGAAATGACTAAATAAGTTGTGGTTTAATATAGTTTTATAAGAAATGAGGAAATAGATGATTTCAAAGAAATAAAGAAAAACATATGAACTGGTAAATAGAGAATCAGAAAGCCAATTTATTCTTTAACATCAAAATTGTAAAAATAAACACTTTTGAGGACTTTTATAAACTGATGAAGAATAAAATAAGCAGATTGAAGAAAACAATTTTTATAACAACTTTGTAAAGACAAACAACTTTAAAAGCTTCAAGAATTCTGTTCAATAATGATCTTCCGTAATTCCTGAGGATCAATGATGAAATATGCTATTCATCTCCTGATAGAAAAGTGAAGAATTTAGGATGCAAATTGAGACATATATTTACATATACATATATTTATAGATGTCTATATTTTATATATGTGTGTGTGTGTGTGTGTGTGTATCTTTGTATGCAACTAACAAGGGAATTTGTTTTGCTTAATTATATATTTGTGGTAGAGTGAATTTTTTTTTCTATTCTGATATGAAAGAAGTGGTGGAAGAAAAAATGAATTTTTAGTATTTAAAAATAATTGTTTAGGGGAAGCTAGGTGGCACAGTGGATCAAGCACCAGCCCTGAAGTCAGGAGGACACAAGTTCAAATCTGGCCTCAGACACTTAACTCTTCCTAGCTGTGTGTTCCTGGACAAATCACTTGATCCCAATTGCCTCAGGAAAAAAATAGCATAGGGGATACTATAGACATGGAATGTTATATGCAACTCAGATGAGATCACTGTGTTTTTGGTTTTTACTTAATTGTCTTACTTTGTTTTAAGAGACCTCTCATGGAGTTGGCATATTCTGCAAATGTTTGTTAATATAAAAACATACACGTTAATAAAATTAATACAATTCCTTTTCCCTAAAAAAAAGATAATCAAACAATCCTAGTTCAATTTCTTAATTGAATTTTCTGGGATATTTTCTAGTTTGTATTTATAATATAGAATTTGGCATCCATTAGTACATAGAAGATATTGACTATGATGATAGTAATGATTTCATTTTTTCATGGTGTTAGTAGTAGCAGTAATAATAACAATGGCCAAATTTACATAATGCTTTAAGGTTTGCAAAGCACTCTACAAATATCTCATTTTATCCTCATAACAATGCTGGAGGATAAATGATTTTACTCTTCCATTTTACAGATGAGGAAACTGAAGCAGGAAGAAGTTAAGAGCCATACAGATAGCATATGAAGCCAAATTTCAATTTGGATCATTTTTACTCTAAATCTAGTGCTCTATCCATTGTACCTCTTGCCTTAGTACCACTACTACTACTACTACTACTACCACCACCAGCAGCAGCAGCACCACTGCTCCTAGACTACTATCATCACTACCACCACTACTACTATCAAATCATTTAGTCAGACTTAACGACAGAAAATCAGTCTGTTTGGTAATCAATCAAACCAATTCTCAGAACTTTGAGACTAAATACTGTCTATATAGCTATTATTTAAACTTTCTTCCTCTCTCTAATTTAGAACATATGTGATGTCCTCCAAATTGAAATTTGGCAACAATAAGTTCATAACAAAAACTGTGATTTCATTTCTGCCATAAATGATGTGAGGGTTGAGCTGCTGTTATTTTGGACAGAACTGTGATTTAATTTGTTTGGCAGAATTCCCAATGTGAAAACTCACTCTACCAATGTAGAATGTACTATTCAACTATAACTTTGAGTGATGGAAAGGCCATTGTCTGAGTTATTGAGAGGTTGAGTGACTTGCCCATGGTCACATATATTGAATGTGTTAGACAATGGACTTAAATCTAGGTCTTTCTGATTCTCAAGACCTTCACTCTATCCTCTATACTATGATAACTCCAAAAAAGAGGTATTAAGGTATCTAAAATATCATTTCAGAAAATAAAAAAAGGAAGTGCTTAGGAGGCAAAACATTAGGGACCATTATATGGCAGGTTACATCTTACAGAATATGATATACTTCTTTGCTAACTTGAAAAATTATTTTACCCTGAATTTACTCCCACAGAGTATCTTTTATATCCTAAATGTGATTAGGTTCTACATTAAGGTGATATAAAATTCTTCTGAAATTACCATTCTTTTTCATTGTCCCCCTGGTTCCTTCCTTTGAATTTGGATGGATATTAACAATCTTATCAGTGTCATGATAAGTGCAATACTTCATTGTTTCCTACTTTAGATGTATGTAATCACCTCTCTTATGAATATATTCAGAAATGCTTGTTGTTTTCTTGAAGCATCAATATTTTTTTAAAAATTATTCATCTTGACAGAGCATTAGCTTCATGTTTTCCAATATTAATGTATGAGGTTCAGGGCTCTTATATTCTCCCGGTAAATGTGTTTATGTAACCCCACAGGCTGAAAAAATTCATTCTAGGGTTTTTTTTTTTTTTTGATTATATGATTTTCTTTCAGGAGGAGAACTGAATTCTTTGAACTTGTCAGTAAAGGGGATTACAACTGGAATGTCAAAACCCAGCGTGATATATTTCGGTAAGAACGTATTATTGTTCATTTATTTCATTATTATTTAGAAGCTTACTTACCCATGTCTTTCTAAAAAATGTCATCTGGAAACATAAGAATAATTTTATACAAGCAAGTTTTGTATTAAAAATGGGCACAGATTCTGCTCACTCATATTGGAATAAAGACAATAATACCCTAAAAATTTAACAACTGACTCTCATGAGTCAGTTTGAGCTGGCTGCTGCAGACACACATAATACTTTTTCTGACATTTGACTCTCTGATCATCTAAGAGTGATATTATCATTAAGCATGGTTCAGTGGAAAAATAGCTGGATTGGGAATTATGTGACCTGCTACTTTCTATCTGTGTAACCTTGCTCCTTTGAGCTTCAGTTTCCCCATTTGTAGAATGAGGGGCTTGGACAAGATGAGGGAAAGGGATAGCATGGTATAATTGATACAAGACCCCAGTCTCAGAATAAGCAAGACTTTGACTCTGATACATCCTACCTAGCTAATCAAGAACACATCACCCTCCCAGTGTCCCCAAACCACCCTCAAGATTTTGATTTATAGATGTGATATGATAGAGCACTCCACCATAGAGTTGAAGGACCTTTGTTCAAATCCTGCTTTCTATATATACAACCATGGGAAATTTACTCAAACTCCCTGAGATAGATGAAGCAATATATATGCTAGGCACTAAGAATACAAACATAAGCCTACAAAAAAATTTGAAAGACAGTTTTTGAACTTAGAAAGCTTAATTATAATGGAGAAGACAGAAGATAAAAGGAAGCTGGACTGTGGGGGAAGGAAAGGAAGTGGGAATGAAAAGGAATAGAGCAGGATGAGAAATGATTGTGGATAGCCTGGTCAATTTTTTAAATGGTGGTTCTAAGCAGGATTGCACCCATTGGAGAATGGGATTACAGGGCAGAAGCATCCCCAGAAAAAAAAAAAAAAGCTCCAAGAAATTTCATTCAGAAAGACTTACTTGGCTCTTTTCAACAATGAGATGATTCAAGACAATTCCAAAAGAATTGTAATGGAAAGTGCTATCCACATCTAGTGAGAGAACTATGGAGACTGAATGTATATCAAAGCATAACATCCAAAGAAAGAATTATGTAGGCTGAACGTGGATCAAAGCATAGTATTTTCACCTTTGTTTTGTTGTTGTTATTGTTTGTTTGCTTGCTTGTTTTTTTTTTCTTTCTTGTGCTTTTTTCCCTTTTGATCTGATTTTTCTGATGCAGCATGATGAATATGGAAATATATTTAGAAGAATTGCACATGTTTAACCTTTATTGGATTGCTTGCTATCTAGGGGAGGGGAGAAGAAGGAAGGGAAGAAAGAGGGAGAAAAATTTGGAATACAAAGTTTCACAAAGGTGAATGTTGAAAACTATCTTTGCATGTATTTTGAAAAATAAAAAGCTACTTAAAAATAAAATAAAGAGATAAGGGGGGAAAGTCTAAACCATAGAGTGGTTAAAAATAACAATTCTAGTAATAGAAAACAAATTCTTCAGACAGAAGATAGAGCCTTAAATATAAAGGAAAGGAAATAACATAAGACTATGTTGGTGGTGAATGGACTTTCATTATTTCAGTGTCTCCTACCCAGCAATATTCAGTGGTTCCCTCTGGCCCACACAGTAAAGCCCCCAACAATTTTCCTATTGCCCTGCACCACACCCTTTCCTTCCCCAGTGAAAATATTCTACTCACTGTCTACAAGACATCTTTTGTTTCCCTCCTCTCTACCTTTTCTCTTACTATTCTCTTTCCTGGACTACTCTTATATCCCTTTTCTCTGACCATTTGAATCCTATTCATTGTTTGAGACCCAACTCAACTTTCCTCTTTATTCCCTCTTTACCTGAGTGATCACTCCTGCTTTAATTATCCCAACTCATACAGCACTGTCTTTCCACTCACTTAATATTCACTTACTTCCTTACATTATTTATTCTGTTTTCATATTTGTGTCTTATCTTCACAACTAGATGACGTGCTCTATGTAAGCAGGGACCATGTGTTCCCATTTTATATCTCCTATAGAACCTAATGCAGTGCTGTACTTTTAGTAAATTCTATTAAATAATCAATTTATTCATTGGTTATTAACAATGATAATGTATCATCTGTTTTATGAATGTAACTAAAAGGCATATATTATCCCTACTGATCCTAGACTGATCTCAGGTGTTCTTCATGATGGGGGGCCCTGGAAGAGATGACAGGCCCAGAACTCTGGGCACAGCTGCATAGGGAGCAGACAAGGGAATAGGTTGGTTAGGTAGCCAATGGTCCACCACAAGGTAAGGGACATTAAGGAGTATGTGCTATTGGAATGTTGGTGCCAGGGACAAAGTCATGACCAACTCTACTTGGTCCATCTCTGCCATGATAGAACATTAAGTGCTCTAATGGATGCTTTCTAAAGTATTCAACTGATGTATTCTGGTACCTAGGTGGCATTGGGCTTGGTGTCAGGAAGACTCATCTTTCTAAGTTCAAATTTGACCTCAGATAGTAACACTTTTGTGACCCTAGGTAAATTATTTAACCCTGTTTACTTCAGTTTCCTCAGAGACAGAAAGAGCAAACCACTCTGCATTTCTGCCAATAAAACCCCAAATGGGTCATAAAGTGTCAGACTTGAGTAAAATGACTAAACAATAAATATGTAGTAAACTTAATTGATTTCTATTCAATTCAATAAATATCTAGTAAGTACTATGTGCAAGGAAATTGTGCTAGATTCTAGAATTACAAACATGAACATGTGCTTTCAAAGATCTTATAATCTAGTAGCAAAATGGTAAAAATGCATGCAAATACCAATGATAGAAAACAGAATTTGTTTTTATTATGTTGAGCTTTGTGATTATAAGGTAGATTAGTTTAATTGGAGGTCAAGAAAATTTCAGGAGTATTTTGAAAGAAATCTAAGCATCTTAAGATCATCTAATTAGAACTAAAAAGGACCTCAAAGATCATCTGATCAAATGAGATAGTATTTATAAGGCAATTAGCATAGTATTCCTTTTTCATCAACTGATCCAAACTCCTCACTTTATAGATGGAGAAACTGAGATTAAAAGAGAATAAATGGCTTGCCCAAGGTCACGTGGGTAGTGAGTAACAAGACCCAACTATAGTTCTACTAGACCACACTCAAAGATATCACTCTTTGATGATAAGAGGCTCAAAGGACAGGAGATAATATGTATTGTAATGCAGGGAATACTGGAGCCATATCAAAATGTCTTGTGAGGCATAATTGTCAAAGTTTTAGTATGAGCAGTTACACCTCAAAAATCAGCACATTATATAAATCAGCATTTGATTTATTGTTTTATAGATTTAAGAAGTGATGGGAAACATATTAATAATGCATATTAAATAAAGAATGTCTCTACATTTTAAAAGTAGAACCAATTAAACATTTACCAGCACATACTTGGGTATATCACCTGAGCCCATCTTAAAGGAAGGGCAACACAGCAAAAAATAGAGATAGAGGAGATAAATTATTTGGGACAGGAGCAATAGAGATTAGATGGGGATAGAGAATAACCTCTGATGGCTAAAACACAGAATATGTGAATAGAGAAATAGTGTGATATACCTGAAGAAGATAGGCAGTAGCCAAATTGAAAAGTTCCAGATACCTGCAGCAGGATTTTATACTTTGATCAGCAGGCAATGGGGAGCTATTGGAAGTTTTTGAAAAGAACAATGGCATTGTTGACTGGTCCATTAGGAAGATTTTTATAGAGTGATGTTTTTCCTTTTCCTAAGGCTTAAAAAATATGGTCATAGCCAAGTCATAAACTATAGTGAGAAAATGAGATTCTTATTGTAAATTTTAGCTTTATATAGCAGATGAGGCCAAAAGTGGGGAGGGGGGCTCTTATGTGCTTTTTTTTTAGCTGTCTCTTCAGTATGTTGTTTGTTTTGTTTTTGTTTTTTCTCCCACAGTCTGATCATCCCATAATAAGCCAGCAAATAGGTTCATCATTTATAAATGGAGTAATGCATGCCTGGCTTCTTTGTTTATTGTAAAACAACAAAAAAGCCACCATATGTTTTAATTCATAAATTATTTTAAAAATAAACTTTAGTTTCTGCAATTGTAGGGGAAGTAGTCTTTAGCCCGTTTTGAGCTGCTGTAAGCAAAACAAAATGGCTGTCACTTGAAGTGTAATAGCTTTGTCTGCCTAGGTTAGCATGATGGAAGTACTGCAGAATATGGAAGACAGTAAATGATGCTTCCTCTTATTGAGAAAAAAGGAGCAAAGTGGCCTCTATTTTTTTCTTTTCTAGTTTACTTATTTATGTATCTGGGAAGGGTGTATTTAGAAATGCAACAAAAGATTATTCAGCCTGTTTTGTTTGGCTCTGTTTTGCAGATCAATGCTAATGACAGCCTGTGACCTTGGAGCTGTGACCAAACCGTGGGAGATCTCAAGACAGGCAAGTCATGATTAATGGCCAAGCTGAGCAGAGGAGGTATTGGTGGGACAATATTCCCAGAGCCCTGACTTACAAGGGACCAAAACAGCAGTCAATTTACATCAGTATTAACATAGTGCACATAAAAAAAAAAAAAAAAATAGCAGGAGATTTCTGTGAGGCACAGATCGCTACATAATCTTTTTCTTAGCTTAATACCATTGAACAATATTTAGGCACACAGGAGATTTTTATGTATGAATTAATATAGCATTTTTTATTTTTATTTGATAGATCTTAAAGAGATACCCCCAAATTGACAGATATTTGTTTTACTCATAAGATCCTTAAATTATCCAATTTTTATTTAATATCTAAAATGTGTAGTAAGGCAGCTGTGCTAATTTTTTTCCTTTAAGGAAAATTTAAAGATCATGGGCTCTTATGTCTAAAATATTCTCATTTAATCAGAAAAACAAATTGGGAATTACCCTATCATGTGCCAAGTATATGTTAGCTTTAAAGTTTTAATTTTTTTAACTTCTGTTCGGAGAGTTAGGTATATCTCAATTTTGAGGTACTTGACTAGTTCATCTTCTGTAGCAATTAATATTTCTTTAATATTCAATAACTCATATGGGCTTAATATCATTCAAAAATAATACTTGCTCTAATATCCTCTCATTTACATTCAAGACAGCAAGTCATTTTAAGGTATGACACATTTTAAAAGAATTTTTTTTAATGCAAATATGGCCTTTTAAACAACATGCTTATTTTAATATTTGTGTTTCTTCCTTAACTTTAGTCTGACATATTTAAGATGGATTAAGTAGTGTATAACTTAGCATAATGAAAAGAGGACTATCATTATATTCAGGAAAATATGATTTCAAGTCTTGCCTCTAATTTTTTGACCATGGATAGGTCACATGATTTGTAAATACCCAGTGGTAATTCAAAACTATATACTAGAAAAAATTATTGGTTGGATTAGTGAAAGGAGTTTCCAAATTGAGAGTCTATCACAGTCATAATAATAAGTAATTTTTACCTAGCACTTAAGGTTTGCAAAGCATTATATACACATTGATTATTGTTCTTCATGCTAAAAAAAGACCAAATAACATCACTATGTCAGGGTAAGGGTTCAATATGTCCAGTTGTACCTGATCAGACTGATATGAACTTGGAGAGTTCAACCACAGTTGTGACACAAATAAGGGATATATGAACATTTGCAGTGAGGATGTCTCTAAATTCAGATATCTGACATTTAGTTTAAGCTACTGCAATTCTACCTTGCTCATAGAGCACAGTGCTTTCTTTGATATAGGCATGCTATGCTGCACAGTCCTGTGCCACTATCTCTGTGTCTCAAAATCAATTTCACAGTTCTTCAGAGAAATCTTGAGAGTGTCTTTATATCGTTTCTTCTGACCTCCCTATAAGCACTTGGCCTTGTGTGAGTTCTCTATAAAATAATCTTATAGGTAAATGCATGCAAATTATGTGGCCAGTCCTTCAAAGTTACACATACATATGTGTTTTATATATATGTATATTATATATATATATATATGTATATATATATATATTCAAAGTCATTTAATCTTCATTACAACTTTGTGTGTAAGGTAGACATTCTTGTACCCATTTTGCAGATGATGAGTAGGCTGAGATTTCAGTCTGACCAAAAAAAAAAAAAAAGGCCAATTGATAGGCAAAGATCTCAAGGAAGTGAGATTCTTGATTCCATCTTCTTCTTACCCTTTCCCAGATGGCTAAGGATTTTTGTTTGAAGGAAAAGAGAAATGCATAGATGGGTAGTGTAAAGGGAAAAGCTATTCCTAACACATGATTGCATTGGAAATGATTTTGCTTCTAGGATTCAGCTTCAGTCTAGCAAAAGGCTCTTTGCTTGAGTAAAACAAAGACAAAATGTAGGAGAGGAAAAGTGAAATAAGGGGTATTACCGAGGCAAAGACAGTCTGATTGTAATACAAGATGGAATCTGATGATAAAGAATAATAAGAATAAGAAAACAGAGAGTAGTTCACATTTTAGCAATGCCAGCCTTAAAGTATATTTTTGGAATAGTAAAGTGAATGATAAATTTAGAAAATATTTAAACACAAATCCATTCAAAATTAATCAAACACAGGATTCCTCACTGTAAGGCAGCTATAAAAGCTTGACATTCCTTCATCACAAAAAGGAAGAAAAGAACTGATAAATTATCTCAGTTAAAACTTATAGAAATACTTCTGAAATATACTACTTTATAGAATGGTAATAAAGGCTGACACTATGTACAGAACATTGGATTTATCAAATGTAACTTTCTTAATTTCTCTCTGGATGCAGCTTATAAAAAGGTTGAAATCCAAGAGGAATCTAATAATCCATCAAGATCAATATTAGCAATATTTACATAATTCAGCTAACAAAGAAGCATTGAAAAAAAGATTAATACAGATTTGTTTACATAAATGGAGGGATTGTGAAAGTAACATAAGATCACATCATTGCAACATTAAGGAGGCCAGATATATTGACCAAAATAGGTTTTGCAAAAAAAAAAGATAGAAACTTTATATGCTACAAATACAAACCCAAAAATATCCTTAAGAATTCACTAAATAATAAGTACTAGAAGCAGAAGATTACCATAGACAAACTGTTGCTCACAATCACCAAGATATCATACTGAACTTTAAAAAATTAGGAATACTATTTTTAATGGATGTCATATTGAACAAATCATAAGCTCCAGACTATATGTAACAAAAAGTTCCCAAAACATAGAGAAATAACAGAATAAATCAAAAACATGTGTGAATAAAATAGAGTATACATGATTCCTTTTGTTCCTCATATTCATTTTGTTCTGCCTGCAAAGGTGCTTTCACTGTGCTTACAAAATCTGAGCTGATATTGCAGTACTATTATTTAGTTACAAAAGGCAATTATTTTACTCCACCCATGCAATAGTTTGTCAAAAACATAAAGGAATAATAGTAGGATGGTGACTTCTCAATGGACAATTTTTATCTTAACTTCATTTAATCTAAGATAAAAAGAATGAGGACAATAATAATAAATAGGAGATGATGCTAATAATAATAATTTTAGGAAACTTGAAACACTGATGAATTGTAATATAATAAGGAATTTAATTTCTGGTAAATGTGTTTCATATATTCCTAAAAGTCAAAGATACAGATAGAGCATGAGATAAAGGCTGGCCCTATTCAAAACAATCGTGATGATAGACATTGAGGACAATGGAGGGATTGAATGGTTCTTCTTTCTGTTCAAGTGTCACAACAAAGCAAGAGACTGGAACCAATCAGAAGTAACAATATCCTGCCTGTAAATAGGGTGCAAATGATGCTTGCTACTTTAAGTAGACAAATTCCAAGTGCCCATGAAATGGACTAACTAATATAAAGTTTTCATTATGTGCTAGTGCTATTTCGTAACAAAATTAGAAATTGATCTTACCAATCATAGACAAGGTTTTTTGTTTTGTTTTATTTCTGATCAATGCTACCTTCAGCAATATATTACAGAATTGATAGAAGGGAGTTATTGAAAATATTCTCTTTCCTAAAACCAGATTGGATAAAATAAGAGCTGAGATTGGGGAGTTTTTTAAATCTGAAAAGGAAAAAGTTGAAAAATATAAAATGAGTTAGAAAAACCTTTATTCAATGCAAACTCTAGAAATCTACCTAATAAAACAAATGAGATTGAAGTTTCAAATAATTTTAAAGGGTAGATGGATATACTTAAATTAGAATATCAAAAAGTCTTTTTAAAAGTTTGACATGATTCCAACAAGTGGAATAACTATACCAAAACAGAGAAATTTTTTTAAAAATTGGAATTTGTTTTCACCATCTTCACACAATATTATACAGAAAACATAAAAATGTTCATTATTAATATGTAATAGTGTATGCAAGAGTGTTTCTCTGGTAAGAACCATAAAAGGAAAAGAAGGACTATCAAAAAATAGTCTTAAAGAAAGGTGTCAAACATCATTATGGAAGAAATAAGTTGGCCAAAAATGTTTAAGACCTATGGAATGACATTTTGAAATTACATTGATAGCTAACTGGTATGTACAGTAAGAAGAAAAAAGTCAAATTACATGTCACTTAATTAAAATCATCAAAAGAGAAATATGAAGACTGGACTCTGGAAACCAAAAGTATATCAAAAATTCTGGTTTTTTAATTAACAATTGAGAGAAAAAGTCAAAAAGTTAAAGAGATACAAAGTAATCAAAGCAATACAAACAACAAAATAAACAAGTGTAATTTTTTTAAATGATAATTTAAACAGAGATAAGGAACAAAAAAAAAAATCAAAGAGAGAGAGCTTCAAAAAAGGAGAATGTGGAAATTATTTGGTCATTATATGCCCTGTACCACTGAAAAACACTCATCAGTTATAAGCAAGGGCTTTACAATGGGTTTTTATTGTTGTTTTATTTTGTCAGTGGTACCTTCAACATCATATGATATGGTAACAAAAAGGCTACAGGAAACCTAATATAACAAAAATGCAACTTTGAATCAGCTTTGGTCTTCACTTTACATCAGTATCCTCTGTCCATTGATTGGATGCTCTGACTTCATAATAAACACATAGGCTCCAGAGACTCCATCTAGGGAAGGGGCTCTGCTCAGTCTTCTCCCCAATATCCACCACCAGCAACACTGCTTTTGGACTTCATATTTGCAGTGCTGGGTATCTTCCTCTGTGTTCATGTCTCCCTGTTCTTCTCTCCTCACCTCCACACTTTTCAGTTTCTTTTGTTGTCGTCTTCCATTAAATTATAAGCTCCTTGCAGGCAGGAATTTTTTGTTTGTATTTCTATTTCCAGTATTTAGCACTGTGTTTGGGACATAGCAGGTACTTACTAAATATTTATTTACTTATTGAAACAGAACACTTATGAAATGTTAACATAATGTATGATAGAATAGCTACATTAAGGAAAATAATTGAAACTCAAGCTTTTCAGCAAAACTGGAATGTGACAAAACTAGATAATAGTCATAATAATTGGCTCAAATATTTTACAGCATCACATGAATTACTAGCAGAACACTGCTAGCTTCTTCTCAGAGGTAAATTTGATTCCATTCTTAATAAGAAACATCTTATTTCTGCTACCAAATTGTGTGAGAATAGCAATGACATCTACAAATATTGGCCAATTATTTGTTCATAGTTTATATAAAGCATTCACAACTTATTATCACTAAACAAATCCAGAAATACAAGAAAATAACATATTTGCCAAAGACCAAAAAAGTGGTGCCCCAAGTCCCAGGAGTAGAAAGAGTAACTTAACAATTTGATAATGAAGTGGAGTAGGAGATAAAGTACTGCCTAGAATCAAAAAGACCTGAGTTCAATTATATCATCAAACATTAATTAGCTGCATGACTCTAGACAAGTCACTTAACCCTGTTTGCTTCCGCTTCTTCATTTGTAAAAATGAGCTATAGAAGGAAATGGTGAACCATTCCAGAATCTTTGCCAAGAAAACCACAAATAGGATCATGAAGAGTCATACCCAACTAAAAATGAGCAAACAACAATTATTAAATCAGATGTCAAACACAGCCAAGCTTTTATTGATTATCATCAAGTCTTTGACACAGTTCCATACTCATAAATTGTACATTTATTGAAAACATGTATCACAAGTTTATAGAGCCCTAGAGTGTTTATATCCATGTGGAAAATTATTCTCCAATTACAACATGCCATCAACATAATAAGGTAAAAAACAATTCATATAAAAGATAGCACTCGGGGAAGAAAGCTTAATCTCATTGTGATTCTTCTTAGTTTTAAACTAGTTGTCTCTAATTCTGAGATATCACTATACACCTTTTGGATTGGATAAGATGACAGGAAAAGATAATGATGAATGTTGGAGGGCATGTGGGAAAACTGGAACACTAATACATTGCTGGTGGAACTGTAAATGGATCCAACCATTCTGAGAGCAATTTGGAACTGTGTCTAAAAAGTTATCAAACTGTGCATATCCATGGATCCAGCAGTGTTTCTACTGGGCTTATATCCCAAAGACATATTAAAGGAAGGAAAAGGACCCATATGTGCCAAAATATTTGCGGCAGCCCTTTTCATAGTGGCAAGAAACTGAAAACTGAGTGGATGCCCATCAGTTGGAGAATGGCTGAATAAGCTATGGTATATGAATGTTATGGAATATTATTGTTCTATAAAAAACAATCAGGAGGATGATTTTAGAGAGGCTTGGAGAGACTTACATGAACTGATGCTAAGTGAAATAAGCAGAACCAGGAGATCATTGTATATGACAACAACATCAATATTATATGACAATCAATTCTAATGAACATGACTCTTTCCAACAATGATATTCTGATGAATGTGACTCTTTCCAACAATGAGATTCCAGTTCCAGTGATCTTGGGATGAAGAGAGCCATCTACACCCAGAGAAAGGACTGTGGAAACGGAATGTGGATCACAACATAACATTCTCACTCTTTTTGTTGTTGTTCCTTTGCATTTTGTTTTTTTCCTCATTTACTTTTCTTTTTGAACTGATTTTTCTTATGCAGCAAGAAAATTGTATAAATATGTTTACACATATTGGATTTAACATATATTTTAACATATATAATAAAAATAAACTAATTGTCTCTACTAAATAGATATGGTTACCACTTCTAAAGTAAAGGAGTTAAATCAAAACATCTTATTAATCACTTGATGTACAAGTAATCTCTGAAAATATCAAAATGTCATTTGGATTCAATAAGTGTAAAGTTTTTAATGTAGAGTAAAGTAAGATAGATACTCTGTATCCCAAGGAAATCATAAAGGAAGGAAAAGAATCCACATGTACAAAAATTTTTGTAGCAGCTCTTTTTGTGGTAGCAAAAAATTGGAAAATGAGTAGATATCCATCAATTAGGGAATAGCTGAACAGTTTGTGGTATATGAAGATAATCGAATATCACTTCTCTATAAAAATGATGAGCAAGCTGATTATAGAAAGGCCTGGAAAGATTTACATGAACTGATACTGAGCAAAACAAGCAGAATAAGAATACATTGTACACAATAACAGCAAGAATGTGAGATGATCAACTATGAAAGATTTGGTTCTTCTCAGTGGTTCAGTGTTCCAAAACAATCCTGAAAAGACTTTGGACAGAAAATTTCATCTAAAAATTAAGGAGACTGAATGTAAATCAACACATGTTATATTCATTTCTTCTTTCTGTTTTGTTTTAATCTCTCCCATGGTTTTTCCCTTTTCTCTGATTTTTCTCTCACAATATAATTCATAAAACAATGTGTATTAAAAATAGATAAATTTACTAGAAAAAGTAATTAAAAGAAAGACACTTGGATCCAGAGCTCAGACTAGACCAGCAGATTAAGACAATTTTTGTTCTCCTAAGGGCAAAACATCTAAGAATTAAGCTCAAGAAGAAAATTGTGGTTGAAAATGTTAGGAAACTTATTAGTGTTTAAAGTAATTAGAACCTTAATAACATACATGTTTTGAACTATAAGTTGTACTATGACATATTTGAAAAGCATCTTAGTAAATACTTATACAATATTCACAAAATCCAATATTCATTATTCTATGGCATTTATAAGAAAATTAACATGTCCTTCTTGGAAAGGAAGAAGGGAAATGATTAATGTTTTCAGAACACTTGAGAAATAGATTAGAAACAAGAATTCTTTTAGAATAAGTAGCTATCACTGAGTAATCGTAAAGGTCAACAATAAGTAGATGTCATGGGATTTATCAAAGAGATTTGATAACGGTTTAACTCTGGATGGAGCCTATGGGATCTAGGAATGGAATCACAAAGCCCTCTCTCAGTAGGTAAAAATGTCCAAGTCATGCAAGTTTGTTCATAGGAAAGGAATGATCAATGATGGCAATTCTCCACCAGAAATTACAAAAGAATTAGACTTTAAAAGCCTGAGTTTAGTGATCTTTGTAGATAATATAATAAAAAAAAAAAAAGGAACAGAAGAAATTGTGCAGTACATCGCAGTATGATGCAAAAAAAAAAAAAAAGTATCACTTCCTAAATACATAGTACAACCTGACCTGCTGGCTATAATTATACAGCAGAAGCTCACTGTCTTGCATAAACTAACAAAAATCTCCATACTGCAAATATAGACTTTAAAGTTTGCTGGAGAACGTAACAACTAAATCCTTCTATAATTAGTATTATCATAGATGGAACTATTGCCTGAAACTGCCCAGAAATAATCTCGATCCATAAAACTTGGAGACTAATGTTTTAATAGATGTCATACAAAATTTTAGTAATTTCTAAATTATGAGGAATATAAAAATAGAGACCAAGTACCAATAGCAACAACAATAACAAGTAAACAGTGACAATAATAGCTAGAATGAATATAGCCTCTACTATGTGCCAGGTGCTATATAAAGCACTTTAGAAGCATTCTTTCAATTTGATCCTTACATCAACTGTGGAAAGTAAGTGCCCTATTATCTCAGTTTTACAATGAATAAAATTAGGCAGAGATTGAATGTCCCAGTATTAGACAGCTAATATAATGTAATAGTAACTTATCAAAAAACAAAGAGACAAAGGTCTGTGTGGTCAATGCTAAGGTTTTTCCAGTAGTAATGTATATCTGTGGGAGTTGGAGTATAAAGAAAGCTGAGCACTACAGAACTGACACTTTGAAACTGTGTTACTGGAGAAGACTTTTGAATCTCCTTTGGACAGAAAAGAAATCAAATCAGTCAATATTTAAAGATATTAATTCAAACTATGTGGAAAGTCTGAAACTGACATTTAAATATTGGGCCACATGATGAAAAGACAGGATTCATTGGAAAAGATCATGATGTTGGGAAAGCAAAAGAAGGGGATGGGATGCATAGATAATGTGGAGATAGTGGAGGGTAGAAGGGCCTGCCATGCAATGGTCTATGAGATCATGAACAATCGGATATGACTGAATGACTCACAGCAGCATCATAGAACAATTACTATGGTCCAGATAGTAGGCTAAGCAGTTTACAATTATTATCTCCTTTCATCCTATGATTTTACTATCTCCTCTGACCCTGTGATTATATAAATATGTAAATTATATCAGGTACTAGCAAACAAAAGATCAGGTTCTCAACAAACTAATCTTTTATCTATTTAAGCTATCATACCTCCAAACCCAATACTTTTTGGTTTGTGCATGTTTTCCCTCTGAATTATATTGTCACAGATAATTTTAAATGATGCTTATCTTAAACAGGTTAGGCAATAATTTTTATATATAAGTAGAACTTACTTTTTGAAAGTGCATTCTTAAAGTATGTTTAATAACATTATGCTTCTTTTTTTCCCTTTCCAAAAAAATTTTCTTGGGTCCTTTCCATCCTTCTTCCCATACAAGTATAACTACAGCATGTGGGTTTCCCCAGTGATCCCCGGAGGCCTGATTAGCATCTAAATTTCTTTCTTTAATAAAAAATTCAATCAGGAGTCACTTAATGTCCCTGATTGGGTTTTTAAGTACAAAACAAAATAGTGGTGCCAGCTGAGCTGTAAGAGAAGTGCTGGGAAGATCCTCAGGGGCCCTCTAAAGAACAAGAACAGGTATTTTTTTTTATTCCACTGATTTCTAGGGGCTACTGATCTACTAGAACTCCTATGTAGAACTCCTATCTCTGTGAGGCCTGATGAACACACCTAATTTACATTGTGTTGAGAAACTCAATCAAAGAGCAACCAGAGGAACCTTGTTGAGTTTGGGAACAAAGTACTTGAGGCTCCCATTCTTACCTGGAAACCTTATTCCTGCTGGGCAGAAAGAAGTGAGTCCCAGGATAGGATGAAATGAGAACCAATGGCATAAATGAAGATGGGGAGAAAACAGATATAAAGTATGATTAAAGTATGACACACATTTTGGATTTAACTAATGCAGAAATTTGTTTCAGATAGATATGTATGTGTTTGTGTGTATATACATACATATACACATATATGTATCTACATACATATATATACACATAAATAAATGAAACCCTTGATATACATATATATTTGTGTGTGTGTGTGTGTTTGTGTGTGTAGCATTTTTCTTTTTTTTCCCCAGGGAAATGGGTAAGAGGTAGAAAGGACAGAAAATTATTAATTAGAAAAAAATTAATTAGAAAGAAAAGATATAATAGCATACACATTCAGAACCAGAAATGATAAGGAAGAGATCCAAAGTGAGGGGCGGGAAGAGAGAAGAAATGCTTTTTGTTGTTGTTTTCTTTTCTCTCTCTCTCTCTCTCTCTCTCTCTCTCTCTCTCTCTCTCTCTCTCTCTCTCTCTCTCTCTCTCTCTCTCTTTTTTTCTTTTTTTGCTGAGGCAGTTGGGGTTAAATGACTTCCCCAGGGTCACACAGCTAAGAAGTATTAAGTATTTGAGAGCAGATTTGAACTCAGGAACTCAGGTCCTCCTGACTTCAGGACTGGTGCTCTGTCCATTATACTACCTAGCTGCCCACGTAAAGTCCAAATGGTTTTATGTTATAGTTTGATTCAAACTTTCCCTGTTAGAAATATTGTTATCTGACTTGTCTGGCCACCTAATTCCTAATACAATTTGAGGTCCTGTCTAGGCAAGAGAATGCATTTGTAAATGGCAGAACACTTGCCATTTTCAGTTTGTTTTCTGGTTGCTTGCAGGGTTTTTTTTTTTTTTAATTATAGGAATATTTTAGGACTGAGGAAAAGTGTATTTCATCTAAGTGAAAGGTATATTGATTGTCTTGATTCTCAGAATTTACTGTTCCTTTCACTTTGCTAGACCTAAGTAGTATGTCACTTAAAGTTTCAAAACTATAGGCTTAAGTGAGCAAGGCAGAAACAGGAATGTGGACTTCAGGATTGTTTTACTGCTTCCCTTGAAGTCTGGAATCTTCTTCGGCTTAACCTGGCAAGATTGAGATCTTTTTCTGCTTTTCCCTATGCACAGTGGTGCTTCTTGTTTTTCTTATTTTTGTTCAGTTACTTCAGAATTTTTAATCACAAGTCTTCAACCACATTCTTGAAAGAAAATGCTACTTTACTTACCTGGCCAAAATCACACCAAAATTTCCCAGAAACTATCCATAGGGCTTGATGAAGAAATGGCTCATTCTAATCAACTCAATTATCCTTATTCATGGAAAGAAACCACTGTTATGCAAAATTCCAAAGAGTAGATAATCCAAAGAAGTCATGATTATTCAACTTTGAAATGTGTTTATGTGGACTGGGAGGTAGCTAATTAAGCTTCTGGGTAACATATTGATCAATCTGGCATTAAAATGCCTCATCTATGAAATTGGTCAGACGACATCTAAAATCATGTTTCTCCCCAAATAATAATATTGTATTATAAAAGATTGCTATATAATACACCTAACCCATAAAGTAGATGTTAATTCTTTATAGTTTCCTGTTATAATTCTGTAGTTATCATTGCCTCAGTATGTTAAAAATAAATCTGGAAAAAGTCACATGGGATAAAGCAGAAGAAAGCCAATCAGAGATGTAAGTATGCTATAGATGATCCATTAGGTAAAAAGGTTACATGAAAATAATAATGGCTTATCTAAATTGTTATTTGATGGATTTCTCTATCAGAAGATATTCTACACCATGATATGTATGATATTCAACCCAGCATGGATACAAGACTTTGGAGATAAAGTCTCTCTATATAACTTCAAAAATGTTCTGTTTGGCTAAAAACAATAAAGACATTGTCATTTATGTATTCTATAATGCCCATAAACATAAGAGGTTACCATGCTTTTCTATTTTGAGAAGGCAGATGTTATAAGCTTGAGCTTTTGTTGCCAGGGTTGAAATGATTTCTATTGTTCACTAAAAATGTCTACCAAAAAAGAATTTAAATGCTGATGTTTTTCAGGTGGCTGAACTGGTAACCAGTGAGTTCTTTGAACAAGGAGACAGAGAAAGAGCTGAACTCAAACTCACCCCTTCGGTAAGTTTATTCTTATTTTTGTTAAAGTAAACCAGAAAATGGATTTCTCAGCTATCAAATAACTGAAAACAAAAGGATGAATACATGGGGATATAGAGGCTTGAAAGTTTGAGAGTCTAAACTTAAACATGGATGCCAAAGGGCAATTTCTGCCAAGTTCTGAATTGAGGAGACAAGAGGTTTCTCAACAAGCATTAGCCTAGTCCCCAGAAAGTCCTGGAGTGTAACCATCAGGTTTTCTGAGCAAAAATACTGGAATGATTTGCCATTTCCATCTCAAGCTCATTTTACAGGTGAGGAAACTAAGGCAAACAGTATTAAGTGACTTGAGGTAAGATTTGAACTCAGGAAGATGGTCTTCCTGACTCTAGGTCCAATGCTTTATGTACCATGACCCACCTAGTTATTATTAAGCAGCCAGTAGCTCCTTAATAAATGCTTATTGGTGAATTGATTGACTGTTCAAGTCTATCTATATACAAATAGATGTCTACATATGGATAAGTGTTACTTTTACTTTCTAAAGCAGTCAGTTTCTTATCAGGAAAAAAAAAAAGCTACTTTCTTGAAGGGACCATAGAGCTAGTAACCTTAAGAAAGAATTCAAATCCAATAACCATTAAATAATCTTCTTCTATGGCAAAACAATTTTAGATCCTTTTCTTTTGGGGGAGTGGGGTAGGGGAGGATACAAAAAATTAGTGAAACCAAGTCTTTGTTCTGTAGATACTCACAGAGCAATAGAGTAAGGGAGAGAGATTCAATATTATTAAAGGAGGCAGAATGTGGCAAGTTCATAAGAAAAGTAAAAAAGGAGGAGAGTGGAGTGGAGGGGGGGTGGGGAGGGTGTGCGCTAGGAGAGGCCTCAGGCAGTGTGACTGAGTTTGATTACAGGAATAAAGCTCTTGGACTAGAGTGCTCAGCGTTTGTCTAAAGGCAATGCATGACCCAAGTGGCTTTCAACAGCATACAGTATCAGATTTTTTTTTCCTTTTAAAAACTGCTTCCCAGGCAGTAACTGAAGGGTTTACAATGCAGCAATACCACAGGTCATTTAATTAAATGAGAAAAATATGAGTAAATTGCCAATGTTGGAGGGGCAGATGCCACAAAGAAGCAGGACTAAGGAGCCTTTATCTGTAGTCTCATGTAAAGGGATTTTCCAAAAGGCATGAATGTAATTAATTTGACCAAAGTCTAAATGAGACTCTTTCCTTACAAAGTTTCCCACAAAAAGGAAGCTGACCCTTACAATGAGGTTGATTGACCAAGGTCTTCCATGATAGAAACCCAGGAAGGGATGCAAAAAATTACCAACTTTCATCTTCATTTTTTCTTGTTAAGTTAGAAGAATAACTCAAAAGAGCTAGGGTTTCCCAGTGTAGGTATGGCCTCCCCTGACATAAATCAGGTCTTCATGAGTTGCTGAATAAATTCATAGTAATAGCCAATATTTAAATAGTACTTTTATGGGTCAGGCGCTGTGTAAAACTTTTACAATTTTTATCTCATTTGATCCTGACAACAACCCTGGGAAGTGGGTGCATTATTATCTCCGTTTTACAAAAGAGGAAACTGAGGCAAACAGAGATTAAATGATTTTTCTAAGATCACATAATAAGTGACTGGGGATGGATTTGAAATCAGTTCTTCCCAACTCCAAGCCTGGGACTGTGTCACCTAGCTGCCCTGGGGAATTCCTGTCTAGGGATGATAGTTTTTTAACCTAGCTAGTTTGGTCCTGGGCAGAGGAGAGAGAATGAGAAATTGAGAATATCATTGAGGTAATTAGCACGAGAGACTGAAAGAATGGTAGTATCATTGGTAAAAATGGGAAATATGCAAAAAAAAGTATTGAGAGGAAAAAGTGTGTGGAAATCAGGAGAAAGAGTGATGGCAAAAGTTGAGAAAATGTTGAGATGTAGAAAAACTTTAGTTTTTGATAAAGAATGGGTTTAGAAGGAATGAGGCAGAGAGAAGGATGAAATAATAGGAAGTTATAGTCAGACAAATGTAAGTTTTTTTTTTTTAATCATGGAAATAGAACACTTATGAGTAATAGAGAGATCCAGGATATGGACATTCCTATGATTGGCTAGAGTGGAATGGAGAAGTAAACCATGGGATCTGAGGAGATTGAGACTAATATATTTAAGGGATCACCAACATAAATGTGGAGGTTTTTGCTTTATTGTTCAAGCATGTCCTACTTTTTCTGACCTCCATTTGGGGTTTTCTTAGCAAAGTTACTGGAGTCTGCCATTTTCTTCTCTAGTTCATTTCACAGATGAGGAACTGAGGCAAACAGTGGTAAGGGACTTGCTTGTGGTCACATAACTAAGTGTCTGAAATCAGATTTGAATTCAGAAAGATGGCTCTTCCTTTCTTCAAACCCAACAAAATTGGAGAAAAGAGGAAGACAATGAAACACTGTTAATTACATTATATTCAAGTATGGTCTGAACAAAAAGAATCAGATTGAGCAAAGTAAGATTTTTTTTTTTAAGTTTATGGATACAATCCAAAGATGGGTAGCATGGTACAGGGAAATCAGAGTGGTATGCTGGAAGGACAAAGTGTTAATAAAACTGTTCAAATAATAAATTACTTATGTTCAAAGCAATGAACCTTAGCAAGTTCAGTAGGAGCTACCAGAGTATTTAGAGAAATTTAAAATAGTATCAGACATTATCAGTATTATCAGTAATGAAAATTAAATAATTGAGTAAACATAGGTTTTCTTTGTTCTATCTAGAGGCAGAAAAGTTTACATTAGTTTTTTCAAATTAGTAATATCTAGTATCTCCACAATCCTTTTCATTTATGTGAAAGTTTCTAGAGAGCTGAAAATTCTAAAGCGCCTGATTCCAAAAATGGAAATTCAGAAATTTTGTGAAGGAAGAAGACCATCTAAAAATATAAAATAAGATATTTATAACAATTAAAACTGATAAATTAAGAACTACCCATGAAGTAGGCAAATTTCAATTTTATTAATTTCAAACAAAGCATCTTCTTAGAGCTTTTTGCCAAACTATCCCATTCTACTCTATTCTACCTCATACTGAAAATGAAATTCTGCTCTATTTTCATGGCACTAAAATCTATGTCCTCCCTTTAAAATGGTACCCATTTCCTATTGATTTGAATTTAGAAGTAATTTCCATATTTGTAAATAATTTTGTCCTAAGCAATTACATACTATAAAACTCAAAAGAAATTTAACTTATAAATCTCATAAAAAACAAGTGAAAATCATCTATTTTTCATCTTAGATAAAGGAATAAGATGTGTGTGTATGATTATGAAGGTCAGTTTAATCTGTGAAGTGTTCAGTTTCTAAAACTAGAATCATAACTACAAAATATTATATGAAGCATGTATAAAATACCTATATATAATAAAGTGTGTTTGTGATTTTTTTTTCCCTCTTCCCTCTCCCATTGCAGGCTATTTTTGATCGAAACCGAAAAGATGAACTGCCTCGGTTACAATTGGAATGGATTGATAGTATCTGCATGCCTCTGTATCAGGTAACTTTTACTTGTGAGTGAGTGAGACCCCCAGTCTCATTTAGGAAAGAAAAAGCAGAATAAGCCTTGAAAGCTTGGATATTAAAACCTTTCAGGGTGTATGTACCCTTGGGCAGTAAACTCTCTGAAAGCCTCAATTGCCTCTTCTGCAAAATAGGTTTTTAGAGAAAGGGGTTGTATAAGGTAACAGATTTGTGTTCTGTGATTTTATGAATTCCTGAAACAAATTCTGAACTGGATTTGGAGTCAGGAAGACCTGAATTCAAATCTCTACCTCTGAAGAAATACATGTTGAACACAAGGATGATTCAACTATGGCATCTCTTCATTTCATTGATTTTCAGAGGGCAGACTACTTTTTGTTGTTATTACTGTTATTACCCCATTTGGGGTTTCCTTGACAAAAATAGTGGAATGGTTTACCATTATTAGCTATGTTTCTTCGAGGAAGTCATTCAAACTCTGTGAGCCTCAGCTTCCTATAAAATAGGGGTGATGCATATAGCATCTAGTATGTCTCATAAAGTTATTTTGAGACTCAAATGAGATACTTGTAAAGTGCTTTGCAAAGCACTTAGTGCTTTCATAAACACTATTTAATATTATTGTTCTTATAATTATTATTAATGTAACCAAGCTATATATGACAACTGCTTTTTTAACATGGTATGTTTAAAAACAGAAGTTTGAATCAAAGACATCCCCCTAGGTGAAGTAAAGATAATAGTGAACTGTTCCACTCAAGTACCACTTTGGAAATCTAGTTTAGTTGGGAGAAAGGAAGATTCTCTTATATTAGCAGTGACAGCTCAGTGTATATTGACGGTTTGCTTTTATTTCTATTTATTTGTTTGGGAAAGGAAAACCTGGTTTGTTCTTTACCCCCTACTTAGTATGAATCAGATTGGGCCTCATTTTCACTTCAGTTTGAAAAGCCCATGTAGAGAGAACAAAATCTATTTAGTTTCTCACTCTATGTAACTTCCATTAAAAAACACTGTATTTTTTTTAAGGACTTTGCAGCCATTATGCCCAAGTCTTATCTACCATTTCATTTTTAGTACTTCTGAGATATGCTTGGCTTTCTCACATTAACCTGGAAAAAGAGCTGTCATGAAGATGGAAATTTCATTTCTCTAATGGCTATAAATAATAATGCATATTCATTCTTTGAGTTTTAAATTATCCATTGAATCAGTAATAAAATGAAATTTGAAGTGCAAAGTTGAAAGGGAACTTAAAATAGATATTAGTCTAAATATAAAGAGGTAAAGTATCTTTATTCCTTTTACAAATTGAAGCATTGGATAGAAGTTATGAAATTAAAGTCATCACTCACTAGTAATATCTGCTTTTATTTCTGATATTCTATTTATTAAAAAAAATTTCTGACACTGACTACAAAACATGTAACTATTTGGTCAGTATCACAGCATTTGTATTTAATTGTGTTTACTTATTCAACTTCAGCTACTTCCTTGACATAGGTCAATAATGACGAGAAGAAGCATGAAGATGAAGATCTGGCTCAGTCAAACCTGTCTGTGACATATTCAAGTCCTGTCTATGACATATTGTGGCTATGAGATCCTGGGAAAGTCTTTAGTTTCTCAAAGTTCTAGGCAACTCTTGGACAGTTGTAGACCAGCTATCCATAAGTGTTGGCAGAAGGAGTTTCTTTGCTTAGAAGTTTCATATCTCAATGACATCATATATCTAAGTCCCTAGTAAGGAGCCAGTCTAATGAGATGTTCTATAAGAGCTGCCTTTTTCTTATTCTGAGTGCTCAGATTCAGATTCAGTCATTTAACATCCTCAAGATAGAGACAACCTAATTTATATCAGCAAACTACTATTGTCTATTATGTGTCAGGTGCTGGAGCTATAAAGACAAAAATGATATGATTCCTTGCCCTGAAGGAACTTCTATTTGGTTAAGATGAGGATTCATAAGAACCAATGTAGACCAGCCCTTCTACACATAATAATTGCATGTTGATTGATTGGTATACTCAGAAGCCTGACTATTGATCTATCTCCCAAGTTGGGTTTGGAAGGCTGTTATGAATATTAGCTTGGCACCCGGACTTGCTAAACAGGAATCACCACATTATTTTTCCTCAAATTCTAATAAATGGTGGAAATGATCTTTAGGTTTTTGTCAATATCAAATCAATTGATCTTTTCAATGGAGTGACAAAGATCTTTTGGCTCATTTTTTTACTTTTAAATATTTTGAGAGCTTCAGGTAGAAAATATTTTTGTTGTTATTCAGTTATTTTAAAGGTGTCTGACTTTTTATAGGCCTATTTGGGATTTGCTGGGCAAAGGTACTGGAGTGATTTGCCATTTCCTTTTGCAGCTCATTTTACAGATGAGGAAACTGAATCAAACGGTTAAATGACTTATCCAGGATCATACAGTTAGTAAGTATCTGAGGCTAGATTTGAACTCAGGAAGATGAAATTCTATCTAAAATTCTGGAACCTGAGTCTCAAATAACCAGGTTCTTGGACATACAAAAGCAATCCTGCTACTATTCAGCATATATATGTTTTAATTTCCACATAGGGCAGTTATTAGGATTTTTATTTTATTTTTGGACAAATTAAAATGCAAAAGGTTAAAAATATAAGAGGTACAAAATAAAAGAGATCAAATGCCCACCTGATTGATCTGGCACCAAGTTCATGGCCTCAGTCTTCAATCAATAGGCTTTCCACAAATCACTTTTTTGCTGAAATTTTCCTTCCTTCTATTTAAAACACTAAGACCAAGTGTGGAGTTTTGTTGATGTTGCTTAATGCACAGTATGTAATGTTTGTTAGGAAAGTTCTGATTTTTTTAACCTATCAATATATCTTAACATAGGATGAAAATTTTAACCTTCCTGTGATTGCTTCTCATTTAGATGATTTTGATATCTATCCAGATACATAGTCACTGATCTAATCTGGGATCAACAAAAACAAATAGACTATGATGAAGGGACCCAAGTGAGCTGAGCTAGTAATAGCTAGACTCTCCCAGCTCTATTAGCAATTTAGGAATATCCTGTGGTCAATGTCATATCATCCCTTGCAAATCTTGTTAACATCCTTCTATAAACCCTACTTGGGGAAGTCTATCCAACCTGCTAGGGGCCTTCTATGGGATATATGGATTATTTACTGATTATTCCTCCTTCTTACCACATTACTAGCTCTTTTACCCCATTGGTTATACATTTCTCTGATAGCATTTTTTACATTGTATATCTTATGCAGTTGTTCATTTGTAATATGTTATTGCTTGATATGGCCTACCATTCACCTGTCCATTGCTTTGTGAATAGCCATAGCTTTTAATTCTTCAAAGACTGCTGTTCTACAGTTTGCAGAATCTTCTAAATTCAATTTTTTTTTCAATTAGAAGAGTGTGGTTATCAAAAGATGCGTTTAGGGGCAGCTCCGTGGTGCAGTGGATAGAGCACCAACCCTGAAGTCAAGAGGACCTGAGTTCAAATCTAGCCTTAAACACAACACTTTCTAGCTGTGTGACTGTGGGCAAGTCACTTAGCCCTGTTTGCCTCAGTTCTTCAACTGTGAAATGAGCTAGAGAAGAAAATGGCAAAGTACCCCGTATCCAAGGAAAGCCCCAGTGGAGTCATGAAGGGTCAGGCACAATTGAAAAATAACTAAAATTTCATGATTCCGGGCCAGGTGCTCTATCCATTGAACCAGCTAGGCTGTCTAGCCCCCATTCCTATAACACAATTTCAATCTCTTAACAGCAGTCCTCCATTAACCTGTAATTCTAACAGAGAATCAAATCAAAATAAATTAGTTTTGTAAGAGATTACTTGAAGGAATGAGCCATCTGGTAATCTTGGTGGCTGACTTAGAAGTTTCTTAGAAAAAAATATCTAAAACAAATTTTTTTAAAAAGGACTTATAGGTGCATTTTGATTGAGTTCATAATAACAATAGAGCTCCATAGAGCAGGAAGTGCCTAATTCCCCTCAACAACCTAAGGGGCACATAAAAAATTCAGTCCCCTTAAGCTCACACATGAAGAAAGCATTTGCTATGTGAAAATAGCTGAGCTTTTCCCATATTATTCTTTCAAAGTATTTTTTTAGAGAAAGAAAAGGGTCATATCATGTAAGAGTCATGATTTATCTGTGAGAGTATTTTAATCCAAATGAGAACAAGAAGCCTAAGTGAGCAAGGACGCATCCTAGCATGTTCCCCAGGAGAAGACGGCTGAAACTCTGGTTAGTTAGCTCAATCCTAGCAGGATATCTCTGAGGAATAGACTCACATATGATTCCCCTGCTTTCTGCTGTCTTTACACCCTGCTGTGTATCCATTAGCCTGCTGCTCAGCATCTTTAACCAAAAAAAAAAAAACAAAAAAACAAAGAAAGAAAGAAAAAGCACCATCAAACCTTGAAGTCATTGCAATAGCAGCCTTAGGGATAAACAGAAAACCTGATGTCACAGTATCACACTGAGCTCCTCTTTGGATTATCAAACTTTGTTGTTATTGTTGTTGTATTTCCCTTCCCAACTTAAACCTCAGTGTACTTAGGGTTTCAGCGATGCACAGAGGCATTGGAAATCTATTTTACAAAAGTTTGAAAAATTTAGTTCAAAATATGGAAACTCATTTCAACTGTTTCCAAAAATATTGTAATTTCTGGAGAACTATTCCTTATAGAGGATGCTTAAGGATGTCTCTAGGCAGAGGCTGGCCAGCACAAAGCTCCTTCTATATTGAGAAGAAAAAAGTTTTAGCTAGTTTGTCTCATTAAAAATGATCCATGGGATCCCTTTAGCAGACTGGCCTCTCAATTCTAAGGATAGAATGACCTTTGATTTTCTTTCAACTTTCATCTGGAAAAATAACTTATGAATGTATGCATCATCATTATAAATGGTAATAAACACTTATAGAGAAGAATGTAGAAGGATGAAAAGCAATAATGAGTATGTGTAAAAAGCAAAAACAAAAAGCCTTGATTTGAAAACTATCAAGTGCAAGGAGGAGACCAGTTGCCCCTACAGAAGGATTTCCCAAGATGACACAGAAAAGGTCTTTTATCATCAACAATAAAAGCAAAATGCTCCTCGAATGGTTTGTTTCTCCAGTATAGATTTTAAAATCAAATAAATAAGTGAACTGCAGAATGACTTTCTATGATAGGAATGTAAAATTCACTCTCTTCCCCATAAAGAGCTTCATAATCGAAAAGCTATAGAATTTACAAAAGATAATAGAGGATCTATTTCCGGTCATTTTTTTTAAGTTTGAAAGAAAAATGAAATTTATCAGGGGAGAATTTTTATCTATTCTTATATCTCTGCATATATTCTTATATATAGATATACTCTTAGAATGAATATTGTTTTACCAATACTGATTTCCTCATAATTTGTTAGTTCTTTTGGTGGTGGTGGGGGAGGCAGGATTTATAATTTCCCAAGTGTAAATAGAGAATTCCCAGTATAGAATTTTCACTACTAATGCAGATAATCCCCTTTTCTACAATTTATAGTTTCAGGGAATTGCCTGGAACACGGAGGAGAGATTAAATTACTTGGCCAAGGTCACATAGCCAGAATATGACAGTAGAGGGATTCAACTCAGGTATCCCAAAGACTAAGCTGAGTTCTAGAGCTACTTCTTTGTCTTTACAAATTGGCTTCATGTTCTTTATATTATATATTACTTACATTAAATTTCTTCATATTCCTTTATATTATATTACATGTCTTTATCCATCTTTATTGCATTATGGCATTTCACTGTATTAACATACTAGTTTGTTCAAATATTTTTCAATTTTGGACACTTAAATGGTTAGAAATTTTGTACAATGACAAATAATTATTATTATTAAATTTAATTTCCCATGTTTACAAATTTATGCACATTCATATATGTTACTTATATATCAAAGATGAACAGCTCATACTATATAAAAGCTCTCTCTGGAATACGTATCATAGAATAACAAGTTATTATAACCTTATGCATGATTATAATCCTATGCATAATTTTATGCAGTCAACAGCATTTGGCAGGGGAGCATAGGGTAGGTTGCCCAGTACATAGGGTACCTGGTCTACAGACAGGAAGGCTCATATTCCTGAATTCAAATCTCCCTCAGACACTTACTTACTAGCTGTATGACCCTGGGCAAGTTACTTAACCCTGTTTGCCTCATTATCCTCATTTGTAAAATGAGCTGGACAAGGACTTTAGTATCTTTATAAAGAAAACTCCAAATAGGGTCACAGAAAGTCAAACATGATGGAAGTTACTGAACAAAGTAATTTAATAAGGTTGAATTAACCCTTATTTCTACCATGTTGAATAAATTAACTTTTCAATGCTAGAAATTTTCTAGGTGAAGCTTTCCCCCACATCGATGTGAAATTACCATAGGTGTCATATACAGATAGCAGTTGTCAAAGAATTAGAGTATAATAAACTAAAATAAAACTATTCCATAATCATTATTATTTTTTAAAATCAGAAGACATCTCATACTTTTAACGGAGACTAACATTATCATGATTAGCATCGCTATTTCAATATTATAGGTATAAAAAAAGATAGAAGTAAATAAGAATCTTTTTTTTACAACATTCCAATAGGCATTCAATATCATGACCATATTTATAGGACTGATCAGTGGTTTAACAAAGTTCAAATGTCTTTTTATTTAGATAAATTTCTGAATTCCTGAAAAGGGGGGGGGCATAATTCTAATTTACTTGAGGGTCACTTTTCTTATCTTTAAAATGAAGGGATAAGACTAGATAATTTCTAGCCTTTTTCTTAGTTCTGGATCTATGACCTTATGACCTTATTAAAAGTCTTTACTTATTTAATGAAACAATTCACTTCATTATATTGTTTACTGAGATGTAGTCAAAGATTACTATAGGACTTTGGGTTCAAATCTCTGCTTCAATAGTTAGTAATTGTACATAAAGCATTTTATCTTTGTGAGGTTCGGTTCCATGTCTATAAAAATGGGAATCATATTCATGCAGTCTTCCTCATGGGACTATTGTGAAGAATTTCTTTCTAAACCACAAAACACGACATAATTATGAGCTATTGTGTTGTTTTTGAAATTAAAAAAGCAATATATTTTGCCATTTCAAATAATTTAGACTTTTCTTTAAACAACAACATGTTTGCTGTTTTATGATACTTAATCTAGCCCATAGGTACAAATGTAAAACCAGTTCACATCTTATCAGATCCCAATTTTTATGATTAGAATCATCATAATATATTTTACTCCCTATAAAGGCTTTATAGAAGGGTAGAGCTCTTAGGTAAGATTTAGGACATTTCATCCTTTTTTACTTCCACTGAATCATAACTCCAAGTCTTGGTCTTGTTTTTTCTTTGTCTCACTAGTGCCTATTTATTATTTAATAAATGCTTATTGATTGACTGAATGAACCATTGTCTTTTCTTAAGTCCATTTGTAAATGTTCCAATTTTATTATTTTAGTATACTTAAAAATTGGTTTTCCTCTTTCTACCTTATTTTCCTTTTCGGATTGCAATGATTTTAACCTTAAGACTTCATTCTGAACAAAAATTTTTTCAAGATCTCCTAAGGCTTTATTTGGTTGAACAACTATCCAAAATTTCTTTAACTTAATTTTCATTTGGAGATTCAAAATTTATTGAGTTCCATAGGAAATAAGAGGTGGCATAATTATATAAAGCATTCCTATTATGTTATTGTAAAGTGTCTTCCATAATACAGTGGTAAATGTTCCCTAAAAAAATTCAGAATGAGCCTATCAGAAATCTTGACTAGTGCTATATTATTGTATTGTATTTTATTATTGCCATGTGCTTAAATATATTAAGTCATTATTGCTGTATAAGTGACTTGTCTATACTCACAGCAATACAACCATCATTATGGCTGACATCATCAGATCTTGTATCTAAGGATATTGCCAAATAGCAATTATAATAAGCCTATAATGATATTTTCTAAAAGGAGAACAAAGGATTAATTTTCTAACAAAGATCTGGCTATTCTTGTATGTAGGAGAAGAGAGGAATGACCAAAAAAAACTTGTTGATTCCTATTTGTTACAACTGTCTGCTTTGGGGAACAAATAGCATTTTGATCCAAGAGCATAATTCTGGGCTTTTCTTTTTTCTCATATATCTTATACATTTTTCTGGTATGAGATTATCCTAATCTGATGGGCCCATTCTTTTCTGCCTTTATGCAGTGGTCTAGGGGTGGTCTACAGCTAACTATATGAACATCCTTACAGAATCAAGAAATGCAAGTACAAAATTTCAACCAGTTGAATTGTTCATTCTTTGTTCTCAAAAAATACCAATAACATCAGGAAGGTGATGTCTTGACTTGCAGGTGAATTGAATTTAAGTAAGATAAACCTTCACAAAGTTATCAGCCTCACTCTCTCCTCCAGAGTCATCTGAGTCCAGTGGGAAGACATAGGTCAAGCAACTCACAGAGGAAAAAGAAGGCTAATTGAAAGGATTAGGACCATAAGATAAGGGAAGTCCCATTCCAAAAGGGCATTAAAAAAATGAGAACCAAAAAATGCTTGTAATAATGATCTTGGATGGGTATAATTATTTTTTCCTAACAAAACAGAATAAAGAAGTTTTGTTCCATCAAACCCTGAGAGTAAGTAGATATGCCAATCTAACATTTTTATCAGCGACTTGAATAAAAGCATAGAAATCTATGCTTATCAGATTTGCAGATGACAGAAAGTTGGGAAGAATGACTAATATACAGGCTGATAAGATCATGAATGAAAAGGATTTTGACAGTTTACAACACTGATTTCTTTCTATTCGATGAAATAGTTTAGGAATAAATGTAAAATCTTATCTTTGGGTTTAAAAATTAAACCATTCACATATAAGGTATAGGCTAGGCTTGGGGTGGGTGAAGGATGGTCAAGAAAGATACAATTAGTTACATACCAACCTGTCTGAAAAAAGCACAGGAGTTGTAATGGACCATGAGCTTAAAATAAAGGACTCAGCAGTCAACAAATCTATAAATCATGAATAGCAATGTAAGGTATTTGAGGACGGGGACTCGACCTTACTTTGATGTTATATCTCCAAGGTTTACTGAAATAAATGGCATAGAGAGCATTTAACATATATTTGTTGAATTAAATTTTGCATTCATTCAGGCACTTTACAAAAGATGTGCATGTGTGTATCAGTTATTTTTCAATCTTGCCCAACTCATCATGATCCCTTTGGAAATTTTCTTGGCAAAGAAACTGGAATAGTTTGCCATTTCCTTCTCTAGCTCATTTGAAAGATAAGGAAACAGTTAAGTGACTTACCTAGGTTCACATAGCCAATAAGTGTCTGAGGCCAGATTTGAATGCAGAGAATGAGACTCTCTGACTCCAGACATGGCACTCTATCCACTGTATTACCTACGTGCCCAATAATTTTATGAAAATATTGAGAAATTTATGATAATACATTTATAAAAATAATGCTCACAAAATGTTTTATATTTAAAAAGGGAAGAAACATTATGGTTTCATTATAGTATCAATAAGTTTTAAGCTCGCATCTGCAGTGATCAGTGTTCTATGCAAGACTGAGTCCCACTTGGTGCTATACTCTAAACACTTAAATGCACTCATTAATGACTTCAGGGAGAGAACAGGCTGACTATGGAGTCACTACATTATAGATTTCTTTTCTAATGGAAGTGTATATTTGGCAAAATATTCATCCTTGTATTTCATTTTTTACTTTATCTTTTCTAATTGCTAAAAGTACAGTCACAAGGAAATAAATCTATCTCCAAGGGCAATCAGCTCCCAGAATTCTTTCATATCCTATTTTTATAATATTGACAGTGAAACTCTAGTTTTTCAGGACAACTCTAACTATATGATCATATGTGCTCAATGAACTTCATCTTATAGGATCTGAATCCCAGATGATGTTGGAAAGGGCAGAACACAGGTGAACTTTCAGGTCCTCAGAATAATTCATGGCACTGATGCTTGGGGAAAAAAAATCAGCTTTTAACTTAGAAACTAGGAAGATTTGAAGATGACTAATATAAAAATGGAGTCTGAAAGACTCATCTTCCTGAATTCAAATCTGACCTCAGACACTTACCAGTGTGTCCCTGGTCACACTGCCTCAGTTTCCTCATCTGTACAATGACCTAGAGATGGAAATGGCAAACCACTCCAGTATCTTTGCCAAAAAAATCTCAAATTGGGTCATGAAGAGCTGGATACCACTAAAACAAGTGAACAAGATGAAGATAGCTAAGGGTCATCTTATAGAAAGAAATATCAAATTCCATAATGTTAATTTCAATGTCAGTTTTCTGACAGTAAAATAATACTTTAAAACATTTCCATCTGAGGACACCTTCTTGTTGTTTAGTTGTTGAGTTGTGTCTAATTCTTTGTGACCCTACGGACCGTAGTACACCAGGTCCTTTTATTCTCCAGTATTCAGGTTCATATTCATTTTTTACATGACACTATCTATCCATCTCATCCTCTGCTGTACCCTTTTCCTTTTGTTTTCAATCTTTTCCAACATCAGGATCTTTTCTAACGAATGTTGTTTTCCCATGTAGCTAAAGTATTTAATCTTAGGTATTCAAAGGATAACACCTAGATATACTAAATAAGACATTTGCATGGAAGTTATATATTGTTTGTCTGCAGAAATGTTGGAGTCTGTTCTCAGATAATTTTACAGTTAAAATTTTTATGCCTACAGTGCTATTTCTTGATCTTTCTCGATTGAATCCTCTCTCATTAATGCAAATCCTCTAGCTGATTATCTGGGAGCCCCCCTGAGGCATAAAAAAAAGGGAGAAGAAAGATAATGAGGGCTGAGCATCCCTTTGCTGGGCCACACATGAGTTTTGTCACCTGGAGAATGTGTTATTTTTCTGTATGTTTTTTTAATGGCTTTGAGGGAGCCATCTTCACCTGGGCTGCCTTCCCAATAATCTGTAGCTAGTTAGTTCATTAGCATTGTGATAATGAGCCCAAAGTCAAGGGTTCAGTTCCCATGTGGGCCTGTTAACTTTTCTTTGTTCCTTAGCCACAAATTCTATACCATCTTAATTACTCCAGCCAGAGATTCATTGTTTCTAAGAGGAACTAGATGAGAAAGAATAGAAGAATCGGTGGAATTTCAAAATCACTGCTTTTTTAAAAATGTCAACAGTATCATCTTCATACATAAAGACCAGCACATTATAATTTTTACCTATGTCAATTTTAAAGGAGCTCTCCCATGTGTATAAGAAAGGAGGTGAGATAAAACTGATGATATTGCTAAGATTCCTGATCAGTTCTCATTTGTGGATGTGAAAAAGATAAACTATGGGATTCCTTGTTCCCTCACCCCAAATAATAGCAAAGGGCTGAAAATAGGGTCAGACATATTTTTTCTGAGTTGGCAAAAATGGTTACATACTTAATACAGGATAAAAAATGGTGTCCTGTCTCTCTTGCTTTTCAGAAAAATTTTATAGCTTACTATAGTAAAAGATAGATACCTGGGACAATGTCATAGAATATAAATAGGCCTGTACTGACAGATTTGGGTGCAAACCTCTCCTTTGACACTTTTTAGCTATATGACCGTGCTCAAGACCCTTGCCCTTTCTGATCCTTACTTTCCAAACTTGTAAAATGGGTATCATAAAACCTGCTATATCTACCTCCTCAGGGTTGTTGTGAGGATCAATTGAAATAATGTATACAAAGAACTTTGCCTACGTTAGAGCAATATATGTTAGCTATTTTTATAATTATTATTAGATTAGATATTTCTAGAAATGGAAGTTCTAAGCTAAAGATACAATTAGTCTTGGTTTAGAAGCCATAAAGCATATAGTAATGCAGATACAGAGAAGAATGGTTGATTTGTTAAGGTCAATAGAGATTATTCAATCCCACTACTTTTACTATATAAATGAGAAAAAGGACCCATTGACATTAAGTGATTGGTTCAAAGTTACAATTCTGGGTTAGGTCTGACTCAGGCTATTCCCCTGGTAGCTTAAATTTGATATTAAACCAAAATGAGACAGTCAATAAGTCATCCAATCACTAACAAAAGATTTGCTTAGCCATAGCAGGAGAAGGGTATTCAATAAAGAAAAGTACTGAAGATGCCTTGAATTGATTCAAGTAAATGAAGTTTCCTTCACGAATTTACCCATCTCCCTCATTAAAACTTAGAGCTTCCTAAAGCTCATAACAACCCCTTTGGACTCAGATGGTAAGGAAATTGTATCAACAGTCTGCAACTTTTAGACTCTTGGACCACCTGAGACTTGAGAAGTTTCAGTCCCTTTTAAGGAAAAACTAGCTTAATTTTGTAGGGTGGGGAAAGGAGAGGAATTTGTCTTTTGCTTGGGAGAAGGAGTTAGGCTATTTTTTGGTATCATAGTAACATACCAAATCAGTAGCAGAACCAAAACTACTTCCCTTTGTATACCCACCACTGGGTATGTATAATATGTAAAATATGTAAAAACTCAGGTCCAGTGTACAAGACCTGAATAACATAGAATAAGAATGATTATATTTGTGAGAACTGAATTACCCCCCCCCAAAAAAAAAAAAGATTCATTAATAGAGATTCTGCAAAGACAGGGCAGCTAGATGATGAAGTGGATAGAGCATTGGGCTAGAGTCAAGAAGATTCCTTTTCATGAGTTCGAATCAGGTCTCAAACACTTATATCTGCATGACTCTGGACATGTCACTTTACCTTGTTTCTCTTAATTTCCTCATCTAAAATGATCTAGAGAATAAAATGGCAAACCACTCTAGTATCTCCACCAGGAAAATCCCAAATGGGATCACAGAGTCAGACATTACTGAAAAATGATTAAACTATAAAAAGACACATCAAGAGAAGAAAGAAGAGAGCATCCAAATGAGTAAGAATAAATGAACCCCCAGAGGGAATGAGGTATCCCAAGACTGAGACTCAATATACAATATGTCATCTTTGGGGCCCAAATAAGGAATGAGTTTTTCCTTTTGAAAGCTGGAAGTAAGGTAAGGTAGAAAGCTATGGATAGTGAATCAGGGAAAGGAATCCCAAGAACAACTATGGAAGAAAGGACCTAAACTTATAAACTCTGAATTCCATACCCTATAATTGAGAGCAGGTGAAGCAGATTCCCAAGGACTAAAACATGATAGTTCTTGCTTGTCCTAGGAAAAACAAGGGAATTAGAATTGTTAATGCTAAATTCAATCCTGGGCAAGTACCAGGAACCAGGATGAAACTCCAGGTATCTTTCAAATACATTATCCTTGGATCTACTTCTTGCTATCTATTTTTGTACCCTTACCTATTGTATAGTGCTTTGTCACTGCTCTTAAAAACACTGAAGAAGTTGGCAGTGTAGTAATCAGGGAATAGGGAAGGAAAAAGAAACAGAAAAAAAACCCTCTTTATTCTAAATAGGTCTGGAGTTAGAGAATCTAGGAATTTTGGGAAAACCGATAACGGACAATCTAGTAGGTATTGCCAGATGGCTAGGTCAAAAATAGGGTCATATGAAAATAGTGTAAATTTTGGAAGAGTTAGCAGTGGGCCCCTGATCTTTGTCTGGGGATAGAACATGCTATTATAATCCCCATCTTTCACATAGCAGCATGCATGGACATTAACTACCCTCACTTTGTGTGTGTGTAAGCCTGCCGGTAGGATGCCCAAGAAGCTGATTGGCTCCTCTTGCATGTTTCATCTTTAGTTAGTGCCATCTCTACCAATTAAGTCATGTAAAGGATGACACATTTTATTCTGAGATTCATCAAAACTCTGAATTTACACTCCATGGATTTTTTTTAATTTAAAAAGTTAATTGGTATTAATACTAGCAGGAGGGAGCATTGTCAAAAGGTGAGAGCAGTGTATCAGGAGTCAGAGCACCTAGACTGTAAAATGAGAGGGTTGGATTTAATCGTGGCGGCTAATCTTCTGGAGCAGCTAGATGCCACAGTGTATAAAGCGCTGGGTCTGAAATCAGAAAGACATCTTCCTAAATTCAAATCTGGCCTCAACTCTTACTATATGACTCGAGGTTTTTAACCTGTTGGCCTCTATTTGCTTAATATGTATTTTTAAAAATGACTGAGAAAGAACTGGCTAAACACTCCAGTATCTCTGCTAAGAAAACCCCAAACGAGGTCATGGAAAGTTGTCCACAATTGAAAAATGACTTAACAATGTCTCTTCTAAATCCATGTCGGTTCTAAATCCGTGATCCTACTGTTTAAAGAAATTAATTCTTAGAACAATTTGCTAACTTTCTCACTAATCTTTAAGTGTTATGTAATCTAGCTCTGTTTTTACTTCCTACTTAAATCTGAATCTTTTTCTAAGAGTCAGCTCCTTCCTGGGTCTAGTCCATAGGTTTCAGATCAGTTTGGCATCAGAAGCTTGTGACCTGCTTTGACCCAATAGCCACCATTTCTCTCTGTCAGAATCACAAGCCTTCTAATTAACTTATATGGCTATTAAGGTTAATTAAAAGGATGCCTTAGTATTCCCTCTATATACTCGATCCTCATGCATCCCTTCATTCCACAAATGTTTGAGTATTCTCACAGGACTAAGAGATGAATCTTTTTCCCCATAATTGTCAGAAAGCAAGAAAAAAATACAATCACACAAAATGGAAATTCCCATGATTGCCTTTTTCAATGGGATTTTTTTTCTCTTCACATGATCATTGTTTTATTCTTTGAAAAAGCTTAATCTAGATTTCCCCTCTTCTTTCTTATACACTGTATGTACCATGTATCATTTGATATGAAATTTACATGCACAAAAATTCCTTGTGGATAATAAGGTATTTATGTTATTCTGAAATTTGTCAAAATTCTGAATTTATATTCCATACTTTTTTATTTAAAAAAATTAATGGGTATTAATTAATTAATGCCAGGCTTTTTGTGAATGACATTCTATTACATCAAACTCCCAGACATTGTAGAACCTCATATAAGATATCGGCTCATAGGAGTTTGACCCAGTGGTATAGATAAGAAAAACATAGGGGATGAGGAAATTTTATTTCTCAGATCATGACCTGCAGCTATTGGACAGACGATAGAACTGGTCCATCATTAAGTATATCTGAGATATGAGTTGGGACTATAATTAATTAGTCAGGAGAAAGAGAGCATGATAAAATACTCTCAGGAAATTGTAAGTTCCTTAAAGGACCTTAGACATCTTCCAAAAGTAAAGGGAGAGCTGGCACCTTGTTATGCCAATCTTCTACCAGTATTGTTATATGATTGTGGCTCATGGAACGCTGCAGTTTTTAAGAAATTAAAAATGAAGAAATTTTTTTTCCATGAGGAAAGAAGTGTTGGGAATGAACAACTGTAACATGAGCCCGGCAGGTAGCAAGAGCAAGAGATCACAGATAGACATAGAAAAGAGTGTTTCCTTAAAGTCTTCTTAGCGTCAGGAGAAAGCAAGAAAGGCCTCCGGAATGGGTAATTACCCTGTAATGAACTTACAGGTGCAAATGGACAGAAGTCCTATAGGATGAATAGGCCTAAATGAATGGATTAAGGAGATTACTGAAATTATAGATACATTGGAGTATTTGTGTCTTCTTAGCAACCATTATAACATAGGATTCAATATATTCTGGGCATCTAAGGAACTAAGTGTAGAGAGCATAGAGCTCAGAATCAGGAGGGTCTGAATTTGAATCTTGCCTCAGAAATTTACTAACTGTGTGATCCTAAACTAGGATTTAACCTCTTTGTGGTTCCATTTCTTCACCTGAAAAATATAACAGCAACAACTATTTCACAGGATTGTTATGAGATTCAAATGAATTATCATATTTAAGGAGTTTTACAAACTTTAAAGTGCTCTATATATGCCAGCTATTGTTATTATTATACTTATTATTGATATAAGGCTTAGAAGTAATCTCACTTTATGACAGAAATCGTTTTCTAAAAGGTTTTAAATATCTCTTTTCAAATTAAATTTAAACAGAAAGTTTTGTAATTTTTAAAAATAAAAGTTATAGTATATAAATTGGAATATTATAGGGTAGAAGTAGGTATGAGGTGGAAACATATCATAACTAACATTCTCTAATTAAATTTTCTTAGTCTTGGCTTCCTGGGAGCAAAAGAAACTGCTTTTCCTTAAGTTTTATTAATATTAGAATCTATGGGAGCTATCCTCCAATCCCCATCCTTTCCTCATACATAGGGGGGGAAGGAGAGGGAAAATAAAGGGAAAGTTTTAATAAGACATACAAAATAAAAGTTCCTGATTTTCTGAGAAAAGACCCAGAGGGATAGCTTGCTGTTATGCTTTGGATGGATGTTGGAAAATACCACAGGGAGTCCTACCTGTATTTATGACAAGTGTGTGTATCCTTGACAGTGAGACATTATTTTCCTATGTGTTTCTGGAAAAGTCTGATTGACATGACCAATGATAGCTCAGCTTCCCTTTTCTCATCAATGTGGATGACATGTTATAGACTGAAGCTGCATGAGCTGCCTTCTAGTTAACTGACAGTTTCATTTCCTGCTAAGCCTGAGGAATCTTGGGGAGAAAAGGAAGGAGAACCAAAGTGGGGGTTGGGGGAAGAAATCCCGAAGGAAGGTATCAGATATTATCCAACTGTTGCAAGAGAACTTGAAAGTGCCTGAAGATCAGGTTGAGTCACTCAAATGACAGAAATGCAAATAAGAGCATTATCATCATTATTTCTATTCATATTTAGCATTTCTATAGCACTTATATTTCCAGATTACACTGAAATAAGTTTTCTTCCATTGTTTCGGTCCCATTGCCTTGTGGCATATGTTAGTATGACAGTCTTTTTGGGGATTTTAGCCTTAAAATTCACAGTTTTTGAGGGCAAAGAAACCTGGAAGCTACTGGAATTCCAGCTAAATTAAAAGTAGATTTTTTTCCCCTCAAATCTTAAAACAGAATAACATCAAAAGTCTTACTTTGGTAAAAAGGAAAGTCAAGATGTGAGGAATCTGGATAGAACATTTCTATAACAAAAGTATGATAACTTTAGAAGACTCTTTTCTTTTTATAAGTCATCTCACAAGCATTAATTAAGCTTTTATTAAGTGTCAGAGACTGTGCTAAGTAATTACCAGGGTTACAGCAAAAGGCAAAAATATAATTCTAGTTTCCCTGGTTTCCTTCAAGATTCAACTCAAAGCTTTGCACTTATTCAAATCAAGAGACCTTTCTCAGTTTTCCTCCCATCTTAATGACTTCTCTTTGGGATTACCTCCCATTTACACTAGGTTTTTTTTTATCATTATTATTATTTATACTTTCAGTTTCACATTTTCTCCCTCCTTCTACCCCTCCCTCATCCTTTGAGAAGGCAAGAAATAATGCTACCCATTATACAATACAGTCATGAAAACTAATTTCTGCATTGGCCTACATTGTATAAATTCTTGTATGTACATACCTGTTTTCATGTGGTCTCCTCAATTAAAGTGAGCTTCTGAAGAACAGGAATTGTACTTCTGCCATTCTTTGCACAGACCTCAGCATAGTACCTAACACATATTAGGCACTTAGGCTTGTCAGAGGGCAGCTATGTGGTGCAGTGGATAGAGTGCTAAGCCACTCATCTTCTTGAGTTCAAATCTAGCCTCAGATGCTAATGACCTTGGGCAAGCCACACATTTCCTTTTTATAAAATGAGCTAGAAAAAGAAAGGGCAAAGCATTCCAGGATCTTTGCCCAGAAAACCCCAAATGGAATCACAAAGAGCTATCATTGGTCATGTCAATCAGACTTTTCCAGAAACACATAGCAAAATCACAAATGGAATCATGACTGAAATGACTCAGAAACAATAGTGTTTATGAACAGACAAGTCTAAGACACAGTATCTCTCCATGCAGAAAAGCTGGGAAGCCTTCTTACAGGAGAATTGAGAGCTTTCAGGAAAGTGTCTGAGTGAAACACACGATAAAGCACAAGTAGTCATTGCATAAGTGGTTCTATTTGGCTGATGTGTTAAGGAGGCGGCTCTTTGTGGAGAATTCAAATAGGCTTGTAACCTTCAACTACTACATTTGCCTAGGCATTCTTGTAGTTCAGCAGTCAGTGATGAGAATGGAGACTATGACCTTGTACGTTCTAAAGGTCAAGAGGTTTCCTATGTGGCCCCTCATTCCAGAGTTCATCTCTGTGGCCAGCACTGACCTAGTGCTCTGAGGAGCGAGGAGTAACATTCAGGGCTCCAGCTCAGTGGTAGCCGAGATATAACAGTCCTGCCGCATTTGTTCATGAACTTGATGAGTAGGACTAATGCTATATAAGAAATGAGTTGAATTTCAAGCCTATTTTGAGCCAGAGAGTAAGGTGATATAGAAGAGAGTATGTCGTCAAGCACTGGAAGAGGGTAAATGATTGAATATTTGTTCTTGTACTATCTTGTAAAACCTATTAAATGGTTAAATGGAAAGAGATACAATCAGTCAGTCAGTTTTTATTAAGTGCCTACTATGTGCCAGGCACTGAGCTAAGCACAGGGGATTCAAAAAAGAAGCAAAATTTAGTCCCTGCCAGGAAACAGCATGCAAATGTATACAAAGTAAGCTACATAGGGATAAATAGGAAATAATTAAGAGGGAAGACACTAAACTTAAAAGGGGTTGGGGAAAATTTTTTATAGAATATGAAAGTTTTAGTTGGGACTTAAAGAAATCCAGAATACTCAGTAATTTGAGGATAGAAAGAGAGCATTCTGGGAAAGAGAGGACAGACAACCAGAGAGAATGGCAGGAGCCAGTAAATGGAATATCTTGCCCATTGAACAACTAGTAGGTTAGAGTCATTGGATTGAAAAGTATGTGTCAGAGAGTGAGATGTAAGCCTGGAAACATAGGAAGCTGGGTTATGAAGAGCATTTAATGTCAAATAGAGCATTTTGTGTTGATTCTGGAGAAAAAAGAAATAATAGTTTATTTACATGGTCAGACCTGCACCTTAGGAAAATTATTCCAGTGGTTAAATGAAGGATGGATTGGAGTGGGCAGAGACTTGGAACAGGCCCTCTAGCAAATAAAGGAAACACAAACAGTTGGAGGCTTGAACTAATGTCAGACAAGAGTGAGGGTACACACAAAGGGGGCAAAGTAGCAGCCCATCCTGAAAAAGTAGGGCCAGAACATACCACTAGCCTGGTATTTCTAGCCACATCTGTTTCATTCCTGATTGTTTCAAGCCAGATTGATCTAATACTGCTGATGGCCAGATACATCATTTCATTTGAAGTTATGCTTCAGTAGGCCCTCAGAGTGTTTCTTCTGCTGACCCAGTTGGTAAATGAATCCCACTTCAGCTTTCCATACTGCAACGACTTTTGTCTGTTGCTCACATCAATTCGCCCCATGTGGACACTTAGCACAGCAGGACTGTAGGGAACATGGCTTTGATGCTGGGTAGGGATTCTTTTTTTTTTTTTTTTGTCTTTGCCTGTAGCCAAAACTCAATAAATGTTTGTTGAATTGAATTGAGGTGAATTGAATTGAATTAAATTGCCTTTATCTTGATGCTTCATGGTCCACACTTCAAACACCTGGAGCAGACTGGGAATAGCTCAAAACTCAATATTACATAATTCAACCAAGCAAGAATTCATGCTGAAATTCTGCCAGCCATAGTCCCTTAAAAAGTTTCACATCTTGGGCAGCTAGTTGGTGCAGTGGGTAGAGCACCAGCCCTGAAGTCAGGAGGACCTGAGTTCAAACAGATACTCAGATACTTTTTAACACTTCCTAGCTGTGTGACCCTGCCCAAGTCACTTAACCCCAATTGCCTCAAGGGAAAAAAGTTTCACATCTTCAACTATTAGCTATCTCAAAATGAATATTCCCTAGATATCTTAAACTATTTCCCAAACTGAACTCATTGTCTTTCCCCACAAATCCCTCCATTCTACCTAATCCTCTAGATACTTTTAAGCACACCACCATCCTCCCAGCCACCCAGGCTAACAAGCGAGGCCCCCCCTTCACACCTCCCTCATTCCCTCTCATCTCCCCAACTCCAATCAGTGTTGAATCCCTTCTTTTTTTACTTTAATAACATCTCTTCCACAATCTCCTGTACTCTTCTGGCCTTGTAATTAACCAATGTAGGCCCTCATTACCTCATGTCTGGACTCTTATAAATAATCCAGACTGCCTGGTTTCCCTGGCTCATCCCTTCCCACTGAAATTCATCCTCCATTCGTCACTAAAGTGATTTTTCTAATGCTCAATTCTGTCTCTACTGTCTATTTCATAAACTCTACTATCTCTCTGTTGCATTCATGATCAGATATAAAATCCTGTTTATCTTTTAAAAACCCTTCATAAATTAGCTGCTTCCTCCCTTCCAATCTTACTATATCTTAGCCAGGTCCTTCCCCATGGAGCTTTGATCCATGTGACACTGGCCTTGCTGTTCCTTGCACAGGGTGGGTATTCCTCATGCCTGAAATTATGTCCTTTCTCATCTCCTCTTAGATTCCCTGAATTCCTTTGAGTGTCAGCTGGTCCCACCTTCTGCAAGAAGCCTATCCCAGTCATTAATCTTAATGCCTTCTTGCATTAGATTGTAAACTTATTGAAAGCAGGGACTATGTTTGTTTTTTTTTTTTTTTTTGGTTTGTAGGTTTTGTTTTTTGTTTTTTGTTTTTTTTGGGGGGTTTTTTGCCTTCCTTTGTATTCTCAGAATTTAGCACAATTCCTGGCACATAGTAGGTTCTAAACAAATGCTTATTAGCTGACTCTGCAACCTTGGATAAATTATATAATCTCTTAGGACCTCAGTTTCTTCATTTGTAAAATGAGAGAATTCTAACAGATATAGAAGGTACCTTTCAATTCTTAATCTCTGATCCTTGGATCATTTATATCTACCTCTGGACCCATTTGTGTCAACCTCTACAAACAGTAAGCACTTAATAAATGCTTAATTAATTAATTAATTAATTAATTAATTAATGATTTTTACTGTTGACCAGTCATGTCAAGAGTCTTTGTGTTTTCTTGACAAAGATACTGGAGTGGATTGCCATTTTCTTCCAGGGCTCCTTTTACAGATGAGGAAACCAAAGTAAGCATGATTAAGTGACGTGTCCAGAGACACACAGCTAGTAAAGTGTCTGAGATTAGATTTTAATTCAGGCCTTCCTGACTCTAAGCCAAGCACTCCATCCACTGTGCCACCTAACTGCCCCCAATAAATGTTTATTGATTTGAATTGAATTGCTACCACCTTCCAATCTAAGGAACATTGGTCATTTTAATACATAAGCATATGCTTTGTAATTTAAGAATAATAAAATGTTAAATCTGGAAAGAACACATTTTTATAAAATCCTATTTATGAATGCTTTGGAAGGCCAGAGAAGCCTTCGGGATTGTTTAGTACTATCTTCTAATTTTATAGATGAAGAAACTGAGACCCAGAAAAATCAAATTTAAAGTTCTATAACAAGGCAGAGGTAAGACTGACTCCTATTCCAATGCCCTTGTCACACCCTTCTGTAATGCATTTAAAGCAGGTAATTATATATATATATATATATATATATATATATATATATATATATATATATGACATATGTGTTATATATATATATGACATATGTGTTATATATATACATACATAAAATTTTACATTATCATATATATAAAATTACTTATGCACATACATGTATATACACATATTACTGTATACAAATGTGCATGTATTTGTATATGTACACACTTACATAGACATCTAAACAAGAATAAAACAGAATTAGTAAAATAGCATGCTTAGGATTGTAGTGTAAACCAAGATACTACCAAGAACAAGGAAAATAGAATGAAAAGTCAGCAAATAAGGTAGAAAAGATAGTCCTGGGAGGAACAGAGGAACTGTACAACCCAGCCCAAAGAAGATAAATGGATAATTTAACAGCCATTCAGTTTTTAAGAAAGACAAAGAACAAGCTACATTGCATCAGAAAAGGACTAGAAATGATGATGGATGGAACACTTCAAATAAATGTTGAACACAACAGAACCACGGTTGCCTGCAGAATTCCCAGCTGACGGTAAATTTGAGGAACTAAATAAGGATATGAGACTGATATGGATTGAAGAGTTTTTCAAAATCTATTTAATGGCCAGGCGGGGGGTATTGATCGCTATTTACTGGAAATGTTGACTAGAAATAAGGCAGTCAACTTACATTTTGCATTTATATATATATATATATATACTTACACACTTACAGTTAGTTATATATAGATACATATATGTATATACACAATGAGATATGATATACAAGCATGAGTTATATGTCAGAGCTATATTGTACACTAGTAGAAAAATTAGGCCCATAACAAATCATTTCAGGATTTATAAAATATACCTATGATTTTCTTTTCTCTCCTGGAAACCTTCAATCAGGCAATAGCATCCAGCAACTCAAACATAATAGCAAAAGGATTTTTTCTAGAAGATTGACATTCTATAAGAATACACCTTCCCTTACATAAGTCCATTTTACTATCATTGGTCTCAGTTTGTTCATTTGTAAAATGAAATCAAATGGATTTCCCATGAAATGAGATTAAACTTCTAGATTTAGTATTGTTTGATCTATGATTTTCAGCAGAGTTGTCCTTTGCTTGTTAAAAGGAAGTAAAATTTGAATGTTCAAAAGTTATATTACAGTTATCCAGCATTTCTGAAAATGAAAGTTAGCTTATAGCTAATTTCTGTATTTGATTTTTCTGTTTTGCACTGTATTTCAAAAATGAAAGAGAAATTGCCAATATTGTGGTACCAAAAAAAAAAAAAAAAAAAAACCCTTCTAGAATGCTAACTTTGAGAAATTTTTGATAAGTATTTAGTATCCTAAAAAGAATTTCATTTATTAATTCAATACTCATCTATTAAGAACCTTGTACTTGTAATACACTGTTAGGCTCTAAGAGAAATGATACGACACATTTCCCTAGAAAAGTTTTGGTTGTTGTTCAGTCATCATTCAGTCATGTCTGACTCTTTGTGACTCCATCTGGGATTTTCTTAGCAAAGATACTAGAATACTTTGCCATTTCCTTCTCCAGGTCATTTTTCAGATGAAGAAAGTGAGGCAAACAGGACTAAGTTGCTCAGAGTCACTGGAACTCAGATCTTCCTGACTCCAGGCTCACTGTGTCATTTAGATATTCCACATTTCACTCTAAGTGCTTTGCAATCAGAGATTGTTTAATTCTTTGCACTTCTATTCTCAGCACTTAATAAATGTTTGATGGTGGGTTGATGTCTTCAACATATGTAACTAATCAGGAATTTTAAAGAAGAAAAAGAATAAAAGATATTGAAAAATTGAAATGTAGGGCAGCTAGATGGCACAGTGGTTAGAGAACCAGCCCTGAAGTCAGAAGTACCTGAGTTCAAATCTCATCTCAAACACTTAACACTTCCTAGCTATGTGACTCTGAGCAAGTCACTTAACCCCAACTGCCTTAGGGGGAAAAAAAGAAAAGAAATTGAAACATAGGAAAAGAATATGGGACAGTGATATGGTGAGATCAAAGGATGACAGGTAGACAGCTGGAAGGTTCCATATGCACTCTTGAGATATCAGAAAAAAGCAAAGAATGCTTTGAGCCTATTGAGCAGATCTCTTGGTGGGACATGGACAAGAGTTCCCCAGGATGGGTGGGTTGCAATCTACATTACTGCACTCAAATCACAGATCTACTTAAATATTTAAGTATCATTAAGTCATATTTGGCCCTTAAGGTGCATTAGTTTTTGTGTTTTTTTTTTAAAAAATTGATGGCCACATCTTGCGATATCTACTCTTCAAAACAACCAAAGAGAGGAAGAAAAGCAATTGCATTAATGAACTTCCCAATGCTATGCTCTGATGGAAGGAATAGGGTTGCTTATAGATTTTCTTATTAAGATTTGCATAGATGTTTTTATCTATTATCTATTATCTGCTATCTATTATCAACATCATGTAATCCTAAAAGCTTAAAACTAGAATTTGGTTCACTATTCCAGATATAGATAAGATCACACCCAAAGCATCTCTAGTTGTTTCTTCCATTAAAGATCTGTATATGCAGGTGCATAAACTCTACTTGTTCTTAGAAATTCTTAGAAGTTTGTGCATTTTCTCTCTGCCCTTTACAATATTTAACAAAGGAAATCAGACTTTTAGAGAAAATGAGCTTGGAAACAAGGGAGGAAATATCTTGTCAAAATAATTTGACATATCCTTCCCCTTCCCTTCCTCTCCTCCCATGCCCCCAATCAGTGATTTCTTTTCTATCCCTTAAAGGTTATCAGACAGAGATCCTGACACATTTAAAGCCAATTTGGGAGGATGTTATTATCATTTCTGGATTAGAAGCTCCTCCGTGAAGCACCTAGATGACACAGTGGATAAAACTCAGGGCTAGAAGTCAAGAAGATCTGAGTTCCAGTTTAGCCTCAAACACATGCCAGCAAAGTAACTCTGGGCAAGTCACAACCCCAATTACTTCACTTTTCTCATCTGCAAAATGAGCTGGAGAAAGAAATGGCAAACTACTCCAGTATCTTTGCCAAGAAAACCCCTCAAATGGGGTTGTGACAAGTAAGACACGACTGAAAACAACTGAACAACAAGATACAACTTTATTGCTTTTCCAATTTTGTTCTCTTTAATATTTCTACTTCCCCTATCTGGAACTGGGATGTTAAAGATCTACTATGGTGATTCTACTGTCTTTTATTGAGAAAATAATTTGTTATACTAATTTTTACAGATTTTTTTCTGTTTTTTTCTTTTGACTTTCTACTTTTTTTGCTGAGCAAGACTATAAAATCTTTTAAAATATCTTAGAAGGGATAATTATCAATTGTGAGCAATATCATCTTATGAAGCAATGGAGGGTAAAATCAATTTAAAGAAAACTTGTCAAGACATTCAGCTAAACAAAGTCACCCCAACGGTATTTAAAGCATAATGATAGGTCCTAGAAATAAGGAATTTCTAAGCAGGAGAACAAGTTAAAATCTCTTGAAAGCCTTTTACGGTGATTTTGCATTGGTATGATTACAAAAAAAAAAAACTTAACAATTTTACCCTCATTATTATATTGTCTCATACCCAAACTGCCCAAGAAAAGCCTTTTCCCTCAAGAAATTATAAAAGAGTATTCCAGAACTGTCCTTGTTTAATTCTCATAAACTAAATTTGGCCATGATTTAAACAAAGATGTGAACATTGTCCCATTTTACTAGTTGTCATCTAAAGGTATTCATTCAAGAATTAAACTTGCAAGGGAAACATTTTCTGCATATTTAAAGAACCAACAAAATGGTGCTGACCAACTAAAATCAGCCCAGTACTTCCCAAGAAACTTAAGGTTATGGAGAGTTAGGTGTAGAGAGCAGGATCTTGATAAGATGTTAGCATTTCAATTCCACTAAACAAAAATTGCAGGCAACCAATACTTGTATGGCGTCCCATTCATCAAAGGCTGTGGCTTCTGGGTCAGTAAACATTACTCCCAAATCAGAAGTTGGCTGTCCAACCAAAATGATGGATTAGTGCCCACCCAGTCAGTTTTGAAAGCTCCACAAACAGGATGATATAAGACACTGTATGAGAGGTGCTCATTAATAAAAGGATACTACTGTGCTGATCCTATTTGTTTAGAATAGTTTTAAACCTGTCTACAATTTGCCAATTAGGCTATTGTCTTCTTAGTTTTTCAGATCTGAATGGAATAAATGAGATTGCACTAAAGGACTAATAAAATCCAGCCAAATTATTTGGGAAGTGATTTTGGCTGATTAGCAACTCCTCTTACTGATAATCAACCCTATCTTATTATTAAGGGCTTATTACTTATTATTAAGTAATTATTATTACTATTTGGAAACACCAGTGAACAAAAGCACTTTGTCCTTATGATGATTGTTGTTAAGGTGGTGTAAAATGGCCATAACAACATGATTGAATCCCTTGGCATCTCATTTGGATGAGTTGTATTTGCTTCAGATTATCCTCCAAATGTAAGTTTAGATTTTAGAAATGAGTAGATTGAAATCTCCCCTTTAGTAGACTGATGCTTCCTTTTTTTTTTTTTTTTAAGAATTCTGAATTTTAATAACCTTTGCCATTACTCCAAAGTTCCCTACAAGGAAAGATACATTACTCTCTGTGTATAAATATATATGTATGTATACATCTATGTGTACATGTGTATATCCATATGTAAATACACACACATACAAAACATAAATAATGTTTATTTCTTCAGAAGAAATTTGTCCTAACTTATTATTCATTTTTCAGTTATGTCTAACTCTTTGTGATCCTTTTTGAGGTTTTCTTGGCAAGCCACAATCATCAGATAAATTCACTATTATAATTGTAATCTTAGAAAAGTTAATTTTTTGTCTAACAGTTATTAATTCAATATTTTGAAAGATTTGTTATTTAATCAGAATGGGAACTCCCTCCACTAAAATAAGAACTTCTCCAATGCCTTAGAAAAAAGAAAATATCTCTTGTTTTAAAATCTTAAAGTTCAGATAGAGAGTTCACTGTGGGGCCTTTACTCAAAACTTTTCAAGTATTTTAAAACCTGGAAGTTTATTTTTTTTATTAGCATAGCCTTTGGGAATCCAGAGAATGCCCATCACACAGTGACATGCAGAACATCTCCATTTGGGTAATCTCTTGGTATCTTAATTTCAACATGTACCAACATGGAACTCATTTTCTTTCAGATTTAGACCTCTTCCAAATTTCCCCATTTCTGAAGAAGGTTAACCCTATGTTAAGAGTCACCCAGCTTCACAACATGGGAGTCATCCTCCATTCTACCATAATCTTGAAATTGTCACATTTTATATCTTCCTCAACATCTTTCTGTTTCCAGTCTTCACTTCACTAAACCATGCTCTACAGCAGAGGTGTAAACCATTTGGCGCAGATTCAAATGAGGTTAAAATATTATTGGGAAATGTCTAAAAAAATAGATTAAAAATATAATCAAACATAATAACATTACATTTCTAAACTAAGTCAATATGTAGCCCATAGGAATTTTGAATTACTAAAAAATAAAGAACTTCTTGGGTTATTATGCCTGGTGATTACCCAGAAAATCATTTTTATATCAATTCTGAAGTAGCTCCAACAAACATAAGTGGCCTCATGCAAAACTGAAATATTGTGATACCTAAAGAAATACTCCAAAAATAAATGTCTTCTGTAGAAAAATCTGATGATAGTGATGTCTCATTTTGTTTTATGCATATGGATATGTAAACATATACAAAGTTGTTTTTAAATTTTTTATTCATTTTGAACTTAAATACAAAAAGACAAAAAAAGTCCATGTTCACTGCACAATATAAAAAGACTTCAATATAAAACCATGAATTTCCACTTCATACTGTTTACTTTCTTTGAAAAATTATGTAATAAATACTAGACACAATTTTTAAAAGCTACATTGCTTTTGTATGTGTGTTTCCTTCTAAGTTTTTGTGTTTCCTTTTTTATTTTTCTACATAAATTACAGGGAAGCTACAACTACTGTCTTTTTGCTCAATAGAATACAAATTATTCTTTGCTACTTTATTTTGAGAAGGGTTGTAAAACTGCTGGAAGCCTGTTAGGGTAGTTAATAGATATTCTTTAACAATTCAATGCAAATTAATTTTTTATATAACCTTGAGCTTCAAAGGGCAGAAATCTGGGGAAGGAGAGGAATACCAACAGGAGAGCTCTGTTTCCTGATTCCCAAATAGTTGCAATACTGAAAAGAGGACTGATTTTGGAATCAGAGGACATGAATTCAAATCTTGACTCTTGGGACCTTGAGTAAGTTGTCAATGTTCCCAGGTGCTTATTTCTTGTCAGATAAAATGGGTTATCCTAAGGGCCTTTCTTGAGATATGATCCCATGAACTACAGAATCATGCCAGCCATAGTCAAGCCCACCTGCTAGCCTATCACCAAACTCCTCACCCTATACCCCTGCCCAATGGAACAACAAGATTGTACTGAAAACCATAATGTATAGATGTGTACATATGTGTATATTGTTGTTTATAATGAATATAGCTTGTTTGCATATATTAGTTTCTATGTTATCTCCCCCCATTAGATTGCAAACTCCTTAAGGGCAAAGTCTATCTTTTGTCTTCTTTTGTATCTCCAGCTCTTAAAACAGTCCCTGGCACATAGTAGACATTTAATAAATGTTTAATGATTAATAAGACTTAAATTTAGAGCATGTATGAAAATTCTTTTTCCAAAAATCCCAAGGGCATCTTTTTGATTTCTATATTAAATCTATCTTGGGTAAAAAAAATAAAAGTTTCTAATGATAAAATGGATTTTTGAAAATGATCTTCTTCAATAGAGATATTACTATAGATGAAACTGTCTTTGGTGTTGCTTGAATGCTTTTTTTTCACCTTTTCTGACTTCATTATCAAGGAAATTTGGGGGGCATTCCATCCTTTTAATGCTTATCTTTAGCCGTTGCCCCCAACCATTCACACACTTGATAGCTATCCTTCCACAATGCAAAATAATTGTAATTCATACTCAGAAAGGAGAAATCAGCTATGATTTTCTTCATGAATTGTCCAAAAATGAATGATTAGGTGATAGAACTAGAAAGCAGAGTGTGGACCATTTTGTCAATGTCATTTACTTACTACCTCTTCTTATCAGTCACCTGAAGGAAGAAGGCAAAAAAGATAGCATGGCTATGGATCTACTTATCTGAGAGGTTCTAGAAAACATTTTACCCTTACTAAACATTAAGCAAAGTTTAGATTGTTGCTATACATTATTGGATATGCTATAGAAGATATTCTTGTTCAGATAGGCAGGTCTCCTTGTTCAGGGTTTAACTTAATGACTCCAAGGTTCTTTTGCTCAGGTATTCTGTGAGAGTGCAATTGAACATCCTTCCTTCCTTCCTTTCAACTGACTAACATGAATTGTAATTATCTATACTACAAATTAATCATTAAGTGGAATTTAGATGGTGTGTTTTGCATGATTTTATAGTAAATCATATTGATAATTAGGTTGGTAAACTTTGATTCTTCTAAAAAAAATATGCTGCTTCCAAAAACCCATTTGGATGAATTTCAAACCTAATTCTACATTTCATCACATATTTGATCCGTTTTTAGAACTAAATTAATTTTTTCATCTACAATGTGCTGTATCTTTTATCTTTGTTTTTGATTACTTCCCTAGGGGAGAAAAACAAAACAATGAGTTTTTCTAGTAACCCTGAAGAAATAATTCAATTATAGAAAGCCAGAAAGGCTTCTGCTTTGACTTTTAAAAGAAAAATGCCAACTCAGCTAATTTCTGATTATAAAACCCTTCTTATTAGAAATGCTATAAGGCATTAAGATACAGTTGGATGTTTTTCGACCTCAAAGGTAAATGTATTTTGAGTCTGGTAGACTTTCCCACAACCCTTCCCCCTCCCTACTTTTCCCCCAACAGGGTGCAATAGCTCTGGCATTTTCTGTGTGTCTAATGAACTTGCCTTTCTCTTTGTTTACTTCCTTGTTTCTACATCAGCATCATCCATCATGTCAGGAAAGTCCCAAGAATAAGGTTTGTAGTCAATTGTGGCTTCCTAACCAAATGATGAGCATAGCACTGGGCCAGATTCAGGCCTGAATCATGAATGAAAAACTGAATTGAGGGGAAATTCTTACTTTTGGCAGCTTTTGAGCCCCAGACAATGGCTGGGTAATTTTATTTCTTTGCTAGTGAAAGGGAGGAAAGAAGGGAAGAAGTGGAAAGACAAAAAAAGACAATAACTTTAGTGTTGGGGGATAACTGTATTTTGTTTTACTTTTCACATTTGTGCTATATTTTAAAGCAGAGAACCAGAATGATAATATTTTAACCACTGTTGAATCTCAGGTTCCTTCTTTCTTGCCCAGAAAAATGTAAAATAGGGAAAGAATTAAGATTAAATTCTAAATTCCCACTCTTTATCTCTATTCTTTCTTCTTACAAGGTTTCCTTCTAGCTTAAATCTTTAGTGAATATGAAAATACAGTCTGAGATATTCAGATTGCTTTGTTCATCTTTAGGGCATTAAACAATCATTTCCATTTGTGTTAGTTGTCATCATTCCCATGAGTCTTCCTAATCATTCTGTTTTTTCTGACTGTTCACCTAACTTCCATTCAGTACCAACTCAGAAAGAGAAAGAACCTTTCTTGATAGGAACTGCTATTGGACTTCAGCCCAGAACAACCATCCTATCTAGTGTATGTAGTAGCTATTTTCTTGGTACTAGGAATGCTTTTTTTCCTCCCTATCTCTTACAATTTTACTTAGACCTTTATTTCTTCAATAAATCATACCAGACTTCTGTTCTTTTTTCTATCTATTACCAATCTTAAATTTATTCTAGCTAGCATTATACTCAACAGATCTTGGTTCCAATTTTTATGAAAAAAAATCTTAAATGGTTACTATAAAATTGATAACAGCATTGTTAAAGAAGGTTTACAGTTACAATTTTTGGTTAAACTAATGAGCTGTGTGATTCAGCCATGTTTCTGGATCCCTGACCATATCAGTGGCTTACAGGCAGCCTTTCTCTGATGAGCTAAAGATTATGGTTTGAAACTTTACATTGCTGTCTGCTGCCAGACCTGCTGATATACCCCAATATGTTTAATGTCTGACTTCTTTCAGGACTGGCATAAATTTCTTATGTAGACTGAACAAGTAATTACCTATTTGTAATTTCAGGGGCATGAGGAAGGCCTTCTGCCCTCACAAAATAATTCTCCTACTAGACTCTTCCTGATACATGGAATTCCGATAAAAGAGATTCTTGCCTTTTTTGGACCTTAAAGTGCTATAAAAATGTTAGGTTTGATTATCATCCTCATCCTCATCATTAGTCTAGGATAAAATACAGAATTTTCAACCTGATATATAAAGACTTCCACAATCTGACTCACCTTTCCTTCCAGTTTTATTTCATATTGCTCTCTCTCATGTAATCTTATGTTCCAGTTAAGCTGCCATTAGTTGTTTACTGGGAATAACAGTCTATCTCCTACATTAATGCTTTTGCTAAAGTTGTCTTTTATATCTATAATACACTCACTAGTTGCCTTTGCCACATAGCATTTTTATCTTCTTTCAGAGTCCATGCCTGTCCCATGTCTGCCGTAAGGCTTTTCCTGATTTTCTATTATTAGCACTTTCTCCTTCTTGTAATCACTTTGCAATTATTTTGTATATACTGTATTTGCTCTCTTGTGCACATGATGTACTCCCATAGAAGAATGAAAGGTCCTTGAAGACCAAGCTCTTTTCCTGTCTTTGTAACCCCATTGTCAAGCAACCAACTTCTTAAACTGTAGTTCACAACCCCATATGGGGTCTCACATTGAATGTAGGAGTTATAAAATTATGACTTATTATCAATGTTTGATTTGTATTTTACATTTCTACATCTGTTTTATGTATCTATATATCAGGGGTCATGTAAAAATTTCTCAAATGAAAATGGGTCATGAGTAGAAAAAGCTTAAGTTTAAAGAGAAAGAAAATAAGGAAGTACTCTTCCAAAGGGAGAGACAAAGAGACAAGATAAAACTAAAGAAATTTGTTTGGGGGAAAACCAAATAAATTAAAACAGTTTTAGGAATAAATTGACATGTTAACCTTCTTCATGATCTTCTTTACTTTTAAAATTTTATTGAATCAAGTACCAGTCCCTAACTCTATCTAAAAAGAAGTTAGGTGAGTCCAATATGACTTGCTCTTAATGAATCCATGTCAGCAAATTTCTAGAGTACAATACTAAAGAGAAAGTTTGTGAGCATCCAGATGGACTTTACTATGGCACTAACTAAATTCAAAGTTAGAGTTATAAGCAAGGTCAATAAATCTAGAAGATGTTATAGATCGATGCTTTTCCCAAGACAAACATGTAAGAAAAGTAATTATATCTATTTTGTGATTTTTCAAGTGTCCCATTTCAAGATCAATTCACCTAAAGACTTTTCTAAGAAAAACATCACTTCATATCTTCCTAATCACATAAGACAATCAGAGAGACAGAAGGAAATTTTGAGATCATCCAGTCTAATCACTTCATTTTGCCAGTGAGAAGAGTGGGACCAGCTTGGTCAAGAACAAATAAGTAGGAAACATAGAGCAGGGATTTAAACTCAGATCCTTTGGTTGTAAACACAGTCAGTGATTTGGCCTCTTTTGGCAGGTTTTGAGATTTACAGGTAAAAGACAAAATAAACTAACTAACAGAAACAATTCTATCTAAGAGTAGCTCCACGTCATATTTTCTAAGGGCTAAAATCAAAGTAGGGAAAATCTGACTTCAAATCCAAACTCTTGACACTTACCTGGCCAATTACTTAATTTCTGTCAGCCTCAGTTTCCTTGTATGTAAAAATGAAACTTCGGGGTAGCTAGGTGGTGTAGAGGATAGAGCACCAACCCTGAAGTCAGGAGGACCCGAGTTCAAATTTGACCTTAGATACTTAACACTTCCTAGCTGTGTGACCCTGAGCAAGTCATTTAACCCCAATTGCTTAAGCAAAAAGAAAAAAAGGAAAAAAAAAAAAAAAAAAAAGAACCTCAACAGGGTTGTTGTAAGGATCAAAAAAGATAATGTGAAACTCTTTCGCAAACTTTAAATATAAGTGTAAATTATCATTATATTTAGAAAATGAGAATGAGATAGAAAAAACTAGGACTTGTTTTTCCCTTTCCTTTCTTTCCTTGGTCCTTGTGTAGTTCTACAGACATCTGCCAGTGCTATACTTGAGCACTCTGATGCTACGTTTTATATTCCTAAAAGGGAGATGTCTTGGGGTAGTAGTGGGAATTCTCCCATTGGCTTTCTATGCTCTTATATGTCCCCAGGAAGAGGAGGGAAAATGCTGGGGTTTGGGTGGAAGGCTCTTTTCCTCCTCTATTTACAATTCATTCAGCCAGGGATGAAGTGACAACCTTTGTTATATAATTAAATTTTTTTAAGCAGCAAGAATTCTAGTCAGAAGAGATGGCACTTAAATGAAAAAGACAACTTCATAGTTTGTTCTTAAGAAAAAACTAAGTCAGTTGACAAGTTCTATTTTCTTTTTCACTTATAAGATTAATAAAACCTAAAAAACAAATTTAAAGTATCTCAAAGTAGGAAACATTTTTATGGTATTAGTTAGGGCATCTCCCTCAATGGGAGCCAAATAGGAAATTTCTGAAGAATAGATGAAATTTTCCTATCAATAGTTGACAAGCATTTAGTAAGTGCCTACTGTGTATAGAACACTATGTCACATGATGGGGGAAATACCAAGAATAACTAAGTTATGACCCTGACCTTGTGGAATTTATAAGGTATCTCATGTATACATAAAAGAAATGCAAATAAAATGCTGTGGGATGCCAAAAGGGGAAAAGATTGTACCAACTTGGGAACTTAAGAAAAAGCTTCCTGAAGGAGTTGATTCTGATTGATAGTAAAGTAAGAAGTCCCATATTCAAATTCTGCTTTTGTCACCATCTGTACTATTTATAGAATTTTCTTGGCACTTACAGAACATAAAAAGCAAAGTGACAGGAAGATGGATAAACACAGGGGATGTCTGAGTGATGATAAACAGTCCACTTTGGCTGGGGCATAGAATAAGCGGGGCATAGAAATCATCTGAAATAAGCCACAAAAGAAGGGAACTGCCAGATTTTAAAGGCCTTAAAATTCCAGGCCAGGTACTAAATAAGAAGGAATCACTGAAATATTTTGAGCAAGGGAATAACATAGCCAGATCTCTACATAAGAAAGATTAGTCTGGCTATCATGCAAAGAATAGTCTAGGAAAAGGAGAATGTAGAATACAAAAGATGTTAGAAGACTATAATTCTAATATAATAATTCAGGCAGTTATTAATGAAGACTGTTAGGGTGGGGAGAGGGGGAAGGGGAAGAGATGCAGAAAATATTTCCAAGGTAGAACAGGTTGGTTGACCATTACTAACATCTTAACTACTGGCAATTGTGCAGTGATTTAAGGTTTGTGGGTGCATGGATACATTATTTCATTTGGTCTTCAGTCTTACTGGATATGATAAAGCAAAGAAAAAATAAAACAAAGATAACTCAAGATTTCAAACCTGGGTGAATATGTTATGCCATTATCATAAGTAGAACTAGAGAAATAGATCTGGGAGAGAGATTTTAAATTCGCTTTTACATATATTAAATTTTAATCTAAAGTTGTGGTAAATTGGAGGATCCCATCCAGAGCTCTAATAAGAGAGAGGTCAGACTTGTAGATATATCTTAAATTTATCTGCAGAAAAGAAGTAGTCAAAGCTGTGAAAGTAAATGAGATGCCAGTGTGGGGAGAGAGAAAAGAAAGCCAAAGACAGGAGCTTGGAGAACCCCTACCTTTAAAGAGTTAATAAGAGGATGAGACAGTCACTTCTTTTTTTTTTTTTTTTGATAACCACTGCAAAATCCAAAATCAAGGCACATGACTAATTCTTTGCCCTAATAATATTCCATGGCCCCCAATTTTCTTTGATTGAATTGAATTTATGGGTCAAATTCATGATGGAATTAACTATTTTAGGAGAGAGGAAAGACTTTGGACCTGTTATTTCATCAGGAAGGAAGGAAGGAAGAAAGAGGAGGAAAAAAAGAGAGAGAGGAGAAGAAGAAGAAGAAGAAGAAGAAGAAGAAGAAGAAGAAGAAGAAGAAGAAGAAGAAGAAGAAGAAGAAGAAGAAGAAGGAAGAAGAAGAAGAAGAAGAAGAAGAAGAAGAAGAAGAGGAAGAAGAAGAAGAAGAAGAAGAAGGAAGAAGAAGAAGAAGAAGAAGAAGAAGAAGAAGAAGAAGAAGAAGAAGAAGAAGAAGAAGAGAAGAAGAAGAAGAAGAAGAAGAAGAAGAAGAAGAAGAAGAGGAAGAAAGGAAAAGGGAAGGGAGAAAAAGAGAAACAAAAAAAGAAAATGAAAAAGTGCTCTTCCAAATTGTTTTCATTCAACAAAGAGAGAAATGACTGGTAGAACAAAGAGCCAAGATAAAAGTAAAGAAATTTGTTTGGGGGAGAGCCAAATAAACTAAAATGGTTTAAAGAATAAATTGGTGGATTAATTCGAATCATGGCCAGGTGCTATGAATATAATTCAGTAAATGCTCAGGAACCTGCCAAGAAAGAGAAAAATGTGTTGCTTTTGAGATCATTTCCCAGCAGCTTCATAAAAGAAAACTGATTACAGGAATTTAATAAGTAAAACAGAGCCAGAAATATAGTAATCAAATGAGTTTTTAATTACATTTTAAGCAGAAAAAAATTCCAATTTGTACTCCTGAGATCAAAAAAAAAAAATCCTAGAGAAATGCTTTTGTAGCTTGAAACTAAAATAAACACTAATTTCCATAGGAATTATCCTAGTCAGTTTAATTAAAAGACTTGATCAGAAAGAAGAGCAACATGCGCCAAACTATACTAAATCCAGCAGTGGCAGTTGCCGCATCACATAAATGTCTGAATGAAGACCCTTCTACTGAGAGTGCAGAAAATGTTTGTGGTGAGTATTTCTCACAGAAATAAAAGGAATTTCAATTACAACCTAAGGAAGGGAGAGTTGTTGTTCTTTTCAAATAGAAGTACAAGTGCACTCAGTTATAAAACAGATGCTTTTCTTTGTTAGGAGAAAAGGAATCCTTTTTATTTGTTTGCAGCAAATACTATACTTAGGCCATGTGGAACTGAAGAGATAACTCTTTCTCTATGATAACCTGGGATTTTTCCTAGCTTTGACGTTCATTTCAACCTAGGGATGTTCTTCATTAACCTGCATATCACAAAAGTCAGGTGTTCTCCTAAAAGTTTTTTGCAATGACTAAAAACATCTTAATGGATTTTTAAAATGACTTGTCTGACAAACTTCTTCCACAGTACAGGTTTCTAACTCCTTTTGGAAGAATGAGAGATCTGGTAGGCAATCAGTATTCACTGATTGACCTGCTCCTTCTTGAACTCTTTTAAAAACCTAGCACTCACTTCTATCACAAGATCATGGAGCTAGAGGACTTCAGAGGCCGTCTAATCCAAACCCCTTATTTTACAGATATGGAAACTAAGGAACACAGAGATTAAGAATCTTGCCCCAGCTTACTCATAGTAAGCTAAGAAGTGGTCAATAATGTCTTATCTATTATATAGAATGATACTGCTATTGGCAGTAACTGGTTCTGCTCTTTAAGTTTTTTTCCTAGTAATAGCTCTGATTTAGATGAGGATGAGGAGAATGATGAGTGATATTTTTATTAAGTCCTGAGATTCAGAATATGCTTCAGAGGTGATATAATTACATGGAGATATTCACATTTTCTCACTAGTCTTCCTTATGAGTAATGGACTACTTTTAGGCTCATCCCTAGGATTAGGGGTACAGTCTGTTACCATAGAAATGAGAGGAGTTGACTGTCACCAATGCGAAAAAATGAATTGCTCCCAGAATTCCAACTACTCATTCAACCAGGAACCAAGGGATGCAGTGAGAAGAATGTCCTTCTCTTAGTTACTTTTCCTAATTTTTCCTAATGCTTCTTAGTATCACACTCTCTCAGTAGTGCATTATTTATCTATAGCTTCAGAGAGTAATGTGCCTTAGAAAGGGTGGTTTAAATATTCTCAGTATTCCTTCCTTGAGGAAAGTAATTTATAAAGAAAATTTTGGACTATAAGCATTTACTCTAGTTTGATGATAGAAGTCAACACATTCTTGATGCCCTTAATAGTTTAAATCTTCAGTATTTTTCTCCTCAGTACACAGGATACTTATTGATCCATAATGTGCTCAGCTAAAGTTTATGAAATATTTACCATGTACAAGCATTTCATGGTACCGAGAATGACAACAGTCTTTGACTTCACAAAGCTCAGTCTAGCAAAATTTGTGTCTATTAATTCTCAAAAAAAAAGTCTCAAAAAATAAGTCTATGGCCAGCCACAATGTCACATATTCCAAAAACACAGGTGATTGTGGCAAGCATATTAAAGTCATATCTGAATAAGTCTGTGGCCAAAAGAAATAGGTCACCTTCTTCTATATCCTTATTTTATAGGTAAAAAAAAAAAAAAAGACTGAAGTACCATTGAAGAAAAGTTGAATTACTATCTTGTGATTGAATTCACATCTAGGGGCAATGTTTTTTATCTATTGTTTAAACTTTTTTTTTTTCAGTTGGATCTGACTCTTTGAGACCCCTTTTGGGGTTTTCTTGGCAAAAATACTGGAGTGGTTTGTCATATCCTCCAGTACATTTTACAAATGAGGAAACTGAGGCAAACAGAGCTGTGACTAGGGTCACACAGCATGTAAGTGACTGAGCTGGATGTGAACTCAGGTCTTCTTAAGTCCAAATCTGGCTCACTGTACCACCTAGTTACCCATATTGTGTCCATCTACTGCACCAAGAATTTATGTAATTTATCATGTTTATATATTATTTATTTCCTCTCTTCTTGCCCATCTGTGAATTGGATCCTCTGTATTATATGTTCACAAAAACTCCATTTATAATTATTTTTGCTAGGGACAAAGATCCTATCTTATACAGGATTTTTTATCTCAGAAATCCTCCTATAAGATTTCTGATAATACGAATGACAGATATACCAAGTATATCCCAAGTTTTTTTTTTTTTCCCTTTCCTTTAAAGACATCACAAGACATTTCCAAGCCACTCAAGTGGATTAGAGTTGTGAATGGCTTTTCACCTCCACTCTCTATATTACTGTCAAATAAAATTTATACACAGCCATAGGCACAATAAAAAAATAACTTACATTTATATGGTGCTTTAAGATTTGCAAAATACTTTCAACCTGTGAACCTGGAAGAGAGGGAATAGAAATACTATTATTTTCCTTTTATAGATGTCTTTCTCAATGTCTCTATCTACTCTACTACATCCGAGTTACACAGAGTATAACTTTACACACACACACACACACACACACACACACACACACACACACACGCCACAATGGTGGGGAGAGAGCCATTTTATCTGTGCAATTTACTTAGACGGTTTTATTCCTACTGCTATGAAAGACACAAAAGAGGTAGTTAATAAATATTGGTTGATATTGTACTAGCTAATCTCTGGAAATAATCTTCAAGATTACTTGACATCACCTGGTAAAAGCAAAAGAAAACAGGGGTAGAGGAAAAAAAACAATGGGTTTGAAATTCATGTTTTGAATTTGCTTGATTTCATATTTAAATTTTATCCAATCAAGTTCATGCCTGACATTCAAGGTCCTCAAAAAATAAAAAGTGATATTAACCACTGAACCTAATTTCAAATGACATCTCATTCCAAACTAGACTACCCTCCTTCTACTCATCTTACACTTTCCTGCCTTTGGACTTCCCCCCAGACTCTGGCCACGTAAATCCTATCCGTCCTTAAAAGCCTAGCTCCAATTCCTTCTCTTCCTGACTTGAAATGAAAGTCATTGCTTTCATTTTTCATATTTTATAGTACTTTATATGCATGCAGTTTACTCACTTATGATATATTATTTTGTATTAATTACTTGTATGTCTTATATCCCTACTAGATTGTAAGATCTGTGAAAACAGGAACTATTTAATCTATACATTGTACCTCCAATCCAAGAATGAATTGACTCCTTTTAAGTGCTAGGAATATTGAAGCATCTTAGTATAAAAGTATAATTCTCTGTAACTAGTTATATAGTGTGTCCTGACACTAAATACATGTGAGAGATGTGAATGTATAGATTTCCTATTTCAATAAGGTATTAAGAGTCTTCTAATTTGAAAATAGCATCCAGCAGAAATAGCTGTCTAAGGATCTGCAAGCTTTCACCTGATTTGATCTATTCATGAATTACTGTTATAAAAACATCCCCCTATCAATACATTTTAAAAGCCCAGATAATAATACTATCATTGTCTCTTTAATCCTAGCCATGTTTCAAAAGGATAAGATTGTCATAAAAGTCTTTCTTATTTATCTCCTACCATGCTGTCCAGAAAATGATGGGAAGAGAGCCATCTTTATCTATGCAATTTGCTAAGATGATTTTATTCCTACTGTTACAAAAGATACAAAAGAGGGGCTTAATAAATACTTTTTGATATTTTACTAGTCAAAGAATACATTCTTTTGACTTTATCTTAGAGGTCACCTGACATCACCAATGAAAAGTAAAAGAAAACATGATTAGAGGGAACAATAGTGGATTTAAAATTCATTCTTCTTAGTCTCAGAAAAAGGAGCAAGCTTCTGACTTTCATTCTGTCAGACTGCTTCCTACATTAGCCTGTGAATCTTACACACTTATTCAATAATTTGGGAGGTCTAGACTGTGATTTCATCAGAGACAGCTCATGTTGAGCAAATGCCCTTTACCAATGCAGGCTAGTCTGCAATTTAGGACTTTTCCTAAGAGAGGACATTGAAAGGTTCAGTCACTCACCCAGGATTATACAGCCTGTATGACTCAGAAATGAATCTTGAACTCAGAACATCCTGACTCTGAGGCTGGCCCACTATGTCTTCTACTACACACTCCAAAATACTTATTTATTATTAGTTACTCAATAATTATGTCCACCAACAACACAATGAATTATGCTTCTTTTAGCCAATTTCCTGGTGAAAAATTACATCAATAACTCTGGTTTTCTTTTTCTCCTACAAACCTCCAATCCCTTTCCCTCTCCCCCCCTTCCCACTTTTTTTAATCTCTTTTAGGCCTTAGTAAAAGTAAATGTGAAATTGAAGCCCATGTTGGATTCTATTGCTGTGAATAGAAGTAAATGGGAAGAGCTGCACCAGAAAATGTTGCTTTCTCAGATACCTTCTTCATCTTCTTCTTCCAGTCTCACTGTGTCAGTAGAAGATATCAGTTAAGGCTACCTCCATAGGTTGCCATTGCAAACTGTCTCTCAAAAGTCTCTCTTTGGCTTTGCTGCAATTTTTTTTAAAGCTGCCACAGACAAGCTTGGGGCACTGGAGTTGATCCCATTAACCAGGAAATGGCTTTCACCTTTGGGTTTAGTCATTCTGAACAGCAAGTGGATCTGGAATAATACGGGAAGATATGAGGCACAGAGAATGCTGTGGATGAAAGGGTCATCTTTCCACTGCTGCTGTATAGAAAATATTCATATCATAGCATCTGGGACAGAAAAAATTGTCTCTGACCCAAAGCAATGATTGGAACACAGGTGGGTTGGTCAGTGTTCACACAAGAAGCTAAGGGAGTACAGAATTATGATGTTGTTTATATATCACGCCCCTATTTGTTACAAGCTAAATATTGCTTGTTTTTCTGTTCTTTGCTTGCTTTTGCTATTTTCCTTTTTATGCCAGGATGTACCAAGGACTCTCCTTTGTATTCTACAGATTTTTTTTTTTTTTTTAACAATGAAGCTTCTTTGTGATTGTTTATAGAATACTTTATCTTGGATACTCTTTAAAAAAGAATGTTATCTTTAAAAGCTTCGACTTGTGCCAATTAACCCCGGAAGAAGTCCATAGTAAGAATGCAGTAAATTTGTTTGGCCAATGTACGTTTATATAAAAGTAATAACACAGAATGGGGATTGTGGGCCCTGCATTCTGAGCTGCCCTATTTAATATTCACAGTGGAATGTGCCTCCTCCCAGGAGAAAAGGATTAACGGACTTTAATTAAAGTATGAATGGAAAAGAAATCTATAGCTCTGAAGTTCACAATCTGAATTTAGCATAAATGGGTCATGTTCTTTTTGGAATTGTTTTCTCAGGAGAGAGAGGAATTTCACAGGAAATAGAATGGGCCATCCATCCAAACAGGGCAGTGACTACATGGAGTTTTCTAATCAATGGGTTTGTTTTGTCCTAGTTTAGCACAGAGGACTAACACACAAAAGTCTGGGCTGGGAATACACATTTAACAAGAAAAAATGAAGCCTGTTCAGTTTGACTCTGCCACCTTTGTAAGCTCCTAAAATTCACCTTGTCTTCAAAACATCTAGCTATTTTGCATGAGCTTTAAAATTGAACTTCTGAATTGGCTATTATAACAGTGTTAAGGCAGCTGGGTGTTTTGTTCATGGAACAAAGAAAGGCATCATGGAGGGTTGAGAATCATGAGACACAGTGAAGTATAATGGAAAGAACACTGTTTCTGAAGTCAGGAGGCTCAGTTTCAAATCCACCTTCTGTTATTACATATAAGAACATGAACAAGTCATTAAACTTATCCTGGCTTCAGTTTTCTCATCTATAAAAATGAAGGGTTTTTAACCAGCCAGCCTCTATTTCCTGTGTAAATCTTAGAGAACTCAGTTTCTGAGGGTTCAACTTTCCTCATATGTAAAAACGCAAAGTTTTATACTAGTTTTGGTTATTTTCAGTTCCAAATCTGTGATCCTAGACATGAATTCTACTCCTAGATCAGCAGTGCATTTTTGGGCAAGTCATCTGAGCTCTGGATCTCAGTTTCTTCATCTGTAAAATGAGAGGGTAGAGCTGGCTCAAATCCTATCGGGTTTTTACAATTTTACTTATGCCCATCTTCACCTTTACTGATCTATTGATCACCTCTTACATTTTCAGAATATCGCAAGACAAAAAAGATAAGGTTTAAGGGGAGAGGACAGATAGTGGAGGAACTAGGTAATACTCCCAATGTATCTAGAAATTAAGGGGAGGCAGGATCACATGAAGAGGCAAATAAACAAATTATCTGTGTGGACCAGAGGTGAAGAAACAGGCTATGTAACAAAAGCCAAAGAGCAGCTCACATTTACACTTTTACTTTTAAGTATTTAAAGCCTTTCCTCACAACACTGAGTGCCAAGTATCACTATCTGCATTCTGCAGACATGGGAAATGAGGCTTAGAAAAGGATGGGCTCCCAGATTGTGATTTGAAATCTGGTGCTCTTTCCATTAATCCACAAGAAAAAAAAGGTGGGGGGAAGGTGAGGAGCATTAAGAGAGTGAAAAGAAAAAGAAAAGGAATGTCTTCCTTAAGACTGAAGGAGAGGCTGTGTTATCAGGAAGCTCAGAACAAGAGAAAGTTTTAGAAAGGGAGAGGCTGTGTAGAGGAGAAATGGAAAACCTTAAAAAAAAAATGCTTCTGACTACCCTTTACAACTTCCTCAGCAGGGAAGGATAGAGAAACTATAGGAGAAAATGAGTGTAAAAAGATGCCTCAATAGAGCAGGTAAGAGGAGGTCGTTCAGATTTATGGGCTTTATTACGCCCATTTTCTGAACTGCCACCCTGTAAAGGAAAATGGCTTCTTGCAGGGCTGCCTTACTTCCTCCAGGTGAGGAACAAAGGTGGGTGGGGTTAGGAACGGCCACTCCTATCTCAGCTTTCAAAGTTGCTGCAAGTGTTTATGGGTATTGAGCTACATCATGTTTACATCACAAAAGGGAATTGAAAAACACTCCACGTGAAGCAGAGACAAATCCACATCTGTTTTCTTCAACCACTACAAATAATAGCCCAAAAAGACTCATGCGAGTCCATCTAAAGCAAATTTATATAAGATGTATTTTATGGTCAAAGGATTAAAAAAAAAAAAGATCCATAGTTTGATTTGATACTGCAGGCAGGCAGTTCTGTGTACTGTGGCTCTCCTGAACATTGATGCTGCATATTGCTAAGTGTAACATAATTTATAGGATAAACCCTACAGCCTCCACCAAGGTTGAGTTTTTCCTCTCATTTCCTTTCCTTTTTATTGGCTTCACTGCACGGTTGCCAATAGCAACATCCACTGGTAGCAAGGGGAGTTCAACACCATTGCAACCTGCCATACAGTGGAGCCCTAACAATGTCAACCATCAATCATGTAGCTGTTTGTAATTGCCTCCATCTATTTCTCCTGTCTTGAGGTATCTCTCTTATTGTGGGTCAAAATTCAGAAACTGCTGACTAATGCCATGAGTCTGTTCCTTCGTGGCCATAAAGCAGTGGAAATGGAGTGTGGCAGGCTCCCCAACCTCAGTGACCCAGGATTAAATGTTGAAATCTTGAAGTGTGTGATAGAAAGGGGGAAAAAATCATAATGACCTTAAGGTTTTTGAAATATTTCCCTTTGTGGTTCTTAATTTTAAAATAAAATGAAAGTGTAGTTCTTTAGTCATCTTTTAAAATGTAGGAGATTATAGAGATGAATTGTTTTCTTATTGATGCTTTTTTTGTACTTTAGTCATTTTCACAATTGACATCACCAGCTACTCACTGAACCTTCCCCAGTAACAAAGAAAAACACTTCAGTGAAACCAACTGTCACTATGTCTTGACAGTATATACAACATTACCTATCCATAACCCCCTATCTCTCCAAGGAAAAGAAAGAGGTTACATTTCTTCAGCAAAAATTAGTCATTACAGTTAATGTTACTACAACCCTATAGTCTTCTTTATTTACTATTCTTGAGTTTCTAATTTGTGCTTTCCTAGGATAGTCTGCTTCTAGGTCAGAATTTGTTTGATTACTATGAAAAGGATCACAATTTCTGTGAGCTGAATGTGAGAACATCCAAATAACTCCATCTTCCTTTCCCTAAAGAATAATTTATCATATTAGACACTGGTGGTATGGCTGCCCATTTTAACCTGAGACTGTCAGTTATGTTGTAATAGGAACTGCACCACATGATAGAAGAGTCACTAGACTGGCAATAAGAAAAAAAGGGGGGGGGGTTCTAATCTGGCTCTGGCTCTAATAGATGAATAATGTTGGGCATTTCCTTAATTTCTGCTTTCCCCAGTTTTTTCCTCTATAAAATAGCAGGATTAGATGAAATTATCTTGAAGGTCCCTTCTGACTTTTACAATTCATGATTCTAGGTCGTTTACACCAACTCCAAGAGCAAGATGATCTTTTTCATTGTACTTCATGACAACCATCATGTCTGTTACTCATTTGTTGAAAATGACATTTTGAAATAATATCATGACAAGCTTAAAAAGGGTTATCATTACATGGCACTTGGGTTAGGTATATAACAGTTTTATCCTTTTCATCTCTGAACACATTCCTATTAACCACAAAAGGCACTTCAATTTGGAATCAAAATAAGAAAATTGTTGCCACTTATTCCATATGATATTTTTGTCAAAATTTAGCAGGTGAATTTAGAAAGTAAATCAAGGGGTAGCCTCAATTATTTTCCTCATACGAAAAATTTAAGAATGTTCATGTATTTGGGGTATAGTGTCTCTGCAAAGAAAACTGTCAAGCTTAAAGTAATTTAAAATATAAAATGTTAATTTTTGTTGCTGTTATTTGGCATTTGATAGTAAATAACAAGGAAACATTAAATATTTTCTTCTTCATTCAAAGCATTATGTTTATCACACTTTTAAAATGTTCTTCCCTTAGGACAATGAATAAAAAGTGAACAGTTTCACTTTAGGGTACAATTAATTTAAAATCTATTGCCTTGTCTGATTTTATGGATTGCAGATTATCAACAGAATGGGACAATTTCTTTCAAGCAGAATAAAAATCTTGTCACAACATATAAAGTTTAAATTTAAAGAAAAATGTTTTCATAGAAAAAAAAATTTAAGGTTTCATTTTATTAAAATATAATTGAGAACCTGCTATCTTCACTGTAGTGAAAGCTATATTCTGTTTCAAAATACCAGCTCTGGAAGGACACAATATCATGTTCTGCCATATGCAATAAAGAACTCCCCAAAGCAGAATGTATTAGGAAATAGAAAGTATATGTTTGACTACAAAAAGACAGAGATTCCACAAACTTCCTATGTGGGTTGTAATTGAATGAAACAACCTCCAGCAGAAATAAAATTGGCAGAGGCGAAAGAATCTGGAAAATTTCGTGAAAAACAATTTAATTTAACAGTACCTAATGACAAGCTTACATCGTTGAAACACCAATTTCTTTTCCTCAGCTGGTTATTTTGGGCATCTTTTCCAATTTACTTTCTAATGAACTTGCATGTTTAGCATTGCTTCTTAAAGGAGTGTGGAAAATCGTGTAATTTGTCTCTTTTGGTAGGTAGATGTCTTCAGACACATGCCCTCCTACATAGGTGATATATTTGCTTTCTTAAGTAAATGGACTTAAATGCCATGAAATTGTTATTTAGGATGGTCATTTAACTTTGTGTTCATTTCCTGTGTAAACTTTAAATCCACAAACCTTGCTTTGCTGTCAAACAATTTGGATCCAACTGGATCCCACCAATCTCCCTTTAAAACAAAACAAAACACGGCATGTCTCAGAAAGAACATACTAGTCTTTGGTCTCATCCCCAATGAGTATATAAACATCTCTTTTGCCATTTTCTTCTCTTGGGAAATACTTTGAAGAATTCCTACTGATTGACTTCATAATTATTATCGTTTTGCACAAAAGGAGGAAAAAAAGTCTATTTGAATCATTTGAATTCTTTCCCTTTCTATGATTTTCTAGGGTTGATGTGTAATCATTATACAATCTTAATGACGTTTGGAAACAAACTGCTTTATGAGACAAAAACAAAACAAAACAAAACCTTTGGTTTTTAATAAAATGCTTAAAATCGCCAGTGACGAGTGTTTAACTCTCGGCAAGCAGAGTGATTTGATTTAGGGGTTGAAGTGGAAAGCAGGCTGCAGACTCCCAACACAAACTGCAGCTCTCCTTCGTCTTAGTGGGCAGTCTATTAACCAGCATCCTCCTGCTCAGCTCTCTGCTTGACTACCTGATAAGGGTATAGTGAGAGTTAAAGTCACTGGAGCAATTTCAAGATGACAAAAGCACTGCTCCTCATTTTTGCGAAATTTTCCGGAGGTGGAAGAGGCTCCAGCTTAATGCTAGGTTATGGTGGCCTTATTATAAATTGCTCAAATTTGCATGGGCAATTACACAGGAGCCCCGCATCACTGCAGCAGCCGCCAGCCGCCCTGACAGCCACGCAATTACACAATGGCTCCGGTGCTTAAACTTTAAAATTCTTGCACCATTGTGCCTGTTCTATTAGAACAAACTGCAGCAAATGATCCAGAGACAATCCAAATGACTGGAAAGAGGAGGTGCCCAGCAGGAGAAAAGGAATGAGGCAGAGTAGGGCCCACCACTGACCAGATCAAGGCAACCTGCATCAGGCTCGGCCTGAGCTCAGGTATTCACCCGACCCGAGTTTAAAAGTAGAGATAACAATATTTATCGCCTACCTAACTCACAGAGGTCTTATGAGGATTAATGAGGCAATATGGGCAAAGCAGTCCGAACTCTTTGGAGAGAAATGCTACATAAATAAAGTGTCTTGAGGTGGCTTCATTTATTTTTTGTTTGGGTTTTTTTTTTTTTCCTAAATGATGTTCTCCACACCATTATGTTCTCCCTTGCTTATAAACCGAGATGCAATTATGCTCAGCGTAAGAAAGCAATTCTGATACAGCAGTGGGACCCAATAATAAGCCTGCAAATAGTAGCAGCTTGATCAAAAGCAAGATCTATTTAGGAAAGAGAGGAGAAAGAAACATATTACTAATTAAAATATTAATAAAACTGTAATCACAAGCCAAAGGAGGCTAAGTTCATAATGAGGTTAAGTTTCTCTCTCCATGTAAGCATTAACTGGGTTTCTGAAATCTGACTCATACAAATTGGCTTCAATCTTTTGGGAAAATATATTTTGGAGTCATTAAAAAAAAAAAAAAGACAATAATTGCTCCTACAAGTTAATATCAACTACCATTATCCAGAGAATACAACCTTATTCTCCTTTTTCCATTTTACTTGGCTTTTTTCCCTGGATCTAGAATTCTCATCACTTTCAAAGAAAGTACAGAAGATTAAAAAAAAAAAAAAAAAAAAAAAAAAAAAACGCAACCAGGAGCATTAAAGAGATTGAGACAGTGACTCCCAAATATTTCTAAGGCTAAAGAAAAAGGCGCTTTCTGGGATGATCATTTAAAAACGGAAATTTGTCATAAGATACCTTGATGCTTTTCTGTAATAAGGGTAGTGTTAAAATGACTCTAGTGTCTGGCTTTCAGAAAATGAGTATTATATTTATATTATAAGCATTATATTTAGCTAAAGTGTTTACTACAGTTTGCTGGAGAAAATAATCCCTTTTAATTAATTTCCAAAGAGAATGCCAAGAAGTCACCTGGGATTTTAACCATCTCACTTTTTGCCAAGCAGATACATCAACATAAGAACCAACATTCATAATTTTAAACAGTCATCATATGGCTTCTATGCTTATTTTTAAAGAAATGTATGTTTGCAATCCTTGTAGGATAGAACTCTCAACATTTATTATCTTCTATTTCCATACAACCAACATTCATGTTATACATAAGTCAAAAGTCTTTTTGTAAAAGCAGAATTCTTTAAGTGAGATCATTTTGCTATATCCACCAACTTTTTTACTTTTTCTGTGGATAGTAGTATAAATTTACTTTTCAATAAATGATTCAGCCTGATCAAGATTCTATTGGAAACAAAATGGCCCTTTATGATATTTTATCATATTCCACCTCATTTATCGCTTAACAGAATTTCTATCATTAATTAAAGAGCCTTCTTTCCCAAAAAAACAATCTATTCCCCAATTGCCTATCAGAGCCTGAATAAAAGTTGGTCTATCATAGCAGCATTGATGGTCATGCCAATTTCACAGTGTGATTTGTGCACTCATTTCATTTTGAAAATGACCCTGCCCTCCATCTGTCTATGCCGAATGTCCTGTTTTTTTCAAGCCAGGTCTCTGGAGCAGCATCAGATGAAATAAGGAGGAAGGTTCAGAACAGCCTCCCTCCTACCCCCTTCAGCTGCTGCAATTAGAGAAATACCCTGTCACAAAGATAAGGATGTGAAATGGAAGAACTAAACAGGCTGTGAGAATAGCAAAGGGTCATTTTGCCTCTTTTACATAAACAGGAAGCCATTTGGAAGCAAAGTACTTTCAGAAGATGAAAACAACAAAACGACTTGATCCACCTGGGAGAAAGACCAGGGAGAGCCACAACAGTCATTTTCCCATTTCCAGGCCTTGTTGTTATGCCCTGATTTAATGGCAATGTACCCAAGGTAATTATGTGAGAGGCTAACTGCCTGCTAAATAAATGGGTGGCCAGTATGGTGAAGGGACTGGAACAGTTGAAGAAACAAGGGACAGTTAGCCTGGAGAAGAAAAGACTAAAGGGGGACATGATAGTTGTCTTGAAATATTTGAAGAGCTGTCATCTGGAAGAGGGATTGCATTTATTTTGTGTGGCTCCAGAGGGCAGTACTAGGGCTAATAGAAAGCACATTTTGGCTCAATATGAGAAAGGATTTAATGTAAAAATAGGCTATTACATAAAGCAATGAGTTCCCTGTAGCTAGAAGGGTTAAAATAGAGGTTGGATGACCACCTGTCAGAAATGCTGGAGAGGAGAGTGAGGGATTCATGGATAAAATGGATTGAATTAAATTACATCTAAGTATGTATATAAAGTTCTTAATCTTTTGTGTCATGAATCTTTTTGGCAACCTGGTGAAGGCTATGGACCCCTTCTTATGATGTTTTTAAATGTATAAAATACAATATACTCTACAAATGAAATGGATTATTTTGAACTATGTATGGCTACTGAAATATTTTTTAGAAAAAGTTCTGAGATCCCCAAGTTAAATTCTGCTACTATCCCTTCAAATGAAATTCTTGGATTCTTTAAGTAATGATTTTTCTTAAATTGATGTTTTTACCCAAGTTACTCAAAGATATAATCTGATCTTGAATAAAAAAAATAAAAATAAAACTATTCCCCTCCCAATCTCCACTCTCCTCCCATCAAGAAACATTGCATAGAATTGATGTCTGTGTAATTTTCAGAAACTAAAAGCCCTAAAGGGATTGCTAATCCAGGTAAACTAGGAATAAACCTGCAGTCAAATCTGGACAGAACATTCTGGTCAGTTCACCTGAAGAGAGCACTGACAGTCTGTAATTATACTTACTAGTAGTGAATGTATGTAATTATTCTGTTCCTCTTTTGAAATCTGTGAAGTAGAAGGTTCTTTGACTCTACTCACAAGCACACATCTCATACTTTTTTGTGTATGAAGAAAGTGAATTCATTAAATCAGTGATTGTATATGCTCATATATCATACTGAGATACAGCATGGTGTTTATTTTTAAAAGCCAAACAAAACACTGGAATAGGATTCAGAAGACCTAGATTTGATCTCTGTTCTCCCCCTTAATAGCTGTGTGACTTTGGACTACTCATTTATTCAGTCTGTTCTTGGCAACTTCATTTGAAAAATGAGTTATTGAGAGGATCAAATGAAATAACAGATGTTAAGCACCATATAAACGAGGTAATATTTATTATTAGAGTGACCCAACAGTCTTTTTTTCTTGTTGCATAAGATGACATGTCCATTGAAAAGTTATGCCTCCATCAGAATATTGCAATAAATGGGTGGGTTCTAAGTCTATGAGAAAACATTAAGAACTACTAAATTTCAACCCACCATTAATTCCCTAGCATTCTGTCAGCTGTAATTCAGAGGCAGATGTAATTTCTGCTATCAAAACCAAATAATGTTCAACTATAATTGCAAAGGTTTGGCACAAAGAACCTACATATCAATTTTCCCTTAAAACTGTAAGTCCTAGCACTTATGGATTGGTTTCTAACATCCTTTTCTAAAGCAGATTCAGAATTTAGGTCAATTTGTCAGCAATCATCTCCTATAGAAATAACTTTTAAGATCCTGAAAGTTTCATGATTTACCCTCCATTTTACTGAAGTAACCAAATGCCATTGTCATCTTTTGCATGGCCCTTTTCCCAATCCCAAATGAAAATGTTTCATTTCATTTCCCAAAGGGTAATTGTCATCAATGAATCCATCCAAACAATAGGTATGAGTCTACTGTTTTATCACTATCCTCAAATAATATTATTAAGCTCCTCCTTGTTCATGATATTATAGTGGTCGTTATACAAAAAATGTTAAATATATTAGGTCCCTAATGAGAAATTTACAGCCTTAATCAACTATTTCATGTGTTTGATAAAAGAATAAGACTATCAAGAATTAATTTCTAAAACATTCTAAGAATTTAATTTTTGTTATGAGTCTGAATGAGATTCGATTTTGATCAAGTACAAGACTTTTTTTTTTTTAACACAGCACTCTTTCTTTCCGTGATCAAGAGAATCCTTACTAATACATTAATGTCTATCAAAATAGGTGACATTTTTAAATTTGTAGGTTAAAAATTTTATAGTTTTATTTGTGAGGTTTACAAAATAAAGGCTTCCTACCGAATATGAGATTCTTCAGATTCTCTTTCCTGGATAATATTCTGCTTATTGAATCAAGCCTCTAAACTATGTAGAGCTGCTCAATGAAATTTGTAATTACTAGAAAGAGATCTAACAAATCATACAAGAAGAACTAAATAGATCTTGAAAATATTTACTGCTATGTGTCATGAATTTGAATGGTCAGTTCATTAAGGAAATATATCTGTGTATGTTTATATGTGTATGCATGAAAACATAGGACAAGACAAGTTGGGCCCTGAATAGGAAAAAAAAGATCAGACTAGACTGCATCTGAGAAATTGTGCAATGCTTTTAACAATACCAAGCTTTTTCCCATTCTATAAATTCATCCTTTCTATTTAAAAAACATAAATGTTCAACCAGCGATATTAGCCCTAATTTTGTAACATCACAATCTCCAAAGTACAACCTTGTAGGTGAACCAAAAATAACTGGAAAATATATGGTGGCTGCAGCATATTTTCAATAATAATGTATACATAAGAGGTCATATCATTAAGTAAAAATATGATTAGCAAAGGAGATGGGCTGATCACATAGCAAAAATAAGCACTTAACAGATATTACACTGGTAGTAGATCTCTAGAACACGGGATTTATCTTCTCTGGAAAATCTATAGAAGAACAGAGACAAGAAAAACAAGATGAAATTACAAGTCTGCGTTGTGGTCTGTACTTATGGAAGAAATACCCACCTTAAAAAGGACTCAGACAAATTTTGAAGTATATTTGTGAGACCAGATCTGAGAAATGGAAAAATAATCATTGAATCATCAATTTCAATTGGAAGTAACCGAAGAGGTCATCTGGTTTAACTTCCTCAGTTTTTTTTAACAGAGGAAACTGAGGCAGAAAAAGGGTTAAGAGCCTTGCCCAAGATCACGGAGATAAAATAACCAGGAAAATCCATAATTCAAACTCAACTCCTCTGACTCCAAGTCAAACACTTTTCTACTACATCTTGCTGTCCAACAAAGAAAAAGGAGATTTTAATTCCGTCATTCTTCTCTGAAGGGTGGGGGCAAAACTCCCTAGCTTGGTATTTGGTATTAGAAGTATTAGAGGCTGTGTGATTCATGAAAGTTTGAAAACAGCATCCCTTCTATGCAGAGGATGTACCAGATGAAAGCAAGCACTACAAAGAACCTCCTCATTTCTACATTTTATAGTCTCAATAAAACCTGGAACACTATTACACCTTAGAGGCAGAAACCAGGGCTTTTTTTTTTTCCTTTTATGTCCTTCCAACGGATCGGGTTTAAGGTCTGTTAGCCACCAGTATGGGCCAGAGGAAAAAGTACTCGATTTGGAATTTTAAAACCTAACACTAGATTTCCAATTCTACTGAAAATGTGTGGGACTTGGGGCAGCTCACTAGCTTCTATGGCTCATTTGGCGTACATGATTTCTACAGGCCCTTTCAGCGTGAAATCCTGATTCCTGTGATTTCCGAAATCAGCCGCTTCAGACTCTTTGCATTCTTTGGGAGCTGAGAATCAAGAGGTACCTCCAGAAACTGCCCAAGCCCCAAGCCCAAATTTTATAGAGGAAGGAACTGAGTGTAATTTTCGCCACCGCCCCTTGAAAAAAGGCTTTATTTTCTCAAAAATAATCCCAGTTAGGGGATGAGTGGGATTGTCTACACTAGCTGGTCCTCCCAAGGATGAAAGTAGGCTTGAGAACTACATAGGATGCGGGCAGGGGAAAGAAGCAGGGGCTCTGGGTTTGAATCTCAGCTCTCACAATGACAAACTATACAAGTTTGGGAAAGTGACAGAACCTCTCAGTGCTTCATTTTCCCCATCTGTAAAATTAGAGTCTTTATCTAATATATTTTAACTCAAAATGTGGCCTGCCCTTGTCCTCTTAAGAAAAAAAAAAAAAAAAAAAAAGCAACTTGTGAGCATCGCCTCGGAGCAGGAGGGTGCACAAAACAAGAAGAGGAAGCCCAGCGTGCTTGGGGAACAAAGGATAGGATAAAGTGGACCCAGGTTCCATCCTCCAGCTTTCTCAATATGATCCGAAAACTACAATTCCCAAGAGTGAGAAAATGACCGACAGAGACTACATCTCCCAGCATACAGCACTATTGAGACGGAAACTCATCTTCCCAGGAGTCCGTGCGCAGCCAAAGTGGTGCAAGCCGGGAAACATTCGATAGAAGCTCAGGGATCTTCCCTCCTGTTCGTAAGCGTTAGGAATCTTGCGAAGCGAGCAACTTAGTGATCGATAATACCTGCGAGATTCCGATTCCAAATCATCCCCAACTAGAACAAAGACAATTTTTACTTCCGGGTCCCGGAGGAAGGTCGCTTTGTTTTTGTTTCCGGTTTCCGTTTTAGCAGCAGTTGCCGTGGAGACGGCAACGCGGAGCAATCCTGGGGGCGATGGCAGGCCTAACCGGGGCGCAGATCCCGGACGGAGAGTTCACTGCGGCGGTATACCGCCTTATCCGGGACGCCCGGTACGCCGAAGCGGTGCAGCTTCTGGGCGGAGAGCTGCAGCGGAGCCCGAGGTGCCGGGCCGGCCTGTCTCTGCTCGGTTATTGCTACTACCGCCTGCAGGAGTTCGCGCTGGCGGCCGAGTGCTACGAGCAGCTGGGACAGCTGCACCCCGAGCTGGAGCAGTACCGCCTGTACCAGGCTCAGGCCCTCTACAAGGCCTGCCTCTATCCCGAGGCCACACGAGTGGCCTTCCTGCTCCTTGACAATCCTGCCTACCACGGCCGCGTTCTCCGCCTCCAGGCCGCCATCAAATACAGTGAGGGGGACCTCCCTGGCGCGCAGAGCCTGGTGGAGCAGCTACTGAGTGGGGAAGGAGGCGATGAGGCCGGGGCGGAAAGTGAACCCGATGGCCAGGTCAACCTGGGTTGCCTTCTGTACAAGGAGGGCCAATACGAAGCTGCCTGCGCCAAGTTCGGGGCCGCTCTGCAGGCTTCGGGCTATCGCCCGGATCTCTCCTACAACCTCGCCCTGGCCTATTACAGCAGCCGACACTATGCCCCGGCCCTGAAGCACATCGCGGACATCATCGAACGAGGCATCCGCCAGCACCCCGAGCTAGGCGTGGGCATGACCACGGAGGGCATCGATGTGCGGAGTGTTGGCAATACCCTGGTGCTCCACCAGACCGCCCTAGTGGAGGCCTTCAACCTCAAAGCAGCCATCGAGTACCAGCTGAGAAACCACGAGGCTGCCCAGGAAGCCCTCACCGACATGCCCCCCAGAGCCGAGGAGGAGCTGGACCCTGTCACCCTGCACAACCAGGCCCTGATGAACATGGATGCCAAACCCACGGAGGGCTTTGAAAAGCTGCAGTTTTTGCTTCAGCAGAACCCTTTCCCTCCAGAGACTTTTGGGAACCTGCTGCTTCTCTACTGCAAGTATGAATATTTCGACTTGGCTGCAGATGTCCTGGCAGAAAATGCTCATCTGACATACAAGTTTCTGTCACCTTATCTCTATGACTTCTTGGATGCCATGATTACCTGTCAGACAGCCCCTGAAGAAGCCTTCCTTAAGCTTGATGAGCTAGCAGGGATGCTGACTGAGCAGCTGAGGAAACTTACCAAGCAAGTACAAGAAGCGAGGCACAATAGAGATGACGAGGCTGTTAAGAAGGCAGTGAATGAGTATGATGAAACTTTAGAAAAGTATATCCCAGTGTTGATGGCTCAGGCTAAAATCTATTGGAACCTTGAGAATTATCCAATGGTGGAAAAAATCTTTCGCAAGTCCGTGGAGTTTTGTAATGACCATGATGTATGGAAACTGAATGTTGCTCATGTTCTGTTCATGCAAGAAAATAAATACAAAGAAGCAATTGGTTTTTATGAGCCCATAGTCAAGAAGCACTATGATAATATATTGAACGTGAGTGCCATTGTGTTGGCCAATTTGTGTGTCTCATATATTATGACAAGTCAAAATGAAGAGGCAGAGGAATTGATGAGAAAAATTGAAAAGGAGGAAGAGCAGTTGTCCTATGATGATCCAGATAAGAAAATCTACCACCTCTGCATAGTAAACTTAGTGATAGGAACTCTATATTGTGCCAAAGGAAATTATGATTTTGGTATATCTCGAGTTATCAAAAGCTTGGAACCCTACAATAAAAAACTTGGGACTGATACCTGGTATTATGCCAAAAGATGCTTCCTGTCTCTTCTGGAAAACATGTCCAAACACATGATCATGCTTCGTGATAGTGTTATTCAAGAGTGTGTACAGTTTCTAGAACACTGTGAACTTTATGGTAGAAACATACCAGCAGTCATTGAACAACCCCTTGAGGAAGAAAGAATGCACATCGGGAAGAATACAGTTACATATGAATCCAGGCAGTTGAGAGCATTGATCTACGAGATTATAGGTTGGAATGTGTAATTGCTTCTTTGGAATATTGCTTCTTCCTATATGTCTAGTACTCAAATGAGTATAGCTTTTTATCTTGTATTTGTCATATTTGTATTTTATATACTTTTTAAAATGCAATAAAAATGATTGGGGGGGAAACATTTTGAAAAGTCACGCTAAGGAAAAGGGAAAATCAAGCAGCCTAAGAACTTAAAGAAAAAGATTATGAATTGATATATATAGCATGTTATTTTTAATATCAGTCACAGTGCCCACTCTTTTGTTAACAATGGAATTTTATCCCTTTGACATTCTGTCAAAGGCCCCATTCAACAAACAGGTCAAGCAAGTCTAGACCAATATAGACAAGGTACACTCAGAGCTTCCTAGAGTATAATACCCAGTGTGGGGTATAATGAAGCACACTTTTAAATATTAATTTTTCTAAATGTATTTTATGTGAGAATATTTCATTTTATGTGACAGGTACTAATGTTGAGATAAATCAAGTTATATATGTTATGGGTACAAAGTTCCTAATGAGCAGTAGCATATATAGTACAATTTTCAAACTGTGTATAGAGTACACAAATATAATATCTGTAATCTGATCCATATTGATTATAATATGCCATAATTAGGTACTTACAGGATTATATGAACCATTTATGTAACAAATTCTTATAATTCTATTATAATCCATATCTACTGCATAGATTTTAGAATGTCTTGATAAGGTGTCGCACAACAAAGGTGCCAATTTACAAGGTCCTTGAAGGTTTACTCTCTACATAGTGTATAAGAGTCAGTAAGAAATTCTTCATTGCGTTATCACAAAATGACAGTCATAGTATAGTAAATTTAAATGCCAGTTGGGAAGAAAAGTAATAATATTCCTTGATTTATCTCTGCTTCTATTAACAAGAATTGGAAAATGTAGTAAAATAAAGTTTTGTTGTCAACAATTTTCATAAAATATGTATATAGTTGTATTTGTTTTTTAACAGTGGTGAATGAAAGGCTTGGAATTCCAAGAGTTCATGATCCCTAATCTTATGCCTAAAATTTAAGACATATTAATGTTAGGATGTATTCATCCCCATGGAAGTACCTTTGTATATTATACTTTAACTTCAAAAATTCTATTTTTTAAAATCTTGGCTGTATGTATCTTCACTAAAGCAGATTACAACCAATGCCTAGGCCAGAATAATTTATCTAGTAACCTTTCCAAATTTAAGTAGATTGGTCAATGAAAGGAAAATAAACAGTCCATCCCCAGCCTACCTTCGAACCCTTGTTCGAAGAATTTGAACTCTACTAGATAGCCTTTGAAAAGCTGAGAGTTACCTCCATGCGATGATGAGACAATGATATTGGAAAATGTGCCTTTTACCATTACTGTCTCTTCCACTAACCACTCTCATTTACAATACTGATGAAAGACTACATGCTATAAACTGGAGGAAAAGAGGATCTCTCCAACCACTAGATCTACCAGTACATCACACAAAAAACTTAGTTGATCTTCAAGGCAGTTTTTGCCTTGAAGCAATCATCAAACACACCCAAGCCAGTTTGTTGGAATTCTGAGTGTGGAGAGGATTGCAGCTGGCTGCTAGAATGCTTTTCCTTTTCTAGTCAGGGACTTTAATCACCAACTTTTCCTGAATTTTACTATTAGTGTCCATCCTTTCCCAAAACACTGTTGTAATGGTTATGGTTATATTGTCTGTGCCTTATACATTGGTAGCCACCCCACTTCATCTGTTAAAGAAAAATCTACAAGTTAAAATTTGGCTTTTATATTCATGGAGCATACACCAAGTCTAGATTATAGGATAAAGACTCATATTAAAGATTCAAGTAACTCATTTCAAATTTAGGGCAATTTTAGCATACATTTTCACAGCTGTTGAATTATGCAAAGTTCATGGTGTTTCTAAGTATAGTTTGGGGCAATCAGACAAGTTTTAACCTTGATTACTTATTTTTAATAATGGAAGCTTACATTTTATTAACATGGCATGTGGATTTAAAGAAAAGGTAGTACAGATTAGGGTTGTTTTTTTTTTTTAACTTTTTCCATTTGTGATCCCTTTTTACTTAAGAAATTTTTACATAATCCCAAATATAGGTATACAAATCAAGTATTTACTGATAATCATAATTTTGTATTCTCTACACACAACTCCTTATAGGGTCACTACCACAGTTTAAGAAGCTTTGGTATAAAGAAAATGTGGTCCTTGGTCTCAAGTTTATATTTTGGATTGAAACAAAACACACTTAAAACTATTTGAGAATGATTACAATGTATCCAGGAATGAAAAATAACACTGAGGGAAGAAGAAGGGAATCAAAGAGTAATTTTGATACAGATTATGGAAAGGACTATATAACAGTTTCTTAAATTATGAGGACCTAACAATGTGGGGTTTACAAAAAAATTGGCAACAATAAGAGGTTTCTGAATTCAACAACCAAAAATTAATTCAGACTTAAAGGAGTAATGAATCTGAGATCCTTCTGGCAGCACTTACCCATGTTGCACCATGAGACTTCATTACAGCCTTGGTTCTGACCACACAACCTACACTCTGCACTGTATACATGCATGAATACTGCCAGAAATACTTTGGCTCAGTTTCAATATGGGATCACATAAAAATTTCTTGGACGGAAAAGGGTCATGAGTGGAAAAAGTTTAAGAAGCCTGCTATATAGATAATGGCACATTATATTTGTAATAGCACTTTGCATTTTTTCAAATCAACTTAACAAATAAAACACTTTTCATTTGCTCCTCCTAAAGGCAGCCAGGCATAAAAGAGAGCAATTTGGTAGGAGTCAAGAAGCCCTGGATTCAATCTGTGCCTCTGACATATTGACTATGTGATTCTGCCTAAGTCATTTAACTTTTCCATGGCCCAAGGGAAACATTTTAGGGAGCAGATAATTGCCAATTTGTACTTAGAGAAGTTTTCTCAGTCAAATTTTCTATGCATAAAATCACAACCTTCAACACTGGGGGAAAAAAAAGTCCTATGAAATAGGTAGTGCTACTTTTCACTTTTAATGAATGAGGAAGATGGGAAACTGAGTCATAAAAACTATCACTTGCCCAAAGTCACACAGCAAGTGGCACAGCTAGGACTCCAGCCAAGGGCTTCAGATTTCAGGCTCAGTTAAAGAAAGAATGATCCCTTTAATAAATGACACATTTATGTGACAAGACCTGGAGCTGGTCTAGGAAGGGTCAAATGCCATGATCCTCTAAGGGAGCCTGAGATCTGGTATTCTGAGGACCATTTTCAGTCCTGTGCATCCCTGGCCTCTAAAGAGAAAAGTTATAAAGTCTCTGGCTCTTAATGTCTCTATCTCAGAGCTCTGAGGAAATTCACTTAAAATTTAGGTATGGCTCTAGTTTGGGGTCTCTCCAAAAGTACTCAAATGTACAATGTTGATCAGGTTTTGGAGATTTATTTACATTAACCATGTAAAAGAAAAGCTTAAAATATAAAATATTCAAAAGTACTCTCTAACAAAGACATGAAACAGTAACAACTCCTACAATATTCTATCAAAAAGTTGCTCCTTAAAATATGAAACAGAAAGATTAATGAACCAGTTTCACCTTCACCTTGACTTTCCATTGTCCAAACAGTGCCCTCTAAATTCATGTTTTCTGGCAAGCCAGAGCATGATTTGAGTTTATGCTCCCATCAATGATAATCTTCTCCAAGATGTAGTTGCAGCGAATTCTTTCTCCTGTCAATAAGACTTTCAGGATTTCCAAAGATAGCAACTATTCCCAAAATGTTCATCTCATGTTCACTATTGGGTCACCAATACAAAAAGAAACATGAAGCAGAAAAGGAAGACAAAATTGAGGCCCATCAGTTTCAGGATTGTCTAGATTAGTATATTTGCTCTTACTGCTAAGTGTAAGCAGCCCCATGTTTTCTGGAGGCAGAGGAGCTACTTACTCCTTCCTCAGACTCCCAATCGCTGATTCCAACAAGGGAAGTCTAAGGGAAGACAGATTTACAGACTCCCCACACCCTGAGAAGATACAGGGAAGGCCAAGGGTAGAGTAACTTCTTTAAGGTCTACATAGCTCTTCTTGGCCCAAGACCCAATTCTCGTTGACATAATACTTTTGATGATTCAGGGGAGAAGATAAGGGAGGCACAAAGGCTTGCACCCACAAGGCCCAAAGAACATGAAGCAATGAGATCATATATATCGCATTTAAAACAGACTTTCTCATATGATTATTTGTTAAATTCAAATCTTTAAGAATTTTCCCCTCTTGATGTTCTGATAGTAAGTCTCAACATGTGACTGTTGAATGAATAAATTTGTCTTTGTTGTGGATTTGGATTGGATGTTTCATTTTGTCATCCAAAGGATCATCTAGTTTTCTTTTTCTATTTTAAAATTAGTATCCTATAATTTCTCTCAAATACTAATTATGGTCTGTTTTGTCTGTTATATATAGTGTCAAATAATGTCAAACAAGAACAACTTTCTAATATTTAAAATAGAAGCCAAATAAACAAGAAATCCCTTTTCCTTTTGAGCCTTAACTTCTACATAATCATAAAACTGATGTCTGCATCTCAAATGCCTGTTCACATTCATCATAATTAGCCCATACTGGGTTTTAGCTTATTGAAGATTAACTGACATTTACTAACTCTAAGAAAATCAGATCTTATTCTTCTTGAAGTTTATGTAACCACAACCTACATATCAGATGTGTCACAGGCTAAATTTTGTTTGTTCTTTTCAATTTTGATCAGTACAAAACGTATAAACTTTGTTTACTATTGCAGAATTGTCTAAAATCTTTTCCCTTTGGTAGATCTATTTTGTAGTCATGGGAAAGAGAAAGCTTTGGGTTTTAATCTTTCAAGAAAAGCTACACCTTCTTATACCTTCTGTACTTTATTGACAAGCTATTATTGTGTGCAGTTTTTTTCCAATTACTCTTGAAATAATTATAGCTTGTCCTGCCCCTGAGGTGAAGGCCTCCAGCTGCAATTCTGCCAGAAATCTGAAAATGGGAGAGCAGGTGAAGTGAGGATGGAACAGAGATTTAGCTACATGATTTACCTCTAACCGTACCTTGAATCCCCTTGATGTCCAAATCTCAGTAGTTAATCAAATGTTTGCTGCCATTAACAACAGAGGAAAAGTAATGGATGCTGGAGCTCCCTCTGCGGCTCTGCCACCAAACCTAATCTGAGGTCTTGCATCATTTTTTATTTAATGCAAAGGAGGAGAGGTCATTTAGACTTCCAAAAGGACAAAACCACAGACTAAACATCTCTCTCTATAAAACAGAAAGAATTTCCCTGGGATTGATGTTTTCTCTGCCTTCTTTCTTTCTTCCTTTCTTAAAGTGAATGGTCTATATGTTTTGCTACAGAATTCACTAAAAGATAAGAAATGAAAGATCTATCTTCCCTGCTGCACCTTTTCTCTTTCCCTTTTTTATCTTTCTTGCTCTCTCTTCATTTAATTATACAGTCGCTGTTTCCTGATTGCTGGCAGCCAAAGCTTCAAGTCAGGTTTAGGAGACCCATGGCAGGCTTTTAAGAGCAACACTTTGATAGGAAAGTTAAGTCTTGGAAATGCAACAAATACTGAGTTGAATGAAACTTAACTGAATTGAAATGGTCATTTGCTAAACAATCTTACAAGAATTTTTCAGTGAATGATTCAAATTGGGTATATTAGAAAAACTATTCAGAAAGCAACTAGCTCCTCGAATACATTGATTCATAGAGTTTTCTTATAAAATAATTATTATATGAAAGGAGGAAGTGACCTTTCTCCATTACTAGGGCTTTCTTTCCTCTAGCTATGTTGTTTCCTTTTGCCTGATACTTTCTTTCACCTTCCCTATTGTGTTTTGAAATCCTGATATTCTAGTATTTTCTATGCTTGCTATGCTAAACCTTCAGTTGAGAAGCTTTTAGCTTCCCATCTGAGTTGCTGCTCCCTACCTTTGATATCAATGATGGGAAGACAATTAGGTACACCTGTAGGAGACCTTACCTTCTCCTTACAAGACATCTGAACTTCTCCAGTCCTTAGCTGAAATAATCCTAGAATTGTTCTGATGAATGGAATGAAGATGGACCAGTGTTTTCCAACAAGAACACATACTATGTGCTATATCCTAGGAGCAAGTTCTCATGAGACCATCATAGAAGAGTATTGAACTTGGGGTCACAAGATCTGAATTCAAATCCTGTCATTGTGAGGTCACCTTTGGGATTTTGAACATGTCACTAAATCATCTGTAAAATGAAGTTGTTGGATTAGATTGACCTCTAAAATCCCTTACAATTCTAGATCTGTGGTCCTATGGACTATTTTAGTCAATGTTAGTGAAAGGTAACCCTCCAATAATGAATTCAATCCTAACGCATTACTAACTATAAACAAACCTTAGTCAATTATTTAACCAAGTTGAACTCTAGATTCCTCTAAATATAAATTAAGGATAATAACAGCTATATTACTCTAGTCTGTTGCCAATCCATACCTTAATAAGAACATATAATATTAGAGCTTGTTCTTAATAAAACTGGGAAATGAAGTTTTTGCTTTGTGTATACCTGCTTCAAATCAGTTCCTTATCTTCTTCCCACCTTCCCCCCGCCCTCTACCCCACAATCTCATGTCTTTACCTCCAGGATCTTGCTCATCTAGCTTGTCTACGAACCCCCTAAGGAGTTAGGTGATAATGGTATAACTCTTTCCCTCTCCCAAACTCCAAAGAATTAGGTTATTATAGGAGAATGAGAGATGATGACATTGATATAGAACCATAAAAACAAAGAATCTCGAGGAAGGGAGGTTAGCTGCCATCGATACCAGAAGTATGTAATTGTTTCTGTGTCTTAGACTCCTCTGGCAATCTTTGAAATATACGGACCTCTTCTCAGAATAATGTTTTGATGTGTATAAAATAAAATACAAATAATTGCAAAGGAAACTATTGTCATGAATGATAATCACTTTATTTAACCATCAAAATGTTGTTTAAATTAATTCACAGACCCCAGATTAAGAATTTCTAATCTAAATCAAATATTTCATGTTATAGATTAGAACACTGAGGAACAAAAAATCCATGTGATAGCCAAGACCACACAGATACTAAAAAAACAAACCCAGAACTAAACACAAGAGTGTGCTAGTGTCAGGTCTAATCAGATTATGTGAAGTATTTACATAAGAAGTCCTCATTTGTCATAAGCACTACTTTGTCTATAAGCACTACTTGAGAAAAAGGTTCAAGGAATTAAGTCATCATCAGATTGAAGACATGATAGGCTAATATTAGCAGGTGGTACAGTGGACAGGAAGATTCCTCCTTCTGAGTTCAAAATGGCTTCAGACCTTTATTAGCTGTATAATCCTGGGCAAGGCACTTTACCCTGTTTGCCTCAGTTTCCTCCTCTGTAAAATTAACTAGAGAAGAAAATGACAAACTACTCCAGTATCTTTGCCAAGAAAACCCCAAATGGGAATTACAAAGTATCAGACATACTGAAAAAAATGACCAACAACAATAATCACAAAGCTAATGTTAACAACAACAATAATTGTCATTTATATAACACTTTAAAAGGATTGCAAAGTGTTTCTCATAAGTCTTATCTCATTTGAGCTTTAGAAAAGCCTGATGAAAAGCCAAGTTTTCTGATTCTAGAATCCCAGAATTAAAGACTTGGATGGAACATCATTGGCACATACACAAAAGGAATCCTTACTCTAATAAGCCTAATGGTTATTCAGCCTATGCTTTAAGGCCTTCAAGAAAGAATCCATCACCTCACAAGGCTAACTATGCTACTTTTGGACAACTAATTCTTAGCTTCCAGATCTAGGCTCTTAATATTACATTACAATGCGTATTCTCTCCTTAGTTCTCATCCACAGTGTTTTGGTATTATGTGACTTCTGTGGGCTTATTTGCTTTTAGGTTTTTTTCCCCAGATATATGGTTTCTATTATTTACATTTCTTCTGATGATAAACTTGCCCAGACTGTGGCAAGTGATTCTATTTAGGTACATCTAATAAGTTCTGTCATCACCTCACACCCCCACAGGGGGTCAGCACCTCAACACAAAATCTGAATATTCCAGTCAGCTAGGGAACCACTTCAAGTGAAAAAAGAAAAAGCTAGCCAAGAGAGAAATTGAAACTCATGTCCATAAAGACTTAGCCTCTTTTTGACCTGGTTGAGCAGTACTGTCAAAGACTTCAAACTGTCAAAAATAGTCAGCAGAAGTAATTCTGAGAGAACAAAGGGTTTGAGGGATCCTCAGAAGAGGCTATTCAAGAGCACAATAAATACCCCAGTATATTGTTAGAAATATCTAAGGGTCAGGTGGTCCCAAGCCTGGACCATTTTGAGGAAGCAGGAATGCATTTTGGGTACAGAAAGCATTCTGAGACCTAATAACAGCCATGTATATTTTTCACTGGGTTCAAGTAAGATTAGTGAGAATAGCTCCAGACTGGAAAGAGAAGAAAACAGAAGAGGGTAAGTCAGCAGGAAGGAATGACATTACAAGTTCATAAGGGGAGAGGTGCCAGATTGCTTGGCATCTACGCTGGGTCCAACTATGGGAGAGACTAAGTTTGTTCCACTGAGCTGGTTTTCAGTTTTTATTGCTTCCTGGCTTAGAAGTGTCTGGGTTTTTCTCTTTTCTAATCAGATTTATCTGTTATTACCAAAGTGATTTATTCTTTTAGTCTCTGAAGAGAGAGAGCCCCAAGGAAGCTCAGAAATCACAGCAGAGGGTCTACTAGTTACTTACTAATGCAAAAGGGAATATTTGCAGTATTTTATGAGATCTCAGAGACGCCAAAAAACATGACATTTGTAGACTCTATTAACTTGACCCAAACGCTTGAAAATTTGCCAAAGAGACATCAGACACTTCGATGGGACTATGAATTGGCCCCATATTTTAGAAAGCAATTTGGAATGACTCTAAGAAAATGATTAAAATGTCTGTAATTTTGATTTATCCATCCCACTGGTAGGCATATACTCCTAAGAGGTCAGTAATGAAAATAAAGGTCTTATATAATTACAGCCACATCTTTTTTGCAGTAGTAAAGAACTGGAAGTAAAATCAATGCTGTTCAATTGGAAATAACTTAACAAATTAAGATGCAAACATGTCAATAAACATTCATTCATATACCATAAGAAACCATGAATATGATTGATTCAGAAAAATCAAAGAAAACATATGAACTGATACAATGTGAAATAAGCAGAACAAGAAAAATAGTACACACAATGACCATAAAATGCAAATGGAAACAATAAAGTGATCAGAACTGAATGTTGTGATATTTTGAACAAATTTTACCCCAAAGAAAAGATCTGAAAATGTGCCTCCCTCTTTTCTTTCCAGGGAAAGAAAAAAAGGAAATCACAATATTAGAAAGTCAGAACAATGGAAATAACCTTTGCCAATTGCCTTCTCTTTTTCTCTGCATAGCTATAAACACTACCCAAGTTGTTCCTGCATTGCAGAAAATTCCTCCTCTATGCAAAATAAATCTAGTTTACAATGAACTTTTATCTTACTCTGAAAAAAAGAATAGAAGCAGGGAAATCAGGGTCTTTCTTTTAGGATGTGCAGTTTGGGCACCTAATACAGTTATTAGAACAGAATAGCTAGATAATAAACAAGTAGATAGAGTATTTATTAAGTTATTACTATATTTCAGGTACTATGCTAAACACTGAAGATAATATAATACAAATACAAATGCAAGAAAACAAGACAATCCTTGCTTTTAATGAGCTTACATTTGAATGGGGGAAGACAACATATAATGGAAAAATGGAAGAAGGTATATGCTTGCTTAAGAAATGTCTGTTGATTGATTGATATTCAGTTTCATTTATATGGTATTGCAAAGCATGATCTATTTTGAGTCAGTATTATAGATTTCAAATTGAAAAAGATCCTAAGAATCAATTTTCATGATAAACATTTATTCATGAAGATAATTTTGACTTGTGTGTGAGATCTGTTAATGTGTGACTCTGGACAAATGACAACCTTTCTGGGTCTCAAATTCCTGATCTGTAGAATGAAATTATGTAACTAGATCATTCCTAAGGTCCTTGTGAATGCTACATTATTTTAAGAATTCTTTTAAAACATTAACTTAACCTCAAAATGTGAGATTCTAATCTAGATTGAGTAAATATGTTGCTGGAGAAATTAAGTTATTTATCAATAACTGCCTTAAATGAAAGCAGAAAAACAAAAGAAAGTTGCTGCTATAACAAAGGACAGGTCATGCTGTAGATGTAGAAGTAAATAGAAAAAAATGGAGCAGTTGGTTTAAAAGTAATGAAAAACATTGCGTGGAATAATTGGTTATCATGTCTTGTAATGTTCATGATACCTATTTGCAAAAAGAACTATATGAAAACAATTTTGGCTTATGCAAGATTTATTGCAGAGTATAAGGGGATAGAGATATGCTACAAAGAACTTGATAGAATTCTTGAAGCCAAATCAACATATAGTTGTGCAAATAACAATAATGAGAATGGCAGCAATAGAAAGATAAGGTCAAAATCACATACCTTTTAATCATCAGAAACATAGGCTGAAAGACTAAAGGTCAAAGGTGCCGTAAAAGGTCAATTGTAGGGTTTCCCTTGCCAGGAACTGCTGTTACTTTTTTATTCCCTCTTTTCCTTGGTCAAGTTGTATGAGGTAAGATTCCCTTAGAAATCCCTTCCAGCAATAAAATACTAGGAAAAAACACTGAGTCTCATATATACATTCTGTGTTATAAAGAGGAATAAAGTTTAATCCAAAGCTGGACATAAGGGACAATAGTTTTTTAAAAATGTTGAAGAATATGGTTTAAGAGTAAGGAAAAAAGAAGATCATGGAGAGACATGGCTGTAAAACATGAATATTTTCACTAGATACCGTAGAACAAAATGCTGCTAATAAGGTATCTCACATGCAAATGTCAAAAATTGTACAAGATTCTTTAGAAAATGAGACAATAGAGATTGTTAGTGACTGATTATCATTATCAAATGAGGCACAAAATAGGTAGACAGATGTTCTGAAAAGCTATGGGCCATTGTTATGGCAGTTGTTTAGGACAATCCAAAAGGAAGAGAGATTTCCTAGAGATGAAATCCTTCAAATGCTTCTCTTTCTGAATGGAACTAATTTGACTATATCAAACCCTGGAATGTTGCAGTCTCCTAAATGAGAGTTTTAATCACTCAGGAGCTTAACTTACACACAGGAAGAAAAAAAAAAAAGCGGTGAGAGAATACCTTTTCTACAAATTATGATATGCCATTGGATGGTCAGCCCCAAGAGCTGGTTCATTGACATATATCTTGGATTTATATTGCAGATAGACAATGAACTGAGCACACAACTAAAGAATAGAGTGGGTAGGATTGCCTTTAGGAAATTACACAGTAAATTAAAACTTTGGGAGTCACACTATATTCTTCCAATGATGTCTTTTGTGGTTTAAAGTTGTAGCATGTCACCATTTTCAAAGAATGAATGGTCCTATCAAGGGCATTTAGGAGAGGCTCAGGGTAGCATGAAAAAGCAACAGTGTGTTTTCCCCAGATCTGTTTTTTTCATCACTGGAGGAGGTCTAGTGAAACATTAACTGAACCAATGCAGATCTGTGCCTTATCTGTCCTGTCTCTCTGTTACTGCCATTCTCATTATTATTATTTCCACAATTACATTTTGATTTAGCTTTGAGAATTCTATCAGTCTCAACACATTTTAATCACCAGGTGCTGGTGATAGCCACTAGCTTGAGCTTATTCCACAGTACTCATCACAGCACAGTCCCATACAACCCTGGAAATTATGTATTTTTTCTCCTTAATGCTCTATGGTTCTTAGAGAATAAATGTTCTTTTTGCTCTCATCTTTCTGATGGTTTCACCATCTAATTAATAGAGAGACATGGTTTTTAGGAATTTACTCAATTATAATTAACTCTCCAACCCTTATCCTAGTAGCAAAACCCTATCTCTTTCCTGAATTTACTCTGTTACTGTTTTCCTCATATGGCTTCATCATCATAGCCTGACTCCCACAGGAAAGGATAGAACATACTTAACTGTATACAGTGCTTTACTCTTTGCAAATTCTTACTCTCAGAAACAAAGAAAGGAATAAAATCCTTTATTTAAATATTTCTCTCCTGGTTGCATGCCTGTAACTTTTCCTGTGCTCTTGAGTTTATTAGACAGCACAATGGCTGATCTAAAGCAAGGAATTCCAGGAAAGGTAATATCTGATTAAATCCCCAAAGCTGTTCTTTCCATAAGGGTGAAAAAGGACTGAGGAAACACAATACAGTTATCCCTTCCACACCACAATTTTCTGAATCATGGGATTTCAACATATCAAAGATCAGCATAAGAAATTAATGCAAATTTGAGGGGAGTTTTCTGGAAATCACAGATGATAACATGAAAGTCAACAGACAACACAGAGCCTATGACCAAATACTTAACTCAGATTTTACAATGAGTTACTGTAAACACCCCATAAAAAGAAAAAGAAAAAAATTTGGACTTCTCTGATAGAAAGGGAGAGCTAAAATATTTACATAGATTTTCCAGATCATGGTGGGGCACTGTACTCCTAGGCCCATGATAGGAAGGGATAACAGTAGTCCACCAGTAATGTTCAAACCATTTTTCCAAAAGATGACAAATCAGGAAACCATGATCCAGGTCATGGTTCTTCCTCCAAGTACAGGGCTTGGACATGGGTATCCTATTATCAGCAGGAACTTCTAACTTAATTTTTGCCACAATTCCTTATGAAGCATTGGGAGTATATTCAATAGCAGAACATGGCACAGAGAATATTTCCAATGTCATCTCATCCTGATACTCTGACCTTAAGCCCTTCAATTTAAGTTTTTGAGGGCTGAGAAGTACGTTATCTATCTCCTGTAGTGGCTTCATCTTTGACTTTTATCTGTATTATTCTCTTTTTTGCCCATTTCCTTATTATTTGTACTTGCACAATTATTTTCTTCCTTCTTACTTGCTGTAGATGGAGGAGCCAAAGAACCAGAAGGTCAAACAATACACACACACACACACACACACACCTTTGTCCTATATAAAGTTCATGTACTTTAATTTGATTTTCTGATAATGATGACTTTGCACAAATCCACCTGCACTCTATTGCCTAATCATTAAGTCCCATTAGAAGTACTGTCAATAGCTATGGAAGACAGCAAGACAACCTTCCTTTGCAGGAATTTGACTTCCAACCTTGGCCTTCTTAGCACTAGTTTCTAACCAACAGAGCTATCAATACAATGTATTCCTTGCTAATAAACTTAGACACATGCAACACGAATAGAAAGTGTTATGATTGACATGAAAAAATGTACAAACCAATTTTTTAGTGTCCTTGATCCTGAATATCCACAAAAGGATGCTTCTGTAATGATAAAAAGCCACTAGAAGAAGAAGAATTAAAAGCCATGATAATAATTATGTGACATACTAGATTTAAGGTGTTAACAGTGAGGCACTCAAATTTTTAAAAAATGAGTATTTCTATGTGAACTGTATTATATCTGTTTTGCCCCTTTCCACTCATAAAGCTGGTTATAGAAGAACTCAATAAAAGATAAACAGTTTACCTCTTCCTGATAATTCCCTTTAGCACTACATTCCAATTTTGACTATGTGCATGTGTATTGAGAGTTAGACATCTTGCTCTGAATTGTTGGCCAAGAATAGTCTCTAAAGGGACCTCACAAGAAATTTTCTATTTCAAATTCAAACCTGATAGCACATTTTACATCAGGGGATCCTTTTTATCAGAAGGATATTCAGAGGGGACAATTGATTTACTCACATAATCTTTTAAAACATCTACCAGGAGAGATTCTAGGGCTGAATTTATGGCTTTCCTCCCCCCCCCCAACTTTGAGCCTTCAAAAAACAAGAGTAAATTCCTCTATGAAATCTGAAACTCTCATCACTGATTTTCTAGCTGATGCAATTTCAAAGGCATGTGTTGCCCTGTGATAGGCACAGCAGGACTCTGCCTCTCTTTGGGAGTTTCCATCTGTTTGCCATCAGAGAATACTTCTCTGGGGAGTCAACTTAAATGCATAGCACCCAGCCTTCCCACTTGGAAATCCTGGAGTCTTGTATTAACTTCCCTTACAATCTTTTAGGGTTGTGTTAGTTACTAATAGGATTGGGGGTTGGTCAAGATTTTCAAGAAAATATTTACTTAGATAAGAACATTTATTCACTCATGATTCTTATTCATGTGACTAAATTTATCTTTATAAAATATTATATGAAAAATCTATGTGTGAAAGCAACTATATATACCTAAGAAATAAAAACTGAGATAAGAATACATTCTTTTTAAAGAAAATGTTTTTTGATGTAAAATCTTTATCATCTTTCATTTTTAACTAGGTACCTTCCTTTGTTCCTTTCTTCTCTTCTTGCTCTGTCTCTCTCTCTATCTCTCTCTCTCTGTGTTTCTCTCTGTCTCTCTGTCTCCGTCTCTGTCTCTCTCTCCCTTTATTCCTTTCTTTTTTTTTTTTATCAGATCTCACTATACTGCCCAAACTGTAAGTACAATATCAGTTCAAACACAGATCCTAATAATGATCAATAATGCAGTAGCTATGACCTAATCTGTTTTTCCAATCTAGACAGATTCACCATTTCTTTAGGCAGCCTGCTTGCCCTCTGTTCCTGGGGATTTACATACTAATCTGAGACTTAATGTGAATACTGGATCAATTATTGTCCTCCCACAGTTAAGAACTCCTGAATTTAAGAGATTTACCAATTTCAATCTTCCCATCATCAGGAAATACAAGCATTCACCAGCATGCTTATCTTTAAAGAGGTTATTTTCCAAGTTGTTTTCTCTGACCCACTTAATGGATGTTCCTCCTACTGGTTAATCTGCCTCTTTTTCTGGATTTATTAGGCTGAAGTCTCAATGACTATTCAGATTAAATGGAGATGAGAATAGCAGATTAAAGGCAGTCAAACAGGTAATGGGCCAGCAAGAAGTGTAAAATAAAATTTGTTGAGCAATACCCTTTTATATTTTTCAAGTTTTCTGGTGGGTTTTCTGACTTTCTTACCAATGATAAAATATTGTTTGATGAAGCAGAAATGAAAAGAACTTTGAGAATAATTGATGACATCATCTTTGAGTAGATGAAGAAAGAAAATCCCAAATATAACCAAAAATGTACTCTAAACTTTAGGAGACAAGATTTCACAAAGTTCAAAATTTGGATAAAAGAAACCTATGCTAAGGCTCTAAAAGGGACATTGTTTGAAGAGAATGGCAGGATCTTAAGAATAAACACTGATGGCACAATCACAATGATTCTGATGAGGAGCAAAAGAGGGAAGGGAACTGTATAAAAAGACATGTTACAGAGAAAGGAAGTCATCCATCAACTCAGATTTTAAAAGATGTATAAAAAAGAAGAGATAACTAAAGAATACAAAAGAATATTGAGTTGCTTATCAGAATAAAACCCAAAGTTTGAAATAATTTCTAGAGACAACAAAAAGGACAACAATAAAAAGAGGATAATCAAGGAAGAGATAGGATTGCTGCTTGAATCAGATGGAAAGAAAACACAATGGAAATAAGTATCCAACATATATTTTGATTTTTTAATTCTATACCAAGGAGGATAATCTTCAGACTAGAAAAGATAAAACAAATGGGTAATAGGGATAATCTATTGATTTTATCTAAAGATAAAACAAATAGGGAATTAAAACTCAAGATAAGTGATGAGATAATGAGTGCATATAGTTGCCCTTAATAAGTTCCAATCACGACTTACACGAACTGATGCTGAGTGAAATGAGTAGGACCAGGAGATCATTATATATATACTTCAACAACAATACTATATGATGATCAATTCTGATAGACCTGGCCATCCTCAGCAATGAGATGAAGCCAATCAGTTCCATTGGAGCAGTAATGTACTGAACCAGCTACACCCAGAGAAAGAACTCTGGGAGATGACTAAGAACCATTACATAGAATTCCCAATCCCTATATTTTTGCCCACTTGCATTTTTTATTTCCTTCACAGACTAATTGCATACTATTTCAGAGCCCGATTCTTTTTGTACAGCAAAATAACGGTTTGGACATGTATGCTTAATTTGTATTTAATTTATATTTTAACATATTTAACATGTCTTGGTCATCCTGCCATCTAGGGGAGAGGGTGGGGGGAAGGAGAGGAAAAATTGGAACAAAAGATTTGACAATTGTCAATGCTGTAAAATTACCCATGCATATAACTTGTAAATGAAAAATTATTTAAAAAATAAAAAATAAAAATTTCTCAGGAAAAAAAAAAGTAAGTTCCAATGACCAAGTATAGGCAAACTAGATCCCAGGGTACTCAAAGAATTTGTGGATATTATTACTGAATTAGCATAGGTTATCTCTGAGAAGTTGTTGAGAGCAAAGAGATCCTAGACTTCTGGAAGTTAAAAAATGTCAACTTCCAGAAGTCTAAGATCTAGGATAAAATTTTAGAATAGGTCATTAAAGGGATAATTTGAATGTCCATAGAAAGGGAAAAGGTGCAAGAATGACTATATAAGGAAAAATACAAAATTATTAAAAATTATAAATGGGCAATTGTCAATGCTATAAAAATTACCCATACATATAACTTGTAAATAAAAGGCTATTAAAAATTAATTTAATTAAAATTAATTAATTAAAAATAAAAATTATAAATGAAAATGGAGAAAATGTTCCATTATGGGAGGTTCTTAAGTATAACAAGTATGGTGCTGTGAAAAGAGTGTAGGATTGTTCAAGTCCTTCTGCTTGCCTTAGTCATCATCGAATCTCTTTGGACCCTAGATTCCTTATCTTTAAAATTAGGGGATTAGACTAAGTAACTCATATGTCTTCTCCAGCTGTAAATCTTCAATCATATGTTGTAATTGGATTGATGACTTGTCTAAACATTAGATGGGAAGATAAAGGGGGAGGAGGATGGAGGGAGTAAGCTTTGGAGTCCTTTCTCATTCTAAAATTTTATGATCCTTTTACTTATCTAGCAATAGATTAGTTTTTTCCCTGTGTTCCTTGGGAACCAATTTTTTTTATTATTGCTAAAATAAAAAAAGTCTGACTCAATTTTTATGAATGTTAATAAAAATAGTTATTATGAATATCAAAAGACTCTCTCACTTCTTTTCAACCGTAAATAGGTAGACATGCCAGAGAAAACAAAGTCACTATGATAGACTTTGCAAAAATTATTTAGAAATTGCAAATGATATAAATGCTCCTATAGTATTTGTGATGGTTGGGGTGGCAAGAGTGGTGAGGGATAGAGAGAACAGCTGATAAAAGTTTGCCTTGAAAAGGTAAATAAATAAAAATAACTCAACTTTGCAAAATCCTTCAACTCTTAATTCCTATGGAGAAAAAAAGAGAGTAAGACAAGTGCCTTTTTATTTATGATGTCACATACCAGTTTGTGTCAGTATAGACTCCTGGTATATTGTCACAATAATGAGATTCAGTTCCCAAATAGGCAAGGAAGTGTGGAAGACTCCATGATGGGGCTACAAAAAGTGATATGTGAATGAAGTATAATGTGTGGACAGAAAGAAGAAAATGACGAAAGTGTGAAGGAGAAATGGAAGAAAAAAGAAGGGGAAAAAATTCAGAGAAAGGCCCTTTTGTGCTTTCAAGGGAAGTGTGAAGTTACTATTTACAAGAGGACTGACATTTCAGTTCTATCTATCAACACTCACATCTTAACTCACATCCTTACTTCCAAAATGAAATATAAAATTTCACAGGAAAAAATCCATACCCTTCTCATTGATAGTTTTATAAATTAGTCAGTATTGAGAATCTACTATTTACCTAGCATTGAGCAGAAAAACAAATTTACATGTTGCCAAAGCAGATGATAAAAAACCAATTTCTTGAATCAGAATGTTAGTTTAATTTGGTTTAGTTCTTATTTGTTCTGCTTTTTCTTAACCTAGAAAAATTACTTCAGTGAGGTACAATCTTCATGGAAGAAATAAAGCCTTATTCTTTCCTCATAAATACAAGAAATTCTGGCTTGTAGGATGGCTAGCTAATTTTTCCAGTAGAGGGAGTCTCACTCTGCTTTCTCCATTCATCTATCGGAGGAACACATCTGGACCCCGTTCTGCAACTGGATGGCCATCTCTTTGTTTAACTGGCAGCCCATCTTTTCTGTTTAAAAAAAAATGCAATCACAGGATTAGCTCCTGGATTAATCAGGCAGATGTGGTTGCAGCATTACATTTCATAACCATGCTTATATGTAAAGTATATATCTTTAGATTTGCTAAGGGCTACTATATAAATCATCTTGCTAAAGTCAAGAAGCAGTGTATGTTATGATCCCTACCTCAAGCTTATCACAATGTTTTTACTATTTCCTTATTGCTCACCCACCAGGTCCTTTCAGTTCAATTCAGGTTGCTTTTTAGACTGTATTTATGAAAGGGAGACATTCCTACAAATATGCATTGATCTATTTTTTATTCTAAAGCTTACACTTGTATTCTTGTAATCTTATATACAAGTGTTGCTTAACACTTGAATACCCTGTTTTTTTTTTAAAAACGGGCTTAATTTAAAATAAAAAAAAATGTTTACCACTTTTCCTTGTATGAACTATTTTTAACATGTTATAATTATAAAATAAATTTAAATTTGACCTTACATTGAAGATACATATGTGTGAACAAATATATTATGTGTAAGTATAAATATACATATAGCAAAAAAAATTGATAGAAAATAAACTCCAGACCTATAAGTTTACACACACTTCTGTACCATTAACTTGAACTTTCTCCTCTACCTCTAACCTGTCTGCTTTGGCTTTTCAATAAAGCTTCCCATTTCTCAGGATATTACATTTGTGTTCAGGAAAATCCAGACATCATGTAATCATGGATTGAAATAATAGTGTATCTAATAAAAGTCTACAGAAGTTGCCAAGATGAAAGAAAAAACAATCCCCTGAATCTTATTAAGAAGCATATGCTTATTAGAAAGAGAAAAAATAAGAAAAAATTCCTCATGAAAATGAAATCTAAACATAAACTCCATTGCTTTTAGATCCATTTCATGCAAGAGTGCACAGGGTATTTAAAATAGGTTTATTATCAGCATGGTAGAGTAGTGGACTGAGCACCAGACTTAAAGGCAAGAACTCTGTCACTTACTCAACAACCATTTGATTTCTGATGCTCTGCTTCCTTATTGGTAAAATGGGAATAATATTAGTTGTACCATCTACTTCATAAAAGAAGTATCAAATATATGTCTCACTGACCATATGCTGCCCACAATTCTCCCAAGTGCTAAATCAGATTAACATATAATTGAGAAATATTTAACAAAATAAATAAAAATACAATGAAATAAAGATAATATAAACAAATGGTTTTCTAAGGATGTTTTCTAATAGGCTGCCTGCAGGGCAGCCTTATTTATGGTTTATTATGTCTCTCACATTACTAACTTTGGACTTGGTGACCTCCAAAGTACTTTCCAATTCTGTATCTTTGATCCAATGGTCTTATAGTCCTCTAAATGTCCAGGTCATTAAAAAAAAAAAGACCTGTCTATGGCAGAGACTAGAATGGAACAGAGCCACACTATTTCTGCAACCACTAATTGATATCCTAGGATACTCTCACTTTGTAAACTGTAAGGCTCTATTTAAATGAAAAAACATTAATATTGCTAATCAAGTCTACAAGCATTAGTATTACAGACAGGCAGACAGATATATACATACATACATACATATATAGATATAAATATAGATATATGTATATATGTATTTATAATACTATAGTATTTACTACATGTCAGATAATGTACTCTATCATCACCTCACAATAAGAAAATTTTCCTTTAAAGAGATCAAGAAACAGGACAGCAATAAAATTAGTACAAATGAGAGAACTTGCCTTGGGGGAGATCAATCATTTTTAGAAAAAAAAGGTCAAGGAGTCCTTAAGAGTGCAGTTATTTTAATCCATTGCATCACCCCACCTTTTATCTGCAATTAAAAGAGTTCAGAGATGACAACCTGTCTTTTTTTTAAGCATTTCCCCAGGCAAAGAGAAATCTTCTATTTATGTATTTCCAAAAGCACTACATTACTACACTTAGTAATAAATTTCCCAACCTGAAAATATTTATTGTTGTTTTTCTTTTTTTTTATTAAAAATATTTTTCTCTCCCTCCTACCTCCTAACTCCTACCCCATTGAAAAAGAAAAAAAAAGAAAAACAAAGCCTTTATAACAAATATATGCTCAAACAAAATAAATTCCCATATTGCTATGTCTTAAAAGGTATTTCTCATCCACAGCTTGAGTCCATCATTTTTCTGTCAGGAGGTTAGGAAGGTGTATCACCTACCACCAGTCCCTTGGAATTCTGGCCATTATTGCATATTGGAGGTCTAAATTCTTCTAAAGTTGTTTATCTTTATGATGTTCTTGTATAAATTGTTCTCCTGGTTCTATACTCATGTCATTCTATACTAGTTCACACAAAAGTTCTCAGGTTTCTATGAAACTGTCTTAACAGCACAATATTAACCTATTATGTTCATGTATCATAATTTGCTCATCCATTCTCCGAATGATAGGTATCAATATTGATATTTTAAAAATCAAATTAATTCCATTTTCAGAATTAAATTTAAGTCTATTTTCTTCTACTATCCTGATATCCATAGACCTGGTCTCTGGTCTCTTCATAATAATCTTCTTCATACCTAAAGATTGCCTCAAAATTGAGGGAATGGAAGGAGGGAAATTTGGGATTCAAAAATTTTCAAAAAATGAATGTCAAAATAAATTAATTAGGAATCCCAATTTATTTAGTCTTTTCTCATGAATTTTGCATGGTCTAATAAACAGAATATTGCATGGAAATCAATTGTACTGAGATCCTAGTTCTGTCATTTAAGTAGTTGGATGACCTTTAATACATTCACTTCTCTAGACTTCACCTTTCCAGCTATAAAATAAACGATGTGAACTAGATAATCCCTAGGAGTCCTTCTAGCTTTATAATTCTAATTCTTAATTTATTATTATTGTTGTCACTATTATCATCAACAATAATAATATCTAACATTCATATAACTTTTAGGTTTACAAAGTGATGAATATTAAATATCACATATGCACATATATATATTTTAAAACTCATTTATATTTTTCAACCCTTCCCTGAGATGTTCATGTTCCTCCTTGACTATGAAACTTGAAAATGAATAAAATCCTTAAAGGAAAAAAATGCCCTGAAGTTCCTCCTTCTAAATCAGCCAGAGTCCTAATTCTAATGTTTTTTTCCCCCATTTCTCTTTCCCGCAATCACTCCCCACCTTCCTTTTTCCTCCTCCCCCTCCTTCACCAAAGAGTATTAGATCTGAGTGCCCTTGGAATATTAATTTATTATTTAAGCCCTGGTGTTGACATGAGGTCTCCAGGACTCACCAAGGGGCAGGTTAGAGTTATAAATAATTGAAAGCCTGGGGATTCAGCATCTCCTGAAATATTCTTCAGGAAGCATGAGAGTTATGCAAGGAATGTGTAAGCAGGGAGGCCTGTTTCCTGTGGGCAGTAAAGGGTATGGCAGAAGTGCCAAATCTCTTATGAGAGCTCACTAAATTTTTATTGATTGACTAAGAAAAGCAAGGCAGTGTGGTCCATTGGAAAGAAGATTGACTCTGAAGTCAAAGGAACTAAATTCAAATCCTGTCTCTGATGCGAACTATTTGTATGAGCTGGGTCAAATCACTCAGCCTCCATGAGCCTCAGTTTCCTACATCCATAAAATTGAAGGCATCAAATGACATGGCCTCTGAGATTCCATCCAGCTCTGCATCTATGGTCTTATTCCAAGGACTGAGATACAAGTTGAGTTTCTGATTTGTCTCTGTGAAGAAAATTTATATCCATCCTAGGTAGCTCCTATAAAGCTCTCTTTTGCATAAGTCAAAATTACACAAGATTCCTTAAGAGGACAACCACAGAGATAACTTTGTTAATTAAATTATTAAATTAAATTAAAAATTAAAAAATAAAAATTAATTAAAAATAGAATTTTTTAATTAGCACTATGGAGACAAGGAGATTTATGTTTTCCGAAGAGGTTCATCACTGTCATAGAGGATTTCTTATCCCAAGTCCAAATGGAAGTAGGAACTCCCAATAGATGTTGAGAGACTCCAGATGCTACATTTTGGAGATGATACTGAACTGCCTGCATGAAGACCCAGAATACTATGGAGCCCTCTCAGCTAGCTCTGCAGCCATTCACTTGAGATTCATCTAATGATCCATGCAGAGAAAAAAAATGGATAAAGAATGTTCATTGTCCTGACTGTGACATGCCATTGAAAAGGTAATCTATTGGGTTAGTCTATCAGTGCATATTATCTTAGACAGGTACTGAAAATACCCCCCTCCCAAAGTAGAAAATAGAATGGATTGTGTTAGGGAAACTGAGCAGTGTTGTCAACAGTTCTCTGAGGCAAAAATTAATTTTTTAAAATTCCAATATTCTTTCAATTAGGCTTAATTCAGTCAGTCAAAAGGCACTTATTAAGTGTTTACTGTGTGCTAGGCACTGTGCTGAGCACTTAGAGATAGAGGAAAAAAAGACCAAAGATAGTTTCCACTCTAAGAAACTTTCAGACTAATGGGAGAAAGAACAAGAAAACAACTTAGTACAAACAATATACATATGGGATAAATTGGAGACAATCAACAGAAGGAAGGCAGAGCTTAATAGTTGCAAATTATATAATATAATTTCCAAGTATGAGAATTGTGAGCCCACTAAAGGGCAATGGAGACATAAATATATGGCAGTTATAAGCAGATGGCATTATAATACAAACGATCACTTGTATGGGAGAAATGTAAAAGATATTGATGGAGAAGAATTTTATGCTTAAAGGAAGTGGGCTGGTCACATAATAGGGGGAAAATGGAAACACCAAGCTCAAGGGCTATTCTAATGTTCAAGGATTGTTAAAAGAACTAAAAGTCAAGCTTCCAACCTTTGGGCTACAACCTCAATAAATGATTTATGGAAGGAAATGGAACAATGAGTTATGATCTATGCAGCTCACAGGATCATATCATTGTGATCATACTTTGTGATTGTGATCATTGAAATACTGAAGCATATTAGCAAAAAATGACTCTTCTTTCAAAAAAAGTTGCCAATCCATGAGTGAGATTATCAGAGAGCAAAGTATCTGAATTCTCTTCTCTTAGTTCCCAGGTTTAATGTTATGTCATCAACTTTTATAGAGGATCTGAATAATAAAGTCTAATTAAAAGTTATTTCCATGTCATTTACAAAAGGGTAGTTGAACAAATGCCTTGCCTATGTTACAGCTGTACCAGAAGTCTTGGTACAGTTTTAAGTTTTCATAGTTTAAGACTGCAATAAAACTTTGGTAAGACCCTTTATTATTCAATGTCCTTAATGTGTATAAGAATCTAACTTACAAATCCTTCCTAGAATTCAACAAATCAAGTTAACAAGCATTTATTAAGTATGCATGTGCTATGCACTGTGCTAAGCAAGGGGAAAAATTTTGTCTTTGCAGATGAATAGCTTTCATCAGATAATGAGAACTGGATAATACAGTATATTTTTATTTCATTTTTTACTTAGCTCAACACTAGATTCAGTGCTCAGTATCTTGATATCATAAAGAGCTCTCTAAGTGTAAGCTATCCCAGACATTTCTCTGTTCCTTTTAACTAGTTTTAGTTTATTTTTTATTTGTCCTGCTTTATATTGTGCTTAATTTTTAATCTATTTGAAATCCTTGGAAATAGGGTAAAAATAAAATGTTTTAAAGGAATCCCCTAATACAAGATATATATAGAGGAGCCTCCTCCCAAGGCTTTCCCTTCCCTAAAATAAATTTTAACAAAGACTTTCTAGGTATAGCATCCTCACATTTGTTGTCTGATTCAAAAGTGGTAGCCTTCTCATAGTTTTGAATCTTAGTTAATATTCAGTATGGAAAACCTTTGGCCAACAGAGAAGGATGGCAAGTCCTAAATGGGAATATCCCCCAAATCTGGAAACAACTCAGGAAAATGTCACTGTTTGAAACAGAATCAGCATAAAACAAATATATGACATTGACCCACTGCAAAATGAACTCACCCTCAGAGATTGGTGGAATAGCTGAGAATCATTAACTGAACAAACAGACTCTGGTTTGATACACACAGAGACAGCAGCAGGGCTACTTTTGAGTTTGCTAACCAAATAAATAAGACTGAGGTCACAAGGAAAAGGGGTCCAGAGAGTTGTTAAGATCAGTCATTGATCAGCATTGAGCCATAGTAGACACATGGTATTTTTTAATGTTTGGTTTTATTCTTTAATTTAAAAAATTATCTTAATGTTGTTATCACAGCCATTTCAGGTATATTTCTCCTCCAGTCTCCTCAGCCAGCCCAATGAACTCTCTCTTGTAATAAAGCAGCCTTACAGAGTGACCAAGTCAGACATCATGGTCAGCATTCAGCACTTATTATGTCCTTTGATCATTCTCTCCAAGGAAGGAGGAAGGTCCATTTTTTTGTAGCCAAGATTGATTATTGTAATTATATGGTATATGGTATATTTATTTTAGTGTGCTTTCTATTTTATATTTGTTGTTTAGTCATTTTATCAATTGTGACCCCATTTGGGGTTTTCTTGGCAAAGGTACTAGAGTGGTTTGCCATTTCTTTCTCCAGTTCATTTTACAGATGAAGAAACTGAAGCAAACAGACTTAAGTGACTTGCCTAGGATCACCCAATTAATAAATGTCTGAGGCCAGATTTGAACCAAGGAAAATACGATTTCCTCACTTCAGGCCCAACACTCTCTCCACTATTCCACCTAAATGCTCCTTTATTTATTTATTTTTTAAATTATAGCTTTTTATTTACAAAACCATATATGCATGGGTAATTTTTTCAACACTGACCCTTGCAAAACCTTCTGTTCCAATTTTTTCCCCTTCTTCCCTCCACCCCTTCCCCTAGATGGCAGGCAGTCCAATACATGTTAAATATGTCAAAATATATGTTAAATCCAATATATGTATACATATTTATACAGTTATCTTGCTACAAAATAAAAATTGCATCTAGAAAGAAAAAAAGAAACCTGAGAAGTAAAACAAAAAATGCAAACAAATAATAACAGAAAGAGTAGAAATGCTATGTTGTGGTTCACAATCATTTCCCATAATTCTCTCTCTAGGTGTAGATGATTCTCTTCATTACTGAACAACTGAAATTGGTTTGAATCATCTCATTGTTGAAGAGAGCCATGTCCATCAGAGTTGATCATCGTATAATCTTGTTGTTGCCATGTATAATGATCTCCTGGTTCTGCTCATTTCGCTTAGCATCACTAACTGCTCCTTTATTTACATCACTGTTATTTATTATATATTTCTACACATACATACATACATATAAACATGTATATGCTTATATATCAGTTCTTATAGCTATTGTTTCTTATAACAATAAGAAACTGAGAGTATGCCCATCAATTGGAGAATGGCCAAACAATCTGTGACAAAATATTATTGTGCTATAAGAAATGAGAAGTAGGATGATTTCAGAAAAATCTGGAAAGACTTAAATGAATTGATAAATAGTGAAAAGAGCAGAATCAGGGGAACATTGTATACATTAATAGCAATGTTGTATCACGAATTATGAATGACTTAGCAATTCTCAGCAATACAATGATCCAAGACAATCCAAAAGGACTAATGATAAAGCATGTATCTGCTTCCAAAGAAAGAACTGAGATTGTCTGAATACAGACTGAAATAGACTGTTTTTTACTTTTTTTTTCTCTCATTCTTTTTTTTTCAATTTGTCTGCTAGGACAAAATGACTAATATGGAAATGTTTTACATGATTGCACACATATAAACTATATCATATTCTTACTATTTCAGAGGAGGGGAAGGGGCAGGAGGGAGAATGAGAAACAGAATTTGGAATTCAAAACTAAAAAATTGTTTTGACATGTAATTGAAGGGAAATAAAATCTTATATAAAAAGTGTTAATAGGAATATTTTGGTACACATGGATTTTTCCTGTCTTTGCTTTCTTTGGGGAACATGCTTAGCAATGGGATTATTGTGTCAAAAAGTATAATGAACAATGATATCTCTGCTTTTAAGAAAGGCCTAACCAGTTTGATTTATGCCAGCTATGTTTACTGAATCTTGCAGTTTGGTAGGTACATATAGACTGAGTACTTTGTTAGCTTCAGAAACCTCATGGAGTATAATTACATACTGCTGACTGAAGCTAGGAAAAAAAAATCACAAAGTTGCACTAAATTCTCTACAAATTTATTTTACATAATCTCAATTGAGCCCTCATTGTGGCAAGGCAATCTTTTTATGCCTCCCTAATTAATTCTTTATTTCATTCATCGCTTCAGCTTTTATAAGTCTTTTCCTCTCTCACTAAATCTCCCATGTCTTTCTCTAACCCTCCTCTCTCATCTGAGAAAAAAAAAAAAAAAAGAGCTCTTTCACCAAGAACACCACCTTCTCCCCTTCTCCTCATGTCACATCACTCACATTCCTTCAGGGCCCCTTCTCCTTGCCAAAGCAAACCCCTCTACATGTGCAAGTGACTCCAGCCCATCCCATTTTGTCTACCACATTGTTTCCTTCATCATTTCCACTCTTTCACTTATCTTTACTTTCTCCCTGTCTATGGGCTGCTTCACTACTGCCTGCAAACATGCTGCTCATATCTTCCCCAATATCAAAAAACCTTCACTTAATCTGTCTATTCTCATTAGTTATCACCTCATAGCTCTCCTCCCTTTTGTGGCTCAACTCCTTGAGAAAGCCATCTATAATAGATGCCTCCACTTCCTTTTCTCTCACTCTCCTCTTAACTCTATGCATTCTGGCTTCCAGCCTCATCATTCAACTGAAACTTCTCTTTCCAGAAGAACCAAATGATCTCTTGATTGAAAAATTTAATGGCTTTTTTTAAAGTACTCATCCTTTTTGAGCTTTCTACAGCCTTTGACACTGTCCATCACTTTCTTCTCCTTGAAATTATCTTCTCTCTGGGCTTCTGCGACATTACTCTATCCTGATTCTTCTCCTACCTGTTTGGCCATTCTTTTTCAGACCTTTTTGCTGAATCTTCATCTGAGTCACTCCTGCTAACTATTACTGTCTCTCAGAACTCTGTTCTGTGATCTTTTCTCTCTTTATGGTTTTTCTCTTAACAATCTTATCACTTTTAAGGGATTCATTTATCTTCTTTATGCTGATGATTCTCTCATTTACTCACCTACTTCTAACCTTTCTTCTAACTTCTCTACTAATATCTTTAAGTGTCTTGGATATCTTGAAATAGATGTCCCTTAGACATCTTAAATTCATTGGGTCCAAAACTGATCTCATTATCCTTCCCCTGAAGCTTTCATCCTAATGCACTTCTCTATTATTGTTGAAGACACCACCATTCTTTCAGTCACCCAGGCTCAAAAGTCAGATGCCATGCTCCCCTCCTCACTGTCTCTCACCTCCCCTCTCTAATCTGTTGCCAATTCTGTCCATTGTACCTTCAAAGCATCTCTCACATTGTTCCTCTTTTCTCCTCTGACACTACCAGAACCCCGGTGCTTTTTTCTTCCTCATGCTTGGAGTATTTCAATAATTTCCTAGGTAGTCTCCTGCTTGAATCTCTCTTCATTTCAATCCATCCTTCACTAAGCTGTCAAACTGATTGTACTAAAGCACAGGTGTCATGTCACCACCATCCTCCCTGTTCCAGAGACTCCAAAGCCTCCCTATTCCCTCCATGATCATATAAAAATTCCTTAGTTTGACATTCAAAGCCTTTATAGCCTGGCCTCCTCCTGCCTTTACACTCTTATCACACCCTACTTAACCCTATGTATTCTGTGATTCAGTGTTATTAACTTTTTTCCTGTTCCTTATATAAGACATGTCATCTTCTAACTCTAGGCATTTTCACTGACTGTCCCTTCATGCTTGAAACTCTCTCTGTCCCCTTCTCTACTTCCTTGCTTCCTTCAAATCTCAGCTAAAGTTCCACATTCTGCAAGAAATCTTCTCCTAGATGATTCAAACCAGTTCTAATTGTTCAGTGATGAAGAAAGCCATATACACCCAGAGAGAGGCCTGTGGGAACTGAGTGTGGACCACAACATAGCATTTTCACACTTTCTGTTGCTTGCATTTTGTTTTCCTTCTCAGGTCTTTTTTTCCTTTCTAGATCTGATTTTTCTTGTGCAGCAAGATAACTGTATAAATATGTATACATATATTGGATTTAACATATATTTTAACATATTTAATATGTATTGGACTGCCTGCTATTTAGGGGAGGGAGTGGGAAGAAGGAGGGGAAAATTTGGAACAGAAAGTTTTGCAAGGGTCAGTGTTGAAAAATTACCCATGCATATGTTTTGTAAATAAAAAACTTTAATAAAAAAAATTGTCATATAAAAAAGAAACCTTCTCCTAAATCTCTTTAATACAGTGTCTTATTTCTGTTCATTATCTCCAATTTATCATATATATATATATATACATATATATATAGTTTGTATATAGTTGCTTGCATATGGTCTTTTCCAGTAAACTGAGTGGAGAGACTGGTTTTGTTTTGTTTTAGTTTTGGCCTCTCTTTGTATCCTAGGATTTAATGTAATTCTTGGCATGTGTGTAGTAGGTACTTAGGTAATGTTTGTTGACTTGATTAAAATAACTTGGAATCTAGTCAGTTATATTGCAACAAGAGGTCATGTTTACAATGGAGTGAATGACCTGAGGCATACTCCATTAAGATCTTTAGATCTTGTCTCCCTAAATCTCTCCCCGAAGGCAGGACTAGAAAGAAATTGATTGTAAAGAAAACTGTAATCGCTTCCATTTCCTTGTAACTTGTTTCGAGATAATGTCATAAGAGGAGGGCCATGAGTGTTTTCAAATGTAGAGAAAGGTAAGAAAAGGCAGAGAGAAAGGAGATCTGAAAAGTCAGAATAAAATATCAGCAATATCCAGGGGAAAGGCTGCCATGAATTGAGAAGGATGACATAATCCTTTGGTAGAGAACAACAACTCCTCATGCTTCCCAAGCTCAGTGTGCATTTGCCTTGAGAATTTCCATTTCCCTCAACTCAGATTCCATATTCACCAAGCAAACTTCTTGGTTGTGGCCTCCTAGGAGGAATGACAATGGTGCTTCCTCCCTTCACTCCTCTAGCACCCTTTAAAAAAATTTTTTTTTTTTTGCTTTTATACCAAATATTTCATTTTTATTTTTTATTAAAGCTTTTTATTTTCAAAAAAAATTATTTAATTTTCAACATTCACTCTTGCAACACTTTGTGTTCCAAATTTTTTCCTTCCTTTCCCCCACCCCATCCTCTAGATGACAAGTAATCCAATATATGTTAAACACGTGCAATTCTTCTATGCATATTCTACAACTATCATGCTACACAAGAAAAATCAGGTCAAAAAAGAAAAAATGAGAAAGAAAATAAACTGCCAAAAACCTACAACAAAAAGAATGAAAATACTGTGTTGAGATCCACACTCCATTCACACAGTCCTCTCTCTGGTTGCATCACAAAATACATTGGAACTAGCCTGAATCAACTCATTGTTGAAAAGAGCCATGTTCATCAGAATTGATTATCTTGCTATTGTGTACAATGATCTCTGGTTCTGCTCATTTCACTCAGCATTAGTTCATGTAAATCTCCCCAGGCCTCTCTACAATCATCCTGGTGGTCATTTCTACAGAACAATAATATTATCATAACATTTATATACCACAATGTATTCAGCCATTCTCCAACTGATGAGCATCCACTCAGTTTCCAGTTTCTTGCCACAAACATTTTGGCACATATAGGTCCCTTTCCCTTCTTTAGTATCTCTTTGGGATATAAGACTGCTGGGTCAAAGGGTATGCACAGTTTGATAACTTTTTGAGCATCGTTCCAAATCTTCAGAACAGTTGGATCAGTTCACAACTCTACCAACAATGTATCAGTGTCCCAGTTTTCCCACATTCCCTCCGACATTTGTCATTATCTTTTCCTGTCATCTTAGCCAATCTGAGAGGTGTGTTCATTTTAGATCAGTCTCTCAAGGCCCTTGAAGAAAAGTGGCTGGGTACGATGCTGCTGCAAGACAGGATCTTACTAAATGGAGTAAAGGATGTCATTTGGAGAAGTCTTAAGACATTGGATCCAGGAAAGCTGCCTTATATGCTCCCTTGAGGCCTATTCCAAGGGGACACTACAATGTCTCATTTTGAGGAAAATGCCTCAAAGTTGTCTTACTTTCTTAATGTCTTAATCTCCTTATAGTGATTTAGAGCACCTTTTCATGACTAGAAATGGTTTCATATGGCTGAAAATTGTTCATGTCCTTTGACCATTTATCAATTGGAGAATGGCTTGAATTCTTATACATTTGGATCAGTTCCTTGTATATTTTACAAATAAGACCTTTATCAGAACCCTTGAACGTAAAAGTTTTTTTTTTTTTCCCCCAGTTTATTTGCCACAATCTTTTTTATTGGTAAAATACTCCATTTTGACTAAGGAAACCAAATCACTCATTCTTTATTCTCTGAAGTTTGCTATCATGTCCCTGTATGTCTACCTCCATTTCCCTCCCATTTTCAGTCCCTATCTATCTATCTATCTATCTATCTATCTATCTATCTATATATATATATATGTTGTCTTCTACTATTGTAATGTAAAATCTTTGATTGTCTTTCTTTTTCTTTTATTGTAATCCTGGTGCTTAGCACACTGCTTGCCCCACACTAGATGATTAATAAAAGTTTATATAACTTGTAACCAGCAGGAGAGTCTGTCCCGTGCAAACAATAGCACTTGTTTATTTGCATGGGTTTCTCCATTGCAAATTAATAAGCTAGCACTAAACCAATTTCTCAGAAGTTGCTTAGAATAAATTAGCTCCCTACAACTTAATCACTTCTAAATGATATGATAAAATCAGGTTCCTGAACCTAGCAAGTTTTACAAATTGAGATGCTTCCCACCATCTAAGTGCCGCCAGCTCTGTCCCCTTCTATCATCCCTCTTACTCTTTCTCAAATTTCTTTCTCCCCATCTTTTATTCATGACTCTGGTTAAATGGCAATTAGTCAATAAACATTCATGAAGCACCCCCTATGGCAGTGGTGAGAGCTGGGGATACAAAAGAAAGGTAAAAGTGCTTCCTGCTCTTGAGGAGCTCCCAGAAAGACAAAGGGGCCTCTTTGTCTCTGTGTATCCTCCTAGATGATGCTGACCTTCAATAGAGGAAAGGATATCACATAGAAAAAAGGAGCCTGCTATCATCTATACTATATGGTCAATAAGCATGGAGATTCAGGGTAAGAGCCCGAGTTGGCACTGCTCAGAGTATCACTCACAGAATGCAGTCAAATTTGGTATCTAGCGCTAAAACAGGGTGAGTAGTCAGATAGTGCAATGGATAGAGTGTCAGACCTGGAGTCAGGAAAACTCATTTTCCTAAGTTCAAATCTAGCCTCAGACACTTACTAGCTATGTGACCCTGAGCAAGTCATTTAAACCTATATGCCTCAGCTTCCTCATCTATAAAAACGAGCTAGAAAAGTTTCATTCCAGTATATTTGCCAAGAAAACATCAAATGCAGTCTTGAAGAATTGCACATAACTGAAAATGACTCAACAACAAACTCTAAAGCAAGAGTGATAGAGGTAGGAAGTGGGAGCAGGCTCCAAATGGTGGGAATAGTCTCCCTTTGGCTGCCACACAAAGAAACTTCAAATAATTTCAGGGGAAATGCACCCATTTTCTTGCCATATAAAAAAGTCCACATAAGATTCCCCTTGGAGCAGGGATCAGGGCAGTATATAAAGCAGCTTTCCTGGACCCAATATCTTAAGATTTCTCCAAAGGACATCTTTTACTCCATCTACTAGGATCCTATCTTGCAACAGCATCATACCAAGCCACCTTCCTTGAAGGTCATTGAGAGACTGATCTAAATGCCATATTCATTTTTCCTTAAAAATGCTGAATATTCTTTTAGCAAAGATGCTTTCAAAGGGAACAGGAGCCCCAAGGGTCTTTGTAAGAAGTCTCTTTCTGCTTGGCGTTATGCTATGCAGAGGCAAAAATGTTTCAAAATAGTTGAACCATATCTGAATTGCTTCCTTCTCTGAAGTGCTTGGAAGATTAAAGAGACCTTGGATTATCTCTATACTATATACTGCTATAGCATAAAAGCCCTGGGCCACTGGGGCAGGAACCCTCGGTTTAAAAATAAAAGAGCAGGATCACATCAGGATCACACAAAGAACTGGCTGGAATGGACCTCAGAAACCACTGAACTCAAGCTTCTCATTTTACAGAGGAGCATGAGGTTCAGAGAGGGCAGACAAAGTCACAAAACAAGTATGTGACCTGGGTTCAAATTTCAGCTTTCAGTACTTTAAATCCACTGCTTTTCTTGCTCTGTCATGATGCCTGACTTTTGTTTGTTACATTCCAAAGGATCTGTCTAGATCGCCTCACATCCTGTTTGCTTCTCACTTACTCTCCTTCTGGAAACTGAGTGAGAATACCTTTTTCAAACCCCGTGCATCTTAAAAAGCCTATGGTTAACTGGGTAAAACTGGAGGATTCATACCACTTCTTTCCAAAATGATTTTTTAAAATCCATCCACAAAGCCCTGGAGCTTAACTGAGAATATGTAGGATGTAAAACTCTCAGGACATCATAGAAGAGTCATAGATTTATGTCAGTAAGAAAACTCAGAAGCCAATTAGTCCAACCATTTCATTTGACAGATGAAGACACTGCAGCCCCTAGATAATAAGAGTCTGGCTCAAAGTCACAGATGTGATTGGACTCAGGGTCTCTGACCTCCAAATCCAATGTCCTGCCCACAGTTCCATGCCATCTCCTCTTAGTGGAAAGGGCACAAGACTAGGAATTAGGAAATCACAGAAGCTAATCCTTTGGTTATCTAATAACTACCTTTATGAACTTGTACACATCCTAGAATTATTGATTTAGAGCCAAAAGAGATCTTAATATTCACCTAGTCCAATGGATCTTAACATTTTCTTTATCATGGATCCTTCAACAGCCTGTGAAACTTATGAATCCCTTGTAAAACGGTGATTTTAAATACAAAAATAAAATAAGATCACCAAGGAAACATTTAAATACAGCCATCAAAATATTTATTAAAAAAAAAAAAAAAAAAAAAAAAACAAGTTCATGAATCTATGGTCTAGTCCAAACCTTTTATTTTATAGGGAATGAAAACTTAGTGGATTGTAAGTGGGTAGCCAGATTTCAGACTCAGGTCTTTAAATTTAAATCAGCAAGCATTGTACTGCACCACCCTGTCTCCCAGATCATTAACCTTCAGCTTTCTCATCTGTAAAATGGGGTTAATAATTATACACTTTCTCTGCCTACCTTTAAGACTGTTGTGAGGCTCAAATGAGAAAATGTAGATAAAGAATTTTCACAATTGTAAAGCACTCTATAAATACTTGGTATTATTATTATAAACCACACTACAGGGCTATTCTATGATTTTATGGCACTTCTGGTTGGAAATGCAGAAAGGGGAATCCCTCTGGTGATTTTTATTTTTGAAACAGGAGGACTTAAGTTTGCCTTCTTGCCAGGAATCTGATTCCTGGCAGCAGCTGTTTATTCCATTTCAGCAGCTATACACATATGGCAACACCCAGTCTCCTGCAGAGCTGACAATATGCACTATTTAGTTTGATCACATCAAGGAAAATCTTCCCCCTGCAGCCTTTATCCAATATTTTTCCTATTCATCTACCTTGCCAAGTATCACACCTAGGAAATAAAGATTTTCAACTAGAGCTCTGCAACATTATGTACATATGTGTATGTGTCTATATAGACATATATATATATATATAATCACCTAGCAACCAGAAATAGCCTATCAAATTCCCACAACAAAAACAGCCCTTGCTTCAGTAAATTAAAAAGCCAGCTGCTGCTTTGAAAAAAAAAGTTTTGTTGTGGTTAAAATGAACAAATACATTAATATTTGTCCTCAGGTTGAGCTCTGGAGCAGTACTGATGCATTTGGCAAATGACAGATAGTTTCCTTTCCAATTTATTGGCTTATAGACTGACCTGGCCCTAATGCGACAGCGCCCAGTTCTCTGCAGAGATAGTGCCGGGTGCATTGATGTCTCTGCAGTTACCTGCATTGGGGCATTTCATGGCAGAGATTCCGGTCACCTTTCTGATGAGTTCTTTGAGATCAAGACCCTAAGGAAGAAGTGCTACACACTTGTAAATGTCAAGAGGAATTACTGGTATTTATAGAAAAGTAAATGCTTTACTATTTCCAGTTCTGTGAAGCAAGATATGCTGTGTATTTAGAGTTTGGCACTGGTTGCTCCACTGTGTCTGCAGTCTTACAGATTATAAAATCAGAAATGAATTAGATGATCCAGACTGAATGGGTCTGACTCAAGCATTTCTGAAGTATTATAAAACCTAGGAAAAGGCAAGTAATTGCCATGACAAAGGTAATTCATACCAGACCCACACAGAGAAAAGAGTCCTGGACTTGAACTTGAGGGACATTACCCAATTAAAGACTTTAGCAGGCTGCATGCACACCAAAAGAGATTGCAAGACCAAGAAAAGGTGAATGGAGAAAACAGGTTAAGATCTGACACTCGGTGAGAATTTGCTCGTCTCAGATCTGAGCTGAGGCCAAGGAAAAGAGAAAAAAGAACTCTGGGAGAAGGCTAGACCTGACAATAAACACATCCTTGAAAATCATGATTGTCTAATTTAATGCACCACCCAAAAGGCTTTGCATTTTAATTTGTCTGTTTCTTGTTAATTGACCAGATTAATTATTTCCACCTTGCCACTTGGCAGGTAGGTCATTGCTCCTTTTCACAGCATTAATGAACTAATTCAGTTTTTCTCCCTGTAATTAAGATCGTGAGTTACAGATCACATTTTAAAATTGGTTTATTGTACAGTTAACATGTTCTTTCTTAAACAAAATATATGACATCAAGTATTTCTCATTGCAAAGGGTGTTGAACTTCCACCATTTATTTTTATCCTAAAGGAAAAACAATTCTTTCATCCTTTATTTTTTTTTCTTTCTTATTCTTTCTCTCTGAATATTCCTTTCTTCCTTTCCTTTTCTTTCTCTGTTTCTTCCCCATCCCCATTTCTGATTATTTCTTTTTCATTCTTTTCTTTCTGATGTTTTCTTTCTCTCTTTTCTTCTTTCTCTGATTCTTTCTCTCTTTGTGACTTTTTCCTTTCCTTAACTTATTACATTTTGTTTTTTTTTTCTTTCTGATGCTTTTCTTGCTTTTTCTTTCCCTGTTTTCCCATGATTCACTCTCTATGATATTTCTCCCAGATTCATTTTTTCTTCCTTTCTTTTTAGTCATAAATCCAGTCTGAAGAAAGTTACAACTTTCCAAATGTGTGTTCTCTTCTTAATGTGCTCAAGGTCTGCAGATTTAAAGGGCAGCTGATGGATTCATGTTCAAACATTCCAAGTGCCGCCAAAATTCTGACCAAGGTCTTTCATGAACCATTTGAAAAGAAATAACTTTGAGTACACCATTAAGTTAGTTTAGTGAAATATATTGCTGTCTTCTGTTAGCTTTATTTCGAGGCCATTTAGAGGAAACTGGTGGAACATTAAGACTTGTTCCATTCAGTCAATATGGTAGCTGAACATAGGGAAAGTTTGTGGTGTCTGTAGCACTCTAGAGAGCAAGCTTTAATTTTGGCTAGCCCAAGCTGTCCCCTAAAAAACAGAATCTTAGGAGGGATTTATATGTCTCAATATGCTTTCCAGAGACACCAACATTAGGATGCTTTAACTGGGCAAATACCTAACTGGGGTTTTTTCTCCTTTAAAAGGCATCTGGTGAAGCCTGTCCAAAAAACGCCTTTTTGTCAAACAGAATCACCAGATTTGAATGTTTTTTTTTTTTAATTTAGACAGTCAGTATCTGTCTTTTGACAATCTTGTAGAGCAGAGGTGCTCTTTGTGGCACGTAAAAAAAAAAGTAAATGAAATTTAATAATAATATAGCAATTTTGTTAAAAAATTATATAGCAATATATAGCAAGTCTGGATGAACGCAGTGAGACTGGGGACAAAAACAGAATGATAGCTATTATCCCAATCTTATTTGATTGCTCAGTGGAAAGCTTCTAGCAACAGCTAATAACTAAGAAGCACTAATCTGTTCTGTGATAAACTGCTAAAGTATGTGAGATAACATTGTTCCCGATTTTTTTTAATGGAAGCTCCATGTTGTAAAATGTTATGGTGTTCTCCTTTTGTCTATTGAGAGTTCAGGTGGTTAAATGATGAATTTCACTTAAACAGAACATGTGACTTGAATAATGACAACCAGTGCTTCAGTGAAAGTTGCTTTTTTTTTTTTTTTAAATATACATGCATGCACTCAGATTCACAGGGTCTTAGTAGCTATAGTAGGTACAGCACTCTGCTTTCTTTTATTGTAGGGCAGACATGTAGGTAACAAAAAGCCTAAGGGTAATCAGGCTAAAGTAAAATCCATTCCCTAGCTGTTTGAAGGAGCTTCACACAGACCTTGTACAATCTGAGATATTCCACAGGGCTCCTATGTAAATGCCCTATTTAATTCTCCTTTGTGTCTCCCTTGTGTACCGGGAACTTCTGGGGAGGGGATACAGTCTAAATAATTGTTGAAAATTCTAAGTAATTGAAAGCCCACCATAAACTGATGGAGACCCTCTAGCTGCCCTCAGAGTATGCTGAGATGGGTAAGGCCCCAGACTAAACAATCATAAGAGGCAAAACTGCCTAGTGAAATGTACCTGTGAATTTCCATAGTGCCCAACAACTCTGATAACCAACAACACCTGAGCTTGGGGCTGACAGTGATTCTGTCCCAGGGCCTCCTGCTTTAAGAATGGAAGCTAAATCACATCTGCTATGAAGAAATCTTCACTGTCAATAAAAGTTTTTTGCTTCCCCCTTTCAAGATGCAGCTTGCACCATTCAGGCATCGTATTAATGAAATAGATTCTGTAATAGTAGATGCTTTGCAGGGCTACTGTTAATGGTCTGGCATGGAGCTCAGTAACCAGTCAATTAAATCCCTATGGTTTCTTCTCTTCTCTCCTTCCTATCACCACCACACCTTCCTTTTTTGCTTCCTTCCATTTCCAAGGATTGTTTTATTCACTGGATTGCAAAACCTCACTCCCACTCAGTGTATGGATCCAGATTTCCAAAGGCTGGAGGATAGATGAGAAGGAAGTTATGACAGAATCAAACTTGTTAAAAAATTATTTACACTCCTGAGATCCACTCACAAAGTCAAAAGTCAAGTCTTTATTGGGGAGAGGAGAAATTCCAAATCCGAAAAATCAAAATTGATTTTCATCCCCAATAAAACACAAAGATTGTTCTCATTCAGCATCGTGTACTGCACTCTGCCAATTGGTCTGTTTGTAAATCTGCTAGAGGTAATACCTGGCATTAGCAGACAGGCACATGGAGCTGTCCATGGTAAGGGACTGAGCAGGACCACCAGGCTCTGCTGCCCAGCCCAACACTGATGCTACTGCTCACTAAATGTGAAATGAATCTTGCAAAAAGACTCAGAAAGCAGTGTCAGTCTACCTCAATTCTAACTAGCCTTCCCACTTTTTATTAGACTTTCTGATGTATCTAACATGCTGATAACCCAAAAACCCTCAGCTTTCTGAGTATAATGGCAATATAGTGCCATTATGAGACTAGAGATTTCCATTTGCACTAAAACTTAATCCATGTCCACAGACTAGGTTGGTATTTGTCTGTTTCCTCTCAGGTCTGTGCCCACAAATGTATGCTAAATATATATATATATTTAGCAGCCATTACCCAAGGTCCATATCCTGTGTTAGGAACTCACTAATCCTTTAAGCCTTCCTTCTCTGGAGGCTTCTTGAGTAGCAAAAGAGGCTGAGTAGATTTTTAGTTAAAGCAGAAAACTAACCAGGGTAATTTTGAACACATTTTTCTCCCTTAGGATATTTTCCTTTCTCCTTCTTTCTTTCTTTTTTTAATTAATTTTTCAATTTGTCTTCTCCTCTCCCCCTCCCACCTCCCCCACCATCTCTCAATTCTCCCATTGGAGAAAAATAAAAGGAAAGCCCTAATAGCAATTACTGATAGTCATGCAAAACTTCAAAATTAGCCCTGTTTTGGAATGGCCATCTGGAGTAGTTTTTTTAATCACTTAAATAAGTTACTTCAATTCTCTGGGACTAAGATTCCTCATTCATAAAACAAGTGGGTTAGACTAAATCACATTGAAGGTCCTGCCAACACTAATTAGTAGACTCTATGATTCAAATAAAATGATGAGTGATTTATCTGCTTAGCTTTTTCAAAAAACAACTCTATGCCCATTTAGGTTTAGTATTCCATATCCATTCTCAAAATAGAAAGTGGTGAAATGAGTATCACACATTTGGCATATCGTGTGGGTGATGGAATTTTGATTTTTTTAAATAATGTCTTTCTATTAATTATTTTTACAGCTTGGAATGCTTTCTAGGTGGGAGTACGAAAGGAGAGATCCTTTGTGATTGTGTTATTGAAGTAATCCTTGTTAAAGGCCCATTTTAAAAATCCAAGCAATATGCCAGCATAAGAAAGAAAATTAACAATGTCATGCATACTATAGGTTACCAAGAGCTAGAACTAGAGAGTCAGTATTCAAATCCTGCCTAGAATCTTCTTAGTGATAAAACTATGGGTAAGTCAGTGTCAGTTTCCTTATCTGAAAAGTGGGGCTAAAAATTCCTATAATTATGTACTGAAAACATTCCATTGTTTTCTCCATTTTCTCTATTGTAAGGCTCAAAGGAGATAATGTGTGTAAAGTATTTTAAAAACTTTTAATTATTATACAAATGTCAGTTATCATATCATACTAGATATTTTTCAAGGAAATTTAATAATGCCTTCCTGCAGCTAGTGGGAGAAGAATCTTTGAATATCTGTCATATGGTACAAAAAACATTGGTATCAAGGAGTTTCCCATTTCCCTGTTTACTTACTTACTTACATGAGAATTTTATAAAGATGCTCTGTGTAGACCATATTCCAGATCTGATCATAGAGAGCTTATACCCAAGAAACATGCGTTATTCTCTCAGCAATTTCAGTGAATATTTAGTTGGGGGTGTCAAACATACAGTCTATGGGCAGCATGTGACCCACAACACTCTCAGTGCTGCTCAAAGTAGATTAAAATGTAATTTGAAAATATTTAATAAAATAAAAATACAATTTTATATATATAATATTACATTTTAAAACTGAATCAATATGAAGCTTGCAGGGATCTTTATAAATGGGTTAATGTCCCCCATTACTATCCAAATTTGATGCTACTGATTTAGCTAACAGCAATAGCTATTTCAATCAACCCATATTCATATTATATGTTCATTGACCTGGTCCAATTTGAATGATACCAGTAAAGTATACAATGATGCTTTTCTACTAAACTTTCACACTGCCTAGAATTAAACTTCACTCTTTTGGGTTAAGCATGCTCCTTCTCATTTTGAGAAATGTAAATATTCCTGACAGAAGTAATTTGATGTATATAAGTTTTATCAGGGCAACTAGTGGTACAGTAGATAGAATGCCAAGTCTGGTGTTGGGAAGACTCATCTTCCTGAGTTCAAATCTGGCCTCACATACTAGTTTTATGACTTTGGGTGGTTAGTTAGCCCTCTTTGCTTCAGTGTACTCTTTTGTAAAATGAGTTAAAGAGGGAAATGGCACACCATTCCATTATCTTAGTAAAAAAAACTTCTAATGAGGTCATGAAAATAAAGGCAAAACTGAAAACAACTGAACAACAAAAGCTTTTATCAGCAACTAATTCCTTAAAGTTAACTATGTAGTTTATTGATGACCAACTGTTAAAAAAGAGAGAGAGAGAGAGAGAGAGAGAGAGACAGAGACAGAGAGAGAGACAGAGAGACAGACAGACACTAAGGAAAGCAGAAGGGTTTTCTTGATATATGTGGGAAGAAATAATAAAATAATAAAGAAGAAATAATAAATAGAAGTTTTTAAAGAGAAAGAATAGTCATCAGAAAGGGGGGAAAAAGCAGTCTCCTTCTCCCTCTTGCACAGAGCCAGTTCTGATTAGCAATTAGCCTTTCTTACTAGGATTTTGGAATGGTATTACAGCATAATGGAAGCTGGGGGCTGAGTTCAAATCTTAGCTTTGCTACTTATTACTCGTGTAATAACATGAAAATAACAGCTTTCTGGATCTCCGTTTTTTCATATAGAAAAGAAAGGGATTGAACTAAGTGGTCATAAAAATCCTTTCTTACATTAAATTCTATAATCTCCTTCAACCCTGGCTTTCTGCTGGATGCTGAAGTGAATTGCACTGGCTTCAGTCCAACTAATGTTCTTTATATGGGTCCAACAACCTAGCCCAGAACTTACCTTTAAAGATCTAATCTGATCAAAAACCATATGGAAACATGCCTCAGATGTCTGCATTTGACACCTAAAAGCAGGTTCTCTCTTACTCTGTCACCAGAAATTCTAGTGTCAAGGGGAAAATTCAGTTAATCATCCAGATGTTTCTAAATATCTTAATGCTTGAGATCATATAGTAAATCTAAAAGCAAGGTGTAATTTTTCATTTTTCCCCTGGGTATTTTGTCACTGTCAAAGCACTACCTCCGATACTCGATGAAGCAAAACTGAAACTCTTAGGGTAAAGATTGGGAATTTGGGTCTCTGGAAATGTGGAACCAAATGGTTTGCTTATACCCAGAATGTAACATGAGCAATGTTTTGAGGGGAAGCAATAATAATAATTTATGACACATTGGATTTTTACACTTAATACCTTTTTAACCCAAGACCACATGTGCACTGAAAATGTCTCTACTTAAAGCTATTACAAGGCTTAAAGTGAAATCCATAGGAGCTGATTTTACAGATGTGGCACAATTTGCCCTCTCACCTCCTTGAAATGTGTGGGATCAACACATATAATAGAATTATGGTATCTCAGAATTTAAAATTGGAAGGAACCTTAAAGGTCAACTAGTCCTTAAAAGAACCCCCATTATAGCATACCTGACAGTTGGTCATCTAGCCTTTGCTTGAAAATAATCCTAGAATAATGGAAAGAACATTTGGGGGAAGGAGAAGAAGAAAGGAAGAAGAGAAAAAAGGAAATAAAGCAGGAAAAAAAATAAGAGAGATGAGGAAGGAAAGAGGAAGGGGAGAGAGAGGGGAATAAGAACAGGGAAAGGAAGAGGGAAGGAAAGGGAAGGGAAAGGGAAGCATCTCCTTAGCTCTTGTATGTTCAATTATTATCTCTATGCAGATGATTTCCAGATCTATATAGCGATTCTTCATCTCTCTTCTGACTTACAGATATAACTCCAGTTACCTCTTAGACATCCTGAACTAGAAGTTTATAGGCATTTCAAGGATATGTTCAAAACAGAATTCATTTTTTTCCCCAAAATACTCTTTCCTCTTCTAAAATTCCTTATTTTTGAAGAGGCCATCACCATCTTCCTGGCTATCCAGGCTTGTAATGTTGGTATGATCCTCCACTCCTCACTTTCAATCATCCCACAGATGTAACCTGTCACCAAATCTTGTTGTTTTTGTCTTTATACCATCTGAAATATTTATCACTTTCTCTCTATTCACTTAGCAAAATCCTTAGCTCATCTTTATCATTTTATCATCTTTCTCCTAGAGCTTTGCAATTTTCTTCTAACTGATCTCCTTTCTTGGAGTCTCTCCCCATTCCAATCCATCCTCCACTTAGCTGTTAAGGTTATTTTTCTAAATTGTAGTCTGATCATATCATTCTACACACACACAAATAAACAACTATAACTCTGCTGGCTCCCTCTTACCTCTAAAGTTAAAAAAAAACTCTGTTTTGGCATTCAAAACTCTTCATCACTTTTATTCTTACCTTTATTGTCTTCTTATACTTTTCTCTTTACCTTGTCCTCTGTGATCTAGCTTATATTGTCCTGCTTTCTGTTACTTACATGCAATACCCCATTTCCAACCTCCAAACCTTTGTACCAGCTATACTGCATACCTGGAATGTTTCCTCCCCCCACCATGTTTTGGTTCCCTGATTTCACTCAATATTCAGTTCAAGTTCTACTTTCAGCAGGAGGCCTTTCCAGGTTTTTTTTTTCCACAGCTAGTATCTTCTTTGTCAGTGTATGGGGTATATCCTCTTCAATCTACTCAGTATATGGACAGCTAAGTGGTGCAGTGGACAAAGTCCAAGGCTTTAAGTCAGGAAGACTCATCTTCCTGAGTTCAAATCTGGCCTCAGACACTTACTAGTTATAGGACTGACCCTGGGCAAGTTACTTAGCCTCATTTGCCTCAGTTTCCTCATATATAAAAATGAGCTGGAGAAGGAAATGGCAAACCCCTCCAGTATCTTTGCCAAGAAAACCCTAAATGGGGTAAAAAATAATCAGCCATGACTGAAAATGACTGAATAACTATAATGTGCTCTAAATTGTTTTCTGTTGGAGTTAGGACCAGGGAGCATTAATCTACAGACACAGAATTTGAGGTAAAGACCCCCAAATACTCTGACTGCAGAAATTCTGCTCTTGCCATCAGTAAGACTATGAGCTTAGAGGGGTTGGGAGAGAAAGCAAGAGTGAATCTGCTGAGTCTGAGAATGGAAAAAATGATTGGAAATGAGAAAGTTGGAAAAAATATTAGTCAAACAGAAGTTCCTCCTCAGTTCAGGTAGATACTGCCAAAATTTTCATTTCTTCTAAGGATTCATAAGTAAGATGGATATAAAGACTGTCACCCAAAGGTCTTTGACTCAGACACACTTAAGAAAACCAAAATTGCATTAATTTCTGTTATTCTTGAATTTTTTGACCCAACATGTACAAAATTAAATAAATGTTAAGAGTTCCCTCAGGCCATACATATTTTTGTAGAAGGCTCATACTACATACATAAGTTTTTAAGAGGAGAAAACATGGTATAGGGTAGAGAGCTCTGCTTTTGAGTCCAGGTTATAAGGTTCACTCCCTGTATAATTTTGGGAAGTTAATTATTTTCTAGGCCTTACTTTCCCTGTTTGTCAAAGGAGTGCATTAGACTAAATGACCTCTAAAGGTTCCTTCCAGCTCTAAATTGAGGATATCACATGTCTTTGTTTTAAGACCTTCTAGAAAGCAGGTATTTAATTAGTAAGAGTAAAGTTAATTCTTTCCTACTGGTATAATTTCACTACTGGTCAGTATGCATTGAACAGAACAAGAAGAGTCTTGATGTATGCTAATCCTACCACAAAAATCTTTAGGAGCAGCAATGTGATCTTAGGAAAAGCAGTAATTAGGGGTGTAATAAAAATCAGAAATCCTAAGGAATGAAGAAAATGATAAATTCATTCAGTTAAAGAGTATTCTTTGCAAAGAAAAGAAAAACTCAGGGAAAAAACTTACTTTAGTAAGATTACAGATATATGTTTCAAATACTGGTTATTTCCATGAAGACCTGATGATCCCTGGGATTTTCTTAGTTAAACAAATAACTCACTACTATACTGAAAAGCAAAAAGAAAAATAAAATATAGTAAGGAATGGTGTATGACTTTTAAAAGGCAAGGAAAATGACATACTAAAATCTGTTCCAAAATGAACAGTTTCATATGTGCTTGCTCATGCCCACACGTAAACATATATACATTTATTTTCTGCATTCCTTGGACGTCAGGAAGACCAGTCCATGGTGGCCAGCTAAGGCAAGGAGGAACAAGGAGATGCTATTGGTGCAAGTATTCAAGGTCCAGAATCCTGGAGATCAATTAGATATTGGGGGTTTAAAGGAGAGGAGAGGAGAAAGAGAAAAGAGGAAGGTGAGAGAGAGATAGACAAATAGAGACAGAGACAGAGAAGGACAGAGAGACAGAGACTATGCTGAGAGCTAAGGATACAAAAGCATATAAGCTTGCGATCAGTTCCTAAGCTCAAAGAGCTTATTCAAATAGGGGAAGAAGACAATTATAAAAATTGAACTGTAAAGAGGGGGATATGGGCAGTTTTGGAACTAGTGGGCAGCAAGTGAGCGGACAAGATGTCCTGGTTAGCCTTGCTTAAGGAGGGAAGTAGAGGGAAGGGGGAGAAAAAAACTTTTTCATTGTTTTTTTTTTTTTTTAATAACTTTTAGTTCTAGTCTCACCCTGGCTTTTACTCTGGCTTCTTATCCTTTCTCCTTCATGGTCAAAAATAGTGAAAAGAGCTTTGGACTAAGTTTTAGGGGACTAGGTTATACCATAATTTTTTAGTGTTACCACAGGCAAATCACTCTTTCCCCAGGTCTTGATTTCAACATATGAAAAATAAAATTATTAAATGAAATGACCTCTAAGGATCTTTCCTCTCCAAACATTTTATATCTCTTGTCTTTTTTTCCCTCTTCATTTGCCTCATACACCTCCAGTCCTGTCATACAGGAAATTTTTCTAATCATAGAATAAAAAATACAAGTTTATTCAACACTACAATTAGCATCTATCTTATACCTTTTAACAGCTCCAGGTTTCAGATTTTTGTGATAAAAGCTGAACAAACTCTTCTAGAATGCCTTGACTATCCACTGGAATGTGAATGGGATTTATGTGTGTGTCTGTATGTATGTGTATATATACACATACATGTATGAGTGTATTTCAGTTTACATATATTTGCTTACTATATATAGTGTGTGTGTGTTTACCTCTTTGGAGTAAATATCCATAACCATGAGATCATAAATCCATTTGAATACTTGAGTAAAATGTATATATCACATCTATAGATCCAGTGCTGGAGGAGAGCATTTAGAGTCCTCAAAGAAGAATTCATGATGGAGGGACTAGCAGAGATAGTCACAGACTTAGAGTTGGAGGGAATATCTGAGACCCTTTTTGAGGTCCCAGTCCCTGAGACTCAAGAAGCAAAGAACCTTGCCTTGGGTCATAGAGCTAATAGGTGTCAGACAAGCATTCCAATCCAAGTGCCCACAATCAATGCTATTCTGATGGTGCTTTGAGGGCTGAGTGAGATTTGAATAAGAGAGAGGGGAGGAAGGAGCCTGCCAGGAATAGGAAAGATAGCAGGATCATTTCCAGGAGAGTCCTAGCTTCTTGACTGAGAGGGAGGCATAGGTTAAGAAGCTCCCAGGCTTGAGTGGTTCCCAATCAGGGCCAGTGGTTCCTGAATCTTTACAATATTGAGAACCTCTTTTTAATAAACCAAAACATTTCATCCACCCCTACGTGATAATGATTATAATAATATCTATTGATTGAGAAAGAACAGGATGACTTATTATAACTACTAATCGTTATGTAGCATTCTGTATTTCCATTTTATTCCAAACTCACAACAAACTTTGGAGATAAGTGCTATTATTATCTCTATTTTGCAAATGGAGAATCGGTTCAAGGAAGTTTTAAGTGACTTGCCCCAGTAAGGACTACTAGAAATCGCCTGAAGTAGGATTGGAACTCAGATCTTCCTGATCCTGGATCCAGTACTGTCCATTGTACTATCCAGCTACTTCCAACTTTTAGCCTGTACAGGCTTACAGCTTATTTATTACATTGAATTAATGAATTAGGCCATATGATCAAGTTCTAAATAGGTTTGGGCCCGAGACATTTTCACCATGCTCCAAAACTTGCATGGAACCTGTTTCCATTTCCTCTGGATGCTTTCTCACACTCTACAAATCCACTCCTCACTCCTGCCCTCAGGTGCCTGGCAGAAGAACACAAGCATCTGCCCAGAATAAGGAGATGCTTGATCCCTCACATACCCAGAAATCCTTAAAAAAAAGAACAAAAAGAGAACTCCTGAGTATAGAGAAATTTCACTAAGCCAGTCCATGAAGGTTTGAGGGAAAACCCATCTGAATCAGAGATCGCTGCATTCTGGGAAATTTTTAGAAGCTGCAGTATTAACTGATGCTTCGACCGAATAGGGACTCTTTCAGACCAGTGTCCTTATAGTCCTGCCCTTATGAACAAAAAGCTAAAGTTCATCCATAACAAATGCTGACATTCGACTCATAAACAAGAAATACAGCTATTCCATCCACCTTGCAACTTTACCCATCATGGTTTCAATATGTTGCATGTTGGCATAAGAATTTAAATAGGAATTTTGCAAAAGCTGCTGATGACACAGAGCCTATGACCAAATATGTAACACAAATTTTGTAATAAATACAGTAGTAAACATTCCATAAAAGAACAAAAAGTATCCAGATTCCTATGGTACAAAGGGAGTCCCCCAAAATTTTAGGTAGATTTTTTGAGATTGAAGGACAAATGTACTCCTAATCCCAGTGATGTGGAATGGATACGTATACTCAAAAAAAAAAAAAAAAAGTCTTCACCCTTTAGGAAATTACTATTCCTCTTCCTTTTTCTGATAATCTGTTTTAACAAGTTTTTTTTTTTTTTTTAAGTAATCCAACTTCAACCCAGGTTGAATAATCACAAATTCTGACTTGGGGGTGGGTAAGATGCAAAATAATATGAATTTGCGTTATATTTACCCCATATGTCCATTAGGGCTAGATCCAAACAGGCAATATGACATTTCTACTCCTTTTTCTGAATTTCATCATGGGGAAGAGAAGAGAAGAGGACAACAGCTTTATTAGGAGAATACAGCCACTGAGCATGGATTTCAGGATAGAAGAGGCTGGAGAAATTCCTGGGGGAATTCCAGTGTACTCCCACTTGCTAGGTGCCATGGCTCTGATTGTGTGGATGAACCCCAGAGCCTGGAGCTTCTGTCCACTGCATCACTTAAGCTACTCACCATCATTACTTGTTAGTAATGTAATGCCTCGGTTTCCCTGAATTAATAAAATTATTATAGCCCCAACTCCTTTGTTCCTCGCCATTAGGACTGGCGGCCCTGAAATCCCACTGAGTCATAAAACTCCAGGTGCTTTATCTCAAATGCTTGCTGGGTTAGCTTCCCCTCTGTTTGAGTATTACCCCTTGCCTCCCCCTCTACCTTCTTATCTTGTCTGCTCACCCAGTGTCCTTGCTCCCCTTATTCTTATCCTCTCAGGACTAAATTATGATCCCTTCCTGGAATTATGGCTTGTCTGCTCACCCAGTATCCTCGCCCTCTGCCTTTGTTTCCCCGATAGCCAAACCCCTACAAAGGTTTCCTGCATTAGTTGCTCACAGTTGAACGTTTTGGACAAGAGTCTCATTCAACCGGCTAGTCTTGGCTAGTCTTAATTCTCTCAATTAAGTCTCAAAATATTAAAAACCAATCTCTGTCTTGCCTCACTTTCTCCAGCATTACAGTAGCGTAATGTATTTAATATTAAACTGAGAACCTTCTGAAACAATTTAAAATAATCATCTTTGCTTTCATTATGTTACATGGCAGAGAAGACTAATTGGTTCCGTACTAGTTGGTTATCATCATTTTATTTTTTCCCCTTTACTTTGCAGAGCAGATTAATAACAAGAATCATTTCCTAGATGCTTTGAAGCCTATTAGCAGCCCTGAGGTACTAGGATTCCTAGAAACCTTGGTTTTTCTGAATCAACCGCTCCATAAGTTAGTAATATTTACCACCCACCTTCAGGGTACAGGGCCGTGTGTTGGTAAAGAGAAGGAAGTATAAGGCAGAACCACCTCCCAGAAGCTTCCAACTCAGTTAAAGAGACAAGGCAGATAGAAACAAAAGAACCAAGAATATTAAGTTCTACCTGGCAGGAGCTGGATGAGTGTTAAGTATTAAAAGTGTGATATGAGAGAAGAAGGCTCCAAGCTGACATTTTAGCCCCCAATTCTTTGGACATAGGCTAGAGGCTGCCAACTCATGGCTGTCCTTCACATCTGCTACTACTACTTATCTTGGCTCTTGTTATTTCTTTGTAGAAACATAGGACAAACATTTGCCCGATAATGTCCTCCGACCAACGGTTTTTGGAATAGGGTTGGAGGAGGAAGCAGAAGTTAGCCAGAGGCTCTTTGTTTAAAGGAACCCTAAAGGTTTGGGAGGCTAAAAGTGGATCCCGGTCCAGATACTATTGACAGATGTTCTGCAATTGCTCCTGGCGGAAGAAAGGAAGAGGAATGGGGTGGCTGCGATCGGAGGTGTTTCTCTCTCTGCTGAGAGAGGTCAGGTTTTAAGTTCCCGGAGGGAGCTGCTGACAGAGAATAGCCTTCGGTCTCGGACCTCGGCCAGGCGTTTCCACAAGTTCCACCTGTGCCACGGGGCCTGGGCAATTACCTCAATGGCCTTGTTAATTTGGCAGAGACAAAAATGCAGAGATGTAATGCAAGCTGCTATTAGTGGCTGCATTTTAAATCACCCTGGCACTCCCAGCCCAAGCTGGCTGGCATTTCAGATCACCCTGGCACTCGGGCCTGGCTGGCATTTCAGATCACCCTGGCATCAGAACCGTGGAAAACAACAACAAAATGAGGGGGGTTCAGATGTGTGCTGGCGACAGTCACTTGGTTCTCTCTCCACCAAGTCTTTCTTTTTCTTTACGACTACCCTGTTTGTATTCTCTTTATGATTCTCTGAACTAGTCAGAAACTTCCACTCGTTTGCCTTGCTTAGGCCACTAGTCAATGGCCCCCTTCTCTGTACAGTCTGGCCTCTGAGAAAGGCAGCTGAAGCCCGAGCCCTAGAGAACCCTTATCTCTCATATTCATCAGCTGGTGGTCCGGCTGAGAGGGGAGGGGTCTTTGGGCCATCTGAGGCGCATCTCCCCACCACAGATGGGCTGATGAGCTTGGGCATAGCATATGGTGGCACAGGACACTGACATTATAGGGCTTTAGGGACCGGCCTTGTGTCTGTGCTGATGACCTATGATGGAGCCTGTACACCAGCATGACATAATGAAAAGCACATGAATTGGAATGAGGAGACCTGGCTCCTACTCCCAGCTATGTCAATTATCAGCTCAGTGGTTTTTGCCAAGCTATATCACCCCAGGACCTCAGTTTCTTTATCTGTAAAATGAGGGGGTTGAACTTAATGACTTCTGAAGTCCCTTCCATCCCTAATTGCTTGATTCTATGATTTGATACTGACAGAAAGTATATGAAGAGTTTTTTAAAGACTTACTAAAAAGCTATTCTCCAATGCCTCAGATGACTAAACAAGAAGAAAATGAAATTAAATTAAATCATGAGGGATTTCAGTGGGACATATGAAGGAACTCCCTAATAGGATGGGGGAACATTTAGAATGAGAATCAGGAATAATTATGGGTAGCCCTAGTGAGCATCAAGAAGAGACTGAAAAACTACTTATTCTAGAAAAGTATAAGTATTATTGTTTTTACATACAATTGGGGGGAAATAAGATTTTTTTAAAAAAATAAATTAAAATTTAGGGAGATTATAAGCAGGAGGTTGAATGTGACGAACCTAAGAATTATATTTAGAGCTTGTTCATGCTGAACGACCATTTAGTATGACAGTAAAAAGAAAGAAAAAACCTCGTTCTCTCTTACCTCAGTAATACCATTACATTGCTATTGAAGACTGTGTACACAGCGATGGGCATACACATACTAGGGAGAATCTTTTGACTGGGTTAATACCACAATTTGGAATCTTATTCATGAATTCCATATTTTGTGCCCTGGGCAGAAGTCAAACAGATAAAATTAACAGGATTAAGTACTCATCCTCTCATTCTGAGCAGAAATCAGGACTGGCTTTACCTCCCATCATAATCTATTCCCATTTAACACAAGTACAGTTAGATTAATGGAGTACCAAAGTCTAGAGTTGAGCCTGAAATTTTCTACATCCATACTCTATGAATGTTTGGGATATATCTTGTTAACTGGAGAAATGCCATAATCTTTCAATGAATAACTCAAAGTTATAAGAGAACTTAGAATCATCTGCTCAATGATAATTGTATAAATATGTATACATATATTGGATTTAATATATATTTCTACCATATTTAACATATGTTGGACTACTTGCAATCTAGGAGAGGGTGTGGGGGAAGGGGGAAAGGTTGGAACACAGGGTTTTGCAAGGGCTAATGTTGAAGAATTGTCAATGAATGTGTTTTGAAAAATAAAAATCTTTAAGAAAAAAAAAAGAATCATCTACTTATTTTATAGATTAAAGTTGAAAGTATTTTTCTTTTTTTTCCTGAGGAAATTGGGGCTAAGTGACTTGCCCAGGATCACACAACCAGGAAGTGTTAAGTGTCTGAGATTAGATTTGAACTCAGGTCTTCCTGACTTCAGGGCTGGTGCTCTAACCACTCCACCAAATAGCTACCCTGATAATATTTTTCTAACTAGCAAATAAATTCTGTTTTTCCCAGCTTCTTTGTGGAAAGGGATCAAGAAAGACACCTGTACATACTTCTGAAGAGTGGGAGAAAGACCAATAAACTCTCAGATTTTAGAGCCCACATAAGTAGTTGCTGTTGGTGATGAAGTTAGAACAGTTTCCTTATTTCAATATCTCTCAGCCCCTTTTCCATTTGAGGAAATAGATGCCTGAGAAGATTTCTGGAGGAGCAAGGTGGGAACGGCTGCTCTGATAGGTGAGTTTTTGACTCCTCTGATTCTGGACTGGGAGTCCATTTTCCTGCTACCAGATCCAAACTATCCTGCTATCAGAGGATTATTAGTAGCCCTTCCCCCTTTCCAGCTCCCCTTTGTGTGTTGACTTCCCCCATTAGAATGCAAATTTTTGAGGGATGGGACTATTTGACAAATGTGTCTAGTACATAATAAATGCTCAATAAATATTTGTTCAATCAACCAATGTCTAGCCAGGTAGCTAGCTTTCTATCTCATGTATCTCTGAGAAGTCCTAAAAAGTCCCTCTGTTCATACGGTAGGTTAACAGCTGATCTGTGAGAAGCTGGGAATAGCAGCCCAGTTTAAGTTGGAACTAAGGGAAAAAAAACGAAGAATTCTAAAAGGAAGTCAAGGGCAAGCCTGATGTCAGCATTGGTTTCTATGCTGCTTGAATCAGCCATCCTGAAGTAAAAAGCTTCATATAAAACACCTGCTGCAGCAAACTACAAAGCTGTTTCAAGGCTGTTACTATAGACTAAGAAAGATGGCTGAGAAGATTGCACTATAATCCTCTCTGCTGGATGGGAATCAGGGAACCTTTAGTGATGAAGGACTTGCAGGTGGTGCTGAAGATAACACTTCTTTAGGTTTGTAGCTGAGACTTGAGAGGCTAGAAGAGCAAACCACAAGAGCCTTTCCCTTTCTTTTATTTCCCCTTCCCCCTCAAAGTGGCCCAAAGGATAGAGCAGGGAATCTGACATCAGAAAGACCTGAATTCAAATTCTGCCTCAGACACTTGCTATGCAAGTCACTTAACATAACTCAGTTTCCTCTATTATAAAATGGGGATAATAGCATCCATCTCACAGGGTTGTTGTGGAGATCAAATTAGATAATATAAGTTTTTTAAAAAGGATTTAACCCAATGACTGGCCTAAGGTAGGTGCTTAAGAAATGCTTGTTCCCTCCCTTCCCCACCCTCCCTCACTATCTCCATTGGATGGTGAATGTGGATAAAAGAGCTAGTGCAAGAGTAATTAGCACAGCATCTCTGGTGGAATTTGTATAGTGTAAAAGTTGAAACTGAAAACTGCCAAAGTGTCTGGCCAGCTGGAGCCCAGAGGCAAGCCACAGTGGTGACGGGGTAAGTCACTCCAAGAGCGTGGCAATGATGTCAGTAGTTTTGCAGCGATGGAAGTATGAGTCTCTCACCCCTCCACATGGTTTCATGTGTTCCCTGTCTATTCACTGCCTTTGCCAGTGGGCAAGCATTCACCTTCTTCAAATGTCCTATGTCTGACTCCTGCAAAACTACACTCTTCCTACAGGATAGACTTGTAAGAGAGTAAGTTTGTAGTTTATGAGGGGCCATTTAATATTATTATTTTAGTGATATTACTATTTAATTAAAAATGTCTTATTATGAACTGAGTATGTTCCATAATTGACTGGTAAAAAAAAAAATAAAGCTAAAACACATAAGTAGGGATTCATGAGTTATACTTCAGAAAGGATTCTAGCCTACAAAATTCTTTGAACCTGGCATAGTTCATTCATAGCAAAGAGAGAAGGACCAAAAGGGAAGGATCTGGCCAGCTGTACTCATTTTGGGGGGGGGGTAGGAAAAATTTGGTGGGGAAAGAAGGGAAATGTATTTTATATTACTTTTTTATGATTGAATAGAAACTTGGACCCATCATTTAGACTTAGCCCCCCCCCCCCCAAAAAAAAAAAAGCATGGGAACAGAAAGAGTTCCTATCTTATGACAGAACAAAACAGAGTAATCTATATAAAATTCTGGGAAAAAAAAGAAAGAAAATTCTAGGTGGTGAGTCACACAATGCTCTGGAGCCATGTTCAATTAACTTACAGCCTCTGATGTCAACAGTTTACAAGGCTGACATGATCCATTAGCCAACACATTACAGGAGGGTCAACAGGATCCTGTGTTGACACAGTCCCATAACTGTCAGAGGCAGGAGTTTTCAATTTATGAATGCTGTAAAGTTCAGGCATTATGATTGCTAAATGTGTGGTATGTTTTAAACAATAAGCAGGAGGTGGGAGTGGGAATCATATAGGATCCACATTTGGCCAGGGAAGTCTTGGGTTCATGGAGGCAAACTCACTATAAGTTCTGCTGTCATACTGTAGACTTTGTAATGGCCCCAAATGTTCTGAACCAAAAGGAACCTGATGTTTATAGTCCTTTGATTTTAGCATGCTCTTCTTGGAGAACTCTTGTGCTTCTCCATTAAGTCCAAATGATGTTTTTTTTAAACAGAAAGTACAGACTTTATTTTATTTTTTTTTATTATTATTATTATTGTTTTATTTTATTTTATTGGAGAGGAGAGGGCTTTACCATGATCTGTTATTTTACCAAAATTCTTCTCTTCTTTCCCTCAGCTTCCTAACAATAACAAAGGGGAAAGGAACCTACAGGGAAGGAAAGAAGGGAAAATAATGGTCAGCAAGAGACAGTCTGAACAAGTCCAAACAATTTTCAGACTTGCTTCCTAAACTGTAGTAATAAGAAAAACTCAGAATAACAGTAATAATAGCTAATGTTTATATACTGCTTTTTTTTAATTTATAATTTTTAGGACAATGCTTTTTTATTTTATTAAATCTGGCAATTTCCACAACATTTTGCAACATTTTCAATATGTAAAAAAGTCAAATGCCAAATTGTAGTGGATTATTATTTTACATAATTAAAAAGATTTAAAGATTCTGCAAAGCTAGCAAAAAATAAAGAAGCCTGGCTTTTGAACATACTGTATATACTGCTTTGAGGTTTGCAAAATATTTTCTATATCTTATATGGAAACCTAAGCTAAGAATTGTTTAAAATTCTGAGAGAAAGAGGCCATTCCAGCAAAAGGAGAAATCTCCTCTTCAGCCAAACAATGGGAGAATGAGGAAGACAGGAGAAGCCTAGATTTTGGCCTTGATCTAATTCTTTTCTATCCCTTGGCTAGAGGTGGACCTTGGGAGATTTTGAAGGGGTTAAGAATCTTCCATGAATGGTGGGAAAAAAGATTTTCATAAACCTACAGAAGCTAGTAAGTTACCGCTTTTCTTAACCCTTTTCCACATGTGCTTTCTTTTCCCCTACTCTCTATGTACTTGTGGGAGACTATTATAGACTTTGATGGGGGCGAGATATTTATAACAACACCTTAATGTAGCCTTTTCTAAAAGCTACTTAAGACTGGGTGACTAAATAATTTCCAACTGATAATCTTAGGATGACACATACTGATAAGGGCTTAAACTGATAGCTTAACCATGAATCAGTAAAAATCTCTTTAACCCTCAAGTGCCTTATCAACAACCAGCCCTCATGTCCTCAGGAGTACACTCTAAACCTGAGGAAAAGATTTAATCACTAGAGATTTGTCTGTGAGAATGGGATATGGATCCTCACAGCTTCCACTGGCTACACAGCGCCTCCAATAACTACCCACTTCCTTTCAAAGCTCTTGTGTCAAACTATTAAGCCATCCCAGTGACTTGATGCTAAGGGAGTCTTCCCCCTTCTCTGTTTGGGAGGGAGGGAGGATGGGAATAAATTGAAGTATCCAAGTAATATGAAAGTTTCTTGATATCTTAAATCAGAATCTATTTTCAAACTAAAATATCATAATACCCTCTGCTACCTAAAAACATTCTCTTCATATGGGGAGGGGGCTTAATAGCCAGTTTTATGTTACTGTTTCATTTCTGATATCTCCTGAATGGCTACAAATGTAATGTCCCACCACCAGACTCAGTGCTACTTTTTATAAACTGGAATACATACCAAGTCAGTATAGGCTGGCAAGCTTTTTAGTATGAGACTAACTTACTACTAGCTACTTGACCATGAACTAGTCAAAATCTCTTTAAGCCTCAAGTGCCTTATCTATGGATGGTGCCTACAGCCATGGAATTAAAAGATGCTTGGTCCTTGGAAGGAAAATGATGGCAAATCTGAATAGAATAGCATACTCAAAAAGCAGAATCATCACCTTACCAACAAAGCTTCATATGGTCAAAGCCATGCTTCTTCTAGACAAAATATATGGCTAATAAAGCTGGACTATATGGAGCACAGAATGAATGCTATTAAATTGTACCACTGGAGAAGACTTTTGAGAATCCCTTGGACAGCCAGGAGATCAAATCTTAATTTTAATTCAGAGTATTTACTGGAAGGTTAAATGCTGAAGCTTAAATTTTTTGGCCACTAATCAGAAAACAGGATTCACTGGAATATACCATGATGTTGAGAAATATTGAAATCAAAAGGAATGGGGATGGCAGAGGATGAGTCGACTAGATAGTACCATGGAAGCAATGAACATGAGCTTAGAAAGATTTTAGGAAATAGTGGAAAATAGAAGGAAATGGAGTGGTATGGTCTATAGAATCACAAAGAGATGGACATAACTGAACAATAAGAAAATAAATATATGAACAGATAAATAAATTGCTCAGTTCTACTCTGATGCTTTCCTTGGGTGACCCTGAGTTTGAAATGATTATATCCATAAAGTATGATCTCTGTTAGATCCTACCATGCTGGAAAATTTCAGGTATAGGTCTTATAGCAGATTGTTTGTCTTTCCTTTAAGGTTTCATTTGTCTTTTCTTTAAGGTTTGTCTAGCTAAATTCAGAGAAGTTCATAATTAAAGGGTTGATGACAAAATGATGGATTTTTTTTTAGCATACAGTAGGTTATGAATGACCTGTTTCTAAAGTATCAATCGATGCTATAAGTAAACTCCTACTATGAGCTAGAGATTGCACAAGGTGCCAGAGACATAAAAACAAAATAGAAACAATCCTTAGCTTCAAGTAATTTATATTCTATTGGAGGAAACAACAGGTCCTTATATAAATTTAATAAGCATGGAGAGGCTATTATCTGCCTCATGATGGGGAATAGGCCCAAAAGTGAAATCACAAATTCCTGAGGCATTAGATTAGAATAATCCTACTTTAAATCCCTGAAACCAAGGATTGAGCTATATAATCTGGCACCCCAGTTCTGATATTGATCAATACACCATCCTGCACCTGAGATTTGGGGCACACTTAAATGCAAAAGAGTTTCTTCATGACAAGCCACCTTGATTTGAAATAGAGAGAATATGAGGCACTGGAAATAAAGAAGCAGGGCTGGTAAGGATAAAGGTAAATTGAGGCATGAAATGAATCCTAAACCAAGTCCAATCTAAAATGCCAAATCTTTTTTTTTTTTAAATTCATAGCTCAGGCTCTTTTCAGGATTATATAGCACTCAATATCAGTCAAGTCTTCCCAAGAGAAGAATGTCTTGGAAAAATTTAGAGCAGCCAGAAGAGATCAAAAGGGAACCAAAGCTTTTATCATCAAAGCCAGATTATTTGTGAATAGAAAGTAACAGCACCTTGATTGCTCCCTCCCTCTACTCCCCACTTAGGGTCATAAAAGGCAAGAAAGAGCAGATCTGCAACGAAAAACTGGAGCAAATAAGATACTCCTAGTCATAACCTGAAAGGATTTAAATCCTAGGTTATAGATTTATTAGAGGGGGAGTGGGAGAGGGAGAAGCCACAAGAGAGAAGAGAGAGGGAATAAACAAAATTTGATGCAAAACATTTAGAACCTGAACCTTAGCCACCATCTAACCCTAACACTGTGTTCACCATGAAAATTCTTCCTGAAGCCTGTTAACACCTCATAAGAACAACCCAACACTCAAGCAAGAAATACTTTCAGAAGAAAAGTACTAAATAACCCCCTACACCAAAAAAGAGAACAAAGCCATCAGAGAAACAGAAAACCCTTCCATGCAAGGATTTGACACGAAGTAAAGGGCATAAAAAAATTAGCATTCTCCTAGTTGTCATCAAAAACTGGTCTAGGATAAGTTAGTCAGAGGTTCCTGGCATCTTTTATTTGGAGGAAAATTTCAAACTATTAAATAAAGTAAAATATCCTAGTCACAAAATCTGCCTGAGTATTTGCTTTTGAGGATGAAGTTTGGTTTGTAATTCCAAATTGAAGGAAAAATTGTGATCCCTGCCATCTTAAATCACAGTATCTAGTATGTAGTAGGTACTTAATCATTGCTTGATGAGTATAACTGATGCGGGTCTAATGGCAGTGCAGAGAGTTGGGGAATCCTCTTTTGATCGGAGGCGCAGGTTCAATGCGAAAGAATTCAAGAACCCGATGTATTAGTGGCAAAAAAAGGGAGTTTATTGTTGGCACTGCAGAAGCCAGCTTTGCTAGGAAGACAGACTTCCGAAATGAATGAATTGGACTTAAGTGAGGCAGAGTTGTCAACCTCACTCTCCCTTCCAGAGTCATCAAAATCCAGGGTCAGGACAAAAGTCAGGACAACTTGCAATGGCCTGGGATGCACTGGATAACTTTGGCGTCTTCGTCAGCTGGCTTTAACCAATCCCTAAGCCCTCCACCGTGCCTTCTTCAGCCACTTCATAGTCACTGGAACAAATTGTTCTCATCTGTTCATTCCACCGGGAGAAGTCTTCACATGCTTGAAGTAGATACTCCCCAGCTCACTAAAAGTTTGAAACCTGTAATTACTCTCAACCTGACTTAACCCATCTGCTGAAATGGTTTTACCAGGGTGTGGCCATAGCACATTCTAGTTTCTCGGAGCCCAGATGAGAGTTGTATGATAGATGGACAATAATGATGGGTGAACCAGGTTGGAACAGACCATGAAGTGCTTTAAACATCACAGGAGCTGATATTTTATGTCAGAGACCCTAGGAACCAAAGTTGCCTTCATTTGTTCCTGAATTTGATAAGTCCCCTTTGGCTCCTCACATTTTCACAAGTGCACAGATTAGCTAGGAATCTTCATATAGATTAGGATTAGTAAAGTACAGGATAAACTATACTTATAAACTCAACTGTTTAATGAGCATGAAGCAGAATGTTGATCTCTGTGAGATGTCAGTAACCTCCTTTCTGAGTTTACGTATTAGCCAAATTAGTCGGCTGGGTTCACTAGATTCAAAACAAAACCCAGCTTAATCTAGGGGAGCCTCCATCTGACCTCCATCTTACATTTAAGCTCTTTGACTTATATGTACGCTCCTATCTAGTGAAATATAGATCTAAGACTGGAGTTGTCCAAATGAGTTCAGGTCATGGAGTACTCTGGTATCTTTTAAAAGACATTGTTTGGACATAAAGAAGAGGAATATAGAACCATAGAATTTGAGCTGGAAGGGAACTTGGAGGCCATCCTATACAACACTCATTTTACACTGAGGCATGAAGAAATGAAATTAACTTCAGGTGGGACAGTCATCAAAAAAGATTTAAGAACTCATAGAGAATAGACTAAATTTTGGATTGTCTGACATTAGGTAATTCGGAATTGTTGGCAATTGGGTTGATTGACTGTACAATGTTGTGCTTCTGTTTCTAGTCACTAGCAAAGGCATGTTTCAAGGAGGATGAAGGAGAAACTCAAGTAAATATTGTATCTAAAGGGCAGCCTTGATTAGTTTTCATAAGGACTTATCTCTTTCAAATCATTTATTCAATATTTATTCAAAGCAGCCCTGTCTGACCATGAAGTTTGCTTCCTTTCAAAACAATTCTGTGACTTCTTTTGGGTCGCACTTCAAATTAAGATTTACTGTGTTCCCAGGCAACTTTTTAGTCTGTTATGGAGAAAATGGAGGCAATAGAGAGCTACTCATCCAATGTGTCATTTTAAACGCGGTAGGCCAGCCGAGGGTGGCAGCTTTATTTATCACCTCATATTAACTCAAGTGCTAGTCAATGGAATTGCCTGCTTGGCCAGGCTCACAGGGAATAAGTGTGTTGTTAGTGCTGGGCTTCCCAGCAGTTTTGTGATCTTGAATGATGAAAGGATTAGATCAGGTTTTGGGAAGAATTTTTTGTTTGTTCTCGCCACACTCCCTCATATATTGGGGAGAGACGACCTAGAAAAGAGGAAAGTTTCAGGTACTAAAACTCTACCACCTGATGCTTATTTGCAAAAAAGTTTGTTGACTTGGGCTCACTTTTCCTATATTATTTATAAGATCTAAAACTATCAGGAAAGTAAGTAATGGAGTATCTCATAGGGATGAATGATGGTATATGGATTTCATTGGCTTAAGATCTACAGTCCTAACCATAGGCAAAGTGCTTCTTTCTGACATGCAGAGAGAGTTAGTCTAGTTTACAACTGATAAGATTATATTCCCTGACCTTGAGGAGTTGAAGACTACATCTCTGGAACAATTAAATTGGCAAATATATTACATTTGTTAGTCCTGAGGTATTTTTCTCCATGTACTTATGCCACGGAAAATTCAGTAGATCAATAATCAGAGGGTTTCCATTGTATCAATTATAGAGAATCATAGGATGATAATAATCAGAGGTAGAAGAGCCTCAGAGATCAAGCCAACCCAATTCTTTCATCTTAAAGACAAAGAAATTGAGGCTTAGAAAGACTACATAATTTTTACATGTACTAATCTATCCTGCTAGATTTCTCATTCTCTTGACTTTTGAAGCATGCTCTTTCCTCATTTTCCTACCTTTCTGATTGCTCATTCTCAGTATACTTTATCAGATCATCTCCTATCCACTAACCAGATGGCTCCCCCAAAGCTGTGCATTGGGATTTCTCTGTTCTCTCTCTGTCTCAACTCTGAGTGTCTCTCTTGCCTCTCTGATCTCTTTCTCTCTCTCTCTATCCATCAGCTTCAGAGGCTTCATCATTACTTCAATAAATCATCTTTGATTCTTTCCTGTCTCTTACCCCCAATATCCAATCATTTTCTACTGATTCTTTACTGATTTAATTCCACATCTAGTTTTAATCCTACATCTTCTCTCTATTCACACAGTCAACAACCTGCTGTGGGCCTCATTATCTCTCATTTGGACTGCTGAAAAAAGATTTCTACTTTATCTCCCTGCTTCTAGCCACTCCCCACCCAGTTGATACTCAACATAGCTGCCAATTTAATATTCCTAAAATAGAGATCTCTCTATATCCCTTTTCTGTTTAAAAGTCATCAATGGTTCCTCTTTATCTCTTCACCCTGGCATGTATGCCTACATTTCCAGGTCTGTTTCATATTATTCTCCTTCATGTATTCTGTTCCAATCAAAATTACCTACTAGCTGCTCATCAAACTATTTTGCCGGGACCTCAAACATCTTTTCCTTCTTGTACTACTTTGATAATTTCCAAAGGTCCATGCACCTAAAGAGAAAACGTCATCCATCTGTTTCTGATTGACTTTCATTAAATCATCAAAATGTTAACTTACAAGAATGGGACTGTGTCTTAGAAACTTATGAGATTTTTTATTTTATCTTGACCTACAATATTGGATTTTGTCAGAAGAAAATGAAACTGATCTTAAACTCTAGGTATATTGCCATGTATATTACTCAAATAAAATGAATTAAAACATTTCTCCACCACCTCCCCAACATAGAACCCTTTTCCTATGGAATCCTGTTAGCCATTAAAAAACCAAAAAACTAAAAACATGGCTGTGATGGAGGCTTCCAGCTCCTTGCACTGAAATCCCTCAAAATAGTTTGTGGGGTGGAGTGGGCTAGGGCAGGGAAACCATCAGATGAATGCCCCATTCTCTATCATACCTCTCTGCCCCTCTAGCTCTCTCTTTGTGGAATTTCTCTTTCTTGTTGCCTAGGGGTCTATGAGTAATGGGGAATATGGGACAAGTAGGTTGCTTGTAGAAATGAAGATGTTTTGCAAGTTATTAGGAGAAAAGGTCCTGAGGTCTGGCTTTGTAATGGTTTTCTTCCACCAGTCATCTTCAAGAAGCTGCATACCTTCCCTAAACCTGGAACCTCTGATTTTATAAAATAATAATAAAAGAAAACACCAGAAAAGCTGTCTAAATTTTTCCCTTATAGAATAAAACAATGTGTGAAGGTGCCCTTTTTGACCTTTAGGGGTTGGATCAGATGATTTTCCACATGGCTTATTGTAGAAGGTTTTATTGCACAATCACCCCACAGATTCTACCAACAATGTAATTGTCAAAAAAAATCACTAACATATGGGGAAGCTTTTAAAAATCTCCACCCACCAAATAGGTTCTCTTCTCATATGACCACCCTGCTCCAGCAGGATACTTTTCACTTCCATACACCTCACCATTGGAATGAGTTATGGCCTTAAGTTCTTACTGATGTTATCAATTGTGGGTCAACTTGAGAGTGGAGACAAGTTCTTTCATCATATCCTTTAGAAAAGAGCCCAAGAGGCTCCGTGGCCTTGTGTGTGTGTGTGTGTGTGTGTGTGTGTGTGTGTGTGTGTGTGTGTGTGTGTGTTTATAGCTCTTCACCAAGAACTATAAAAATCCATTGGCCCTTTTACTTTTTTTGATATTGGGCTCAGATCTTGACTTGGCTTTTCACTACTCATATAGCTCACTTTTTTTTTACTCTTTATTTTATTTGACTTTAATTACTTCATTTATTACTCACCACTCAGCTGGGCAATGAATGAATGAAGGAATGGACAAGCATTAATTGAGTGCATACTATGTGTCTAGTATTGTGCTAGATGCTAGGGATGCAAATATCAAAATCAGAAAGGCTCTAAACTCAAGGAATTCATTCATTTATTTATTTATTTTTGCTGAGGCAATGGGGTTAAATGACTTGCCCAGGGTCACACAGCTAGGAAGTGTTAAGTGTCTGAGGTCAAATTTGAACTCAGGCCCTCTGGACTTCAGCACTGGTGCTCTATCCACTGCACCTCCTACTTGCCCCCAAGGAATTTATTTAACAAGGGCATTCAATACATATATATAGGAACTATGTCCAGGGAAGGAAGTATTGGTCTGGAAAGTCACAGAGACTTTGAATAGAAAGATAGAAACGTCCATTGTTATATTCTATCCAATGAAAATGTAATAGGATAGAATTGAATGGGATAGAAAACATGGTCTGAAGCTCACTACATATAGTGAGTTAGATGAGTATGCATTCATTCATTCATTCACCAATGCAGGCAGCAGCTCAGAAAATGGTAGATATGAGCTATCCCTGAACTTTGTTTTATGGAGTTTCTTGGGGTAAAAGGTTGATACAGAAGAGGAGTCACAACTCTCCCTCTTTTGGGTCAGACTCCCACCCCTCAGAACTAAACCCAGATCCATGGAAGTCCAACATCCCTTGTTGGGAGGGAGCCTTGGCTCACAGGACATCTGGGCATACATTAATTCATATCAAGGCCTATCCTGACAGTTTTCATTGAAAAATCACTAGAAGAAGCTTTTGTGGAGACATCTTGATGTGGAGGAAGGAAGGAGAGCAGGAGACACAGGTATAGAGAAAAGGGACTTTGGAAGTCCTGGATGTCACAGTGTATCCCTTTATTTAATGGCCAAGGATCAAGGTCTGTCCTTAGCCACAAGTTACCTGTTAGCAGCTGGGCTGGTAAGAATGACCAGCTCCTCCCTATCTGAAATAGCTTTATGTTTTTCTTTTGGAGGATGTCAGAATCCCAAAGGGATAAGCACAGAAATGAGAACAGGAGCAAGAGAACACAGAAGGACTCATGGTCAGTTCTAGGAACTATAAAACTCTTCATCAATTTATCTTTGCTAACTCTCAGTTATTGGATCATTTGCTCCATGGATTGTAGAACACAAAGATAACATAAAAACTCATCATCCTCCCATTTCAAATACTTCATTCCCAGTTGCTGCTTATAATTCCAGGCTGTTTTGTATTTCTCTTTTCCATGCCTTCCACATTCCAGCCAAACTCACCTCCCAGCTCTTCTCCAAATTAAGTATTCCACCCCTCCCTCATTCAGTGTTTTCACACAGGCTGTTCATTATGCTTAGCATGCACTCCTTCCTTCATCTCCACCTATTCCAGTGCTTCACTCCTTCCTTAGCTCAGGTGCCAACTTCCTTTCTGATGTCCTCTCCCCTCTAGCAATTGCTTCTTCTTTCCTCCTCTAATAAGTTTGTATTTTTTTAGACTGTGCAAATGATTCACTTCTGCAGTAAAATGAAAGCACCCCACAGGCAGGAAATGTTTTGATTTCCTCTATGTATAATACTAGTATACTCCTTTGCATAAAGTGGACTCTTAATAAGCCTTTATCATAATTCAATTCTGACTTCAACCAAATCCCATCAGTGAACCAACAAAGCAGACTGAAAGAGAATGTTCAGACAGGAAGGAAGGAAAAAAAGGCGAGACCATGATCAGCAGTTCATATGTTGTTGTTTGTCCTTCATAATATTAAGATCAATGATATTAGGCGGGTGATATGTTGACTTGCAAACGAACTGGATTTGAGTGAGACAGAGGTGGGCAAAGTCATCAACCTCATTATCTCCTATAAAATCATCTGAATCCAATGGCAAGACATAGTCAGGTTGCCTGGCCCATCGATGGCCCAAGATGCAGTGGAAGAATAAAGAACTTTTTAAATTATTGCATTTTCCAAGTCTCAATTTATCTGTGGTAATACCCATTCAGTAATTAAAGGCTAGGTATGAACTGCAGAACAGTCAAGGAAGATGAAGCCTAAGAAGAGACTACTGGATTCAATGAAAAAGAGTTACAGTTTAGTGACCTTGAAGAAAGAAATTGGGATACAGTGGAAGGAAACCCAGTTAGAGAAGGTTGAGCATCCAAACAGAGGTGAGACACTATAAGCATTAAGAATAGCCGACTTTTAAACAAAAGATGAGCTATGAAAATGAGAGAAAAAGAAGAATGATAGTTTGAGAGCATAAGCAAATTTTTGATACCCAAGTACTTTTTTATGCAGAGAGAAAGAAACTACTAAAGAGGGTAAGACTGATGATGATAGAAAATGATAGATGGAACAAGGTTTTTGTGGAGAAAAGGGGGAGGCGATCAGTAGCACAATTCAAGCTATTTATGACAAGGCATGGTCTCATCTTATTGAGACTAAAAGGAAGGAGTAGGAGGTTGGCTAAGAATGAATGGTTTTTAAACTGTGGGGGAAAGAAGAGAAGAGAACTCATGATGAATGGTCTTAATCTCAGCAAAGTAAGAGGGCAGTATGTTGAAAGAGAAGGGGTTAGGGACAGAGTTAGAAGCTTGATGAGAGAAGTTTTGGTGTGGTATAAGAGACTAAAATGAATAGAAATATTGCTGGGCAGCAGTGAAAACCAGTTTGGTTAAATAGCATATCTTGCAGTCTCAAAATTTTGTTAGTTTTTTTTTTTTTTTTTTTTAACAGCGGATAAGTAGAAATGGAGAAAATAGATGGTGGGTGATCCAAGGATGGGAGAGCAGATTCAGTGGAAGGACAAGATAGTAAGGGTTTCAAGGCTAAGTAAAATGGTTGGTTTTAGAGTGGAGCAGGTAGAAGGAAGAAAATGAAATCAAAACAGGTGTAATAGCCTGAGAATTAATTTAGTTTGTGGGATTTGACTCCAGTCTTCTATCCCAGGTGCTCCCATCCCTCTTTGCCCCAAATCTGAATCTACTTTAACTTGCTGCAAAATACTGTTACTGCTAACAAATGAGGGGAGGGGGCCAAAGGATCAATAGAAATAAGAAAAAGCTCCCACTTAGCTAAGATTTTAGAATCCTAATCCAGCAACGTTTAAACTGGGACACCTGAATATGCTGCCAGATAAATAGTTTACATTCTTGAAATGCATTTTTTCTGCTCTTTCCTATTTACACATCCATCTAGTACCAGCAAGTGCCTATTGCTAAAAGGACCAGGCTCTTAAAGCACTTTGTAAGAAGTGGAAGAATTCACTTCAGCAATTTAGTCCTTTGAGATTGTAAAATCCTGTTATGAAAACAATCTGAACTATCTAGACCAGCTGTAAGCTAGACCCTAGGTGTAATGTAGAATGCAATGCTCAGAAAGGCAGTGGCTGCTAAATTTTTGTTTTCCTATCCCTAGCACATAGTCCTATGCTCTGCCTCCGTTATTGTTGAATGATTTCAGTCATGTCTGACTCTTCATGACCCTATTTGAGTTTTTCTTGGTAAAGATACTAGATCAGTTTGCCATTTCCTTCTCCAGTTCATTTGCAGATGAGAAATCTGAGGAAAATAGAGTTAAATGACTTGCCCAGAGGTTCACACAGCTAGTAAGGATCTGAAGTTGGATTTGAAGTCAGTCTTCTTGACTGCAGACCAATGCTTTATATGCTGCACCCACATTGGATGCCTAGATGGGGCTTAATCAGTGCTTGTTGAGATGAAATGAACTGAAACTCTTGGAGAATTCCCACCTCCCTTGCCCTTTCCTGACCTCCCTTTCCTAGTATTCATGTCTAAAAAACCAGCTACCCCTTCTTACACTTCTCATATCAAGGGTGTAACTCTGTGGCCTTTTTAGACTAATAGAAAATCTGATTTCTGAAACTTCACCAAAAGTTAGGGACAGAGGGCAAGTAAATTCAAAGAGTCCTACCAAATAATTTCCTGTTCTCACTGCACATTCTACCTGATTTCCCCCAGCCAATAAGGCTTTTCAGGTAAACACTACCACCAACTTACATATCCAAATTAATAAAGAACCAAACTCACAATGGCAGACAAGTACAATAATGAAAAACAGTTTTCAAATTGAAAAGGTTTTACAAGATTATTTTTTTATTAAGTTGCTGCCTTTAAAAAAAATAAAACTTGGGGGACCTGGTTGATTTTTATTAAAATTTAGCATCTTGCCCTGGTTTCTGTTCTCGAATCTTAATTTATCCCCCTAGCTGTTTTGCAAAAAAAAAAAAAAAAAAAAAATGCTACAGAACCAGATGTGGAGGACTAAGCTGCTGGAAAGGTTGAAGAGGTAGGTAGCAAGTATTTTCTATACAAAAACACTATTTCTCCTCAAGGTTAGTCACTTGGCCAAGTGAATCCTTTGCCTTCAGGAAGAATTTGTACTGAATATTACTAAAAACAGCTTTTGTTCATGATACTATATCTGTCTGAAATGTACTCAACTCCTACTGGGAAGGGTATAGCTCAACTTAAAGAAAAGATAGCTCACCCTGCCAAAAAAAAAAAAAATTCACTGAAGTTTTCAAGGAAACAGGAGATAAGAAACATGTTGCAGGTCCAACTTTTCTCTATGTGTTTTCCTTCCAAGTTTGTCCTCTCCTTCTGAGTTTCTATCAAAAAATATCTGGAACCACATGCACCTTTTCTTGAAGCAGGTATTAAATAAAAAATGTTTCTCTTTTCCCAAATTTTCATAACAACTCTGAGCCTCACAAAGATACACAACTTGACTGTCATGCTTTTCAACAAGAAAGAGAATCTTATATAAAACAACCAAGTTTGAAGCCTGAGTTACATTACTTATTTCAATTACTTCTAAGGATATTCCTTCCATGGATTCAGCTTACAAGCTATTCATGCCTTACTACTATTTGTGATTCTTGCCCTTGTTCTTCCAAATCTCCAACAAGCAAAAGACCTGCTTTATCTTGACATTGTAAAGCTAGTAATAAAAAACATAGGTTGTTCACTATCATTTATCCCTTAGTATTAATGTCCCATTTTTAAAAATCATGTATTTCTTGGATAATATCTTTTATTTATTTTTTCTTCTTTTTTCTGTTTTGTTTTTTTTTTCCTTTTTTAAAATTTTTTTATTATAGCTTTTTATTTACAAGTTATATGCATGGGTAAATTTACAGCATTGACAATTGCCAAACTTTTTGTTCCAATTTTTCCCCTCCTTCCCCTCATCCCCTCCCCCCGATGCAGGTTGACCAATACATGTTAAGTATGTTAAAGCATATATGTCCTAACAGTTATTTTGCTGTACAAAAAGAATCGGAGTTTGAAATAGTGTACTATTAGCCTGTGAAGGAAATCAAAAATGCAGGCAGACAAAAATATAGGGATTGGGAATTCTATGTTATGGTTCATAGTCATCTCCCAGAGTTCTTTCGCTGGGTGTAGCTGGTTCAGTTCATTACTGCTCTGTTGGAACTGAGTTGGTTCATCTCATTACTGAAGATGGCCACGTCCATCAGAATTGATCATCATATAGTATTGCTGTTGAAGTATATAATGATCTTCTGGCCCTGCTCATTTCACTCAGCATCAATTCATGTAAGTTTCTCTAGGCCTTTCTGAAATCCTCCTGCTGGTCATTTCTAACCGAACAATAATATTCCAGAATATTCATATACCAAAATTTATTCAGACATTCTCCAATTGATAGGCATTGGATAATATCTTTTAAACTGTATTTCACAGTTCTTGTCTGTAATATTTTGAAACCTACTCATACTCATAATGTATTTTTCATTGTCCTAAAACATAGTATCAACAGCCCAACAGCTCTTGTAACTACAACTATGTTTTTCCTTTTTTTAAAAAATTATTTTTATTTCATTATTTTCCAATTACATGTAAACCATTTTTAATGATCATTTTGAAAATTTTTGAGTTCTAAATTCTTTTTCTATCCCCTTTCCTTGAGAAAGTAATTTGATTTCAATTACACATGTGAGATCATGCAAAACATTTCCATATTAGTCATGTTGCAAAAGAAAACACTAACAAAATTTTTTAAAATTTTTTTATTTGTTTAAACTTTTTATTGACAGAACCCATGCCAGGGTAATTTTTTACAGCATTATTCCTTGCATTCACTTCTGTTCCGATTTTCCCCCTCTTTCCCTCCACTCCCTCCCCCAGATGGCAAGCAGTCCTATACATGTTAAATAGGTTACAGTATATCCTAGATACAACATATGTGTGCAGAACCGAACAGTTTTCTTGTTGCACAGGGAGAATTGGATTCAGAAGGTATAAATAACCCGAGAAAAAAACAGAAATGCAAGCAGTTTATATTCATTTTCCAGTGTTCTTTCTTTGAGTATAGCTGCTTCTGTCCATTCTTGATCAATTGAAACTTTCTTTTCAAAAGAAACTCAGTTTCTTTTTCTTTATCGAAAAGATCCACTTCCATCAGAATACATCCTCAAACAGTATCGTTGTTGAGGTATAAAATGATTTCCTGGTTCTGCTCATTTCACTTAGCATCAGTTCATGCAAGTCTCGCCAGTCCTCTCTGTATTCATCCTACTGGTCATTCCTTTTTTTTTTAATATTTTATTTTATTTTATAATAACTTTATATTGACAGAATCCATGCCAGGGTAATTTTTTTTTACAACATTATCCCTTGCACTCTCTTTCTGTTCCAATTTTTCCCCTTCCTCCCTCTACCCCCTCACTTAGATGGCAAGCAGTCCTATACATGTTAGATATGTTGCAGTATATCCTAGATACAATATATGTTTGCAGAACCGAACATTTTTCTTATTGCACAGGGAGAATTGGATTCAGAAGGTAAAAATAACCCGGGAAGAAAAACAAAAATGCAAATAGTTCACATTCGTTTCCCAGTGTTCTTTCTTTGGGTGTAGCTGCTTCTGTACATCATTTATCAATTGAAACTCAGGTCTCTTTGTCAAAGAAATCCACTTCCATCAGAATACATCCTCATACAATATCGTTATCAAAGTGTATAATGATCTCCTGGTTTTGCTCATTTCACTTAGCATCAGTTCATGTAAGTCTCGCCAGTCCTCTCTGTATTCATCCTGCTGGTCATTTCTTACAGAACAATAATATTCCATAACATTCATATACCACAATTTACCCAGCCATTCTCCAATTGCTGGGCATCCATTCATTTTCCAGTTTCTAGCCACTACAAACAGGGCTGCCACAAACATTTTGGCACATACAAATCTCTGTATGTGCCAAACAAATTTTTAACAAAAATTTTAAAATAAAGATAAAGGAATTTTAAAAGTATGCTTTATTCTGCTTTCATAGTTAATAAATTCTCTCTTTGGAGGTGGAGAGCATTTTTCATCCTGGATCCTATAGAATGGTCTTGAATCACTGTCTTGATCAAAGCAACTGTCTTTCACAATTGATATCATTACACTATTGCTATTACTGTGTAAAATGATTTCCTGGTTCTGCTCACTTCACTTTACACCAGTTCACATGAGTTCATCCAGTTTGTCATTTCTTATAACAAAATAGTGTTCGATCATAATCATATATCATAACTGGCAAAGAAATGGAAATTTAAGGGATGCCCATCAATTGAGGAATAGCCAAACAAGTTGTGATATGTTAATGTAATGCAATTCTATTGTGCTATAAGAAATAATAAGCAAATAGATATGGAAAACCTGGAATTACATGAACTAATGCAAAGTAAAGTGAGCAGAATCAGGAGAACATGATGCCCAGCATCAGCAACACTGAGCAATTATCAACTATGAACAACTTAGCTCTTCTCAGCAATAAAATGATATAAGACAGTTGGAAAGGACTCAAAATGGAAAATTCTATCCACATTCGGAGAAAAAAATGGATGCAGTCTGAATGTAGATCAAAGCATACTCTTTTCACTTTATGAAAGTTCTTTTGGTCTATTCTTTCATAACATGACTAATATAGAAACATGTTTTACATGATTGCACATATATAACCTATATCAAATTGCTTACCATTTCATGGAGGGAATGGAAAAGGGAAGGAGAAAATCGGGAATTCAACAATTTTTTCAAAATGAACGTTAAAAATTGTCTTTGCATGCAATTGGAAAAAATAAAAACTATTTAAAATCATATACTATAACTTGTTCAGTCATCCCCCAATTGATGGACACCCCTTCAATTTCCAATTCTTTTGTACCACAAAAAGAACTGCTATAAATATTTTTGTATAAGTAGGTCATTTCTCATTTTCTTTTATCAATTTGGGACACAGATCTAGTAGTGATATTGGTTGGTCACCAAATAGCATCTATTTCAGTTTCCAATGCTAGTACAGGGATAATCACATTTTGTCCATTTGCCAGGTCAAGCTAGAGTTTGAGACCTCTGCAAGCTGCTACTGCTTCTGTCACCATTACCTAGTCCCACCACTAGTGTTTCACCCACATGGACTTTGGACCAGCCACCTCCCCCTAAGTCAAGGGGACATAGATCTCTCTTTCCAACCTCTAACATTGTCTCAGGCTTGAAAAAAAAGTCTCATTCTGACTTTTTGTTGGCTCTGCCACTCCAGAATTCAATTTGAGGCATTATTTTAAAGTTGGGAATATTGGGGGAGATCAGTTTTTTCTACTCCAATATCTTGACTCCATCCCCCAAAGTCTACAAAACTCCAATAATTTATTGATGAAGACCATAGATATGACAGCAATCTTAAAAAGATATTTAGTCTTTTCCTCTCCTTTTATAGATGAGGACACTAAGTTTGCTTATTTGCTCAGGATCATGAAAATAGTAAGAGACAGAGGAAAGATTTGGCTCCATATTCTCTTGACTCCAAATCCCATACTCTTTCCAGTATATTCCATTTAGTTGAAAGACTTTTTGTAGTGAGAAGCAAAGTTTGATCATTTTCACTTGCCTTTAGCCAGAGGACAGAGCTATTTCTCAAAATCTAAAAAACACAGCAAAGGCTTATTCCTTATTAGTAGTAACTGGCTGATATTCTTGGAAGCCATGAGCATAGAGCTACTGAGAATGTTCCCAGAGAATGTTTTGTGACACTGTTGCACTCATTACAGAAAAAGCTAGTTTTCAGTATTAATGAGTTGGGCAAAAATTTTATTGAGGCCTTTTCTAGGGAAAAAAGACTCAACCGATGGGCCTCTTTTACTCCTAACCAATACTAAAGCTTCCATATTACTCACTAAAAACCAGAAGACTCTGTTGTTTTCAGTCATGCCTGAGTCTTAATGATACCATTTGAAGTGTTCTTGGCAAAGACATTGGAGTTGTTTGCTATTCCTTCTCCAGCTCATTTCACAGATGAGAAAACTAAGGCACACAGGGTTAAGTGACTTGCCTAAGATCACACACAGATTTGAACTCAGTAAGATGTCTTCCTGACTCCAGGCCCAGTATTCTATCCACTGAGTCATCTATCTGCCTAGAGGACATTTACTTCTATTTCTAGCCAATTAATTAGTCTCTTTTCTATTAACATGCTCGTGCTTCAATGTTTCTTTACTACAAAAAAATTTAGTTTCATGATCTGACAGGGTATTTGTGTATAAGAACACAGACCAAGGCTAAAAAGAAATTGGATTGAGCCCAACAAAAACTAGGTAGTGGCAAAATTTGCCAAGTTGGAAACAATAGTTTCCCAGATCAACACAATACTGTTTCTGACTAGTGACAAATCTCCATTATCAAATGCTCTATGAATAAGCACATTTATACTATAGAACATTGGTAGAGGTTCTAAAAGCTGTCAAAAATTTTAGGGACTGATATTTCTTTTTCCATATTACTTTTCTTCTCTAGGCCTCAAAGAATTTTCCAGACATGTATTCATTCAGTATTTAATAAATAATATATATATATTATATATATACAATATAATGATATATATTATAATAAAAATAATAAATAAAAAATACCCACTATATACAAGACTCATCTTACTGAGTTCAAATATAGCTTCAGACACTAGTTATGTGACCCTGGGCAAGCCACTTAACCCTATTTGCCTCAATTTCTCATCTGGAAAATGATCTGGAAAAGGAAATGGCAAGCTACTCCAGTTTCTCTGCCAAGAAAACCCCAAACGGGGTCATGAAGAGTCAAACACAACTGAAATGATGGAACATAAACAAAAATGTTAAAGGCATTGTGCTAGATAGATTACATAGTTAAACATAAATTTATGATTCCTACCCTCAAGGAACTTTCATTACATAATAATAATAGTAATAATTTAATTTATACAATGGCTTCTTTTTAAAAAAAATTATTTCATTTTTAACTTATAGAAAATATATAAAACTTATAGAATTTAACTTATAGAATAAACATTTTAAATTATAGAATAAAAGAAACATTTCCATAAGAAAGTATAATAAAAAGATGATTAGATATGAAATTATAAATTTATTCAACTTGCTATTCCTTTTAAATATATAATAAAATTATCGCTTAAATTTCTCCTTCTTTTTTTCTTTCTTCACTCTAGATATGGCTACCATTAGACACAAAAAGGTTTATGTGTCTAATATACATACACATACATATATATGTATACAAATACATGAATATTTGTCCCTAATACACATATAAAAATATGTGTGTATATGTGCATATATACACACATATATAATTATTCCATACATATATCTATTTATAATTTTTTGTGAGGTAAGTATTCTACTATTCACCATTTTGCAGGTGATAAAACAGCCTTAAAGCTAAGAAGCATCAAAGCGTGTTCAAACTAACCTAAACTATAGCACTCTCTCTACTGTACCAGTCTCAAAAACACATTCTTAAGTGTCTTATGTAAAATTAAAAAATAGAAAGAAGGCTAGCAAAGATTTTTTTTTTCGGAAAAGAGGCAGCAAAAGATGCTTCTAGTGTTAACATTTCACCACTTAACAGTCAGAATGTTTGGTCACTTTGCTAAAACTGGAGCTTCATTCAGTTTGAAAATCCATTTAAAGTGCAGTTCTTTTCATTTTCCAGACTTCAAGTTTGGGAAGTAAATGTATGGGTTATTGTTTTGGGCTTTTTTGTTTGTTTGTTTTTTTTTTAACAACCATATTTAGAGATCAGGGTTTTAGCTCGTTTCCTGTAAACCAAACAATTTTTTTAAAAAAGAAAACATCAGTGGAAATAATGTTAACAACCCAATTGCAAATGTTTTCCAGATTCCTTTTTGCAAAAAGCATAGCCTCCATTCAGCCACAATTTATTTATCCAGGTGCTGTGTTTCAGTGGGGTGTGTGTGCAATTTAGCTTTTCAGAACATAAAAAAGCTGTTCAGAGAAGCTTTTAACCCCCTTGCTGCTGGGTACTCAGGGTTTCCGGGCTTAGTAGTGCTAATGTACTTTGCATCAGGAAATCCTGACTGCTGGTTCCTACCAGTGAGTAAAGGAATAAAGGTCAATCAGAGCATCTGTCCCCTTTCCTTACCTTGTACCTCTAGGGAAACATCTACTCCAGTTTGATTGATTACTGGAGGGTGACAGCCTTGGCTCATGTATTTTCTCCCTCCAACATTGGAACGTTCCTTAGCATTCAAAGGATGTGGGGGTGGGGACTAGGAGTTCCTCAGTGTTTGCTCAAAGCCTCTTTGTAACTTCTCTGAGAATATAAGGAGCAAACATCCTTATATAACTTCCTTTCCACCTATTAGATTATGTAGATAAAAGCTTGATAATAGTATTTTGGTGTACACTATCATAGTGCCAGGACTTTTTATACAAGTTGCTATAAACAATTTGTGCTCTCTCCTTTTTCTAAATATAGATTTAGGAATGAATGTGTGTATAGACTTTGTACTTTCTTAAATGTAGTGCTCAAAGGAACCTTAGATCATCTAGCCCAACCTCCTTATTTTCTAGATCAGGAAATTGAGGTCAGAGCATTTAAATGAGATCACACAGATAGTGAAAGAGTGAATCCAGTTAGAACTAGTCCTCTGACTTCAAAACCAAAGTTCTTTTCCAATATACCATAGTATGTCCATACTTTTACACACTTGGTCAAATATTTTACTGTGGAAGAAAAGGGTTGCCATGATCAGTAGTCAAACCAGAGCATTCATTATCAAACAACTGTCCAGACCCTACCTGTCATGTAAACCCCTCACTCTCTAAACTACAAAGCTTCCTCTCAATGGCTTTCTTAACATCTGGATTCTTCCCATTTGTAGGTGGTGGTAGTAGCTACCTTCTCTATCTTGAGCAAGAGTTAAGTTCCTATCCATCAGAAATATCAAGTTATGAACATGACTAATAGGGAAATATTTAAAATGATTGTACATGTTTAACCTATATCAGATAATTTGCTCTATTGGGCTGGGGGAGGTAAGGAAAATGGAGCTCAAAATTTTACAGAAATGGATGTTGAAAATTATCTTTACATGTAGTTGGAAAAATTAAATACTATTGAAAATCTTTTAAAAAATGAAATATCAAGTGTGGATGAATGTGCCAAATTGGAAACCACCACCAACATGATAGTTTCTGGCTAGTTACAAGCGTCCATTTCAAATAAATCATACCAAAGAATAATATTGGTTAAAAAAAAAAGATTCCACAACTTGTATGGCATTTTTAGGGATTGCCATTTCCTTTCTAATACTCCTCCCCCTTTCATCTATGTGAGCTGACAATAATTTTTCAATCATTATCATTCTTTATTTCATAAGTAATTTCTTTGCTCAAAGCCCTGTACAAGATGTAATACAAACTTACATGATTATGTGTGGTCATAGGTGTAGAACTGAGGAAGCTATGAAGTCTAGCCCCATCAGACCTTTACTGTCTGTGTGATCCCAGCCAAGTCACTTAATCTCTCAATGTCCCAAGCAGCTCCCTGAGACTGTCAGCTGCAGCAAGGGTGCTCACCTGCTCTAGAAAAGGGAGTTCCCTCACCTGGAATTGTCCAAACTCAAAAATCCTGACTTAGGTATGTGTACATATGCCAAACCTCCTTCCAAATTTCACCTTACTTCCCCTTCTCTGAGTCTTTTTTGGCTATCTTCCTGAGACTTCAGGATTTTCTCCAAGAGAATGAAGCTTTAACTTAAACCCAGTCTAGGACCAAAATCAGTTTTAAAGTTTTTCTTGTTCGTGCTTAATCTGACCACATAATTGTCTTAGCTATAATGATCATATATTAAGCTTTTAATTTCTTTCTGGGTGAAAAACATGCAGACATTTTTTTAGTTCTGCAACCATCCTTAAACAATAGCCTCAAATCTGGAATAGCATTTTTGAAGAATTGTGGATTCTTAATCTTCTTGAGTTTCCCATAGGTAAATTCTTTTCAGCTTCTTTCCTGTTAGGTTTGACAAGAGATGGCATCTATCTTATGGTAAATGGGAAGTTTTCAGCTGATGTTCAGTTCATAAGAACATAATAATAAAAATATAAAAATGAAAATTTATCAAGTCCCTCAGATCTAGAATTTTATTAGTTTCTTATCATCAGTATAGGATATTGTGATTTGTTGTTGTCCTTTGTTCTTGAAAAGGACCATGACATCAGGGAAGAGATGCCAGGACATGCAAGAGAATTGGATTTGAGTGAGAGGGCTGGACAAGGTCACCAGGCTCACTTTCCTCTCCAGAACCATCTGCATCCAGTGGCCAGATATAGATCAAGACAGCTGGAGATAGCCCTGAATGCAATGGGAGACCTTGTCTTTTTTAAGCTGAGATCTTTAACCCGTATCAGTTTGACTAAGGCCGGACCCATTCAATGATTAAGGGTTAGATAGCAATTAAACATTTTTGTACAAAGAACAGTGTCTAAGTCAGAAGGCTGATGGATATCATTTTCCTTGGCTAGTAGTCTTGATGAAGATCTGCTTTGAGTTTCTGTTCAGATAAAAGTTATTTATTTACTTGCTCATCTATTTATCTAGACATACTCTTTTTATTCAAGGAAACATGTATTCCTTCCAGTTAGACTGATCATAATCCATCTACCTTTGCTAATATGTATATATCTATCAGCCAGTAGCTAAATCTCTCTAAATATAGCTAGGCCAGCCATGAATGGTAGACCCCATCATGGGACTTTTCTGAGGGCTTTCCAGCTCGGTCAGCTCTGCTGGCATGATGTCTCAAGTTACCTTATAACATGAGATACTGAAGAAGACTTTAGCAAGCATCTTTTAGTTACCCAGATTTTTGTTTAAAGAAGACATTGAACAATCTTACTCTTTAAAAAATTCAGAAGCTCAAGTGAAATAAGCAGAGCCAGATCATTATGCTCAGCAACAAGATTAAACGCCGATCAATTCTGATGAACGTGGGTTTTTTCAACAGTGAGATGATTCAAACCAGTTCCAAATGTTCAGTGATGAAGAGAGCCATCTGCATCCAGAGGACTGTAGGAACTGAGTGTGATTCACAACATAGCATTTTCACTTTTTGTTATTTGCTTGCATTTTATTTTCTTCTCTTTTTCTTGTGCAGCACAATAATTGTATAAATATGTATGCATATATTGGATTTAACATATATTTCTACCATGTTTAACATATATTGGACTACTTGGCATCTAGGGGAGGGCATGGGGGAAGAGAACACAGGGTTTTGCAAGGGCTAATGTTGAAGAATTCTCCACACATGTTTTGAAAAATAAAAAGCTTTAATAAAAAAAATTCAGAAGCTCTCAAATAATCATCATACAAAGTATAATAACTATACTTCAGGCTAACATTTAAAAGGAATATGCAAGAAGTCACTGTTACATATGTCTATGGTTTGTGTAACAGAAGTACTAAGAACACATCAAGAACATGTGAAAACTCAAATGGCAATGAGTAATAAGTGCTAACAATGAAGGATAACAAATGAATATATTGGATGCTGAAATGAGTAGCCATGTTTTATTTTTGTTTTTAATGAGGAAAGCTTCCAGAAGGTTAATGGAAAGATATGATTACTTAATGTATAAATATAGTAAAGTGGAAAGCACACTAAAATAGGAATCAGAAGACCTGGGTTAAAAATCTCATTTGTGCCACTTAATAACATGACTATAGAGAAGTCACTTAACTTCCCCTACTTGGGCTCCCATTCTTCACATGTAAAAAGAGGGAGCCAAAAGACTTATAAAGTCCTTTCCAACTCTAGCTCTATGATCCTTTGATATAATAAATGGACTGCCATCAACACTAGTGGAGGGAAAGCACTGATGAAATCATGGATCCTAGGAAATACAAAAAATACGTGGTATAGTGGAACGCTCTGGAATCAAAAGACCTAAGGTCCTTCACTTTATTAGCTGTGTGATTTTTTGAATAGGTCACAACCTCTCTGAATCTCATCATGTAAAACAGAAATATGCACCTCACCCACACAATGGCTAATGGTATGTAAATCTAAGTTCTTATTATATAGTTCACAAAGTCTACATTGATCAGAATGGTTTCAGTGTTGCATGCATCATCTTTTTTTCAAAGTAATGCTGGTCTTTTGAAAATTATTTCAATTTTTTAGAGTATATTTCTGTTTAGGACAAGGAACATGAATACTGATACTTTTCCAGTAGTATCTTTTTTTAATTAAATAAACTATCAAGTCTGAATGCAAATAGCTTGCTGCTCAACCACAGCTTAACAGGCTACTTGTTGTGTACTTGTTGTGTAAAGAATTAATGAAGTTGTGGTCATTCAAGGACCTTATGAGTGCCTAAGGGCTGCAAACCCTAGGGATAGAGGCTCAGAACATAAGGGGAATACACTCAAAATTTCAGAATGAATAGAATTCACTGCTTTTCTGATGGTTGGCCTACCAGATATCACAAATAACATGATCAACTTCTTTGAGGGTCTGGACTCATGATTTTATTAATGTAAGAATTATAATTAATTACATTTCCTTCCTTTTACATGCTCTAGGATGGCAATAGTAGCTGATTTACTACTATTCTTATATAATTCTCTATTTTTCCTTCCCTCTACTCTGTGTCTTTTCTTATCTGTTGTCCATGTCTGGAATGCTGTCTCAAAACCTACCTTCTTCTACAAGATGCTTTTCTTGCTTACTCCTCTTCTGCTTCCTTGCTGATAGTTTATTTCCAAAATTACTTCTCATTTACATTGAACATTACATGTGTATCCTGTATGTACACAAATTACATGGCGTTTTCCACCATTAGAAAACAAGGTCCATGTTTTTGCCTTTCATTGTATCCCAATTGTTTAACACAAGTACCCAGTATATAGTAAGCACCTAATACTTGTTCTCCAACTAATCCTTTCCCAAAGCAAAACTGATTGGGCTCTAAGAGCTTAAATGACTTGCCTGTGGCTAGTACCAGAGACTGGGCTTGAATGAACTCAGTTCTTTGGGACTCCAAGATTGATCATGTGTCTATTATCAGCTCAACCAAGTGGCTCAATAAGATCACCAACTAATTCAAAGTTTACTTTGCTTAACGGACAGTGAGTTTGGATCAAGGATTGAGTGTGGTAGTAAATACGGTTGTTATGCTACTTCATTTAAAATACAGGTGAATGGATTTTATATAAGGAACCAATTATTTTGAAGCACAGGGATGATTTCTTGCTTAGAGCTACAAGTAGGCAGATATTACAGTATCAACACAGGAAATAACCATTTGTTTCTGTCACAATGGGAATAGTTTTGGTATTGTTTTATTTTCCCCAACATCACAAAAATCATACATGGATATTTGCTTTTAGAACTGTACAGTGTATGAAAATCAGAGTTTGAACATACACTGAAAGCATATAACAAACTATGTATTAAGCCCTTGAGAAAAAAAAAAGAAAGATCCAGTCTGAACCAGCTCAGTCTGAACCACCGCGGTGGAATTTTTCCATTTGTCTTCCCACCACAGAACAAGTTCTCTCTAAACTCATTATCCATGTGCACAGAAAAAAGACCTTTATACACATTAGCTACAATATTATAATGGCTTATAAATGCTAATCCACTTGTAGCTCCCAGAAGATGGCTGTAGTGTTGGCAGAAATACTGCCTTGGAGGAAGACTAGGGGTGAGATATCACTTATGTCAAGATACGTTACATTATAGACAAACAGTATTTCACACAGGGTGGGGATGGTAAAGACAAAGTAAGAATTATGCATAACCAATAAGTACACTTTTCACAAATAGTGTATTATTCTCATTCTCAGAGGGTACAAATACTTATTTTATTCCAGAAGATACCAAAATACAAAATGGGGCTGAACATACAACACATACTACACAAAGTCCCCTCTTATAAGCTAGGTTCCACAGAGAATTAGGTGAGCAGACAGCCAAAGGAAAATACCATTGGACAATGATATTTGGGTTTTTTTTTTTTTTTTTTTTTTTTTGTTTTGTTTTTCAGCTCCAGGATTAGAGCTGGGGTCAATGGATTGGAAATGTCTTTCTTTGCAGTCTGGTGATAATGTGCCCCTCCCCCCCCCCCCCCCAGCCCCCCCCCCCCCCAAAAAAAAAGCAGCAGCAGCAGCAGCAGCAGCAGGAGGGGCAGTTGCATGGATTATTGAATATAGGAATGAAAACACTGTATGAAATCTGGGCAATTTACTCTTATGACATCTGGGAAAGCAAGAGTCTATTATGCATTTTTAAAATCTGTAACTGGGATTTTAACCACCTATGTAAGACTAACTGCCTAAGATTTTGTCTGACAAGTTCTTTAGGCAATGAAGACATGATCTAAAAAGAAGTGTCCTTTCTTTCTCATTTTAAACAATGTTTAGTGACACTGAATCCTATAAGGCACTGTCAACTTTTAAGGATAATGATTTATTATTATTTTTTAAAGGGCAATTCTTATTCTAGGCACAGCTTATCAGCTTTTTTATTAGTAGGGGGAAGGAAGTTTATGGGCAAGTGTGTTTAAGCAATGAGTTTTCTATTTTATGATTTATCAATTGAATAAGTTTTAGGAACATCTTGGTCTTAAAAAAAATCATGTCATTAAAATTTAAATCATACATTTATAGTTTTCCTTTGAAAATCAACTGTATCAAGAGGGGTTTTCCTATTTTCCCTTTAATATAGAGCTCTTTAAGTTGGTAAGAGGCAGCATCGGTGCCTCTGAAAAGCCTAATATTTCTGTTAATATATTTGTAATGTTCCTTCCTTGAAAATATAAAAGAATCCTCTTTGTTTTGGGTGGGCAGTAAAGGAGTGAAAATTGGACACAGAAAGAAGTCTTATTTCTGCAATCATTAAGATATTTAAATCTATGATTGTTTCTTGGTTTGAGCTTTCAATATCAGTGGTATTAATGGTGAATGATTTTATCAAGAAAATAAAGTCAGAAAAAAGACATAAGTGGAACTAATTACTTAAGGATATAAGGTAAATACAGCTGCTCTGAAGCAAGATTTTCAGGCTCAGGTCCAAAGGAAATTGATTCTAAGACCAGGGCTTAATTTATATTTAACATTTTGATTTTTTTAAATTAAAGAATGAAGATGTTTATTTAAAATTGACAACAATTCAAGTGATTTAATAATTTCATGCTATATTAAATTACAAATCTAGAATAATCCTTAAGTTTTCTAATGTATTTTCAAATCAGTGGAAAATAATGAAAATAAAAAACCATTCTTCGAATACAAGAGAAGATTGAAAAGGTTCACACACCCACTGAGGGGGGAAAAAAAAAACCCAGTTCTTTTTAGGCCCATGTCCTTTTTTTTTTATTAATAATATAAGTTTCTATATTCTTTAACATTACAATTGCTTTACAGTTAATCTCACACTAAAGACAAACACTATGTTTGGTTTAGGTAGCAGAAAGTTTAGTATGTAACTTACATCCTTGATATCAGACACTAAATTTGAGAGAACAGTTTGAGAGAACCTTTTATGCTTTCTGGATATGTGAATGTATGTATGTGTGTGTATGTATGTATATATATATATATATATATATATATACACACACACACACACATTAGGCAATACATATATAGGAATAGTTGCTTTTTTAGGATGACTTAATTTAATACAACATAGAAGAATCAATTAACTTGACATCTGTTAGCAATGGTGGGAGAACAAAAGACATCTGTATATGTTGCAAAGCCAAGACCCAAATATCTCCAATGCCAAGGATGACATATCCCTTTTGGGAGTCTCAATTCTTAGCCTTGTACTTGCTATTTCTTTCTGCTTTTCCCAAGAACTAGATCCCAATCAAAACTGGTATATTTGAAAATTGAATGGGAAATGCAAAAATGGGAAGAATTTCCTTAATGAAGTCACATCTCCAAAATTTCCATAAGGATGAAAAAAATCAATAAACACTTTTAAATGCTGATATCCTTTTCCCTGTATCATTTAATTTTTGCTGCCTAAGACAGAAAAACAAGCATTTTGTTCTATTTTACTATACGACAGCAGCTTGAGACAGGTCAGAGCCCAATTTGGACAGCTTAAGCAACACACTACTCGAAACTGTAGCTTCTCTAATCAAGCAACAGTTAAGCAGTGGTAACTAGAATCATATAATAAAGGAAAACATGGAGTGACCTAGATGGAGCAAAACGTAGGATATGATTAGAATTATGACAGAAAACTTCCCAAAGACACTGAAGGGTCCCTCACTTAAGGAACCATTCAAAACACTTTGTTACAATTTATCCAATAGAAGATTAAAACTACTTCTAAAAGCTCTATTAATAAGCATAGTATGGCGAATTTTTAAAGGAGAAACTTTATTCTCTTAAGACTTTAATCAGATATTCATTCAAGACTTTTTCTTCCTTCTGTTAAATACAGTGCTAAGCACAATGAATCCTCAATGACAGATGTCATGCCCTGATTACCAAACTTAACCTAAATTTTCTCTCATGTGTCACCAAAGGTTCAACTTAGGCACACACTGTAAATTACACCAAACCTTTTACAGGTAGAAATTTTAAGTGTATTTACAACTCTGCCAAAAAAGCATTAAGGCAATAATTTCTTTATCAGTTATACTTTTTCACATCAAGCTCTTTGCATCTGATGCAAATTTTTCACAGTAGCAGCAAGTTATATTCCTGCCCCTAGCAAACCCTAACCCAAACATGATTTAATAAATGTATGCCAATGCCTTGGAAAGATTGAGTAGGTAAAGGGAAAGGTCAGCACTGTGCAGCCCCGAAAACCATATAGGTTAAAGATTAAGTGTACTTTGTATAAACTTCATGAAGAATGGAATTAAATGGTTTCACAAAACCATCTCTTTCCAGATTTAGTCCTCATGCTACCATTAAATCCAGCTATTTCAGGGTTAACAGGTAAAATGTAAGTGCTTTCTGTGCATTAATTTGTAAATTCAGTCCTCTAGAACACACCAAGTACAGAGGCACATACCAAAAGGTGTGAGAGGAAGGTTCTTATTGAAACAGGATTGATGAAGATAGGTGTATTTCAGACTGATGCTATAGGCAGGTTCCTAACTATAGCAAGCAATCACCCCAATCAAAGAATGCAATGTGGGGAAGCCTTGCACACATGAAAAGGAAAAACAAGGATAAATCATGTGTTCCATAAGGTTTACACAGAATAAGGAGCACTTAACCTCAAGGTGTTAAAAATTAAGAGTTCCCTAATGTCAAGTGCAGATTTCTGAGGTTGTTGAAATATGAAATCCCCAATCAAATGCAAGAGACTGGATTTGCTTGTGAATTTAGAAGTTTTATAAAAACAAAATATACTAGGAAACACATACATACGTACATTTCCTATAGGTTATTAATACCATATTAATTTCATGTTTAGATTCCCACATCAGAGAATGCTTTTAACTTATTTTTATGAATAAATGTATTTCATAAAATTTTATAGTTTTAGAAGTGATTTTATTCAGCAAGTATCCAACTGGTTCAAAAACCAAGGGTTTTGGTTTTGAACAGAGTTCTGATGGAAAGTTTACAATCTTTTAAAAAAAAATTGCTGATGAAGACAGGCAGTTTTTAATAAAGCCATTATTATCTTTGTTGCTATAACAGAAGTATTTGATTTTAATTTGCTTAGAGATTTATATTCATTTATTTCAGGCCAATTTTCACAGTTAAAAATTCTTTTGAAATTGTAAAAATAGCATATTCTCAAATTGTAAATTTTTACTTTACTGGTTAAGGCTACTTCGGATATAAAAGGTATCAAACTGCCCAAAAACACTTTGGAGCCACTGCTACATAGACAGACAGTATGTCCTTTTAAAGGATAGTCTGCACATCAAGTTGCTATATATGATCAAGTACTAATTAAAAAAAAATTATCAAAAAGTCAGGCATTGCAATTAAGAAAAGAATCCATCTCAAAATGTGAATCATGAACCTTGACAAGACAGTGATTCAAAGTTTTCAATTCACTTATTTTTAAGATCCAGGTTTAAATGTAAAAATGTTTGCTAAATGTGATTAATGTTTGACCTACAATTTAAGAAATATGAAGTTTCAAACTTTTGATTATGGATTTTATACACTACAATTGTGGTTACTGTTTAGATTAAAGCTGAAATTCATAAAGACATCAAACCATTATTAAAAACTAAATTGAAAACTTCACTTTTAGATGAAAATTTGTCATCCAGTTTAGATTAATAAAAAGATTTCAGCACTGAAACTGTTGAGACTTTCAAATAGAGTGCTGAATAATGCTTCTTAAGACAGTATTTGTTTAAATAGCCAAACCACTCATTCTGCCGACGTTAAATATAGAGGGATTTTTTTTTTCTTCTGCATCTCAGCAACAAGAAAGTGAAACCAGATACATCAGGACTACAGCGTGAATGAAGGCATTCATTTTATGGTAAACCTGCTCTTCACATACAATATGAGCGATGTCATCTTTTTCTATACAAAACATATGATGAATGAACCAGGATATTACAATAGATTATCCCAATGATACAAATACAATTCAGACTTCAGTGTAAACAAACATACAAAGAAAAAAAAATGTGCTGTAACAGTATAATTTCTATGCCAATTCAAGGGTTTTGATTTTTAAAATAATTAGAAAGGAAAATGCAGGCCAAAACAGCTTCCAAAATTCAGTGCATCTTTAAAATGCTAGGCTACTTTTATTCATTCAAGAATAATTACTCCTCCATGACTCCTTCCATTCAGGCCTGCTTCCTTTAAAATAGAAGAAAAAAGAAAGAAAAACCTTTTACATGGAAATGTTCTCTCAGTGGAATCCTTCCCTAGTTATCTGCCTCCCAGAAACTTTTTTCTAGAAGAAGGCTGGATAATCAGTTTCACTAAATAATACCAATACCAATCTTTGTTCTCCAGGCAGAGGAAGCTTCAACACAAAACAGCTGACTGTATCTTCCACTGAAATTACAATCATAAGCTCTGTGCTGCCTAACTAAAACTTGGAATGACTTGCATCTCCAAGTTGGTTGTAAACTGATGCCCTTTACAATGCAAGAGATTTAGGAACGCCACCTGTCCATCCACAGATGTATAAACAGAGCATAACTCAAGAATAAAAGATTTTTTTATAAATCAATAAACAAAATACACCCCAATATAGTCCATGATATATTTGATTACTGGGATAACCATAGACTTGTAGACTAAAAAAGCATTTGTGTGTGATTCTTTCTTAAGTACATCAGAGAATAATGAATTTATAAAAGGTTCTTGTTTCCAAAGATATTATTGGGGTCCACATATTCCTTGACAGACTTCAGCATTCCAAAGCCGACATCGGAGATAGTTTCCTTCAGCCACTGCTTCCGCAACTTGCCCACTGGAAAAACAAAATCAAAAATGCTTCAATATACACCACGACGCTGGGAGCCAATCAATCTTGTGACCACGAATGAACAAACACTGTGTGATAAATGCTTTTATTCAAAAATGAGAAATGTTTTGCTTTATTTGATTTATTGAGCCCAGCAGACTATCAAGCTCATTAAGCTCAATATATTCCCAGAGGAAGCCTGTGTTCCACACTGTCTCCTTCCTCTTCAAACTATGAAATGGAGATGAAGCTTAGGCTGAGATTAAAGGTCCTTTTACAAATAACAAAACGGAAAGTCTATGTATTTCTTAAGAAATCAGTCCCTTAAAATTTAGCTATTTAAGAAAGAAAAAGCTTTTTTTTAAATTTTAAGGAAGCAATTTTAAAGATAAAGATACTTTAAATAAAATGTCCCATTTGAATTAGGTGGCCTCATTTTAGGGGGGGGAGGGAATTCCCTAACAAAAAGACTATAGTTTTAGAAAGGATAGCATGAAAGCTAGAAGATTTTAGGAGCCAACTTAAATAATTAGATTCAACATAGGATATACTACCAAATTACTTTTGATATTTCCATAGTTTTAAATAACATTTTCACCCATTTTTGTTTTATAAACCAAGTTTAAAAAATGCTAAGTAATCAATTGAAAGGTCCATTTCCGAAAGCACACCCTCTTCCCTCAACCCCCCCTCCCCACCTAGATTAGTTACAAATATACAGAAAAACTCAGTAATATAAATTATGCAGGAGGAAAAAGACTCCCTTCCCCATTATTTACAAATGAGATCTGTGTAAGAAAGTATGTCCTCTAAAAAAAAAAAAAAAAAAAAAAAAAGCACTCTCAAAATAAACTCTGAATACAAAATTACCAAAAATATGTACCTTTGTAAACATCTTATAAGGAATTAGAGAAATCTCATAAATGAGTTTGCTGACTTAGCAAAATACTTAAAAAGCCATTTTAAATGAGAATGGTCATTTAAATGGTCATTTTCCACAGATATTCATTAATTAACTAAAGTCATAAAGAGTGACTTAATAGGTCAATCAAAAAGGCCAACATTCTTTCATTAAAGACAATATAGTATTCAGCCTGTCATCCTAAAATGCAATCCCATTTATCAGGCTGCAGTGATATACTGTAGCATCTGCCTTTTGGAAACCTTAAATACCATTTGAAACTAAACTCAAACCATCTTTTGTGCCCAGTTCTCAGGGTAACCATCAAACTGTCATCAGAATAATAAATGACAGGGACACTGCTGGAAAGCTGAATATTTTTGTTTATGCCTCTAAGGAATAAAGAGCATCAATGGTGCTGAGCGGAAAAAATGCACAATAGAAGAAAAACCTTTGATTCAGTAAGAAAATTTTTAAAAGGCAAATGTGTTGAGTTAATGTTACAAATATATAATATTTAGGTCCTATAAAAATTTCTCCTCATGCACACATATCTGATCCCTCCCTAATTCTCTCAACTCCAAAGTTTCTGGGAAATCCCCCCAGATTCACTTATAAGTTTAATTATATTGCTGCAAACAAGATCTTTAGCTATTGAGGAGTTGGGGCAACCTGCAGTCCTTTAATAATCTATCCCACATTTAGGCTGCTCAAGTCAGAGAGGTGAAGAACAGTCAATGCCATTCTAAACTGTTATCTGTAATATAGTTTCATTGAATGTGTCCTGTGGTTATGGATGTAATTGTCCTGAAAAGACTGCAAACAACTGCTCCAACAAGATGGAGCACATTAGAACCTCAGCAGGATGCCCAACAGCTAGCTTGTCTGCCTGGTTTTACACCTCTAGTAATAATGCAATTCCATGAGGAGCTGAACTAACGTCTGAGAAGCCACCCAACAGCCATTGCATATTTAATGAAGTCACTCACCAAGTGCTGGAAAACAGAAGGTGCTTGGAGTGCATCATTAGTTCTGTCAGAGGGATAATTTACACATCTATCTTGTCAAATTTTCTATGGTTTATACTTTTACAATAATCAATCTAACATACATTTGATTAGTGAACTAGAAAGTTAAAAAAAGCTGTACAGCAGGCAAAGCCTTGGCCTTTCATAAACATATGTGATGGAAGATTTTAACCCCTTGGTAGCAGAGGTCTGTGAGCTTTTGCTGTCATTCATGAAAAACTTGAACCGATATCAAAAATCTGCAGCTTACATCCATGGTAAGGATCTAGTTTAGTTTATAAGCTCAAATAGTCGTAAGTCACATTCTTTGCAACTACAAGAGCAAGTAGGAAGGAAAATGCAAATAAAAGACTAAATCAAAAGACAGAAGAATGGCATGGAAGTCTTTCTGAGGTTTGGTCACATGGGTAAGCAATTTTAAAAAAGTCACCAAAGCAGGCCTATATTTTGAAGTGGGGAAGATTTTATGATGTTCTAAAATCCTTGAACACTTGAACTGACACTGAATAATATTTTTATGAAATATTTTCTGTATATGAAAATTGTTATCTACTGAAAGACAGGAAGAATTTACATTCAGAAATGATACTAAGTATACACACATATGGAGCTAAGAATGAAATTTCAAGCATTCAGAATTGAGAATCATCCGTCTCCCGCAATGACATACCAAGTAGAAAAGGATTTTTGAAAAAAGCTGCCAAAGCTCAAACATGAAGAGATATAATAAACACAAATGACCTAAGTTTAGATATTTTAGCTTATGCTATTCTTTTAATGAGATCGTTACAATATGAAATGGAAAATTCTTATTTGTAGGGATTATAGTTTCTGTGAAATCACCAGAAACAGGTTTTCTTGAGCTTGATTTTGCTGCTAGATGGGAGTAAAAGAGTGTTAGAAACAATAAACATGTAAGTCTGATTAAAAATGTAGCAGATGCAAGGGCCGCAAGCCAAGGGGAATGGATTTTGAGAAGTCCTTATCTATATTTCACTGATGTTCAAATTATACATATATAGTTATGTTGATATCTATATAAGTTTACATATGATATAGCATTTAGAAAGATGCTAATTCAAGTACCAATACTTGTAACTTTGTTGTTTTAAAAAACCAGATAGTTAGTGAAAGAGTAGATTATATTGTATGGCCTTGAATAAGTCAACTACTCTGGGTCTACATTTTTTATAATATTGTGGCCTAATCACATTAAAATATTTTGAATCAACAAATAATGATTGCTGGATGAAAAGATATTTTAAAACAATTTCCTACAGACTTCACTTATAGAAAAGCAAAGACTGAAATGAGTCCTTGAACTGGGAATGAGACTCAAAGAAAAGCAGAGAAACAGAAGTGAAACAAAGTTCAATTCTTTTGATACTTGAGATTTTATTATCCTGAATATTCTTTTATTATCTTCTACACTGACTATATAATTCTATTTCAAACATTGCCCTCCCCACCAATAGTAGTAATTGAACTTCTTGTAATGGATGAAAGAGCCAATGGTTCAAAATTGTCTTATGTAATTGGCCATTCAATTCAATTCAGATAGCCAGAGATCTTTTCAAAGAGCTATCTGCTTCAAACAAATAAGACTTTATTTTTAGGTTCTGGTATTTTGGAACTGGCCAGATCCCAATAAAAGGCAAAGAATGATGGGAAGTTTCTGCTTCTTGACCCATATGAAGATCTGACATTCCCTCAGAGGGTTTTTAACCTACACATTTGTTCACACCATAAAACACTGTGTTTGCTTGGAAGTACAAGCTGGATATTAGCCAATAGATCCATCAAATGAAAAATGTTAATGTTTAAGAAAAATTAAAATATGATTATTACTTGATGTTAAGATGATAATGGGCTTAATACTGGATTTCTTTTTACTAAATTGTTCAACTTCTTTTCTCTTTCTGAAATCTTTGATTTCACTTCATCAAGACAACCAATTCAGTGGCACTGAGAACATAAAATGTCAAAGAAGGTCTGAGAGTTGTGGATACATTTTCTAGCCTACAAACTGCATATAAGATTTTTCTTCTTGTTACTAAATAATTCATGCTGTTCTGGGCAATACATATGACCATACTGATTATAAATGACTGGAACAAGGATCAATTAATGACTGGATGAGGAAAACGAATTTATTTTTTAAATGTTTTTTTAAAGCACAGCAGTCACTCATTTTAATTCAAATTGTTTTGGAAGCTGCTTCCTTTTTCCAATCTCAGTTAGGCTTGCCCCTTTTCAGGCAGCACTCTGGTGGCCCTTGAGGAACCCTCATTTTGGTGCTAAACTTGGAGTAGATATCTAGTTAACTTTAGCTTTAAAACAGGTCAAAACTCCCAAATTCAAGGAATTCACTAGCCTCAATCTCCACAAGAACATAGATTACAGGACTGTTAAAGTTGTTAATTGTTTCAACAAGTTTTAGCTAATTCTCTAGGATTCTCTTATGTATACTATCATATCATATGCAAAGAGTGAGTTGTTTTTTAACTGACTATTGTGGTTCCTTCAATTTTTTTTCTTCTCTTATTGCTATAGTTAGGACTTCTAATACAGTATTGAAGAATAGTGATATTAAAAAAAAAAAAAAAGGAAAAGAACTCATTTGTAGCCATTTTTTTTTTGGTAGTGGCTAAGAATTGGAAATTGAAAAGATGCCCATTAACTGGGGAATGACTAAACAAGCTGTGTTACATGACTATGATAGAATATTATGGTACTCTAAGAAATGACAAGCAAGATGATTTCAGAAAAGCCTGGAAAGACATACACGAACTGAAGCAAAGCAAAGTGAATAGAATGAGAGCAATGTACATAGTAACAGCAATATTGTATGAAGAATTGTAAATGACATCTCTTTTCAACAATAAAATAATTCATGACAATCACAAAGGACTAATGATGAACCATACTATCCCCTCCAGAGAGAGAAGTAATAGTGTCTGAATACAGATAAATTAATATGGAAATGTTTAACATATTGTACATGTTAAAAAAAAAAGAAAGAAAGAAAGAAAGAAAGAAATAGTGGTGATAATGGACACTCTTGTTTCAACTTTGATCTTATTTGGAAGGCTTCTAGACCATCTCCACTACAGATAATGCTTGTTGATGCTTGATGATGAGTAGTATCTATACCATTTTAAGGAAATCTGTATTTAGTCCTATGCTTTCTAATGTTTATAATAGAAATGAGTGCTTATTTTGTCAAAGCCTTTTTTTGCATTTATTAGTATAATTATGTGATTTTTTTTGTTATTGATTTGATCAGATTAAGTTTTCTTAATATTGAAGCAGGCCTGCATTCCTGGCAAATGCCACCCTGGTCAAAGTACACAATCATTGTGATATATTGCTGTAATCTCCCTGTTAGTATTTTATTTAAATTTTTTGCATTAACATGCATTAAGGAAACTGGTAGGTTTTTTTCCTCTCTGTTTTTGTTCCTTCATGGTTTAGATATCTGAATCATATTTTTGTAGGAAAAGGAATTTGGTAGGACTCCTTTACCTATTTTTCCAAGTAGTTTATATATATAGTATTGGAATTAATTATTCTTTAAATGTTTGGTAGAATTCACTTGTGAATCCATCCGGCCCTAGGGATTTTTTCTTAGGAAGCTCACTGGTGGCTTGTTCAATTCCTTTTTCTAAGATAAGGTTATTTAAGTATTTTATGTTATCTTCTATTAATCCAGGCGATTTATATATATATATATATATATATATATATTTTAAATTTTTATTTAATAATTACTTTATATTGACAGAATCCATGCCAGATTTATATATATTTTAAAACATTAATACATTTTACTTAGATTGTCAATTTCGCAGGCTCATAATTTGGCAGAAGAGCTTCCAATAATTACTTTTATTTCAACTTCATTGGTGGTACATTTGCCCTTTTCATTTTTTATATTAGTAATGTTTTTTTTTCTTTTTTGAACTGAATTAACCAATGGCTTATCTAATTTTTCCCAATAGATTAGCTCCCATTTTTATTCATTAGCTAAATTTTTTTTTTTTAACTTTTTAAAGTTTCAGTCTGCTTTGCTGGTTCACTGATGATTAGGCTGAACTAAGTTTTGACAAAGGTTTATTAAAAATCCACAATATGTAAAACACTATACTAACTGTTTGGGAGACAAAGACAAAATCAAAACATTTCCTGACCTTGAGATGTGCTTCCATTCTATTGAAGAAATGAATCAGTTGCAAAACTAAATAATTATGAGTTCATTAAAGGGGAAAAGAAGAAACAACTACTCAGGAGAATGAAGACATTCTGCAAAGGTGAAAAACAGCCCTCAGCAATAAACTGAATGTGAGGCAAAAGGATGCAGGGAGGAATCAAGAATGACACCTAAACTGTGAGCCTGAGGGATTGGGAGGATGATGGTGCTCTAGATGATGATAAGGAAATTCAGAAGAGAAAGGGGCTCAAGGGAAAAGAGATTGACTCATGCTGAATTTTAAGATGTCTTTGGCTGTAAGATAAATATCTGAAAGGCAGAAGTATAAGACTGGAGATCAAGAAAGTTATGGGCAAGATACATAAGTCAAAATCATGAGGCTAAATAAAATACACTGAAGATTGTGAGATTATCAAATTAAGCATAAAGGAAGAAAAGAGCCCAGGACAGAACTCTGGGAACAACTATGGTCAGGTGAAGTAACTTGAAAGAGACATTGGCAGACTAAGAAGGAACAAACTAGACAGTGTCATCCTAAGAAATTAAGCGAGAAAAAAGTATCAAAGAGGAGAGAGTGATCAACAGTGTCAAAGACTGCAGAGAGATTGAGAAGAACAAGGCCATTGACTTAGGCATCTAAGAAAATTTGTTGATATCCTTAGAGAGAGCAGTTCTGAAGGACTAAGGTCAGAAACCAGACTATAAGGAGTGAGTGTGAGAAGAAAAAGATGGGGGCACTATTGGTGATGGCCTTTTCAAGAAGTTTGATTATAAGGGGCAGAAGAGATATTAGATAACAGATAGAATCAAAGATCAAGTAAAAGTTTTTTTTGAGGATGCAGGTGACATGGCCATGTTTTTAGGCAGCAGAGAAGAGATTAAAAACAAGTGAGAGTGAGGATGAGAGAGACAGCAATCTGGAGCAGAAATGAAATGGGATCCTCTGAGTAGGTAGAGGGGATCAGACTTGGTAAGGAGGAAGGCAACTTCATTGTGTGACACAAAGATGAAGGAAGAGAAAGTGACAGAAAGTATCTGAGTATAAGGAGATGAGAAGAGGAAGCTCCTGGTGAATGGCCTCAATTTCCTCCCTCTACCCCCTAATAAAATATGAAGCAAGATTCTTAGCTAAGAGAGTAATGGGAAGATAATGCATGGGAAGTTTGAAGAAGGATGAAAATTTTTAGAAAGTCACTGGGAAAACGATTTTAGCTTTTATTTCCATTCTATTCTACTCAAATAAAGGATTTTAAGGGAGGAAGGACAATGAGAAAGGATAAGGTAATACTATTTACTGGGGTAAATTTGACTGCTATAAAGTGCAATTCTTTTCTAACCTCAATCAACAATAATGATTCCTTTAGGATCAGAGTGATAGAAGGCTAAATAAGAATAGTGGAAAAGGTATAAACAGATTTCAATTGTGCCTTTTTTTTTTTTAAGAAGCATTTATAGAGAGTTTACCTCTCTTTAACTTACAGGGACAACATGATATGTATAGTAGATAAAGGCCTAGACTTGAGAGTTAGGAATAACATCAATGGAATGACCTCAGGCAAGTTAACTTTTTTTGAGACTTAGTTCTTATGTGTATAATAGAATAATTATAGCACCTGAGGATCGAATGAGATAATATATGTAAAGCATTTTGTGTATTTTAAAGTGCTATACAAATGGAAGGTATTATTTATTACTATACTTGGGGAAGGTGGGGATGGAAGAAAGATTTTTTTTTAAAATCTATGTTGACTTCATAATTGGAAGACAATAAAGAAGGAGAAGGGTAGATAAGGCAGTGGATAGAGCACTGGGTGTAAAGTCAGGAACAGTTATTTCCTGAGTTCAAATCTGGCCTCAGACACTCACTAGCTGTGTGACCCTGGATGTCACTTTACTCTTTTGTTTCAGTTTTCTCATCTGTAAAATTAGCTGGGGAAGGAAATGGCAAACCACTTCAGTATCTCTGCCAAGAAAACCTCAAATGAGGTCATGAAAAGTTAGAAATGACTAAAATGACTGAATAACAACAACAAAAGGATAACATGCAATAATATATAAGTTAATATCCTACCTTGGGTATTGCATTGTTTCTATGTCAAATATTATATTGTAATAGATAAAGCCAGATCAGAAAGAGAAACTCTTTTTTAAAAACATTACAATTTCTTTAAATTCAATTCAAAAAAACGTTCAATAAATACTTGCTATGAGCAAAGGCACAAATATTTCTGTCACTTTTCCCTCCAAATTGCCAGGGTAATTATACATATTTTAAATGGGGTTATATAAATCTTTTTTGATACTTCACTTCTGAATTTTGACATTTCTAAAGTTAATAGATGAAATAAAACAACCACTGTGATATTTCTATCAGCTGGGAATAGTCAAAACAATTAACTAAAGTCTAAGGTTCTATCTTCCTGAATTTTTTTAATCTCCCTTTCCCATATCTACTTCACATACCTCTGTCACACCTGTCTTCTAGATACCAAATATAGTGATAAAAGAATTCCTGCTAAGAAGAAGAGATGTCATGCAACTGCTATAACAAGAATGAGTAAGAAATGATGAGATCTTCCAATATCTAGTTCCACTTAAATATAATCTTTGATTTCTCTGTTTCGAAGGCTCAATCTCCTGGGGGAAAAAAAAAATAGCTTGCCATTGTGTCAACATGTCTCTCCAGTGGCAACTAATTGGACCAGGCTATGATATCCAAGTTATTCTTCAGATCACAAGTTTATTTAGGCTTCATGAAGTCCAGTAACACTTTTAGGACAATTATATACATGTCTCATTTGGAAATTGGTAAATATCTGATAATTTCAGTTGATTACTGATAACTTTCCAAGAATTAGTGACTAATTAAAAGAACTGAATCTAGTGCTGTTACAAATTTACTGATAGTCATCATTTTTCTAATTGAAAGAATTCTAATACACCATATGATAATATAGATGACATAATTTTTTTGAGTACATTAGAGATGATGGTCACATTAGGCCATAATTAGGATGCACTAACTGACTTTTCACAGGTCAGAGACCATCTGTTAGAAATGATCTGCTAAGCTATTATATCACTGTATGAAAGATTATGAGAAGTAAATTATAATACCCTTATAGTACTGTAGGGTAGGCAATTCTCAGAGTGCAATTACTCAATGTTCAAATAAACTTTATACCAATGGTCAGTCTTATTTACAACAGGACAGATTTCCTTTGTAATTCTGGAGAGAAAAAAAGTGCTCTTTTTTTGCCATTCACCTCAGGTATTGGCCTCTTTTCAGATGTGGCAGGGTCAGATGTCCCATCTCCTGCTTTTCACCTAAGGAAGCTGATTCTATGATTGGCAAAGTGGAACAAAAACAGAAATAGCATGTTCATGGTGCTCTCTCATTTACTCTCATTGCTATAGGATACAGATTTCATCATTCTGTAGGAAAAACTGTCATAATGGGTACCCAGGTTCCAGGTCAGGTCAGGTCAGACCTCCCAAAACCTATTTAATGTATAAAGTAGCAGAAATAGCAAAGAAATAAACATGGTAAGTTCTTATGTGGAGAACAACAGCAATTTATAAGAAATAGTACAAAAAAGTGATGGCTGTCATTTACTTATCACTCATGTTCTCTCTTCTTGCTTCAAAACTTCTTGTTGTCTTTGATTATAAGAAATTGCACAAAGTGATGGATGTTATTTGCTTATTTTTATTACTCTCTCTTACTTTAAAGCTTTTTTTATCTTTGGATCAATATGGGTTGAAAGTTTGCCCCTATTAATTTTTTCTGCTCTACTAATAGGAAAGATTCTGATATATCAATTATATTTTGGGGAAAAAACAACAACAACTATTTCCAAAGGAGATGAGGAAACATAAGTTACTGAACTCTGAGTTAGGAACAGGGAATAATCACTGATGGACTGTATTATTTAAAATGTAACTTTTGAACTTACTTTCAAAAACAAGCAAGCAAAGAACATTTTTAACACAACTATTTGGTTCATGGTTTTTTTTTTTTTTTTTTTTTTTGAAATTTTCTAATTCTCAACCAGTAATTTTATGCCTAGTTTTAGAAGACTAATAATTTAAAAAACCTAGCCATAAATTAAATATGCTTCTAATGTAAACTTTGTTGTTTAAACTGACCAGTTCTTCATTTACAAAAACAATCTCTATGAAGATTAAGTTAAGCAGGCTTTATATTTCCTATAGCCTCGAGTCCCAGACTACATCTGTTTTCTTTGATACACAAAACCAGAGTTAAAATAGCTCCATTTATCACAGCATGATTGTAGGCAGACAAACCAGCCTGTCTGTTTCCAGATAGTGAAAGCAACTGTTATTAATCACAATTACAGGCCAAACACAACAAGAGAAATTGCATCAATATTCTCCCAACCCCCAACCCTACTTCTCAAAAGTGGTACTTAGAATGTCATGACAGGGGATGAAGGTCAGTAAATAAAGAGGATACTATGAGGTTAATTCTGAGTATCAGATTTTTGACACATTAAACAAAATCTTGCCATATAATCAAAAAAAGTTCTCTTTCCAGATAAGTCACATTCAACAGTTTATCTGTATAACTATCAATCCCTGCTATTCAAAAATTAAAATACATACAAACTTCATATTAACATGAATATTTTCTATTTAAGGGATCTGCCATTTTGTTTTGTAGTGATCAATATTGCATACATTAAAATGAATACACAAGCAGCAATCCTGAAGAGTAATTTAGAATTTTAACTACAAAATTATTAATAGTTTTTAAAGAATGATAGCTTATTAAAATTGGTTTTCTAATAGTAATTTTAATTATAGCAATATAATAAAAATCCACTGCTTTTCCTACATATAGAAAAACACAGCACTTTGTACTGAATGAGAATTACTGTTGGTAATAGACTAAGAAAAAAGTATTAATGGATGACAACAAAATCTATTCCCCTCTAGTGCTTCAATCTTTTTCAAATAAACTGAATCTATTTCCTCAATAGTTAGAGTAAGATACAGTCTATATTGATTTACTTCTTAGATTTTGTTTAAGAAACTACAAATCCGACAATTTGGGATGGAATTACCTGGTAAACATACAAAGGTTATTTCTGTTTTAAAAGCAAAGTATATAGAAGATCATGTGGGCATCAAACTACAGACTGAAATGGCTAGTGCATTCAGGATGTGGAGGAAAAAGATGTTACTTCTTTTTATTTATCCAGTGTTAATTTCATTTAAAAACATTCAATATCAACACTTTCTCATATATATTTGAGGAAAAGCCCACTTTTACATGATAAAATTCCATGGCATGTACAAAATTAAAGCCAAGTCAGTAATTCTCATTTTATATAAAAGCAATAAACCTTTCACAAAATTTGAAAAACAAAAGAGATACTAAAAACAAAAACTTTTTCAAGTATATTTCAGCATGGATTTATAATGATTTACTTAATACTTTTTAAAAACAAAATATAGAAACAGTAATCTAAGCATATATAATATTTTATGCTTTCAAATGGTACCTAAATTATTTCATACAATTTAAATAATATTAAGTATCTCCCCAAAAAAGGTTTTCTACTCAATGTATCAAATGGAATAAAAACCTTTTCTTGGTAAATCATTATATAAGGAGGAAGTCTTCAATGTATAACTAAATTAAATTATTTTATTATGCCTAAATGTATCACATAATGTTCAAAAAGGTAAGCCATCAAGTGGGGTCTGAAAATAGTTTTGTTACACAGGAAATTTTACTGTAATCTGATCTGATCTGCAATCATTTTATTAATAACTCTGAGAAACAAGAATCTAAACCAAAATGATCCTATCAGTACAAAACAACCAGAAAATAAGATCATTCACATCAGTAATTGATACAGGGAAATATGATATATGTATGAGTAATACAATAAAATGAACTAGAAGCTTCTAGCCTACATTCATTCATATTATAGCACTTTATTCATTCATAGCATACTTCAAAAATGGGTATTTTATGACAAGGTTCCTTTCATATAAACCCGAGGTTATATAATAGTGATCTTATGCTTAAAGTCAAAAAATAGCATTCTAAATTAAACAAAAACTGCAGAACTCTTGGGTTTAATGTAGAGTTAGAAAGAATTCAGAAAACCGTTCATTCCTATCACTTTGGATACTTGTAGCTGAGGGGATCTGGGCAGGTCATTCTCTTTTGAGTCTCAGTTTTCTCATCGGTAAAATAAAATCTGTAATAGCTATCTAATAGGATTGTTGGGAGATTCTTAATGAGTTGACTATTTAAAACATTTTACAAACAATAAAGCACCATGTAAATATCATTTATAATTCTTATTAGGTAATATTTTGAATAGAATGAAGAGGAGCAATTTGCATTTATCTTTAGACAACTAAATAAATTTTATCCAATGTATATAACATGGTTGAACTACTGTTTAACTTGGCTCAAAGGACATGAAATGTTTTCAAGATAACATTGTTTATGCTACTGCATGAAACAATTTCGTTTTGGCATTTATCTTCACTTGGAAGATGAAGAATAGCTTACTTGTAGCTACGTCAGTAAATAAATTATCTATTATTTCCATACTCATGAAGATAAATGTCATTGAGATTAACACATACCCAGCAAAGCCTTGGCATAAACACACATAAAATATACGTCATGAAAATATTGTTAAACTTCAAGTCTCCATTATAAAAACAAAAAACTACCTCTTTGTTTAATTTAGTCAGTCAATGCAATGACTTTCTAAACAATTATACAGCATCGAGAAAAATTTTAAATAATTTATGTGGTTAAAATATCTAAACATCTGTAAATTGAGTAGCATGCAATTTTTATGAAAGCTTAAGACTAAAATTGCAACATAATAGCAAGATTAGGGTTGGGCTCTTGGCTTATTACATAGATGTTTCTATATTTTAAAAGGAATTTAATATCCCTGGCTCCTCTCTTCTCTTCAGTTCTGGATAGACAGAAAGGAAAGAGAGAGGATAAAGAGTTTACTTTGATACTTGTTAGCAGTTCTTTTAAAAGACATTTGATAGGGAGGATAGAGTAAAATATCAGAAGTTGGAGGACAATTTTTTTATCCAAACTTCTAGAAGCAGACAATAAGTCAGCTTTGATAAATTAAGACTACCATTTTTCTTCACAAAATCTTTTTTCCTTCTATAACTAAAATACTATTCTAAAAAACCATTTTCCAATTCAAAATAAAGATACTGCATTCTATTTGTCCAAGAATAAAATTAAAAAGTATATATTTAAAAAAAATTCTAATGGAAAAAATAAGAAAGTATCTGCAAATGAGCATCTTATCAGGCTTTTATAGCTTCCTTGTTGTATTCTTGGTGGCATTATGGAACCTCTTCTCTCCAGCCTATTTATTGGCACTATAAGAACATTCCCCCAAATAGGTAAAAAGATAGAAAAAATAACTTTTCATTGTAAATTGGGATAGATTTTCTTGATTCAATACCACACATCTTCCAGAAGTCACATGAATTGAACTGAAGGTAGCTTTGTTATTTAATAGAGACCAGACTCTCTTCATTACACCATCTTTAATTTTAAAATCCTGAAAAAATAATAAGATAACTGACCACTGGAGAACAGTTGATCAAATTATGGCATATGCATGTTATAGATATCACCGTATAATAAGAAATAATGACTATGAATGAACTCAAAGAAATGAGATTTAAAGGAAATGATGAAAAATAAAAAGACAAAAGAATAATATTTTCACTATAATGGTGTCATTAAAAACAATGATAACAGGGCCAGCAAGATGGTGAAGTGGATAGAGCACCAGTCCTGAAGTCAGGAGGACCTGAGTTCAAAATCTGACCTCAAATACTTAACATTTCCTAGCTGTGTGATCGTGGGCAAAGTCACTTAACTCAAATTGCCTCAGCAAAACAAAACAAACAAACAAAAACAACAAACAAAAAATGATAACAATTTCATGATAATTATAAAGATTATCTTCAAAAACATCATGGAAACAAAATTATTTTGAGGGAATTACTATTTTAAAAACAATAGATGATTTGAAGGTGGTTAAACAACTGATAATTAAAAGAAAAAAGACAAGTTTACAATCTCCCAGTCACTGTTTTGATCACTTCTATATTTTTTTATTTATATATTTGAACCTGTTCTTTCAATAGAAGCAAATTAAAAAAAGAAAAAAAAATTAAAATTTTGAAATTTTAAATTAAATAACTTGGTCCACTACCCCTTCTTCCTGAGACTCAGTTTCCTCATCTGTAAAATGGAAATGATAATAATAACTGGCTTATACAACTAACAGCAGCCTTGTGAGGAAATTCTTTTGTAAAGATCATTATATAAATGATAATAATGATGACGATGATGATTTTTCTCCACCAAAAAATCCTCTATGCTTCTATATCTAAAGAAATTCCAATAAATTATTATGTAATTTTTATCACTAATATTAAGAGAATAGAACTATTTAGTAAAAATGCACTTACAAATTGGGAATTTTATGAATCCTAAACAAAATTATTACCTCCATGATGATGTGACAGGCTTCCTCCATTGGCAAGGATTTCCTCTCTAGCAGCTGCCTGAATTTGAAAACAGTAAAATAATTTTTACTTAACCTTTACTTTGCAAAGTTAAGAAAGATGGGAAAGATGCAGGTTCTATTTCCTGTAAGCCTCAAAACTTAGAAATATTATGCAAATAGTACTGGGCCTATACAAAACGACAGCAATCTGTTATAAGTATTCCTTCATTAAATTCTATAATCTCTACAAGTGTTTTGAACACATAGAATGACAAAAAGGTAATAAAATTCATTTACTAGCTCTAGATTGTGACAAGTTATCTGCAAATAACAGGAAATAAAAGGTTCTTATACCAATTCTGCATTAAAGTCATTATTATTCCTGCACACAAAAAAGTATTATTCACAAAAATATCAGAGACTAACCATAAATGTCTAAGGGTTTTGCTAATGTGTTCCATCAGTTTAATTGTTCTGAAAGGTCAAAGAATCTTTGAGTGATTAGTGATATTTTATTTATTTTTTAGCCAGACTTCAGGCTTCATTAAATCAATCAACAAGCATTTATTAAGCACTATGTGCCAGGTATTGAGAATACAAAAATAAAAAGTAAAGCAGTCTCTGCTACCAAGAACTAACACTCTTATCAGGGTAGACAACATGTACATATAATAAAGATATACAAAATAAATACAAGGTAATGGGGAGTGGGATTAACAGGTATTAGGAAATCAGGAAAAGTTTTACTTAGAAGGTGGTACTTAAGCAAAAGTGAGAAAGATATACACTAAGTCTCAGAGAAAGAAGACTGAGGAACAGAAAGAAGATCAGTTTGTATGGGAATACCAGAATATAAGGGAAGGGGAATGATGTATAATAAAACTAGAAAAGTATCCTAGAGTCAAATTCTAAAGGGCTTTAAAAGCCAAACAGAGGAGTTTAGAATTGATCTTAGGAACAAAAAAGAAAATTATTCTACAAGTGATAAGACTTATGCTTTTGGAAAATAATTTGCAGCTATGTCAAGGATAGATTGACATGAGGAGAACTTGAGGTAGGGAGGCCAAATGGAGGTTTGTGCAGTATTCTAAGGCAAGGAGTGATGAGGATTTGACTTAGTCTGAAAGCTGTGAGAAATATTATAGAGGAAAATTTTGCACTGATAGACATATAGAAAAAGAAGTGTGAAGAACTTAAGATAATGCTGATGTTCTGACGCTGAATGACTTTAGAAGGCTGGTGGTACTTTTGACAGAAATGGGGAAGTCTGAAAAAGAGGTAAGTTCTACAAAAAAGATAACGAGTTAAGTTTTAGACATAAGTTGAGAAGACTATGGAACATCAATGGTATAGGGAATTTCATCAATTTGGACACCTCTGCAACTTAATCGTAGAGAGCTGCATATATATAAAGCTTAGAGAGCTCTATAGTGCTAATTTTAAAATATGATTTAATGTATTATTTTCTCAAAATAGGAGAGGCAGTTAGATGCTATAAAAGATAGTATGCTGAAAGACCTAGCTTCAAATCCTGCCTCAGACACCTACTAGCTATGGTAACCCTAGGCAAGTAACTTTTTCATTTGTAAAATGAACATGATGCTCATTCACAGGACTGTTGTGAAGACCAAAAGAGATTAAAATGGAGAACATTTCAAAAAACTCAAAGAGTTTTATAAATGTTAACAATTGTTATTATTTTAAAGTATATTAAACAGTAACGTTGAAATAATTCTCCTCCTCGTGAGGACCATACCAAACTTTTTGAAATTCTATGCCTACTTTGTGTTAAAAGCCTGAAAAATAACAATAAGAAGTAAACAACTAGAATAAATGAAGTATCAAAAAACTAAAGTTGCAGAAATTGGGATCATAGTCATCTTTCAGTTTTTTATGATTAGATTATCCTTGGTACCTAGGAATTTGATCAGTCAAAAAAACATTTGTTAAATGACTACTAGGCACTAGGCACCATGCAAAATACTCCAATTCTTAGCATGGCATAGTGTATACTAAGCTGCCAAAATTCAGTTCAGATTAGGAAAATGTCAAAAATGTACGAAGTCCAAGTTATAACTGGTGTGCACGCACATGGTGTGCATACACATAAAATAGTATTTCTATTTAAACCTAAATGATAAACTCTTCCTCATTTTCAATTCAAGATGTCAGGATCTGAATATCCATGCTGTGAGACGCTATTCCTGATAGGACACAAAGATATGACACAAAAGCCATCTATTTAGCTTATCCCACATTTAGTATTTATAATGGAGTCTAGTAAAGAACAATAAAAGGTATCCAAACTAATGTGGAAGACCACAAATCTTAGTCTAACCCAAGTTAGGCTGAGCCTCCCCAGTTCATGCCATTCAATCTGTCACCCCTCTTGCATTGGGTGAAGATAAAAGAAAAAAGGAGGTGATCCAGAGCACAACATCCTACTACTGCTGGCAAAAAATATCCAGGATTTCTCAATTTATAAGAACCTCTAGAACTTATGCCCTGCAATTGCTGAGGATATCCTGTACAATGCTGGATTATTTGTGTTTGCAATTCTCCAATAGTATATATAATTAGAAGCCAATTCTATTTTTCTTGGGGAAAAGAAGTAAAGGTAAATAGTAATAAAATAACTAAATTCAAATCTGTAGGAAAACAATGAGGAATTGGATTTGGAGTCAGAATACCTGAATTTGAATTCTAGATATCTGTAATTACCTTTGTGACTTTAGACAAATGCCCTAACTTCTTGGACCTCAGTTTCCTCATTTATAAAATAAGAAGGTTGTATATAAAACCTCAACATGAAAACATTCCTATTATCACTAAAGCAGGAAATATTAAAAAAAATTATTACAGCTATGGGGTTAACCTCTAGAGCAGTTACCATCTGGATACATTCTACTGCAAAGTGATATCATGGGGCTCCTGAGCCTTATGTATAATACTTTTGCACCCAAATGCTATATGTTAAAAACAAGACCAAAGAATTTACAACCTATAGATAAGAATGGGACTGTTATTTTGCAACCAAGCCAAAACACTAAGGGAATGTTCACAGTCCTTCTATGAACTAACAATTGACATTAATAATTTATGATCAAAGATTATCAAGTTAAGCATCAAAACATATTACAATTTGACTAAAAATAATTAAGAAAAATAAGTTGTTTATTTTCAATTACCTCAGTTTCTTCAAAGACAGTCAGAGGATCACTAATTCCTCTATAGTTAAAGGCAAAATAAAAGTAGATACATGCACCTGCATCATATGTCTGTGTCACCCTAAAAGACAAGAGAACAAATTTTTAAAAAATTAGTATTACATGAAATAAAGATCATAACATATAAAACTACCAGATTTTTAAAGATAATTCTTAAGATTGGTTTAGGCCATTTTTCTCATTCCTTATCCAATTTTCTTCCCTGTTGCAGAATTCTTTTTCATTGCTTTTTCATCTAAAAGGAATCTCGATTAGCCCCTTTTAGTGCTAGTGCCAAAAACTGGTAAGCTAAAAAAGGATTGGAAGAGAAAAGGATCTTATTTTTAGTGTAACATTAGTCAATATTAGCCAACACAAATTTAGTCATCAATTTTCTGTTTAATCTCATACTGCTAAAGACTATACTGAAAAATTAAACAAAATCTTCCTTTATATATTTTCATCAATGGCATTGTTGTTTTTACTATCTTATTCAGAAATAATAGGAATGAACTTTTAAGTATACCTGTGAATATATATTTGGTATATAGTCAGATTTGTTGGGTTTTGTTTTTTTAAAAAATTAAACGATGAAAATGATGATATGAAATTGAAGAGTGTACATAATTTGAGAGAAATGTATCAAACTAAAAGTAATAGATATCAACAACTAAGGAGCACTGTCCAATTTACCATTTCTTCTTCTTCATTCAATTAAATATATGCAATTATTTTCTCATGACAATGGTATAAAAAAAATTAAGACTTGTTTACCTGATAAACATCATACTGGCATTCCTGTCAAAGGAAGAAAATAACTGCCAATGATGAATAGTTATATGATGAGTAATCAGGTATGAAATAAATTTTCCTTCTATAGAAATAATATGCTATTAGAGACCAACACAGAGGCTATGGAAAAAACTCTCAATGACTGACAAAGATCTGTGCCAGGTCCAAGCTTTTCAAAGTTGTTTTCCTTCTAAATTTATGGAACCTTAGAATTCATAAAGTGCTTAGAGTTCTTTGGGAAATGGCATGCTTTAAAAGCAAGATGTAATTACTAATTTTGCCATTCTTCATAGATAATTTATGAACATTTAAATATATATAGTTACGAACATAGTGTCTTTTTCAGATATTTCAGCATTAAGGAAATTAAATACTCTGGGAAAATGCCAATAGGAGAGTTTGAGTCTCAATGCTAAATAAAAAAAAAAAAAAAACAAACTATTTTTAGCAATAATTTAAAATAATTTTAATATAGAATTATGAGTTGTTTTGCTTTAGTCATAACTTTTCTTCTCACTCTCTTCAAAACCCTCTGCAATCTAGCTTCTGATTTCATCATTTAAATAAAAACATTCTTTCTACAAGTATTAGTGATCTCTTAATTGAAAAATTTAGTAACTTTTTCTCAATCTTCAGCTTTTTTGACTTTTCTGCAGCATTTCATAGTTGACCACCTTTTCCCTCTTGGATGCTTTTTTCTCTCTGGATTTTTGTGATACTACTCTTCTCATTCTCTTTTGCTTGCTCTTCATTTACATCAAGGTCACTAATTACTAGTCCCATCCCCCATTTACCTCACCAAATTCTCCCAAAGTTCTGTCCTAGATCCACTTTTCTCTCTAAACATGCTAGTCTTATTGGCTTACAAGAGTTATAAATCACTTCTATGAAGAAGATTCCAAGATTTACTTATCTAGCCCTATAGTGCCTATTTAGTATTTCAAAGCTAATAATCATCTCAAACTCAACACATCCAGAAAAGAACTCAGGATGAGTTCAAACCCAAGTCTCTCTTATTGTCAAACAGCAACATCTTTCCAGTCATATAAGTTTACAATTTTGATTTTAACTTCCCTTCTGTCATTCACCCCACACTTGTGATATAGTGCCAAATTTTCTAATTTCTTTCTCTACACTAGCTTTTGTATACATCTCTTTCTCTCAACTCAAACAGGGTCTACCTTCAGGTTCTCATTTCTTTTATGTAGGTTATTCCAATAGCCTTCTAATTAATCTTCCCTGACTCAAATCTCTCAATACAATCCATTGTCGATTTAATTTCCAAGCTGATGATTTTCTTTAAGTATAGGTCTGACCGTATCACCTATCTACTCAAAAAATTCCCGTGACTCACTATAACCTAAAGGATCAAATTCAAAGTGTTTTGTGTGTCATTTTGAATCCTGTAAAACTGTCCCTTCCTACTTTTTTTTTTTTTTTTTTTTTGCTGAGGCAATTGAGGTTAAGTGACTTGTCCAGGGTCACACATCTAGAACTGATGTATCTGAGGCCACATTTGAACTCAGGTTCTCAAGACTTCAAGGCTCTATTCACTGCAACATCTAGTTGTTCCCTTCCTACTTTTCTAACCTTATATTCTACTCATTTCCAGAAACTTCACAATCCAGCCATATTTGAACTATTAGTTATTCCTTACATATTACACTCTACTTCCCATATTTGTACTGGATGTTCCTTATGCCTGGAATACTCTTTCTCAACTTCAGTCCTTGAGAACCCCAGGCTTCCTTTAAGACTAAGCTCAAGGATTACCTTCTCTAAAAGGCACGTCTAGGTATTTCCAGGAGACAAAGCCTTTCTAAGATTGCCTTCCATCTACTTTATATTCAACTTGTATGTATTGGTTCATATGTTGAATGTTTTTGCTTATTTTATCCCAGCACTTAGGACAGCAACTAGCACATATTAAATGTTTAATAAAATTTGACTGTCAGTTGAATAATGGATACCCTACATTCTGAAATGGCATTATCCATCCCCCCAACCCCAGTTTTAAAAGACCCAGATAAAGGTCTCCAACTTAAAAGAACATGGGAAAGAATCACAAAGGAGCTGCAAGACTCTTAAAGTATTGACATAATTTCTAATATAAAGTTTTTATAAACTTTACTGTATTTTTATTTCTTAGAGAATTGTGAAAAGATTGGACTGTGAAGTTTAACTAGTTTTTCTGAAAAGTAAATAAGTGTTTTTATTCAGAGGCAATGAACGAAAACAGAAAACTGATTTTTCTTTTTCCTTTTGACAAAATATTTAAAAAGAACTAATTGGTCAAGAGAAGAAAAACATATGCCTTCTTGGTAAGAGTTTGAATTAGCTTAATGACTGGGCTAACAAGTATTTATTAAGTAACAGCCATGAGTCTTTTAGACCTTGTTCCTGTTCTTTAAGGAATTCATAATTTAACTGGATATAAACTAGTAATAGTTATTAGCTTCCTAATATTCCTAAATTATATAAAATGAAGGTTGAGATTTTGCAGCATTAACTACATTTCAAAGAAGAAAAAGACTGTTGTGAACTGACAGAAAAAGACCAACGGAGAAATTGCTTTGAGTTGGATCTTTAAGTTAGCTTAGAATTGTACTGACTCAGCAGAGAGGAAAAGTAATGTCAGAAGAAACATCAGAGAAGGATCAGAAGTAGTCATGAGTTTGTTTCATAAAACATCAAAGGCCAAACAAACTAAATACAAAATAAGGTTGGATAAGTAAAATAGGCTCAATTAATACAAACTCTAAATTCCAAATTGAGTTGTTTGGACTAGATTAAAGAGGTAACAGAGGAGCCATTGTAAACGCTTACATAAGCAAGTGATATGAGGAAAATAATATCTCAGGGAAATTAATCTCGCATTAGTATGCAGGATAGCCTGAAATAGAGACCAAAGATAAAACTGCTAGGTAGCTAATAGTGAATGAACCTATGCATGATGAAAAAGAGTATGGAGACAGATCATAACAATCATGTTACATAAGTAACATGTCAAAGAAAAAAAGGATGTGGTAGTGACTTCCCAAATCTCAAGATGAGGTATGAAATTTAGAATATGAATTTTAGTTCAGTCTAATGTTTAGAAATTATTAAAACCATCGATCAGACTATGTCACACCTATACCATTGAATCTATTCAGTTCAATCATCTTTAGAAAGGCTTTGACTTTATTAAAATAGACTGTGGAGTAGTTTGAAATGAACATGTTAACTCCATCATGATTTAGTACACACAGATACTGTTTCAAGTGACTTTTTGAGTCAGAAGAAATTAAATATTTGTCTAACAAATCTCTTCCCATCTCTTATAAAGCACAAGTCACCCAGGCTATGCAAATGCAATTAGCTGAAGAGTTTAAATGAAAGCAAAGGTAATCATACTCAAATCTGCAAACCCAATTAGCAAGGTTCCCGCAACGAATTCAATTTAGCAGAAGTAACAAATACAGAGGAAATACCCCTTTTACTACAAAATACAAACAGAATCTAATCTAAAATTTTAATGGTCGTTCAGGCCAAATGTTAGGTGCCTTGAAAAGGAAGAAATAAGCTCTTCAACAATGCTTAATTTCTTCTGTTGCTGCCAATTTGCCAGCTGTGCTTTTTCCTAATGTTAATTCACTCACCAAAAAAATCCTTTGAATTTATAAATTTTTAAATAAAAATGTATAAAGTTTAAGAAAAATGGTAGATCTACTTGGGTTTCTCTTTTAAAGGTGTTGAGAGGGAAAGTGAAGGGAAAGATATTAATTTATATCAGAAATCACTCAAAATCTTATTTAAACCATATTTAACTAATATGTAACTAAGATAGGTATAGGATCCCTATTTGATACGTATTAACAAATCTTAAAAGACATAAAAGAAATAGAAGCATGTTATTAAGATATTTTAAAAAATTACTTTTATTATCTAAAAAATTCAGCCTTTGCTGCAAAGCCTAGTGGAATTGGGTTTTATACACTACCATGGATTCAATTTTCAATAGATAAGCAATGAAATTTTACACAAAGTTATAACAAGCTTCTGAAAACATCTGTGGCCAAAAAGCATGTTCACATGATAGAAAACACCTGATAAAAAAAAGTCAATTCTGAATTTTTGGTTATCTAAACAGCTGACTCAGTTCCCAACACACTGAGCACCTCAAAGCATGATGATGTCATGATGTCCCCAAATCACCTGGAAGAGTCGACATAATGGCTGTCAAAAAATCAAAGCCTATTCTTTAATTTCAAAATGATCTGTGACCTCCAACATATCTAAGTTTTGAATTACTGTATTTGCTAACCAAGAATTCTATACTATAGAACTTTAAGGGGAAAAGAAACTCATGGTTAGAGTGGGAATTTGTATTCAAATACAAATAATAACAAAAAATAATTAATAAAATGCTGAATAAAACATGAATTATTATACATTGGAAAGAGTCCACATTAAGTTATTGCCTTTCTTCTATGGTGAGATTTTTATGGTAATTTTTTTTTCTTTGAATTTTAAAAAGCTTGCCCCGCCCCACACATATTTACATTTGGGTATATAATTATAGAGGATTTTTAAAAAATTACATTACAATGAAATTCAATGAAATAAACCAACTATGGTTATCAGAAAGTCAAAAAAACACAGATAGTAACCTTGGATCCAAAGAGACATTGCAAAAATCCCAAAGTACTCTCTGACTTATTTAAATTAATTTGTTTTCTTCTGTGTTAAACAAATATCTTTTACTATATTAACTAGATATGTAATTGATTCAATCATTTCATTTCTTGGCATTCTGAATAAAATAAAACACTGTAATTTTCCTTTTTTCCTATTTTAAATTTTTAAGAAGTACAAGGAAAAGGATTTTTTTTCGTACCAGATTAAAAATCTAAGCTGTTCTTCTGGAGGAACAAAGGGCAAAAAGAATTTTATATATATATATATATATACACATATATACACACACACACACACACACACACACACACACACACACACACATACATATATACATCCTGAAATAAAAGCTGCTCATCTCTCTTTTTTTTTTTAAACAAGATTTTAACAAACTTTTAACAAGGATATAAGAAATCTGGATGAGTAGATATGATAGATGAACCTTAATATCTAAAGTTTTTTTCACTATCAAAATAAAGCCATATGGACAACCTATGGTTTGAAGAGCATTTATTAGTTAAGTCCCTTGTGGAAATAAAATTTAAATAGAACTTCCAGAATTTTAAACACATATTAAGGATAAAAGAGTTACTTAAAAAAAAAAAAACCACAATTAGCATGGATATTATTCTACTCACATGACCACCTTGTCAGTGCCTCAACTGCTATTTTTACAAGTGAAATTATAGCAGGGAGAAAATGTTTAGTTTTGCATTTAACTCAAAATTAGAAAAAATAATTTGTCAAAAGCTATCTTTCAGAAAGTCATTGAGAATATTTCTTTTATATAACAAATGACACAGTAAATGTTCAATAAATACTTATTAAAGTGAAGTACATTCTTTTTGCCCCTCTATCAAACCTTCTCTAGCCATCAATAATTATTATCATTCTCCCAAAGACTTGGATTCAAATAATTCAGAGCTCATCATGGCTCTTCTCTTTCCTTTATTCTTTGGAACAAGACCCTATGTTCTTCAAATATCTCCTATGTCCTTCTCTTCCCTCTCTCATTCCCACTGCCAGTCAGTCCAGATCATCACTACTTTATCCTTGCTTGATTGCAATAGAATTCTTCCTGGTGGCCTTGCATCTCATCTCTGTCCCCATCTAGTCAGCCTACACAATTTCACCAGATCAATTTTCTGAAACCACAGCTATTAGGTTATTTTCCTACTCGAAACCCTTTAAATGGCACTTAATTGAACACAGAATAAATGTCTATTCAAACCTCCACATCAATCTGGTCCCTCTCTTCATTATCACTTTTGATCTATACCTTGTTTTTTTTTCTCCCAAAGCAATTAATGTTAAGTGACTTGCCCAGAGTCACATAGCTACTGTCAGTGTTTGAGGCTAGATTTGAACACAGTTCCTCTTGACTTCAGGGCGGGTATTCTATCTATTCACTACAACACCTAGCTGCTCTCTACACATGATTTCAATGATATAGGGAACTCCTGGTAAAGAAACACCTGTCACCGATACAAAATAGTAACTATTCCTCCTCCTAAAAGCCTTAAAAAACTAGCTAGCGCGCTCTAGTCAAATTATCTATCTAGAAACACACAACTAATGCACCTAAGACTTGAATCCTTCCTGCCACAGAAGGCAGCTCTCCATCCTCTCATTTCACATATTACTATATATAGACATATAATGTACTGATATCCATACAAAATCATGTATGAATATATATGTATACATAAAAAAAAAATCAATGCATAAATTTGTATTATATTAACAAGTAATTATCCTGTAAACAGAAATAAGCAGAAAAGAATGTGATAGACACAAAAAATAAAAATCATAAAAATAGTGAAATTACTTTCAGAAATAACAAATTTAACACCACATTGGAAATACATGCAAGATTATCATATCATACCAAAAAACCCAGAAAGCCCTTAAAAATGGATATTTTTCCCTTGTATATCTAGTACTCACCACTAAGAAAAAAATCATTGAGAATCAATGTTTTAATGATTTATTAGCACTGGACTGAAGATATGAAGCTAAACAACAGTTTGAAGATCATTTTGCTATTATGTGGCCTTTTCACCTCAAATGAATAAAAAAAAATGATTAAATGAAACACACTAGAAGTTACACATGCAGGATGTTTCAATGGGGTTTTAAGTGTTAAAGTACTACCATTTCATTTATCATAAGATCCTTTTCTCAAAGTCTGACCTGCTTTCCATTCACTCTCCATGCCAATCAATGCTATGACTTTTTAGAGAGGTCAAATGCTCAAATCAATCTTGTTATACTTGGTTGCCTGGTGGGTAACACAGAAAATAAATGTCAGAAGACTAAGTGAGTACAATAGTAGTTTTTCTCTACCACTGACAAAATTACTTTTCAATGCCACTTTTGCAACTTAGTTGAACCAAAAAGGCAAGTTCACTAATTTTTGTCTGAAATATTCTTCCCAAATGCCATCCCTTACCCCCCCATTCATTTAATCAACAAATGTAAATGGTTAGCAGGTGAATATCTACAAAGAAAAAAAATTCTGTGGCTATATGGTCAACTTCCAGCTATTATTTTTGGTATGGGAACTGTTGCCACTGTCAGAACCAGGGGCCTGACCTCAATGGCAACATTTCTTTCTACTCTTACATTACTAACCTGATCTACAGTTCCATTCTCCTGTCCGGGAAGTTTAGGGTCAAACCAAAATGAGATATCCTGTTCCTAAACTGAGTAAGTAGTAGCTAAAGTAGGAAAGCATGTCAAGAAAAGTGACACTGAAGACTCTACACAGAGAGGCAAATTATGCTTCCCTTACATTGGAAATATAATATTGCATTGATTGCCTAGAAAAAAAGAACCAAAGAATAAGAAAAACTTACCTGCAAGTAGAAAGAGGTGGAAACTGGACACCTTTCTCTTTGCACTCTTTTGCTATTCTTTCCTTTACATTTCTACAGAGATCTATAACCCTGAAAAGAAGCAAAATTATAGAAAATATTTTCTAATGAATTGCAGAAATTCATATAAAGACCGATTAAACTGTTAGTCTTTCAATTGGAAGTCTCTTTAGCAGAACTCTGTGCCATGATATCTCTAAGATACTATAAGTTCCTGAAACCCTTTCTAAATCATCAAGGAAAAAAAAATTACATTCAACACATAATTTTGTTAAGCATATTGTATTATATTATTCTTGATGGATCTGATTATGTCAATGTAAGTAACTCCTTCAATGATACACATTTCAAATCACCATCCTGTGTAATTCTGTGCTCCTATAAATCTGCTTCTTTGGAAAAGGGGAAATCTAGATCTTGGTTATTTGTCATTCTTACTACTGGACTACTCCACTTCCTCCCTTTCTTTCTTTTTTCTCTCTCTCTCTTTCCCTTCTTCCCCCATTATACTTTCTCCTGTTCATTTTTTACTTGGCTTTCTCTATTGAAGAGTGTGGGCTTGTCTTTGTATGTCTTCTCCATTAGATTCTGGTCTCTTAGAGAGCAAGGATATCTGCAACCTCAATACTGAGCAAAGTGCCTGAAACAAAGCAGGTACTTTAGTAAATGTTTACTGTCAAGAAGACTTCATTCTCTGACAATTACAAGCACAAAGTATTCTTATAATTTTGTAATGTGCACCATATTCATTTCTATGCAAGCTTTCCTAACATGAGAAATTTGTGAGAATACTGTTTAAATAAAAACACATTTTTATATAAAATACAATTTTGTATTCTGAGCACTAATTAAAATAAAATAATCTCCCTCTCATTAATTCTCACAGAAAATACTACCATTCTGTTTGTATACCCTTGATCTTACTATCACTCTTAATACTACCTCCAAAATTCCCTTATCCAACTATAATCTATTGGCTTTTCTTTTACAAAACCCATCATCTCCATCATGACAGTAAACTCTTTAACTCCTTCAAATATTTTCCAGATAATTTTCCCTGTATTGACCACTCTCTCAGTGGGTTTCAGTACAAATTTATGTTATACAATCTCAACTGGGCCCTCACTATGGTTAGCCAATTCCTCCATAGCTTCCTTATTAATTCATTAGTACATACTCCATAGTAGTTCTTCCAAACCTTTCTGTCCTTCCTCAAACCTCCCATCTCACACTCTTTGAGTCCCTCCCAAATCTTCCTCTTTTAATTTTGCTATCACTATGGAGAGCACTACTATTCAGGATACCTACATTTGCAATCCTAAGCCATCTTTTGATTCTTCAATCTCCTTCCTATTAGTTGCCAAGTCTTGCTCAATTCTAATCTCATCAACTTTTCTCACATCTGTCTGATTTTCTCCACTAAGATCTTTAATTACTGCAATAGCCTTTCTAATTGATCTATACATTGAGTCATTCTCCAATTAATTCTGCATACAGCTACCAAAATAACCTTCCTAAAACATATGTAAAATTAACACATTGTAATAAACACTAAAACTTTTCATTTCAAAAAAAAAAAAAAAAAAGACAAAGGAAAAAAGAACCCAACCACAGAAAATTACTATAGGAATGGGGAAGACTGAAATTTATCTTCAGAGGAGGCTACTGAAGTATAAAAAAAAAAAAAATCTCTCCTATCCCAAAGGGTAATTTCAAATGATCACTGTCCCAAAAGAATTCATAGAACTAAAAAAAGACTTTAAAAATCAAATAAAAGAAACTGAGAATGTGTGTCAAGTTTGTAAGAAAAAAACAAGAAGATTGTGAAAAGAAAGTTAACCAATTAGAAAAGGAAACCCAGAATCTGAAGGAAGAAAATTAAACTTGGGCAAGGCAAAGCCAGTAAAATCATAAGAGATGAAGAAATTATAAAACTGATATAAAAATGATGTAAAGAATGAAAAATAGTAGAAAAGTGAAACAACTTAAGAAAAACAATGTGTCTGGAAAACATATCAAGAAAAGAAAACCTAAGAATAATTGGACCACCCAAAAGCCACAATCAAAAATGGATCTTGATCTAATACAAGAAATAATTATACAAAATTGTCCTGAAGTGTTAGGACAGAAGGGGAAAGTAGAAATAGAAAAAAGTCCACCAATCATCACCTGAAAGGGATCCTATAGGGAAAACCTAGAAGAACATTACTGCTAAATTCTGAAACCCAATTCTGAAACCCACAAGCAACAACAAAACAACATTAACAACAATTCAAATATCCTGGAGTCACAACTACAATAAAAGGCCACAGGTCTTAAAATACTATATTTTTAAGATTTAAAAAAAAAAAAAAGATAAAAAAAAAAACGAGTTGCAGTGAAAATATGTCCAGCAAAATTAACTTTAATTCTGAACACCCCGCCTCCCAAAAAGGCAGGGTGGCATTTAATGAATTGCCAGACTTTCAGGATTTGGTTGCAAAAACTCCTATACTTGACAGAAAATTTGATATATAAAAAATAAAATAAGATAAACATCAAAGACTAATTTCAAGAAACTCAACAAGAGTAACCTGTATGTGTTTTATATATGGAAATGTCACCCATATGTCTAAAACTATCATTAGTAACTGGGTAGTCCAAAAGAAAGATTGGGGTAGAGTTGAAGTATGATGTGTCTAAAAAGCAAAACTGTAGAAGAAAAGGTAAAAACAGTATTTATGTTATACAAATAAGATTCAGAGCAAGAACTAACACATTAGATGGGGGAGGAGGGCTGGTAATTCTGAAATCCTACTACATCAGGAATGGGTTAAAAAGGGAATAGTATCTTGAAGAGTATAAAACTCTTCAAAATTTATAAATAGAGAAGAGAATAAGGTGGCGTATAGAAAAAAGGATGTGTAGGTTAATAAGCAGGGAGGGAAAAGAAGAGAGAGGATTAGGAAGGAAGTAGGGAGTAGAGGTAGGAGGTTAATAGCAAGGCAAACTAACTGGTAGAAGTAGAAGAATCAGCAGGGATGGGGAAAAAAAGATACACACAAAAACAATAATAATGATCAGGAACAGAATTAATTAGGAAAAAAAAGGAAGGATACTAATTATTGGTCTCAGACAAAGTTAAAGTTAAAATAGATTCAATCAAAAGAGAAAAAAATTAGGGAAACTACACTATATGTAGCCTTATTGTTTTAGACCATTCAAAACAACTAGAGATAGTTCGGAATATTGCTTTGGCACAGGAAATGATGAATTTGTGAAGTTAGAAAAATATGGAAAGAAAAACTTGGAACTAAGAAGGATAATGTTATCTACCTTCAGAAAAACAGACTCAACAAGCATAGTAAAAATATGAATGTATATATGTATATTTATGTATGATTATAGGTATCTATGCAAATGTACACATGCATGCATGCAAGTGATGTGGTCTTCAATGTTGGGTGTTTTAGCAGAGGAATTGATGAGAAGTGATGCCCTATCAGAAATCTCAGTCATGTTCCTGAGGTTAAATTTTCCCTAAAAAATCTACTTATGGACCTTCCATGGCTACTGCCTTCTTTTGAATCAGTCTACCACAGCCACAGCACTCTGCCTCTTGGTATCTTTCTCTTTCCTCTTCCTCCAGGCCCTGTGGTATTTTTCCAAACTCCACTATGCTTCCCAAACTCACTTCTCCTCCTTACAGCTAATTCTTTTAGGGTGCTAAGTCCTTCTCAGGATTTAGCCTGTCAGTTAAGGGCATGCTTCAACCTCATGAAGTGCTCCCTTTCCACTGGGTAATTGTGAATTTCACTGAGGAACTTGTCTTTCATATGCTTTCTACTCTATTTCATATTTGCCGTTTCTGGTGCCTGTTGTACCCTTTCATTTTGTCTGTAAGCTCTTCCCTAAAAAAAAAAAAAAAAAAAAATCTATCTTTTGCCAAAGAGAATGGCAATTGTAGATTCTTCACATGATAGAACCCCAACTTTTGGTGCCTACCATCATTTGGTGTCTACATTACCCACATCATATGTATATATCTGTGCTTAACTGTAGCCTGCTTGGGGAAAGTGGAAGAATAAAAAGAATAAAGTGCATAGCAGAGTACAAAAGAAAATCAATAAGGAAGCAAAGATGGACAGTTCTGAGCACGTATACAAGAGTGCCAGCTATCCTAACTGCTTGTCAAGAAATGAATTTTTTCCTAATCTTTGGTGAAATCTTCCTTTCAATTTGTGATAAAGATGTATGCTTACTTTTGTTTTGTTTTTTTAAATATACATATCAGTTTTCCACTGAAGTTGATGCTGGGTTTTTATTTTGAATCACAAAATCACTGCACTATCTGTTCACAGACTTGGAACTAAACATCTTAAGAGATCATATAATTCAATACTCTTGTTTTTACAGAATTGATATAGGCCTGTAAGAGGTGATATCACTTGCCCCAAGTTATCTAAGAAGGAAGGGGTAAGGCTAACTGAGGTTCCAAGCTTGATCTTCATCCAAGCAGAGAAAGAATTCTTTTCACTGCAATACAATGCTCCCAATCAGTCCTTAATTCACGTTCTGAAGACATTGCTACATATTTCAAAAGAAGTAATTTTTTTATCCTCATAATAACATATTGTACAGACAAGGAAACAGATACAGAGAAGCAAAATGACTTTCCAAAAATAGTATCTAAATAGAAATAATAGTTTAAAAAAAGAAATTCTATTGGTTACGCTATCAAAATAAAGGTTGAAAAAAAAAACATATTCTACTTTGGCTATTAAAGCTCTTCAAAAATCTGACTACAACTAACATTTTATTTTTATTTCATACAACTCCCCTATATATATAATAAAGCTAGACTACTAAAAATCTTAAAATATTATTGTAGAATTAGAGCTAGAATAAAAATTATACGGAGACAGAAGGGATGGGGAATACTAGCAAATACAATATAGAGAAGAACAAAATGTAAATTAGAAAATTAAGGCCCAGAAAGTTAGTCTTACCCATAGGTTATCAAGTGAATTCTAGACTAAAATTCCAGAATTTGATAAATGAACTTTTTGTATCTATTGCAAAGTTAAGTCTCCCTCCACTTAAACACAGTTAACAAATAAGATGCATTAAGCTTTCTTTTGCTGCTCCTGCTCTTGTTCAGGCATTCAATCATATCCGCCTCTGTAACTCCATGAGGACAAAACAATGTTGTCCATATGGTTTTCTTGGTTTGCTTTTTCCTTCTCCAGTAGATTATGGCAAACAAGTTAAATGACTTGCCCAAGATCACACAGCTAGTATTTCTGACCAGATTTACTTTCTGATCTTTCTGACTCCAGGCCTGTAGCTCTATCCACTGAAACAACTAGCTGTCTCATAAATGATCTTGTAGAGACCCTAAATTATTTAAGTGCATAAGTTATTTGAAAGATTTTATTTTGAGGTTAACATCACTTTTTAAAATTGATAAGAAAAAAAAATCTACACGCAAAAATTACATCTGCAGATCAGATTTTCTAAGTTTTGCCTAATCACTGATTAACTCCCAAAATCTTGATGTTTATGAAAGAATTAAAAATTTCTCACTTCTTGGACTCTTCATGCCTTTTCAATCTCTATTTATAATTATATAAAAGGTTTTTTTTTTAAAACTAATTTTCTTAAGGAAATTAAAATTCTGAAGGCTTATGGGTAACACATATAATCCTCAACAACTCCAACAGCAGCTTTATAAATGTAGTCGAATGCACAATTTACTTTTAAGGCATTTTAATATTTTACCTATCCCATGGTGCAGATGTCTCAAAGGATTCTCCTAATACATAGTATTCCAAGCCCAGATCCTGTTAACACACACATTTAAAAAAAAAAAAAGAGAGAGAGAGAGAGAGAGTATTAATCATCTATAATTTAGATAGAGGACATACTGGACCCTAACCCTGGGCCCTAAATTAGCATTTATATAAATAAGTTACAAGAAAGTCCAGGTTAACAGGATTAATGAAACATTGAGGAAACAGAAATTCCTAAAAAAAAAAGAATACAAAAAATTAGAAAATATAGAAAAACTAGAAAAAGCACAACTTCATGACAAAAAGTCCTACAGCAAAGTCTATCATTTTAGAAAGATGCTAATGAAAAGAAATGATAGGTGAGAAACAGTTACTTGAAGGGAAAGGTTATATTTCATAGTTTTGAGTCACAAAACAACAAAAAAGCAACACTACTTCCCCAACACTAAAAAAAATCTAAGGGATGACACTGAAAAACAAATACCTAGAGTGTTACTAACAGAAAAAGAACAAACTATAATCAAAAAATTTAGAGCAATTTAGGAAAGGAAGAGAAAGTCTTTTTTCTACAAGTACCTTTCTAAAAAAAAACAGAATAGAAAGAGAATGACTGCAACACAGAAACAGAGATCAGGGACAATATCCTGACCACAAGTTCAACAGAAATCAAAATTAAAAAAGAAATCATTAGAGAATAGGACGTTGCAAATAATTCACACAAGCTACCATACAAAAGAGAAGACCCCCAAAAAAGGGGGGAAGAAGAGCATGCAATCTTAAAAAAAAAAAAGGAATAGATGATAAGTCTTTATTCACATTTAAGCATTATTAATCCCATGCATGGTCAGCAATCACTAAAAGGATAAATTAACTAGAAAATTGTTGTTAAAGCAGCTGTCTTTAACAGAACAACACTAATTTCATTCCAAGTTTAGAATGATGCATCTCCCAGTAATATGAATCAGGTTAGCTTTATGACAAAATATTACCCTCATCATGAGGTATCCAATTTCTTGTTTGCATAAATAACATGAGAAATATAAAATAACTGATTCTTAAGAAAAAAGTTTCATACATTAATAGTGCATCACTAAGAAAGGAAGACACAGTCATCCATTCAGATATTCACTAAAAATTATGCCTTCCATTCATCATTTTCATTTATAAACTTTTTATCAATGTTCCTAATATTGCTTAAGTTAGTTATAAATATTGATTTCAATTTTTAACTTGAAACATGCTAATATCTATTTTAATGGATAATTTTAAAATAGATTTAATATCCTTAAAATGTTTTTTAGCTTAGCTAGAATAAAATCTGTTAAACAATAATCTGCAGAACTTTTTGTTTAAAACTGAAGTCCAGATAACCAATATGAAAAACAAGAATAGAGGAAAATGTTAGGGGAAAGGGATATATTTTGCTATCTCAGTTGCATCATTGCATAAATTACAGTGAAAAATTAGAGGATTGGGGAGAGGTGGGCTTTGAAACAAGCATGGATCAATGAAAGGAGACTTACCCGAAGATATGCAATGACATATGTCAACAAATAACCTCTCTGTCCATTGTCTTCTCCAGCTGCCAAACCACTGCAAGAGTAAATTATTCATATACATTTTAAAAATGAACACACACAATTGTATTTATATATTTATGACCTGATCTATTATTGTATTAACAAAAGGAACTCCAATGAGAAAATTTGCTTTCTCAATGCAAATCTGCACCTCCTCTACAACTTCTAGTCTAGTAGTGAGTCAGAGAAATTGAACATGATTAATTGAAGTTTATTGGTAAATGTTTAGATCTTATTTTTAGTCATTAATTTCAACCTCCTTTCCATTCTTATAAATAACAAATTTAGAAACACAGTAAAGCTAAACAAATTTCTTTAAGCTTATTAATCCTTTTATCCAATCCTACTTTTAGAAACAGATTTTTATTTTAAAGGTTAGCAAAAGGAAAAACTGAAGTATAAGAGGTCTATCTAATCTCTTATCTTCCATAATCAACTTATATCAATTTATCCATAAACAAATACTAATTAGGACTTCACGTATATTTATTCATTCATCAGGTATTCACTGACCACTTACATAGAAGGCACTAGGAACTTTAGACAGTAAAAAAGAAGCAAAAATTCTTCCCCTATGTATAAATAGTCCACAGTCTTTGGTAAGAAGGCAAACATGGACGTTTTTAAATGTTGCATGAAAGCCTGCAAAGCAATGTACAGACAAATACAAGGCAACATATAGGTGAGATCCTACTATTATAAATGTAATAACAAAAGATGACTTTGAATGTCATTATAAATAAGGATGGCCTCTGTGTGTGTGTGTGTGTGTGTAAACTCTGCACATGGGAACAACTTTTAGTGCTGAAATTTAAACTTAAAACAATGTCACATGCATTGAGTAATATGTAGAATTATTACTGGTTTGCACCTCACATCTCTCAGATTGGCTAAGATGACAGGAAAAGATAAAGATAGATGTTGGAGGGGATGTGGAAAAATTGGAACACTACTATATTGTCGGTAGAGTTGTTAAATGATCCAATCATTTTGGAGAGCAAGTTGGAACCATGCCCAAAACTATGCATACCCTTTGAGCCAGCAGGACTAGCTACTTAGTCTGTATCTCAAAAAGATAATAAAAAGGAAATGGATCCACATGTGCAAAAATGTTTGTAGCACCCCTTTTTGTAGTGATAAGGAACTGCAAACTGAATGGATATCCATCAGTGAGGGAATGACTGTTATGATACATGAAGGTAATGGAATATTACTGTTCTATAAGAAATGACGGGGAGGCTGATTTCAGAAAAGCCTGAAAAAGACCTATATAAACTGATGTTGAGTGAAGTAAGCAGAACCAAGAGAATATTGTACATAGTAACAACAATATTATGTGATGATCAATAGCACTAGACTTGACTCTTCTCAACAATATATTGATTCAAAGCAATTCCAACAGCCTTGGGATGGAAAATGCCAATCACATCTAGAGAGAGAACTAGCGACTGAATTTGGATTGAAGCATAGTATTTTCACCTTTTTTTTCCCCCTCCATGTTCCCCTCCGCCTTTGATATTATTTTTCTTGCACAACATAACAAATATGGAAATAAACTTAGGATTGCACATATTTATTAACCTATATCAGACTGCTGTTTTGGGGAGAGGGAAGGTAAATAAGGAAAGGTGAAAATTTTAGAACAGTTTTATAAAAATTAGTATCGAGAACTATCTTTACATGTATTTGGAAAAATAAAATACTATCAGGGAAAAAAGAATTATTACTGGTTTACATGGCAATTAGTCATAAATAGTAAGACACAAACACAATAATTTCTATTTTTTACATAGCTCAATCAATCATTTCTGGAATCATTTGGTGAAAAAAATGTGAATGTAGGAAGGAGACCAGAATTTTTCATTTTTATGGGTCCCTCACCAGATTATGAGCAATGGAAATTATTTTTGTGATGCCTCAAACCAACCCCAGAATTCCAATATCTATTCTGACTCAGTTTCCAAACCTGGGGGTAGACAAATAAGATAAAACAACTAAGCTACAGCACATCATAAAGGACAAACATTTAATAAGGGCTAGGGATTAGACACTGTTAAGTACAGGAATAGAGACAAATGTAAAAATGTGAAACATCCCTGTTCTCAAAGAAATTAGATTCTAATAAGAGAGATAAGCATATATTTCGGTAACAGACAAAACACACACAAAAAAATAGAAGGTAATTTGGGGATGGAGGGGGAAATTACTATTAATTGTGGAAAGGGTCAGAGAAAGTCACAGACAAAAGTGCTAAAAAAGAATGCTGTCACACGAAAGCAGATCATTTAATGCATTGGTACCATAGTATGACAGGTAAAAACTCTCACAAAATAAAAAGCAAGAGAAACATGAATACATAGCTTTTTGTTGTTGTTAATACAGAAAAAATAAAGGAGAGAAATTACATATATTTTTAGGTCTTCACTTAAATACTTAACCTGATGATTTGATTGTGTAAAGGTTGTAAGAGCTTTGATGGGAGAGGCTATTTTTTTTTCATCTTTCTAGCACATGAATAATGTTTAAGAAACTTCATTAAATTGAATTAAAGCAGAAGTATGGACTTAGCTCTGAATGTCAAGTAATTTCATTTGAATCTCGGAGAAGCTAAATAATCAGCATTAGTATCCATTATTTTTTATTCTTCTACTAGGAAAAGAGAAGACAACAAAAGGCAACCCAATACAAAAATAAGAAACATACAAGAAGAGCTGGGTGAGCCTGCATCCCAAAATTACAGGTAGGACAAGACTAGAAATTAAGATTTGACTGATGGCTATTGAAAATTATGCTGACTCAGTCACTTGCTTACTAGTGTTGGGTGAAGCTCTGTTGAAGAGACACCACCTAGTCTGCAGCCTTTGTATTACCCTCAAGTTATCCCATAGCTCCTATCTACTAACCTTGTCCTGTGGACAACTGGGAGGTACTCAGGTACAATGACCCATCCGCTTTTGCTTCTGTGAAACCACCTAAATTTTCTTCATATCATTATGATAGTTCTCAATAAAATCTAGGTTCATCATGAATTCCTTGCTGATCTCAGTGATCATCCCATCAACATGTCGCTCTCTTGATATAGTAAAATAAATTGCTTTTAATTCTTAGCTCTAAGTTTTGCTTCATTAAAATCAGGGTGAAAGCCCAAATAATTTTCCTTTTAACACCATTATTCACATTTTGAAAATTATCAAGAGCAACAATTATTAGATTTTGGGGGCTTTTTCATAACAATGTAATTTGCCAATGTTTACTATTTTTAAGCCTATATATTCTCCTGTAGTTTCTTAAAGCTCTTAGGAAAAACACTCACAAAACACAATATACTACTTGTATTTGGGGACCAGGAGAATGAAGAAAAAAAAAAAAAACACTGTCAAACTTCATTTCATTCCATAATGGGAATCTATCTGAAAGAGTAAATGAAAAATCATTTTTCAACAATATACCAAACATCAGACTAAGCACAGGAAACACTACTATAAAAGATATTGCTACCCTCAAGATGTTTATATTCTAATCAGAAAAGAGACAACCTATCCAGGAGTGTGGCTCAGGAGAACTATTTTAGTTTGGGAGATCAAAGGAATTGTGAGTAGGACTACAAAGGAGCTGACTGACAAACACTTTTAAATAGCAATGAAGATATTGATTTAACTGTAGTTCTATACCTGGAAAAAGGTAGAAAAGTATAAAGATTCCACAGGAGAATCATAATTATTTCACAAGTATCCATAATTAACTCACTGATTAATTGGAAGTCCAAGTTATCCAAAGAAGTTTGTTGGACTGTTTTCCTAAACTTAGCACTGAGAATTTGTTCTGTCATGGGTAAGAGAACATAGAGTTCCTGCTTATGGCTGACCCTATTTCTTTCTTTCGTAGAGGCCTAAAAAGTTAGATCTTAACTCTTCCTGTTTCCATCCCAAACTTAGGGAAGGGATAGGAAAAAATAAGTATCAATCACAGTAAGCTAGCTATATGATAATATTTGAACAAAAATAAATCATGCTGGGGGAAGCTAGGTGGTACAGTGGATAGAGCACCAGCCCTGAAGTCAGAAGGCTGCAAGTTCAAATCTGAGAAAAATCTGAGCTCAAACATTTAACACTTCCTAGCTGTGTGACCCTGGGCAAGTCACTTAACCCCAATTGCCTCAGCAAAAATAAATTAATGAGTAAACGGATAAATAAATAAATAAATAAATCATGCTCTATCATGTACTTGAAATATTTATAATTAACATTGCCAAGCTATATTGCAGAAGCAAAATGAACAATTTTAGGTCACAATATAAGGAAATACCATCATAAGGTGGTAACTAACTGGAACTGCACTCAAATCATAGAGCAACAATACTCTGGTCCTTTAGCACTGGTAAAACAATTCAATTTTATATACATTGACTTCAATACCACAGTTAATATATTCTTGAAGATATAACAGATTTTTAAGGTTTCAGCTACATAAATTCTAATTTGAATGTTTTACAAGGAAATTCAATTTGTAAAAGTTTTGAAATCTCAATATTTTAAGTAAATTAGTTGTATGCTAAATAAAACTAGAATTTCATTTTTGTCTCTCAGGCATTAATATGAAATCATTAAATATGAAATAACTGACTTAAAGCCAAAATAATAAACGCAAACAAAAATATTTTAAAGATAAGGAAACGAACTCAGAATGATTAAATACTTTGCCAATGGTCACATCAAATCTAAGCAAAAAATTGCAAGCATGCCTGAAACCCAATCCCACCATTTAGTCACTAAACTTTCCTTTGTAGAGCAATTATCTTTTTAGCCAATTTAACTAAGACTCCAGTGACTTTTTCTGGTGAGGAAATGGAAAGGAAAGGAAAGAAAGAATCAAAAAAAGGAAAAAAGGGAGAAAGAGAGGAAGGAGAGAAGGGGAGAAAAGTGGGGGAGAAGGGAGAAAAATTAAACATTGAATCTTATTTCTTCCTACTGATAAAAATTATTCTTGCTAATTTTAAAATACAACAAAGAAAATTAATTTGCAACATATAAAGCCAGTACAATAATAAACACTACTCTAAAAACTTGGTTTTTGTTAAGTTTAATTAGATCACTTCCTCAAGAACATTACACTTTTACCACTCAATCCCCTTAATCCTAGCAATAAAAAGTAAAAGTTCATTCACAATGTATATTAAAAAGTATATGAAACAGAGTATTCTAAGATCTTCATTTCCATATCAATTGTTAATGTGCTTCCTGTGACATAAATACAGAGGACGATAAATATTTACAAAGATTATTTCAAATTGAATAAAAAGTACAGTGTATATTTCTAAAGATTAAGTTTTAGTAATATAAAAGTGTGTGAAGAATTTACTGGAAAATGGATTACAAATACAAGCAATCTCAATGTATATTCAATAGTAAACAACAGTTTCTGGGAAAATGTCGGTTTATGTTTTCAAGTAGGACAGGAAAAAAATGTTGCTGGGACAAATGACATTTTCACTATGGTTTTCATTGATCAGTCTTGTAATCCATCAAACCAGACAGACAGAAACCACCCTATCATTACTCAGCCTGTTACAGAAGTGAAATGTTTTGTAGCAACATAAAACAATCAGTGACAGGGGGTGGGTTATAGATAATTTATCAAATGGCTTTGATTAAACATAATTTCCTTTTAAAAACATATTAATAGAATGCTTTATTCATATGTTATTGTCAATACTGTCCACTAAATATTAACCTAGTGATATGGACCTCTCCTTCTGTATAGCATACTACATTGCTATTTTTAGATACACATAGGTTATAAAAACAAAAACTAATTCAATTCAAAGACTTAAAGAAAAACATTTAAAATGCTATGTCTGGTCAAATAACTGACAAAAAACAGTAAAACTTTCTATAAAACTGGTAAAACTCATGAAGCAACTAAAAAGTAACAGTTAAATATTGTCAAAATAAATTAATGTAAAACTACAAATACAATAACACAAACAAGATAAAATAAAATCATTTATGTATGTCAGAGAGGCTAATTTCAACATTATCTTCTGTTTTGCATCAATACATTTTTCTTTAAGAATTATAGACATTTTAAAAAAGTCATACCCAAACTTGGCGGCTATATCATACACTTGTTTTTCGTGTTGAAGAACTTTTTCTCGATCCCCCTCAAAGAGTAATGTAGCTACACTTAGCTGGTTGGGATCAAATCCTTTAAACTGAAAAGAAAATATTCTTATTAGAACAAATTTTACAGTTAAAAGTAAAGAACCAAAGGATACTGTACTCTTCCTCTTTTTTGCTTCACCCTAAAGTTACCAACTTTTTAAGTTTTAAACCATACAGTTTACATATGAAGACCTTTTCAAAGCATCTGTGATATGCTCAACAATATTTTTTTGAAGCTAAAGCTATGTAAGATTTAGTAAATTCATAGTTTTTAGTCTTATTATTTATGTCAGTAGTGTATATTACTCAATGTAGTGAGTAAATGTCTATAACAAAAAAGTTTCATAAATTACAGCCACTGTGTAGAAATGCATATGAAGAGTCAAATTCCCTATAAAACACTTGTTGCTTCATTCTATTTTGCCTTTGGGATATTCTCTGTAGAAAACGTCTCTGTTTCTGTCAACACGTTGCTCTGCTCCTCAAGCACAAAGACTATTTTTCAAAGTTCTTTTACTATAGCTTCAATCCATTGACATGTCTAAAGTGGAGCTAAGCAAGACAGAAATTTGTATGTTTCTCCATAACTGCTAAGAAAAGGTGAATAAAATATGTCAACTAACAATAAAGAATTAATTGAATGTAGTCAGCAAAATTTTGCTGGAAAGATGAACATTTCCATATTTAATCCTTTTGGTAATAGAGTTACTAGAAGAAAACTAAAAGTTAAAGCTAGCATAACAGAGATATATAAAAATACTCAGAATAGAACAAAAATCTGGAAAAGAATGACTAAATAAGCCTGGGAGAAGAAGTGATAATGTAATCCAGTAAAGGGGCAATTGGTGGCATAATGGATAGGAGGGGTAGACTCATTTTCCTGACTTCAAATCTGTCCTCAAACATTTACTACTGTGTGACCTGGGCAAGTCACTTAACCATTTGCCTCAGCTTTGTCATCTATAAAATGAGCTGGAAAAGAAAATGGCAAACCAATATCTTAGCCAAGAAAACCCAAAATGGAGTGATGAAAATGACTGAAAATAACTGAATGGCAACAATCAAATAAATACTACTGGGTTTAGAGTCATAAGGCAGTAGTTTAAGACCCTGCTCTGCCAAATACTATGTGGTATATAGGCTGGAAACAACTTCTTTTAATCTCAATTTCTTCAGTCTATAAAAATGGGCAAAACAATACCTGACCTGCTTATCTCACAAGGTTTAGATTGCAATCCCATACAGGGTCTTGTAATTGAACAGGGGGGGTTATAGAATTATGAACTATTATTAATAAATGTTTGATATGTATACCTAATTTATATACCTATGTTCAGTTACGTAAAATTTTCTCAGGTGGAAAGGGGTGACGAGTGGAAAAAGTTTAAGAAGCCCTGGTTTAGAGGATCAACTAACCCTGGAGTGTCCCCTCAAGCCATTTTAACTCTTTCCCCCACTGTAAACTAGTCTTCATCCTTTCAACCTGCATGGGCTTTAATAAGATAGTTTTGGTCTTATCTTTTTCAATACCAGAGATGCACAGCTCTTACCAAATATTTCCATTCTGCCTACCCACTATAGTTTCTTCTCTAGATTCTTTGTCTCAATTGCTACCTAATCATAATCACTGAATAGGTGCGGCCTTAGTGAAACTGAGACCTGTTGAAGACCTTAGCTTCTAAAGGCGAAGGTTTCCCATTGTATCTAGGGCCATCTCCAGGCATCCAGATCTATATCTAGCCACTGGACCCAGAGGACAAGGGCAGTCCAGCAAGCTTAATAAATGTCTTGGTTAGCCAGCTAGCATATATAAATATCAGTTAGTAGTAGTAGCAGCAGTGGTAGTAATTACTAAAAAAAAAAAAGTTTCAGTAGTACCATTACTCTGAAGAATAAAAATAAACTTTATTTCAATGTTAGTTGTAAGAACAGCTTATACAAAATACAAAACATTAATGACTGAAAAAGAACCTCTGGAGTCTCAAGAAGCTACAGAGAAATAAAACTTAAGTTCCTGAGAAATTTAAAAGGTTGCTAACTTTGATTCACATGGAAAAATATCAAAGGTGAAATAAGTCTTAACATCCTTAAAAACTAAAATTATCAACAGAACCATAACAAGATAGCTATTATCTGGAGATGTATTAATAATGTTCCTTCTCCCCCCCCCCCCCCACATTAAAATCGCACTTTAATGTTTTAGGTAAAGGATTATGCCAGAGTAATAAGCCCTTACAATTCCTGCAAAGCTGGAAAGACTTTAAATAGATAAAGGCAATGGGCTATGTGTTTATTAATCAAGGGCCAATCTGGATGAGCCTGAAGAAGCTAATCACAAGAAAGGAATGGCTGCCAGTAATGAATCTTTTCAGTCACAAAAACTCACTAATACATTTTACTACAAGATGGAGGAAGTTTATGATCTACATCGCTAGAAAAAGTATTCCTACAGATATTACAAATCTTGGAACTATACCAGAGATCTTTCACCAAAAGTCTTGAATGGTTGTAGAGGTGTAGGACCAAAATACACCTACACTAAAATTCCAAATAATATCAGATTAGTAAAGCTTCCAGAAAATGCATAGGATGAATCTCCAAAATGTAGACAAGTTCATACAAAAAAGAGCCTTTCTTAAATTGAAGTAGTATTAAACAATCAGTATAGTACCATATTTTGACTTGATAGTCTATAAAAATAAAATGTCCTGATTCCTCAGAAGCTTCAAAAGTGAAAATCTTGATAACCAAAAGAATATGTTCTGCTTGGAATTAAATCTAATCTACCAATTAGGAATTAAAAGAACAGGAATTAAAATAACAACAAAAAAGGGGCTTGGGGTCATATTATAGATTATATTTAATTAGACTGTTTTTTAGTAATGTCAAATATCAACAAAGAAATGTCAACAATTAGTTGTGATGTGACCAATAACAACAAAACACTAGCACTGTAACTTAAAAAAATCTTGTCATAAACAATAAAGGATTTCCTAATGGTGAGTTCATATAAGATAGCTAGCAAAATAGCAATGAAAAAGAGATGGAAGAGTTTCATATCAGTCTAAACCTAAAGTACATAACAATTCTATTTCTAAAAAAAAAAATTTAGTTATGCCTTTTATCTTTAGAGAAGTTATTACCTAACGTAACTCCTATCCTGTCCACCATACAGAATTTTCTCTTATAACAAAGAAAAAAAAATTAAGCATAGCCAATGGACAAAGTAACTTTATGGTGACTTTACACCATTCTGTCCCCACACTCCATCACCTTTCTCCTGAGAGGAGGGAATTCTTGGGTCTTCAATAGTTCTTCAAGATTCAAGTTTGATTACTATTCTATTTCACTAATAGTCTTCAACCAGCAAAGTATACATAATAAGCAATAACGATGGTAATTTCCTGTTTGACAGAGTCTCTGCTGAAACTAAGAAGCCTCTTATAAGATACTAGTTAAATAGTATGCAATACTACAATGAAAAATCAAAAGGCCTATGAAAGACAGATCTTGACAACTATCTAAAGTAAGCTACAATTTCTTTTTTTTTCTTTTTTTGCTAAGGCAATTGGGGTTAAGTGACTTGCCCAGGGTCACACAGCTAGGAAGTTTTAAGTGTCTGAAGCCAGATTTGAATTTAGGTCCACCCGACTTCAGGGCTGGTACTCTATCAACTGTGCCATTTAGCTGCCCCAGTAAGCTACAGTTTCAAGAAAGGATTGCACAGAATAAAAATTCTTTCATATTCACGTCCCATGGAAAATTTAATATTTTTAATCTTCTGGATAAACTTAAATGTTAATAACAGCAGCAAAAATGAAAATGCATGCTTCAACTAATGTCATACTAACAATACAACAAACCAGAGGCAAAAAAAATTATACTTTAAAAAAGCTTTATCTAAATTAAACAGAGAGAATTCACATTGTTGCCTAGACTTTAAAAAAAAATGTTTTGACTCAGTTTCAGTAATCAAGAAGGGATATGGAATTTGGATGAGTCACAAGTATGCAAAATTATCACTGCCCTAGATAAAATGATTTTAGCTAAGAAGCATAATGAAATTGGAATTACCGCAGTAATTTCCCTTATGCCATTTGCCCAATTTATCTTGTCTTAGTCTAAGACAAACACCAGACATAAGTATACACTCCTTCCTTATAACATCTGAGCTTAACTGTTTTTCAGCAAGAAGAAATTTATAGTCAGGTGACCAACATAAATTTTAAGCTCCACTCACCTAAATAATACTGTGCAAAGAAGTGCTCTTCTGGAAGCTTATTTATTTCTAACCTGGAAAAGTGTACCCACCAAAGGCAATATTAGACTACCTTCACCACTCCCAATCTCAAAATGAAAAGTATATTAATAAAGAACATAAAAGTTTACAACAAGGCAATATCTTATACAGTATAAGCAATTTTCTATAAGCTTTCAAAGTGATTCTATGGGCCAAAATATATGGCATTAATACTTAAAAATTCACAAAAATGAATACCTTTGTGATGTAAAATTTTTTCAATCCATCCAAAAATGATGTAAAAATAGAGGAAACCTGAGGTTTAAGAGCAAGACCTAAAGTAGGAAAAAAGAATTGAACACTTTAAAGCAAAAACTGTGATTTTTCAAGCAGCAAAAAATATTAAATAAAATTTTTTAAATCTACTGACAATTTTTAAAAACAATTTTGAACTTCTAATATAAAAAATTCCCAATGGATTTGATACTACTTAATCAAAAGACAAGAATAATCCTATTCCTGAAGTCCCTTTTCAGATTAAAAAACAACAAAAAATAATTAAATGTAATTAATACTCAATCTATTGGGTTATCTTTCAGTAACATGTTATGTACATAATAAAAGCCATTTCATTAATTATTATTTCATTATGAGCAGCCAACCAATAACTAGTTTCATTTGTATTTTTTTTAATTATTCAGAAAATATTCAGATCAATCACCTAACATGGAGTCAATATCAAGTTTAGTTTAGTTTGGTTATTTCTTAATGGTTATGCCACTCAAGCAGAATTCTTGGCATAAAACTAGTCATTGCTTCTTTAATTACATGCAGAGAATTAAAATTGCCAGAATAGCATAAATGGTGTTTCAGTGTCTGTTAAATTAACATCATTGCCTCAGGACTGAGCTTAATTAGATGAAAGCCTTTTACTGTTTTTTCCATTGTTTTCTGTTAGCAGCAACTTCTAAAACCTCCCATGACTGCTCCATTTTAAGGACCATACATCTGGCCTTCATGCTATGAGCCCAATTCATAAAAAGGTTAAGAACCATTTGCATGGTATTTTTAAGTCCTATTAAAACTACTTTAAAAGCTTAAATCCTTAAAATCTGAAATGAAAACCAGCAGAAGTATTCTACCCAACTACAAAAAGTGCTTTGCAACAATGAAGTTAAAATCTTTTTATTCACAATATTTTCACATTGACATCAAATTAGTCTTTCTCTTGGTCATCTGAATTTTGAATCCATGATATCCCTTTATCTAACACATTTTTGCTGATTTTCAATAAGAAATCTTTTATAACCTAAAGATCAATATAATGACATTGTGTGATAAAATAAATAAATTTTTGTACTTCAATATATCAAGACTTGTGACTTCACCATTTTAGATAATCCCACTAAGCAACATAGACTATAACCCTTCTATTAGTTAGTAGCTGGTCTTTAAAAGTTGATGCAACCAAAAAAAAAAAAAATTTATCATCCTTCAATCAGTCTGGTGATGAATCTTTCTGTCTAGTTCTTAAACAACTTTTACAAAGTCTTTCAAACTTTACTGGGTCTGCCAGAGTTTGTAATCCACTACCATAACCCTGAGAGTCACCACAAGGTCACAGTAAGAAAGCACAGAAAGTGTCTAGTTCTTATATACTTTATAAATATATTATATCATTATAAGGGGATATTCCATTTAGTAAATTGTTTACATTGATGTTTCTTTAAAATAAATTACCTTAACAATTTTTTCCCTGGTATATGTCCTGAGAGTCATCAAAACATAGAGACTGAATTAAAAGAACTACATAGAATTAAATTGGAACTTTGATTTGGAAACATTTCCTGTCTCTAGTATCTATTCCAAAAGGATAACTAACAATGTTAGAAGAATTACACCTATAATTTGGAACAAATTAATTTTTGTTAATTGGTATTTTAGTGTATCAACTATATATATCAGAGTATATTAGTTGCAACATTTTAATTTGTTTGAATACCTACATTTTTAGCTCAGGCCTGCATTGAAAGCTATCTACAATTTCCTCTCATTTTTCCTATAAATCGAGGTGAAAGACAGAAGGTAAAAACTCCAATGTAAACAAAAATGTGACAAAATAAATCCACCTATGTAGGCAATCATACACATATGTGACATACCTGGAGGATAAATAGATTAGAAGATGGCCAAATGAATGTTCCTAAGATAAATCCCAACAAATTCTCAGGTATAGTCCTAAATGTTTGAAAAGTCCTCCTAGGTAATCTCACAAAAACTGGGTGTGTCATTGCTACTTTGTACTCCCAAAGTTGGTTCACTGACCTTTTTTGGACTTTATAATTTTGTTTATTAAAGGTAAAAATGATCTTACAAAAGAGGGAAATGGAAGTTGTTGCTCCCACATAATTTTAAAGGAATGCTGGGTAGAGAAAAAAAATGGAAATGCTCAGCACCAAGCTTTATCTAGCTAGATTTGTTTATAATTCTGTTCTGACAAAACAAATACTTCCTAACAAATTCCAAACAAAACCATATCCAAAGAAAAGGAATACAGTTTAATTGACTGAAAGCTGGCTTTGGATATTACTATGCAAGTCTGCCAGGTTCTTAGTGCTCTAGACAACGTTTTAAGAACACTGCTGCAGAGCATTGTAATCTCCCTACATTGACAAAATCACAGGCACAATTTTTAAAAAAAGTTTTGTTTTTATTTAAACATTCAGAATACTAAGGAAGGTTTATTTCTGAAAATAAAATCTATTTAGAAAGTCCCTTTAAATGGTAGTGAATAAATTTATAAATGCAAAAAGATAATTGATAAAAGAAAAGCATAAACCATAAAAATCATAAAAGATAAAAAAACTTTTATAAAGTATGATTTTATAAAAGTGGCAAGTCTATTTACTCTCAACAATAATTAAGATGTACAGGAACAGAATATAGTGAGTGACTACTCTTGAATAATGCTAAACAAATTTCTCAATGCCATTTTACTTCAAGATTCATTGGGATATCTTCTGCCCGATTTAATTTAAAACTTTTATTTTGGATTCAATCTCTCTTCTGTTTGTCTCTCTCTTTCTCACACATCATTTTCACCAACAAATCTAATAATTGATATTATGATAGAGATTCTATTTACAAAATTGGTACCTAACCTGACAAAACTCATACTGAGTACATAACTTAGAAGGTCCTATTAAATATTATCTAGATAAAATGAGACAAATGCATTAAAAAATGAAATGCAGATAAGTGAAATGGAAATTTAATTTTTTTTAGGTACTAAATTATTCATTCAGTAAGTCAAAGAAATGGCCATTTGTATGCAGCTAAAAGAATTTTTTGAAACTTTTAATATATAACATTGGCTCCAAATAGCTACAGATATATTCTGTACACCTATGAATGTTTTTCCAACAAATTCACCCAAATAAAGCTCCACAGAAATACAAAGAATTGATTTATCTTGTCTTTCACTGTTTTGGCTTATTTCTTCTTTTTTGGAGGGGAAAAGGTGGAGGTGGCCCACAACAGACAAAATGAAGGGATACAATAGATATTGGGAGTGGTAAATATGAAATAAGAGTGGGAGAGCATATGAAAGACAACTTCCTTCAGTGGAACTCATAATTACTCGGTAGAAATGGAGCACCCCATGAAGTTGGGGCATATTTGGGTTATTTCTAATGTATTTGTTTTAGGATAAGAGTTCCTAACCTTTTTTGTACTATGAATTCATTGCCAGTCTGCTGAATCCTATGAATCCTTTCAGGAATATTTTGCTGCCTATCTTTTTAATTGAAAGAAATGTTGAATTCCTCCTCCATTCAACTTCATAGACTTACAGAAAACTATTATCAGGTTAAGAACCCTGGCTTTTGAGAAGTTATAAAGAATGCATGATCTAATAAGTTAAATTAAACATTTGTACATAAATACCATAGAAACAACAAAAACCAGAAAGTCAGTGGCTGAAATTTTGTTAACATTTTTAAACAAAGAAGGAGATAGATGAATTATAAGAATGAATTAAGCTGACAAACAACTTTACAAATTAGCATTCCTTAACTTACCAAACTGAAACTGCATATTGTCCATGAGACGAATTGATGCAGGAGCACATCTCTGTTCAAAAAGAAAGATCAAAAATGGATTTTAAAATATCCACTATCCAAAAAGACTACTTGTTGAGAAGAAACTTATTTGTCCAAATGTATTATGTCAAGTAAACAAGAATTTCATTAATAAAATAGACGTTTTCTAGTATTTTGTACAAAATCAAATAAAGCATGATGAAAATACATACAAGAAAGTTAAGGATAAAATGAAAGAAAAGAAAAACTGGATCATCAGGGAAGGTGTGTAGGCTCATTTTTGTTGTTTCTTTTTAAATAAAAAGGGTGCCCCAATGCTATTAAGATAAAATAGTAATAATTCACAGGGCAAAATCCTCAAGGAATTTACTATAAAACTAAACTATGAGACAAGTAGGATATTTAATAAAAATTGAGTAAGTTTTCTAGAGTATTACATTTAATCATTACTGAATTTGTCATCTGGTACACACTATTCCTAAAATATTGGCATACATGAGCAAAACTGCTAGAAATTTTTGTGAAGCAGAACATTTTAATTCATTTGAACTTATCTGAAACAAATACCATTATAAAATATTATGTTCTATACATTTTAAATTAATAATGTAAAATTACATGACTTATTATTAATTCCCTTTTGGACTTTTTTTGTTCATTTAAAAAACGGAAACCACATATAAAGTTTCTAGAATTTCAAAAGCCTTTAATTGGGTTACATGAGGCATCAAAGTATATATTAATTTTCTAAAACAAAAATAAAGCACATATCCAATAAAATAAGCTAAAAATCTACTACATACTAACATGATATATTATTTCCTTGTGTTAGAGAAAAACAGGTAAGCAGCTATTAAACTTTGTCATGCTTTTAAAAAAAATCAACATGTTGTTCAAGTCAACAAGAAGTAAATTAGCTATTTTCTTTACACTAAAATGAAATTAACTATATTACAAATGAAATTTTTAGCTTTTTGAATATATGTATTACAGAAATTACTTTTAAGCCTTTAAAATTAAAATGACAAAGTTTATTGTTATTTTACATGTTAAAGAGTTTAATTCTTCAGTTTTCATACTAAGTGACAAATTTCATTTATTACAAGGAAGTCCACAATCGATCTATGGAAAGAGCATTTGGTGATCCATTTATAAAATCATAATAATACTTTTTAATCACATAACACTTGACTCTTTTAAATCTACAAAACAACTATTTTAAGTAAGCAAAATGGGCAACATCATACCTACTTTATCCATCAAGGAACGATGGCTCAGAAAGAGTTAAATGGCCCACTCACATAATGTAAGATCTGAGAACGAAGCAGCTTTTCCTACTGTAATTTGGTTCTCTTACTAGTGAACCATGTTGCCTCTATATGCATAATAAATATCTAAAAGTAAAGTTATAAAGAATTTGCTATATGTAGCACATGCAATAGTTATGAATAATGTTTTAAAATGAAAAATAACAAATCTGATATTTTAACATTTTTAAGCAATCAAGTTTAACTATATTGGCAGATATGCAGATATCTAAGGAATTATAATTTTCTCAAAGTGAGGAAAATCTTAGGGTAGGAAAAGCCTCTATTAAAATCACCACCATTCTTTGACTTGAAAGAAGTCTTAGTAAACTGACAGAAGCACAGATGTTGAATGATTTATCCAGGATCACATTTGTATCCATTGATACATAAATTTTTTTGGATAATTTACCATAATTTACTCTATCTTTGTAAATATAATTTCAATGTAATTAATGTTATTAAATTTTACTTTAAAATAAAAAATTTCATCTTACTATGTTCTTTGCCTTGTGGATAAATATAAGTTATTATTAACAACTGGCACAATTTGATTCTTCAAGGTATTATTAAATACCAGTCTTTCTATTGTTAAATGCCAGAGGAATCTGAAACTTGGTTTTCCTGGCTTCAACTTTAATATTCTAATCATTTACTATGCTGCTTCTATATAAATGGATAACATTTTTTTGTTTATTATTGATGATGAAAATAATAGATCATTTTGATATGTTATTTAAAAGTCCATTGAGTATATTTTCTACAATAACCCTCTAATAAACGACTGAAAAAAAGTATTTATTAAAAGCAAAACAGTTTCTGCTCTTAGAAAAGATTATAAACCCTTTCAGCTACAAGTCAGATACAAAGACCTAGTGGTCCTTATGATACAAATGTAAAGCACGTGACCAGGCATCTATTTCAGTATCACTTAAATTGCAAAAAACATATCTATTTCTGAAATTCAACCATTTGAGAGTGCCCAGGACTTTGATGTTAAGAATTTCCTTTCTGGGTCTACCATAGCTGTAATTGCAGATGAGGCAGTGGCTGTAGTATCTGAAAAAGCAGTTACCAGATAACATCTTTACTGGGTTAATTCCCTAGATAACAACTATGAACACTGGGCTAATAGAGTTATTCAATTCCCACATTTCTTGAGCTTGAGGCCCAGGGCTTTCACCACCAGAATTCCAGGAGCATGATGGTCACAGAGGTAGTAGAGGACTAGCCTATGGTACCTCCTATCATAACATTTGCTCCCCAGGATGATAGTTCTGGGGGCCAGGCTGGGAGCAGGACTAGTGGAATGACGAACACTGCTGTTCCTAAGATTACTTTCAAGTAAGTTTTGTAAAAGTTATTATTAATTATTTTTATAGATAAGAAAATAAAGGAATTAGAACAGAGTATGATCATATGCCTAATGGCATATGATTATAAAATATATAATCCAAGACTTTAAGTTAGGAGACTTGGGATTCAAATTTTTGTGTTCATTTCAAACTACAATTCCTAAAATAGTAAGATATATTATATACTTCAAGAGGAATAAAGTAATACTAACACTGGTTTTCCAAACACCCAAGGAATTTATCTCTACACCTAGTTATGTAAATATCTTCTCAGTACTTAAAAACAAAACAATCATAATTTAAAAAGAGAGTAATGTATAATAGTCAAAACCCAATATATACAATGATTTCAGTGATATTAAAATTATTTCTGATTTAAAAACAAAACTGGTGATAAATTGCTCTGCTCAGGCTTTTTTTTTTTTTTTTTTTTTTTTAATCATTTTGATATATCCCAAACTGGAAACAAATATGCCTCCAAAGATGAGAAAACTGAAGGAAAACACTATCATAATTTGTTTAGCACATAACTTTACAAACTTTTTTTATTATATAGGATTCTATTCCCCCTCCACTTAGAGGTTTGAGTTTTGATATTAAGTTTATAGATAAGGTAATTTTTGGTTCTCTTGACACAAACCCCAGTAAATATTTTTTTCAAAATTAAGAGTAGCAAAAATGCTAACAAGTGGTGCTCTAAATGCAATCTCAAATTCATTACTCAAGAAATAACAGAAATATACGGAGATAAAAATGAAAAAAAATCAAAGTTATTTGCTTTAAGTGACCTCTGCTGGTAGGTGTGCAGAACCACCTTAAAATGTTGAACCTTTTTTTTTTTTTTTTTAAACTTGCTTGGGGAATAAAGAACCTGACATAAAACCAGAACCAGGGGATCTGGAAAGTCAAACAAAGCAAGCTTATGCCCACTTTTTGTACTAATTGATGAGAGCAATTTTTTTCTTGTTTAACAGAAATGAGATCTTCATAGTCACTTCACCATTACCAATTTGCACTCTGTATTTAAATGATCAGTAAGAAAAAGTTATAGAAATATGGTAACACTAAATATCAAAATGTTAGTAACTATTTTTCTTCAAAGTAAAAGAATAGATTTGTATTAGTTCTCTAAAGCTTGAACATTATTATATTCATACAAAACTGCTTGTGTCTTCTTATAACCCTTTTCAAGATACCAAAGCTAAAAGACTGACTTGATTAAAGTGTTAGAAAAATACAGATAACCATTTATTATTATTTCTGTTAAGACTCAGAATTAATATTGTTTAAAAAAAATAACAAAGTTGTGAGTCAAACAAAAAAAGTCATTCAAAAAATTTCCCAACAAATACATACTTTATTGTTAAAACATCAGAAGATAGTCATAAAACTGATTACAAAATTCAATCAGCCTCAACTCTAAACCACATATTTTTGCTCCTCAATTGTTTAAAAGAGAATCAATAATAGATGATATAAACTATTCTCAATTGAACATGAATGAGAGATTGCTACTCAGGATGGAATGCTAAAACAGGAGGTGGAGGAGGGGAATGTGAGGAGGTTGTGTATGCAATGTAAAGAAAAAAATGTAAAAATATTTATCAGTTAGGTTACTCAAGTAACCTAATCTAAGCATATATTTACAACAAATTAATGGTAATAAATAATTTAAATTACAATCTCCTAGAGGGCAAGAACCATCTTCCTTTAACTTGCATAGAATCAATGATATTCTACCAAATAATGTTGGGTTCTTAAATAATTCAATAATGAATATCCTTAACTATATCTTCTAAAATCAATGTAAGAGTATTTTTCTTACTCAAAGATAAGAGATATCTGAATTTTCTGATGGAATAAAATGAATATGTAGTGACAATGAATTTTTCTTGCTAATAAACTGCTATTGTTGCTACAGACTTTTAAAGCTAAAATCTAGATTCATGATAATAAATACTACAATGCATCTAAGGCTATTATATATCTAAGTATTTTCAATTCATTTGCAAGTGTTATCTTACCTTATATTTACACAAGAACAATAAGAAAAACCCAGAAGTCTTCTTTTAATGGCTGAGTTCCCTACTTGCCCCTGAACACTTTGAAAAAGAAATTCTATTTTCACAAAAAGATGTATGCGACTAAAATAATCTAAAGTGGAAAGGAAACGATTACAATATTTTCCTCCTTATTAAAAGAAAAATGACATGATAGGTAGGCAGGTAGACAGATAGACAGATAAGAGTTGATAAGCTCTTATAAACTAAAGATGCATAAATAAGCCCCTCTTAATCAAAGGATTGGCTTTAAGGTTAATCCATGTTATTAGATTGGGGCTCACAAAAATAAGTCATAGAATATTTAGGAAATACAATATTAATATAGCAATGGAACATATAGCTACAATGACTTTAAACTTATTCCCTGTAAAAAGCCAACTGCTTTCAAAAGTTCATACTGATACAGAATTAAATATCCTAACAGGATTTCATTTTTAATTATTTTTATAATTATAATCATAATTAATTTAATTTAATTTAATCTCCAGTATGCTAGGGACATTGGCAACACCTCTAGGGACAAGAGACAGACAGCAGACAGATCTGGAGGCAGAAGCACAGAGACAGAGAACAGACACACAGAAAGGAGGAAGGGAGGAAAGGAAGAAGAGAAGAGGAGAGGGAAGGAGGAAATCACTGCTTTCATATTCTTCTACATTTAATTGAATTCCAACGTAAAGCTCCATGACTTTTTTGTTGTTGTTTTGTTTTAAGATTTTCTGTTTTACTTGTGCCAGGACAGCAGAAGGGGAAGTTTAGGAAATCCATACATATGAAAATATTTTGCACTCCAGATAGGGAGATTCTCTCTGTGCTGCAAATTTGCAATTCCTTTGTAACTTCCATTCAGTTTCCAACAGCATTAGGAAGTTGAATGACTTGGTCACGGTCACAAAGTCAGTGTGTGCCAGAGGTATGATTTGAACCCAGGCTATCCTGGCTCCAAGAGTAATGTTCTAGCCATGCTTACTAAATGTAAACTTAATTAACTAAAAAATTCTTTGAAACTGTGAAGTTCACAGTAGGTACTAAGAAGCCCCAAGTTAGCAAAAGCTCCTTTAGAGGTTAATAGTTCTAATGATTTGGTTTTATATATTCTAATAACATTATTCTAATAATGGTTCTAATAATTTAATTTTATATATTCTTATAATTTCTATTCTAACAATGATTTCTATTAGCTTAATTTTATATTTTTAGCAATTTAGTTTAATTTTATATATAATTTAATTTTATGTAGAAAAATTTTTTCTATATAACATTTAATTTTATACATATATGTATTAGAATCTCAATAATTTTCAAAAGAGAATACAAACAATAATATATAGCACAAGGGTACTTTATATTTTATTGAAATGAAGTGCCTCATTTAATAATGCATGGCACAGTCTGCTAGTTTTGTTTATTAGTTTAAAAAAATTAAACCTTCTCTACTCAACTTAATTAAATTTTTTTTTCATTTTTCCTAAAAATCAAAAACAAACAAACAAAAAACTCCAAAAGGCACACCTCTACCACCACCACAAAAGTCAACAGAATCTGAATGGTACAAAACATTATGCCTGGCAATAGGATTAGTTGATGAATATCTAAAGAACTGTCATAATTACTTTGGCATAGGAAGTGGGAGGAGGACAGAGAAGGTAGAGGATATAGGCGTTTCCTAAGAAAGAAAAGCCTTAAGAATCAATCACTTACCTATCTACTTGAGCAAAGTTGGTCACTGTACTGGACTGCCATTTATCAGATATAATCACATTAATCTTCTACTGTATCTTCCTTTCTACCTCCTCATAGGCAGTAGGGTATTGAAAGAGACTATTTCCTCATGCAGAGAAGAAAGAATTTAGTAGAATTCTTCTGCAGTCAGCAAAGAGTTTCTTAGTATAATTCCTTTAATGATGAAGATGTACACTTTGCTATTTGTGAAAAATGGATTCTTCTTCCCCAGAGATACTCATCCAAAATATAGGTTGCCATTTCCAATGCAACTTGAGTGTGAAAAGTATCATAAAATGGAAGTGTTAAGACATGACAGTGAAGGATTACAAGCAGCCAACTCATTATTCAATCAGGAATTTGGCACAATTATAAACCATGTGCCATCTATTTTAATTGATCTTAATTCTTTTGCTATCCAATTGAAATTCTAAATCCTAGATTGAATGATTAAGGTTTAAAACCTTATAATTTATTGTTTTTCTTTCTAACAGTACTAATACTAAGGGTGATTTCTAATTTTGAGCTATAACACAAGAGGAAAGGTCTATATATCTTGGAAATTAATGAACAAATGTACATTACTATTACATGTTATATAGGCAAACATACTGAATGATGTTGTCTTTTAAATATGTCTGAACATGAAACTTATAGTCAGTTGAAATATATCTGAATTGAAAATGAGGTCTTTTCTCTTGTGGCCCATAAGTAAAATATATACCCAATAATATTTTGCATATTCTGGGAGAGAATAATGACATAACAAATTAGGTAGTGTTATTTTTAAGGAAATGCAATCCACTGGACATGCTTGGGATCTTTCTCTAGGTTTCCTTGGCAGTACATAGATAACTAATATATTATATGATCTATCTGTAATCCTCTTCAAGTCACACATCTTTTTGATTATATGTTTTACACCACTTTTTGTATGTAAGAATTAGCTGTTGGTATCTCAGCCTACTTATATGCTCATAATGTACTTTCTCATTGCTTTTTTGGGTAACTCATAATTTTGATGCATCAGAGAAGTTTTTCAGTGATATAGTATCAATGGAAAAACATTGATGTCAGAATGTCAAGAAGAAATATGAAATCTTTAAAACTGTTGTGCCATTGAAAAAAAGTTGAACTTACAGGCTTTCTTTCATTCATTTTTGGACCTACTTCATTTTCTATCTACATTATCTGTAAAATGAGATCAATTTAATATGCTGGATTTACTCTGGATTACCAGATTTCTTCACCCACTTGTTTTTTCTGGCTAGATAATAGGTCAGAGCTTTTTAAAGATTGTGCATTTCATTGAAGAGGCGATCAATACAATGACTTGATGCAATCAGCAAAATGCCAACTATGAAAACTTTGCCAATTCAGTCACTCAATAAACATTTGTTAAAAAGTATGTACTACATTCCAGGCACTGTTCTAAGCACAGGGGATATAAATACAGGCAAAAGTTCCTGCTCTTAAGGGTTCACAATATAATAGAGGAGACAACATGCAAATAAGTAAGCACAGACAAGCTATGTAGAAAAGAAATGGAAAATAATTAACAGGATTATATGAAAAAAAAAAACAACTATAGAACTAAGAGGAACTAGAAAAGGCTTCCTGTAGAAAGCAAGATTTCAGTTAGGACTTGATGGAAGCCAGGAGACAGAGGAAAGAAAAGAGAAAATTCCAAAGATGGAAAACAACCAAACTAAAATACAGTCTAGAAATGGAGGGTGTTTGTTTTTAAAACTCACTAGATTGAAGAATATGTGCCAGGGAGTAACGTGTAACGGAAAATTAGAAAGGTAGGAAGGGGCTATATCATAAAGGGCTTTGAACACCAAATGGAGGATTTTATATTTGAGTCTGGAAGTGATGGGGAGCCAATGGAATTTATTAAGAAGATGGAAAATGTGGGTTGATCTGTGCTTTAAGAAAATCACTTCATCAGCTAAATGAATTATGGATTGGAAAAGGAAGATACTAGAGCCAAGTAGAGGACTGAGGTGATCTTCCATCTGAATTCTGTCAACTAACAGGAATGATTCAAATTTATTTTGGGAGAAATGTTCCATATTTATACAAGAATATAATTACTCAGACCTCTAAAATCTTAAATTCATCATCTTAAATAAAGAGACTAAAATAATGTACAAACTTTCTAGAATGTAAATATCATTTAATGTTCTTCCTAATTGTTAAGTATTTCCCTATCAAAATATCAAGTTCTGCTACAGTTTCTTTTCAATAGCACTTTTCCATGATGTTTGGAATGTTCTCTCTCCTAATCTCCAACTCTTGGCTTCTCTGAAGTTTCAGCCAACATCCCACCTTCTCTTTGTTAATCATCTCTAATTTATCCTGTATATATACTTTGTTTTTATATAGTTGCTAAGATTTTGTCTCTTCCATTTGACTTTGAGCTCCTTTGAAAGTAGGGAGAATCTTTTAACTTTTTTATGTTTTACTTACACTCAGTAAAGTACTGATAATAAAAGGAACTTAATGTTTTCTAATAATGTGATCTTTTATACTGAAGTATATACTTCTATTCTATTCTGAGGGAGCAGATTTTACTGTAATTTAATTTTTGTATTTTAGTTTTTGTCCAAATTTATAATCACTGGAGTATTCAGCAAAACTCTCACTTTAACATTTTGTGTAGAAACTCCTTAATATTCAGTGCTATTTATTATCTCAAGTCATCTCTCTTATAATTGGTGAACTTCTCAATACTGTTTTAATAAAATTAAAAAGGCTAAATATTCCCTTATAATTCGGGATTTTTTTCAAGTATCAGAGCAAATTCATTCCTCTTCTCAAACGACTCTAGATCAACCCATTTTCATTTTGTTTCTACTTGTTACTTAACAAGAATTTATTGAATTTTGTCTTAGGATACATTCAATTAAACATTAACTTAAAATAAACTTAAATTTTAAAAAATGAGAACTGAAAATGTGTTTTTTAATCTTAAAAGCTGTCTTAATTTAACACGATGCTATGAAAAAAATGCCATCTTTATATTTCTAAATCTTTCATTTATCCATTTTTGTTAGATTACCAAAACCAGAATATTTTTGTTTGGGCAGTTAAACAAATATCTTGTTTGAGAAAAAAAAACAAGTGAATCTATGGGGATAAAGGAGAAAAGAGAGATCTTACTATCAAATATCTCTGATAAAGGTTTCATATGGAGGGGAGCGAAGGAATACAAATACCTTACTGAAATATCTAAGACCAAAGTCAGTGAACAGAAACAAGTGTTCTCAAAAAGAGAACTGCAAACTATTAATAACTATATGGAAAAAAATGTTCTAAATCATTCATAATGAGAAAAATGCAAATAACAATTCTGAGGTTTCACCTTAGCTAGCAAACGAACACTATAGAGAGTGTTAGAGGAATTTTGGGGAAATAAGCATGCATTGTTAGTGGAGCTGCAAACTGCTTCAACTATTCTGGAAGGCAATTTAGTATTACATAAATAAATTGGCAAATAAAAATCCATATTCTTTGACCAAGAGACTCCACCTGCTAGGTATATACACAACAGTTACTCCCTCCCTCCCCCCCCCAAAAAAAAAAAAAAAAAAAGAAAGGTTCCATATACCAAAATAGCATTACTTCCTGTGGCAACAAAGAAATGGAAACATGTAGATGTCCATCAATTTGCGAAGGGCTAAATAAATTGTGCAACATGAATGTAATGGAAAGTTACTATAATAAACAAACGTAATGAATAGAGAGAAGCACAAAGACTTACAGAAACTGATATAAAGTAAGCAAGTTTAGAATAATAATATATACAATGAATATAATATAAAAAACAGAAACTAAATGTTATATTTTTAAAATGAGCTTGACCTCTTTTGCAAAAAGTGAAGAACAACTGATATATCAATTTTTTTTTCAATTAGCTGATTGGTTTTGTTGAATTTTTTTCTTGTTTTCTTTTTAAAAAATTCTTTGTCATAAGAGATGGCTCTTGAGGGAGAAAAGGGATAAAAAGAAATCTTGGCAATGTAAAAACTAAAAATATCAATAATTACTCTTAAAAGAACATAAAAATATAATGTCCAAATAAAACCAATTAAAGATAAAAGATTATTAATCTTACTCTGACTTAAAATAATGCAGCACTCTTTAACTTAAGAAATAAGAGTCACAATTACAAAAAACAGTTAATAACTAAACAATATGAGATTTGGGGGAAAATATTCTTGAGATGAACTGAAAAAGATCACACAAAAATATAATACAAAGTAAAATTTTATTTAAATATCATATTGTTTCAAAATGTAAAAGTAATTTATAATTTTCTATCCCAAAATTTTATATTATGTAGTAGAATTGAGGAAGAATATTTTACCTGTTTTGCAATTTCTCTTAAGCAGGCTACTCCTCGTTCAAAATTAGGGAAGGCTACTGAACCATACTTTTGGTATTCAGGGACTGGTCTGATTTTTATTGTAGCTTCTGTAACCACACCAAGAGTTCCTATAAGAAGTAAGAGTAGGATTTGATTAATTTATCATGTAATTTTTTTATACCATTTTAAAAGATCTTTTTATCAGGAGAAAGGAATACCTAAGTAAACATATAAAATATTTAAAATATTCAAGTACTTCCCATAATTTTCTATACCTTTTAGCAATATATTCATCATGCTTATATGTATATATTCTATACATATAGGTATGTAGTGTTTACATATGCACGTATGTATTTTAAAACACTTTCACCATAACATTCAGAATAAATGAATCACATTTTCTTCTGTTAAGTCATGGGTATAGGAGAGTCTTAATATAAATCAGCAACTTATCAGTAATGTACAGTCTCAGAGGATTTTCTACACCAGGGATTAAGTGACTTGCTGGTAATCGCAAAGCTATTATGTGTGAAAGTTAAGACTTTTACTCAAGTCTCCCTAACTTGAAGCTTACATCAAAATATCAAAATGGTTTATGCATATGAATTTCATTAAGATTATAACATCATGGGAGCAGCTAGGTGGCACAATGGATAGAGTATCAGCCCTGAAGTGAGGAGCACCTGAGTTCAAATCTGACCTCAGACACTTAACATGCCCTAACTGTGTGACTCTGGGCAAGTCACTTAACCCCAATAGCCTCAGGGGAAAAAAGATTATAACATCATGAAGCATAAAAGGTAAGAAGAAATTAGGAGAGAGCTTTATAAACTTTTTTTTTTTGAAAGAAGCTACAGATTTCTATATTTATGAGAGATGAGCATAAATACACACACACACACACACACACACACACATGAGTGAAGTTATAATGCAGAGTTTGTGGGAGTGAAAAAACTAAAAGCAAATTTTGTAGAGAATACTTCTATTTATCCTTTACCTGATTATTCATACACAGAAAAGCCAAAGACTATCCTACGCAAACTCCAGTGGCTTCTTCCTCTTACCCTTAGGAACATTCTACGATTATTCTCCTATTCTCTTTCTACTGAACAGTGGACTAACTGTACATCTATTATCCAATTGGGCCTTTAATGCAGCAAGCCAATCCATCTTGCACTCCCTTCTCAAAGCTGTAATATAACTTTTAATAGTTTTGTCATTCAACTAAAGCTACTCTCTCCACAACATTCAATGATCTCACTATCTAAATTTTACTCTTAGTCCTCAATCTCCTTAGTCTCTCTGAAGCATTTGATAATTTTGACTACTGCCTTCTAAATAGTCTTTGATCTTGAATTCAATAATACTGCTTTCTATTGATGTGAGGTATCTTATCTATGTGGACACTCCTAAACTTTCTTTTTGCAGAATCATCATCTATATCACATCCCCTGATTGTATATACCACACGACTCTTTCCTATGTCCCTCTTCCTTCTTTTTTTATACATGCCTAGTTGGTGATTTCATTAGTCTCATGGATTTAATTATCTAGACAGTCTTTCTCCTGAGCTCCTTGAATGGATGTCCCAAAGGCATCTCAAACTCAGAATGTCTAAAACACCCCATATATACCAATCAATTAACAAATCTTTTTATTTCTAACACAATAACGTATTTAACATCCATGTTCTTCTCTCTATTCATACAATCACTAACTTAGCTCAAGCTCTCCTCATTTCTTATCTGGATAAGTGCAACAGCTTCCTAATTGGTCTGTCATCTTTAAATGTTTTCTCATTTAATTCTTTTTCCAGAAAAAGTAATTTTCCTAAAGTACAGCTTTGACTATGTCTCCACTCTACATAGCAACCTCCCTAGTAATTCTAAGAGTAAAATTAAAGCCCTCTGTTATTTAAATCCTTTCACAATTTGTCCACAATCCATATTTCTAACTTTATTACACATTGCTCCCTTTTATGTACTCTAAGTCTAGGTGATCTGACCTTTACACTATTCCTTCTGTCTCATAAAGTATTGTTAAGAATGGATTCTCATAAATTTACCTCCAGGACTCTCAGAATCCCTAATTTCCTTAAGGTTTTAGTTCAAGTATCAACTTTTATGTTAAGCCTTTCCTATTTTCCACAGCTGCTAACACATACTGCCACCATTCAGTTTTGTACATACATTTAAATACATACCTAAACACTATATCTCCCCTGACAGAATGAAAGTTCTTTGAGAGCAAACAATATTTCACTTTTGTTTTTAATGTCTGACACAGAAGAAAGTCTTAACAAATGCTACTAAATAAATGAATTTCCATGTTATAAAACACAGTTTTCTAGCTTTTGTTCCCCTGGTTCTTTGACTCAATATTCACTGAGGAGAAAAAAACACTACTCCCCATATTCTCATTCTTCTTTGGCTCAGTCCAACCCTTTCAAATTCAAAATCTTCTTTTGTGCTCCTTTTTCTCTGGACACCCCTACTACATTTGCAAGTCTTGTTTCTTATCTCTTTACTTCCCTTTTGTTTTGTCTTCTTGCTCTCACAAAAAAGTTGGTTCTTTCCAGAAGATAATGAATCTCAGATCTACTTCATGTATATGTTCTATAGAGTTAGTCTACAAAGGGAAAAATAGTATATTTCTGTTCCTAACTCTCATTTCCAGTTTATACCTTTGTCATCATTATCTAAGAGTCTGTCTGTCTTCATGATTTCTGCACCAATTCCAAATCCTTGCTGCAGTCAATCCCAGGTTACTCTTCTACTTCCTCCTCCCCCACAAGTATTTCAGTATCTGGCTTAAGACACCTCTCCATTCAAAACACTGCTCTAATAGTTGGGAATTTCAATATATATCTTGCTATTTCTTCAAATTTCTTCTTAATTTATTATTCTTTTAATTGGAACCTCCTTCAACCTACTGATTTCTTCTTTGCCTTCAATAAAAATATTTGTATCTCCCCCATAGCTAATAAACCTTTACTTAATCTTGCCATTAATTCTAGCTATGTAGTTTAAAAAGTAGTTCATGCTTTTTCAAAGAGGGCCAATGGCATCACAGGGTGATGTCTTGACTTGCATGTGAATTGGATTGAACTGAGGCAGAGTTGTGCAAAGTCATCAGCCTCCCTCTCTCTTCCAGTCATTCAGGATAATTAAAGATGGCTTAAGATAAAGTAGACAACTATAGCATCTTCAATGACTGACCAAACTCTAAGAGCTCCACAAAAACTGTTTCAGCTGCTTTTTTGGCTGCCAGAACAAGCGGTTCTCATCCATCCAATCCACCAGAGAAAGTCATCAAATATTTGGGTAGACATTCCTCCTAACTCATAGATTGATGTGGAGTCTAGTAGTTGCTCTCAGCCTAGTTTTAACCTATCTGCTGAGATACTTTTCCTGGGATGTAGCCACTATGCATGCTACAGCTTCTTGGAGTCAACCATCTTTCTATTATTTCCAAAAAGAGCCTAATTAGTTTTATTACTTCTACTTCACTCCTTTTCCAGTCCATCCCTCCACAGAGCTATCAAATTAATCTTCCAAAGATATATCTATCCTTTTCATTTTCCTGAATCAAAAATCTTCAATTTCCCTTTTGCCTTTTAGGATTACAATCAGCCTAGCATTCAGAGCTCTACAAATGTGTCCTAATTCCATTGAACCAAATTTCATGTTCCCCATTCCACATACTCCTTTTCAGTCAAACTCAACTACAAGTTTTCCCCTGTACTTGACCTTCTTTACCACTATGACTTTATGCAAGTGATACACAGAATAAATAAGACAACTTACATAATTCCTTTCCTGATCTTTCTGATTTTTAGTGTTCTCTCTCTCTTGAAACAACTCTCTAGTTATATTATTTCTTTGTATAAAACTGGATTTATTTATCTGTCTCCATATTAAATATCTCCACAAGAATATAAATTCTTTTAAAAAAATTGTTTTACTGTGCATGCCCTTTGATCCAGAAGTGTTACTACTGGGCTTATATCCCAAAGAGATTTTAAAAAAGGGAAAGGGACCTACATGTGCAAAAATGTTTTTGGCAGCTCTTTTAGTAGTGGCTAGAAACTGGAAATTGAATGGATGCCCATCAATTGGAGAATGGCTAAGTAAATTGTGGTATATGAATGTTATGGAATATTATTGTTCTGTAAGAAATGACCAGCAAGATGAATACAGAGAGGCTTGGAGAGATTTACATGAACTGATGCTAAGTGAAATAAGCAGAACCAGGATCTCATTATACACTTCAACGACAATACTATATGAGGATCAATTCTGATGGAAATGGCTATTTTTAGCAATGAGAGGATCCAAATCAATTCCAATTGATCAGTGATGAACAGAACCAGCTACATCCAGCGAAAGTACACTGGGAAATGAGTGTAGACCACAATATAGCATTTGCACTCTTTCTGTTGTTTTTTGCTTGCATTTTTGTTTTTCTTCCCAGATTATTTTTATCTTTTTTCTAAATCCAATTTTTCTTGTGCAACAAGATAACTGTATAAATATATATACATATATTGTATTTAACATATACTTTTAACATGTTTAACATGTATGGGACTGCCTGCCATCTATGGGAGGAGGTGGAGGGAAGGAGGGGAAAAGATGGAACCAAAGTTTTTGCAAGGGTCAATGTTGAAAAATTACCCATGCATGTTTTGTCAATAAAAAGCTATAATAATAATTTTAAAAGAAAGTTGTTTTATTTTAGCATACTCAGGATCATGCAAACAGTAGGTATTCAATAAATGTTAAGAGAAAAGCTAATAGGAATTCATATCATGCCAGTTTATTTTTCTTTCTTGATCAAATTACCTAGATTTTCAGAAGAGAACTTTAATTCTTCTTTAATTCTAGAGAAGCTTTGGACTATGATAAACATGTTAGGTAAATGAGTTTTCAAAATACCAGAAATCAGAAATTAATTTATCCTAAAATTTCTTTTAGCCATGATAGCCATTTCCCTAGCTCCAATAATATGACACAAAACTGGGATAAGAATTTAAGAGCTTATAAACTGGGAAAACATTTTTACATTCAAAGGTTCTGATAAAGGCCTCATTTCCAAAATATATAGAGAATTGACTTTAATTTATAAGAAATCAAGCCATTCTCCAACTGATAAATGGTCAAAGGATAAGAACAGACAATTCTCAGACAAAGTAATTGAAACTATTTATAGCCATATGAAAAGATGCTCCAAGTCATTACTAATCAGAGAAATGCAAATTAAGACAACTCTGAGATACACACCTGTTCAGATGGGCTAGAATGACAGGGAAAGATAATGTGCAATGTTGGAGGGGATTTGGGAAGGGACACTGATACATTGTTGGTGGAATTGTGAATACATCCAACCATTCTGGACAGCAATTTGGAACTATGCTCAAAAAATTATCAAACTGTGCATACCCTTTGATCCAACAGTGTTACTACTGGGCTTATACCCCAAAGAGATTTTAAAGAAGGGAAAGGGACCTGTATGTGCAAGAATGTTTGTGGCAGCCCTCTTTGTAGTGACCAGAAACTGGAAACTGAGTGGATGCCCATCAATTGGAGAATGGCTGAATAAATTGTGGTATATGAATATTATGGAATATTATTGTTCTGTAAGAAATGACCAACAGGATGATTTTAGAAAGGCCTGGAGAGGCTTACATGAATTGATGCTGAGTGAAATGAGCAGGACCAGGAGATCATTATACACTTCATTATACATATTATACACATATATATCATTATACACAACAATACTATATGATGATCAATTCTGATGGACCTGGCCCTCTTCAACAATGAGATGAACCAAATCAGCTCCAACAGAGCAGTAATGAATTGAACCAGCTACACCTAGGGAAAGAACTCTGGGAGATGACTATGAATCACTACACAGAATTCCCAATCCCTTTACCTTTGTCCGCCTGCATTTTTGATTTCCCTCACAGGCTAACGGTACACTATTTCAAAGTCCGATTCTTTTTGAACAGCAAAATGACTGTTTGGACATGTATACTAATATTGTGTTTAATTTATACTTTAACATATTTAACATGTATTGGTCAACCTGCCATCTGGGGGAGGAGGTGGGGGGAAGGAGGGGAAAAATTGGAACAAAAGATTTGGCAATTGTCAATGCTGTAAAATTACCCATGCATATAATTTATAAATAAAAAGCTATAATAAATTTAAAAAAAAAAGAATTTAAGAGCTTTTGGTCTTAGGAGGATAAAACTAGGCACTTTCCTGAATACCTCTCTACAATTAAATATAAGCAACTGTAATACTTCCATGTTGATTTATAGAACTATAAGGAAAATTACAACAGTTTGGGCTTCACTTGTTTTGAAAGGTTAATATACCTTAGTGCACACAAAGACAATTCTTGTCATTCTTTAATAATTATTTCTTCTCAACTACTTATTTAAAGGTGTTCAAGGATAACCATTAAGTCCATGAAATGGATATTAAAATGAAAGAATTGATCAGTATTCCAGTATTAACCAGATGGGCTATTCCAGATCATGACTGTTTAGTATTTCCCACTAAAACATATAGAATATTTATCAAGTACATTTAAAGTAATTGACAAGAAAAAGGAAACAAAATACAAAATATTAATAGGTTAGATTGTGACAGAAAAGCATCTAGACCAAAGCTCAGCATATTTGGGGCATTGAAAAAAAAAAAAAAAAAAAACACCAAACATGAAACAGACAAAGGAGGAACAGAAAATGCAAACTAGAAACAAGGATCCCTTCATTAGGACTGGCCTCTTCTCCTTCATTACATTATTCTCTTCTGATAACAAGTCTCCATGTCTGAGAGATACTGAAGGCAACATGTGCTAGACAAGTCAAAACATTAACACCACTATGACCACCATCTTCCCTTCAGACCCTGATGGAGAAAACCCAAGACCCTAAACCAAAGAGACGGGAAGAGTCCTGCTTCCACTCAGTGTCCACAACCCTCATCTTAGAAGCAGTCCCTGTGAAGCAGCAATCTATCAAACAATCCTACAGAGACTGGTTTAACATCAGAAACTGACAGGATTTTTATCAGTCAAAAAAGAATTTTTAAAAAGGGCACTGCCATCTGCTTTGTCACTGCACATGGGACCTTTTGATCTGACTTGCAGTTGAACTCTTCCACATTACTTTGGAAGACCAAAGTTTTTTGATAAAGTAAAGGACAATGTTCAACTCACACAAGCATTAAGTTCACTAAATAAAGAATAGTATTTGCATCACAACAAAATAGTAACAAATAAAAATAAATGTTAAAAGAAAGGGGAAAAACGATACTTGAATACAGATGATGGTCTACAAAAGCATGCTCGTTTTATAAGTCTGAATGATACACAAGTCCTTGAGAATGTGCACTCTCATAAAATGAATTTTTTCCTTTTTTTTTATGGAATAACTCTAGGGCACACCTCAGTTCTTTTGTCTATTTTAAGTATTAAAAAGAATATTCAATATTTAAATCAACAATTTTAATCTAATACACACCTTTCTCTAAACCTGCAAATCAAATAAAAGCAAAAAAAGATTTTTTGATCATTTGAAATGAGGAAAAATTTCTAAAAGAACCTTAATTAGATGTTTTCAGCCAAAATTTCATATCAAAATTAAGATTATAATATATGCCTTTTGGTAAATTTTTTTTTTTAAATAAAATACAATGCCTTTTATCCTAAGTGCTCTAATATTATAATACAAAATCTAGATTCAAGAAAAGCTAGGTCTCTGTATAATATTCTTATTTTATTATTTACCTTCAGATCCCAGAATGAAGTGATGGATATCAGGGCCTGTTGACATGCGAGGTACTTGACAGCTTTTTTCTATTACGCCTTTTGGGGTTACCATTTTTATATGAACCACCTGTTTTAGCATATTATACAATGTCAATTTTATGGAATTATTTAAAAATACATATAAATTCATGTAGCAATAAAATAACACATGATTTTTACAAAATATTGTCATAAATATTGACTATAAATATGTGCTTTTGAAATGTGTAGAATAGAATCACCCATCTCATTGCCAGGCCTTATTCTAACCACCTGCCTTCACAGATAATAGAGAATCAAGAATGGAAAAGGGGAGTGAATTGGCTAATGTGACCAGGTAAAAATGCTTAGTAAGGAAAGTAATAACTCTGCAATGGTACTATTATTTCAAAACTGTAAGAGAAGAGAAAAAGAGAAGGCCCATTCTAAAATATATAGTGAGAACAAGTTCTCAGCTTAGCAAGAACTGGAAATATATAGGAAATACATAGAAAATATTTGGAATGGCTTTCTTCATAGATATAAAGAGGTCTACATTTTAATCACTGCATACAACTTTATGCACTTTACCAACAAAGGCCCCTAAGGTCTTACAAGCATTTTCTTTACATTTGCTTTTTCACTTTCTTTTATGCAAGTGTGAAACACAAACTTTGCTATGGTGTCTTACAGAAGCATCTTTTTATTCTGTTCAAATAAAATGCTTCATAGGTGACTAGCAAGTGTAATAAGGATATTTTAACATCAATAATTGGAACAAGGGTAGGGATTTTATTAATATAAGAAAGGATGAGGAAATCCCCTCTAGCAATACAAGTCAGCAATCTGAAACATAGTCTTTGAGAGTTGCTTAGAGAACTAAAAAGTTAACGAACTTGCCAAGAGTGACACAGCCAGCATTTGATGGAGACAGAACTTGAACCCAGGTCTTCCTCATTCTAATGCCTTGTAACATGTGCTACTCAACAGTATCTAAATGATTATAATATGACTGTGCCCTTTAACTCTTCAGCGGTGGTTTGAAGGGATATAATAGCAAATATAATAATTTAAAGTAGAACTTAAATGTATCAGTACACATATTGATTGGCAATAACTTATCTTTTCTTTATCTTAATTAAGAAAAATTCAAAAAAGGTTTATTATAAAGAATAAAATTTCTGAAAACAGCTGCATCATACCTTTAAGAACAAGCACCTACTCCAGCAATATCCTGATGTTTGCATTATTTGACTAAATAATGATCAAGAAAGCCACTGAGAAACTGCAGTGACTTCTTCCATCTCCTAACTTTACAGGCACCCAGGAAATCATGGGTAATAGGAAAGGTGAGCCACCAGTAAAACCAGTGTTATGGCAGAATGCTTCTAAGAGAAATTAGAGATGAATTAGGGAGCAAGGCTCTTTCTGTGTCCAGAGGTAGTAAGACCAGAGGGAGCCCCTGAGAAAGATCCCTGATAGAGATCTTAGAAATCCTGGGAGAAGCAGTTAGAAACAATCAAAGCATACAAGACAGATACAGCCCAAGTGCCTAACCTCAGTTCTGAGTTGCCGGAAAAAACCCTGAAGATCTACAATTCAAATGTCAAGATCCAGAACTGAGAATTCAAAGAACCAGGGATAGACCGGCCCAGAAGGCTTCCCAGGGCAAGACTCCTGATCACTTCACTCCAAAGCCCCACATGGAGATAAGGAAGGAAGGAAAAGAAAAGAACGATTATCTGAATAGGTTGTCTTTTAGACAACCAAGCAATAGTTGAAAAATTGTCATATTATTATAAAATAATATCATTGTGCCATAAATGACAAGGTAGATTTCAGAGAACTCTGGAAAGCATGAACTCAGGCAGAGTAAAGTATTTAGACACAGAAGAATAATTAATATAAGGACCATAACATTAAAAAAAAAAAAAAAAGCAATTTTAAAAGACCTCTTAGAATACTGATTTACCACATCTCCAGCAGATCTAGAATGAAGTATAATGTATAAAGTCTTTCTAACAGACTCATGCTGAAGAAATTACATACACAAAGTATATAGAAAGAGATACATTTTCACTTTGGATTCATTTTTCAAGTATACTTATTTGTTACAAGGAATTTTCTTTTTCTTTCTCTCAATAACTTTTCTGGGGAGAGGGTTCTCAAGCACTGAATACAAGAGGGCCACAGTAACACATTTTAAATTAACAGAAAGAAGTCTAGAAAGGAACAAAGAAAAGCAAGCAATTTTTAAGTAATGTGTCAAATTTATTATATATTTTTAAAAGAAGAAATGGAGAAATATAGTTTCATATAGATGTGTGTGTGTGTGTGTGTGTGTGTGTGTGTGTTATGGATTTTTGGTGTTTTAGATTCAAAATTTTTTAAAAAGAAAAGTTAAAATGAAATAACTAACTAGGTCATTACCATAATAATTAGACTTAATACAGCATTCTAAGATTTTCAGAGTATTTTAAAAATATCTCATTTTGTCTTAACAAAATGGGAAATAGGCACTTATCCCCATTTTACAGATAAAGGAACTGAGGCAGATATTAAACGAACAGCCCAGGATCACATGGCTAGTATGTGACAAGATCTGAACACAAGTCCGCAGAACCCCAGTTACTCTACCCACTCTACCCACTGTGAAACATATCTTTTTTAACTACTATTGTGTATCTAAGAGTCTTCTAAAGACCATAAGATTACTTCACAACTATTAAAATACTCAAAATCATGATTAAACAACTTTTTAAAAGCTGATTAAATCAGTTTTTCACAAACTAACTAATTCAGGTAGTCAATGATTTAATTCAAAGAAATATTTAGTGATTATTACAAAGCAAGGCAATGTACTAAATGATAAAAATACAAAGAAAATGAGAAATGGTCCCCATCCCAAGGAGATTACATTTGACTGGGGAAAGTTAAAGAGGGAGGAAACAATAATAACTAAGAGGGCCTTCAAGATGAGATGGCATCTAAATAGAATCTAGAGAGAAAATAAGGAGAGGGAGAGAGGGGGGTGAGGAAGAAAGAAAGGGAGAATGAGGGAAAGGAAGGGGGAAGCAAAGGGAGAGAAAAGGAAAGCAAGAGAAAGGAAGGGGGAGGGAGGGAGAAAAGAGGGGAGAGAGAGAGGGAGGGAGAGAGAGAGAGAGAGAGAGAGAGAGAGAGAGAGAGAGAGAGAGAGAGAGAAATAGAGAGGGAAAGAGGGGGTAAGGGGAAAGGAGAGAGGGAAAGAGGGAAGGAAGAAGGGAAAGAGAGAGGGAGGGAGGGAGGGAGAGTGAGTGCGTACGTGTGTGTGTGTGTGTGTGTGTGTGTGTGTGTGTGTGTGTGTGTGTGTGTGTTTTGGGGAATAGTGGGGAAGTTCTCAGTCATGAACTCTTTTGTATAAATGTTTTGAAGCAAAAGACAAAATTCTAAAATCAGAGAATCCATTTAGTTCTATCTTGAATGAATTAATTACAGATACACTACAGCAGATTTTTGTGCCAGGCTAAGAATTTGAGTTTTGTTCCAGAGACAACAGAAGATTGAACACTAACTGTGTTAGCTATGTTTTACATGGATTGGAGGCAGAAGGCAAAGGAGGAAAAGCCCATTAGAAAACTACAGCATTCACTCAGGTAAGAATAATAAGGCGCAGAACTAAAGAAAGTTTAGTCCCTTCACCTAAAAGAGAAGGATATGCAGATAAGAAAAGCTAGAGTGACAGACAAATATCCAGGAATGCAGACATTGATTCCAAAGGGATTTTTACCAATTCTTATATATAAATAAGCTTATCTCAGTTCTTAATAGGAGCATTCAAATGTGCCTGGGATTCTCTTATTGGAGTACTTCAGTAGAATACCCCAAATCTCCCTAACATTTTTCAGCTTTTTCAGAATCAGCTGGTTACAGGGAATTATTTGTAGTTTAACTGCACATGTATGAGGCTTTCTTCCCCAAACTAGGTCAAAGAGACTCAGGATGGCAGTGAAACAGAAAATGAACACATCTTTTATTCTTTTTTTTTTTCCTACAAGAGTTCCATTCATACTTTGTAACACTATCAATAAATCCTGTAGCTAATCAGATTTTTGAGATTGTATCCATATTCCCTGAAATCTCTGAATCTTTATCACAGGGACAGATAAGATAGTTACATACCAGGAGAATCAACAAGACTTTTCAAGTGATTGGTTATAGGGGGTAGGGTAGGGGAGAAAGAAAGATCAAGGATAAGCTAAAGTTATAAACTTGGATGACAATAATGTTGCCCTAAACAGGAATAAAGAAAAGTTTGGAAGGTCTAACGATAAATTATCTTGAACATGTTAAATTTGAGACACTATATGTAGCTGGAAATGTCCAGCTGGGAAATTCAAAGCATGCACTTTGATTAAATGATTTTCTGGAGTTATGTACTGAAACACAAAGAAAATAAACTATTTTTCTTGTGTTCAATTGTCTTCACAAAGGACAAGTCAAGGATACCATTACAGAAAAGAAATAAAAATACACACCTATATTTAATGTCTGATACTTTCCAAGGCAAATGATGCAAAGAAAATGCATTTTTAAAGTTAATAATAAAATTTAGCAATTATACCATACACTAACACTACATTAAAAATGTTCACTGTCATTTATAATCTTTAAGTCTCTCAAAATATCAAGTGATTAAAAAACAAATTATCTGCTTTAGATTTGAAAACTGGTAAAGCGTGCCTCTCAAAATTGGTTAGTTCTAAAGTAAGAAATAGCCTAGATACAGCAACAAAAATAATCTGGCCTTTTTGTAAAAATGGAACATTCTGTATTTGGTTCAACTGCAAAACAGGGAAGGGATTTGACAAATTTCTTTAAAAAAGCATTATAATAGTTAACTTATTTAAAATGTTTACTGCAAATATAAAAATAAGTCTACAATATAAAGATTTAGAGAAAAAGAAATCAAATAAGCTAATTAAAACTATTTGCGACTCACAGGAAATAAATGAACTGCTCAAAACTTTGGAACTTAAGGATTGCAAAGTCAGGTAGAAACAAAGTTGTGAAAGACACCACCTTCAAAATCTTAGAAATTAAAAGCTCTATAAAAATGCTTTCAAAAGTTAAAGTCAATAAAGTAAAACTATGGAATTGTCCAAGTTAGTTTGATAGTATCACAATGATAATTAGTTAAATTCAATCTGAAAAACTAACAAAATTAGAAAGCAATTCTTTTCTTTATTATTTTACAAGAGTGGAATTAGTTAAAAAAAAAAAAAACTTCATCTAAACAGCTGAAAAGAAAATCCTTTTAGACTTGGAGACTGAGTTTTGATAATCAGCTTTAAAATTATTTTAAATAACCAAATATTCCAAAACTAAAATTCTCTTATGACAATTTCTTTTTAGTAATACAAATGAACCCCACCAAATAATCCCTGAAAGAAACACAATCTAATCCAAAGCCAAAGCTGATTTTAAAGCCCAAAGCTATTTTACAAAGCTATGTTGTTCCCTCCTCACTAACCAATTCCAAAATTTTGTTTTTTAAGACTCTCTCGTGTGTTAATGAAACCTATGTAATAATAATTTAAAAAATTACCAAGTCTTCAATATTGCCATAGATGTTTTTTTTCATGCCTGATGCTCGAGTTGATACCCATCCTCCCACGGTGCTGAATTCCTGGGAATCTGGTTCATGACCCGTACAATAACCACTTTCTTTAAGCTGAAGAACACAAAAGTAAGGTTACAATGGTGAAAACTGACTAATTTTATATTATACTCAAGACATTTAGGGTGCCCATTTAAAAACATTGCATCTCATTATTTCTTTGGTACTTAAGAATAAGAAAGACAAAAGAACACAGTATTTTACCATTCTAGTCATATTAAATAAATGCCTTAAAGGGAAACATGAGTACAAATCTGAAGAAAAATACAATACTGAAAAATTTTGTTTCTATTGTGTCTACAAAATCTTCCTTCCTTTCTCTCTAATCTTTCCTCCCTTTCATTTTAAATCCAAGACTCCTTTTGTTTGTAAAGGTACAATTTAAACACATATGGAAAGAAGATTATGTTTAAATAACTGCCAACTTCACCTAAACGCTTCCAATAAATAAAGTATTTAATCTCTCATTCTCTCTACCTTAATGTGATATGCAGCAAGTCTGCAGAAAATCTGAGCAAATTGCCTGTACTTAATTCTCTCAAGGAGTGATGTGTTTTAATGTACAGCCATCTGGCCAGGTTTCCTGTATGTAATATCATCTACTTGTGATGCAGATCATGCATTCCTGTACATTAAATAGTCACTTGTTTCTCATTTTTCTATATTAGCTTGGCTTTGCCATCTGCACCGCACCTGAGGTTGAATGAATGCCCTTAAACTGCAGCAAAACCAAAGCAATCCCACTGAAATAATTTTAGAGTCTCAGTAGTCCCATGTCAAATGGTACAGACACCACCATCTGCAGTATCCACTATCTACTATACTCAAGACCATCAATCTGTTTTGATCAATTTGATAATAGTCCAATTAAGTAAATGTTTCTATTTTTCAAATAAGTCATGCAGAGATGTAGGATGTGTCATCTATGTCTGCAGACATGAATTTAAGCATTCAATACATGGCATATTCTAAAACATAAAGAATCATTTAGATTAGATAAAATTTATTAGATTTCACAATGCAGCAATGCAAATAATTTCTCTTTCCCAATTCTGTTTAAAGGGGGGGGGAAACCAGCTGGAAAAGATATCACCTGCTACATACAATTCTTTGTTAACCAAGCAATCCTTAGAATTTATATAGGACTTACCACCATCCACATGTATAAGTGACTTAAATAGATGCCTGACTTGGCAAACAATAGAGGCAATCCATAAACATAATTTTAGTTTTTTCTCATATAACTCTATATTTGTTTTCTATGCAACACAATTTTCTATTTGCATAAACTAGTATCACAACATATTATAATCTTCATTAATTGGATGCCAGAAGCAGAAGATAGGATAGTACATTATAAATTCAATATATTCAAAGCTCAAAATCAATTCCTGGAAAACAGAATGGGGATGAACAAAATTTTATGACCTAGAATACCTGAGACACTCCCATGGAGAGAAGGGAAAAAGGAAGGGATGGAAGGAAGTTAGGATAGAGAGAGGAAGTATGGTAGGATAGAGAGAAGAAAGGAAGGAGAAGGAGGGAGGGAGGTCCAAAAATGTGGAGAAGCAGGAAGCAATTCAGCTGCACTCCAATCCATAATCCTCCAAACAGATCTAGAAAATTGTATCAAACTGAAACCTAACAATAAAATTAAGAAAAAGTCAAAGTGAGTCCTTTACCTGGACCAGATAGATCAGTGTAAGAAATTGGGCACCAGGTCACTGGAAAAAACTCACAGAACTTAGACCATGGAAGCAGCCATTAGTCCTTGCCTTGGACCACAGTATAAGCAGATCCCCAAGGATTTTAAGGTCCCAGAATAAACAACACTCAATATCCCAAGAAAGCAACAAAAGAACCAGCTCAGACTTCCCTCTAAAAGGATAGCAGAGCCCAGCACTAACATGAAGTCCTAAATCAAGAAGCAGGCTGGAAGAATGAGCAAAGAAAAAAAAAAAAAAAAACCCAACATATGGTGACAGAGAAGTTCAAAACAAATACCAAAGAAGAGAAATATCAATAAACAAAGATTCACAGAAAATCTTAGCTTGGGCAGAGATTCAACTAAAATTGCAGGAAGAGATAAAGGAAGAATTTTAAAATGTATTTATAAGTGAAATGAGGGTACTTACAGAAAAATTAGGAAAGAAATGGAGTTACAAAAGAAAGAAATAGAAAGAGAATTAACAACTTGGCACAAGAGGGACAAAACTTTATCCCAGAAACATATTTCCTGAAAATTATAATGAAGTATAAATCAATGACTCGATGAGATAATAAATAAGAAAACCAAGTCAAAAGGTCAAAAAAAAAAAAAAAAAAGGAAAACATAAGTATTTCAAAGTAATAAAAAATAACTGACCTAGAAAACAGATCAAGGAGGAGCAAAAATATGACTCATTAGACCATTTGAAGGCCATGAACAACAAAAAGCAGATGAAGCACCTTTTACATAATGTTTTTCCAGATCTCTTAACTACTTGGGTACTTTCATCTAATTATGTATTTAGTTACTTTGTATTTATTTATGTTTAAATTATTAGTATTTCTTTAAGGGCAACTATTTGGTATGGTGAATAGAGTGCTGGAGTTAAGGGGACCTGAGTTCAAATCCAGCCTCAGATACTTACTAGCTGTATGATATAAGACAAGTCACATAAGCTTGTTTGCCTCAGTTTCCTCATCTGTAAAATGAACTGGAGAAGAAAATGGCAAATCACTGCCATATCTGCCACCAAATCCCAAATCAGATCAACAAGAGTTGGATACAACTAATCAACTCAATAGTAATATTTATTCTATATTTATTTCAATTTGTATTGCTCTTCCCCATTAGAATGCAAGCAAGCTCCTTGAGAGTAGAGATTACCTGGCTAGAAGCTGGAAAATGAATGGATGCCCATCAATTGGAGAATGGTTGAGTAAATTATGGTATATTAATGTTATGGAATATTATTGTTCTGTAAGGAATGACCAGCAGGATGAATTCAGAGAGGACTGGTGAGAATTACATGAACTGATGCTAAGTGAAATGAGCAGAACCAGGAGATCATTATATACCTCAACAATGATACTATTTGAGGATGTATTCTGATGGAAGTGGATCTCTTCGAGAAAGAGAGCTAATTCAGTTTCAATTGATCAAAGATGGGCAGAAGCAGCTACACCCAAAGAAAGAACACTGGGAGATGAATATAAACTGCTTGCATTTTTGTTTTTCTTCCCGGATTATTTATACCTTCTGAATTCAATTCTCCCTGTGCAACAAGAAAACTGTTCGGTTCTGCCCACGTATATTGTATCCAGGATATACTGTAACCTATTCAACATGTAAAGGACTGCTTGCCATCTGAGGGAGAGGGTGGAGGGAGGAAGGGGAAAAATCGGAACAGAAGTGAATGCAAGGGATAATGTTGTAAAAAATTACCCTGGCATGAGTTCTATCAATAAAAAGTTATTAAAAAAAAAAGAGAGAGAGAGAGAGAGAGAGAGAGAGAGAGAGAGTAGAGACTACCTCCTTCTTTATATGTGTCCTGGCTCTTAGCACAATGCCTAGAACATAATAGGTGCTTAATAAATGTCAAGTAATTTATTTTTTTAAGCTAACCAAATTCTCATTTCAAAAAGAGAATAAGTTATCACCAGATGACTGGGTATATGTGCTAGAATAAAGGAAAGATTAAATTAATTTATGCTGTGCTTAGGTTTTCTTTCTATATATTAAATTTTTTTTCTCTACAAAATGATGTTGAGCAAGGGGGGGAGGGGGGAGTGTTGGGGAGGGGGGGGGGTAGTAGACCTGTGGCTTCATCTGTGTGGAGAACTTCTGGTGTGGAACCATTTAGGCATTAACCATTAGGCAGATTTGGACTCACTGACAGTTCATTATTTTCAATAGTGTCTGTCCTGTAAAACTAGAGAGATCAGGTTGGGGGCCAGATTGTAATGGTCTTTAAAAGCTGAAGAGATTATTTTATCCTTAATCCTAGAAGCAACAGATGGGAAACCAATGGAGTTGAACAGGGAATGACATGGTCTGATATGTGCCTAAAAAAAAATGATTCAGAAGCAGTGCTAACATCAGACTAGAATGCTGAAAGATTTGTGGCAAGGAGATCAACCAGGGGAAGTAGTTGTAATAATCCAGTCACAAGGTAATAGTCCCTAATAAAAATATAGATGACATACTAATATGTACATATTAGATTTACAATACTGTGGATTATTGATTAGGTGGATAAATAAACAAAGGAAAATTATGTGACCTTAACAGTGAAATTCTTCCTGGGAAAAAATACTGAGACATACTGACAACATTAATTAGGCTAGGCGAGTACAGGAGTTTCTTAGAAGCACGGAACTTAGCATCAGGAAGACCTATGCTTAAATTCCAGACACTTGCTGGCTTTGTGACACTGAGCAAGTCACTAAGCCTCTCTAGTTGCAGTCACTTAATCTGTAAAATGGGGATAAAAATAGTACCTACTAAAAGAGTTGTGATAATCAAATGACATAACATACATACACATCACATACACACGTTGCTTTGTACACCTTAAAGTATCACATAAATGTCAACCATTATTACTGTTAAATAACCCACTTCAATAAAATCTTTAAATACAGCAAATTTTTAACCTCATCCCTAAAATATAATTTATAATGTAAAGCACTATATTCATATATATCAAAAGCAAATGCATTGTATACATGAAACTTTATATGACAAATTTAAATTGGTATTACCTAACTATTGTCCTTCTGCCATTTAAAATTGGTGAAGCTCCTAAGAGTTAAAGGGCGAAACTTGAAATTGAAAGTAAAACCCACCAAAATCTAATGTAGCACATCAACTAAAATCAAAAGTTGTTGCACAAGAGAGATTATGGTCTACTAAGAAGAAAAAGAAAGTTCTACATTGGCATTGAAGAAAATAAACTAATAGATAAAATAGCTCAAATTTCTAGTGTAGGAAAATGTCATTTAAAACTCCTGGAAATATGTTCTTTGAATTTTAATTTTAACCTTTTAAAAAAATAAAAACTGGGAAAGGTTATACTATATCAAATAATATAAAAAAGATAAAATCAGGGATATGAAAGACCATTTTTTTGTTTTCAAAAATTGCTATGTATGTGGGGTAATGTATCAGTAGAGCATGTTTGAAAATCCTTAATTTTTTTTTTAAAAGAATTTTGTTATAAGAGTTTTGTTTTTAGGCATCTTTATTCTAGTTCCATTCTGAAGTACGTTATATTAAAAATGTTCAAAAACAAATGTATTTGTTTAAAGTAAACAATTCTTTCAATGTTTCTCTTTACAAAGTCCACATTATTAACTACAAATGGGCCCAAACAACTATCACAATGGTAACTGTTAAAATAAAGATACACTCATAAATAAAAAGAAATGTGAAAAATAAATTTCACTAGAAAACACTATTAAAGAGCAAAAGTCAAATAGTAGCTGTGATAGGTATCTTTACTATCCTCATACAGATAAAAATTATTAAAGTAAAAATACTTATGAAAGCAGCAAAGTATCACAATTTATAACATTTAACTAAATCAGTAGAATCAAGGTTCTTTGAAATATTTTTCATCTCTTTCTTTTCTTTGTATGAAGATAAAGAAATATTAAAAGTATTAATTAAAATATCAACATAAATATACTCTTGTATAACTGTTTTATTTGTATATTTGTTCTACAAGTTTTTAAGTATAAATAATATTTTGCTAAATCTCTAGTAATTCACTATAATGGGTATTATTAATAATAATAATAATGTCTAGAATTAATGTTATATTTTAAGGTTTACAAAATGCTGAATGTGTTATCTCATTTGATCATCATAACAACTCTTATGAGGAAAAATGCTCTTACTATTCATATTTTATAGATGACAAATTCATTAGAAGTAGGAAAACTACTGAATAAAGAGGTATTTATTATCAACCTGGCCCTGGGCACTCCCTGAGAACCTAAGATAACACAATACTTATTACCCCAAAGAAAGCAACATTAAAACCTGCCTGAACTTTCCCTGCTGAAGTGCCCAGAGCTTGGCCCCAATATAAAGTCTGAAGTCAAAAAGGAAGCTGGAAGAATGAACAAACAAACAAAAAAAATTGGACCATAAAAAGCTATTATGATGACAGGGCAACTTAAGACAGACATAAGTAAAAAACACCTATAATTAAAGCCTCACAGCAAAAACTAGACTAAAATCAAATACAAGAATTTGCCCAAGGAACAAATTTCCTGAAGATAAGAAGAGATTAAAATAGAAGCCAATGACTCCCTGAAGCAACAAGAAATATTAAAACAAAGCCAAAAGGCTGAAAAACTGAAGAAAACAAAGTATCTTATAGGAAAAACAACTGACTTGGAAAACACATCAAAAAGAAATCACTGAAGAATCACTGGACTACCTGAAAATCATGACCAAAATAAGAGTTCACATTCCAGGAAATTTTTAAAAGAAAAGTTCCCAGATATCTTAGAACTAGAGGTCAAAATGAAAATAAAAAGAATTCACTGGTCATTTCCTGAAAGAAATCGCCAGATGAATAACCACAGCAACATTAAAGTCAAAATCTCAAGTTTCCATGCCAAAGAAAAAGTATTATGAGGAATGGGGGGCAAGGGGAAAGAGAAGAGAGAGGAGGGAATGAAGGAATGAAAAATAAGGGATCAAAGATAAATTATTTACATTCTAATAAGAGGATATGATATACATATCCCCCTTGAATTTCATCATCATCAAGATCATAAAAGAAATGTAATCAAACATAAAACCTAAGACCGATTCTGTTATATCTTGATCATAAAATAGAGTGGAAAGGAAGATAAAGAAGTAGAGAAGAAAAAGGAAGGTTAAAAAAAATTACCTCATATAATAAGGATGCATAAGGAAACATCTATAAAAACATGGACAAGCAGCTGACACTTCAACCTCACTATCATCAACTAGCTGAGTACAGACATATATTTCACTCCACAGGAAAACAGAAAAAAAGGGAGGGGGACAAAAAAAAAAAAGGGACTTAGGAAAGGATTAGTCTTAGAAAAACTAAGTATATACAACAAAATACTTGTAGCTTTTTTTGAAGCAGCCTTCAAAAACTAAGAATATGAAGGAGTGCTCTTCAATTGGGGAATGGATAAGTAGATTATGGCTCTAAGTGTGAAAGAATATATATATTACAGAAAATAATGAAGGAAATGGTTTCAAACAGACCTGGGAAAACTTTATTGAACTAAGGCAAAGTGAAACAAACAGAACCAAAAAAATAATCTATACAGACTACAATGCTGGAAAGAAAAACAATTTTGAAAGACTTAGAAACTATATTCAGCATAACTGAAGAACCATGATTCCAAAGGATTAATGAAGAAAAATGTTTTTTACCTCCTTTAAGAAAGGTTAAAAACTCAGATAGCAAAATGAGATATATATGTACATTTCTTTTAAAAATTGTCAAGACATATTATTTTGCTTAACTACACACAGTTGTAACAGAAGTTCTATTTTTCTTTCATTCTCAATTGGAGGAAGAACAGATTTTTACTGGTTGGGGAAAAAAAGTGATATTAAAGAAAGATAACATACTTGTCTCTCCAGCTCCTGTCCTGTTATACCAGCTTCTACATGGGCCGTCAGATTGTGTTCATCAATCCAGAGGATTCGATTCTATTTAAAAAAAAAAAAGAAAGAAAGAAAGAAAAAAAGATTGATTTCCATATCTATGAAATTACTTACCTCATTCTATAGAAATATAATTTCTTAAGGCAGAAGAGTGATCAAATATTATAATTATTATATTTTCCTTAGTTTCTTTCTGGACTTGAAAGGCTCTACTTGCTCACAACTATTAAAACTTCCTGAAAGATAATATTAGATTATTAAATTTTGCACACTCTAAAACTTAAATTAATCCTTATAGAAACCATATTCAAAACCTTGCCAGCTTCATAGAAGCTACCAAAACTTTTCTTACAAGCAGAGTCTTTAAGAATCACCACAGCTACACTGTTGCTATATGCCAAACTTAAAAGTTGTTAGCTGTAATACTATTTTCCACAAGATTAAAGTTAGTTGATACAATTCTACAATTGAAAAATAAGTCTTTGATCTTATCATAAAATGAAAAGGCATCAATCCACTGAAACTACAAAAGTCCTCTATCTCCAGTTCAGCTTTTTCCCTCACTTGGCCATACTTCAGGCAAAACACCAGGTTAAATGAGTACACAAGATTATCTAAATGTGTCCTTCTAAATCTTTTTATTCATCTAATCTTGACTCATAATAATTGTTCTAACCCCCCTCCCAACATACAGAAAATAATCTTATACATAAGATTAATAAAATCTATATTACTGAAGAAAATAAGCTCATCTTATATGCCAATAAATTTAACAATTAAAATGGAATAGGAGAATATTTACAAAATTATAAACTGCCTAGATTAACAAAATAGAAAACAAAATCTCTAAATAAACCTATTTTTTTGGAAATAAATATTGGCCATAAATGAGCTTTCTAAGGAAAAAAGCATCAGGACCAAATGGATTTACATATAAATTCTATCAAGCATTCAAAGATCAACTAATTCAAATATGAAATAAATTACTCGGTATAATAAGCAAAGGAGTCCTACCAAACTCATCTTATGAAATAAATATGATGCTGATACTAAGCCAGTAAGAGCAAAAGAGAGGAAAATATAAACTAATTCCACTTAATGATTACTGAGACAAAAATCTTGATAAAATACTGAGACAAAAAAAATTCTAACTAGGAGACTACAATAGGATATCATAAAGATGATTCATTATGAAAACTGGAATTTATACTAGTAATATAGGGATGGTTTAATAAGAGGAAAAGTATTAACAAAATTGATTATATCAAAACACAAATAACAAAAATCATTTGATCATATCAACAAATACAGAAAAAACTTTTGATAAAATACAGCACTCATTCCTGTTTAAAAAAAAATTGAAAACATAGGTTTAAAGGAATTTTTTTCTAAAAATAATAAGAAACATCTATTTAAAACCATCAGCAAACATTATTTGGGGGATAAATTAGAAACCTTCCCAATAAAATCAGGGGAAAAAACCAACGATGTCCATTATCACCAATGTTATTCAATACGGTATTAAAACTGCTAGCAATAACCGTAAGTGAAGAAAAATAAATTGGGAAAAATCAAAATGGACAATGAGGAAATAAAATACTTGAAAAATCCTAGAGATTCAATTAAAAAGTTAGTAGAAACAATAATTTTAGCAAAGCAGCATATAAAATAAATTCACAAAAACCATCAGCACTTCTATGTCACCAACAAACCCTGAAATAGTAAGCGATACCCATTTAAAAGAACTGTATCGGACTGCCTACAATACCCGGAATTATATATGCTAATACAAATCCAGGAACTATATGAACGTAATTATAAAACACTTTTTATGCAAATACAGTCAGATTTAAATAAATAGAAAAACATTAATTGTTCACTGATGGACAAAGCCAGTATGTAATAAAAATGAGAATTTTACCTAAACTGATCTACTTAGTCAATCCCATCCCAATTAAATTAGCAAAAAGTCATTTTATTGAGTTAGAAAAAATATTAACAAATTTCATTTGGAAAAACAAGAAGTCAAAAACATCAAAGGAATTAATGACAAAATTGTAAAGAAATCTAGCTGTACCAGATCTTAAACTGTATTATAAGATAATAACAATCAAAATTATCTGGTACTGCCTAAGAAATAAAGGTAGATCAGTGGAACAGAGTAGACATACAACACAGAGTAGTAAATTATTATAGTAACCTTGTGTTTGAAAAATGTAAAGACTTAAGTATCTAGGATAAGAAGTCACTATTTGCTTTAAAAAAAAAAAAGTTGGGAAAACTGGAAAGCAGTATGGTAGAAACTAGTTACAGACCAATTATCTTATAAAATTCACTAAGATAAAGTCAAAATGGATAGATGACCTAGACATAAAGAAAGAGATCATGAGCAAATAAGAAGGATATAAACATATTATCTATCAGACTTACGGAGAGGAATTTCCCAATTAATAAATGGCCAAAGTACATAAATCAAGCAATTTTGGTTGGAAGAAATCAAAACTATATAAAAGTCATATAAAAAAATGCTCTAAATCATTATTGATTAGAGAAATACAAATTAAAACAAGATACCACCTCACACCTATTAGATGGCTAAAATGATAGAAGGGGAAAATGACAACATTGAAAAGAATATGAAAAAACTAGGACATCAATTTACTGTTGGTGGAACTGTAAATTGATCCATTTTGGAGAGCAAAATGAAATTATGCCCAAAGAATTAGAAAACTCTTTATAACCTTTGACCCAACAATTCTACTCCTAGGTATGAAATGTTGCCCAAGGTGATCAGAGAAAAAAGGAATAGAATCTATATGTTCCAAAATATTTATAGTAGCTTCCTTTGTGTTGGCAAAAAAACCCTGGAAATAAGGAATTTGTCCATCAACTGGGGAACTGCTAAACAACTTGTGGTATATGATTGGGATGAAATTCTACTATGATATAAAAAATGATCACCTATATGTAAAAACGATTAGTTGATTTTAGAAACAACATGGAGAGATTAGCATGAAATAATGAAGAATATGATAAGCAGAACCACTAGTTGGATATAGTAACAATATTTTTGAAAAACACTTGAATGTTACTGATAAAGGTCTTATTTCTAAATTATATAGAGAATTTAGCTAAATTTATAAGAACACAAATCATTTCCCAATTGACAAACTGATAAAGAATATGAACATTCAATTTTCAGATGAAAAAATTAAAGGATCATTTCTAAACTACATAGAAAATTGACTCAAATTTATAAGTATACAAGCCTTTCTCCAATTAATAAATGGTCAAATATGAACAATTGTCAGATGAAGAAATTAAACTAAATCATTTCTATATTTATATGAAAAAATACTCCAAATCATCATTGATAAGAGAAATGCAAATTAAGACACCTCTGAGGTACTATTTCAAAACTCTCAGATTGGTTAAGATGACAAGATAAATGCTGAAAGGGAATGTGGAAAGACTGGGACACTAATATATTGTTGGTAGAATTATGAGCTGATCCAATCATTCTGGAGAGCAATTTGGAGCTACGTTAAAAGGGCTATCAAACTGTGCATACCCTTTAATCCATCAGTGTCTCTACTGGGTTTGTATCCCAGAGACTAACAAAAAAGGAAAAAGGACCCACATGTGTAAAAAATGTTTGTGGCAGCACTTTTTGTAGTAGCAAAGAACAAGAAACTGAGTGGATGCCCATCAGTTGGGGAATGGTTGAATAAGTTATGATATATGAAGGTAATGGAATATTATTGGTTCTATAAGGAATGATCAGCAAGATAATTTCAGAAAGGTCTGGAGAGACTTTGGATGAACTGTGCTAAGTGAAGTGAGTAGAATCAAGAAAACATTGTATCCAGCAACAAAAAGATTATATGATGATCAATTCTGATGAAGTTGGCTCTTTTAAACAATGAGGAGAATCAGGCCAATTCCAATAAACTTGTGATGAAGAAAGTCATCTGCATCCAGAGAGAGAACCATAGAGACTGATGCGGATCACAATATAGTATTTTCACCTTTTTTGTTGTTGTTTGCTTGCTTTTTCTCTCTCTCTTTTTTTTTTTCTTTTTTGATCTGATTTTTCTTGTGCATGATAAATGTGGAAATATGTTTAAAAGAATTGTACATGTTTAACCTATACTGGATTGTTTGCTATCCAAAAGAAGGGGGAGAGAAGGAGAAAAATATGGAACACAAGGTTTTGTAAGGGTAAATGTTGAAAACTATCTTTACATGTATTTTGAAAAATAAAAAGCTATTATTCATTAAAAAAAGAAATTAAATCCATGTAGTCATATGAAAAAATGCTCTAAATTACTAGTGATTACAAAAATGCAAATTAAAACAACTCTGAGGTACCACCTCACACCTATCAGATTGGCTAAGATGAGAAAAATAATGATGAATATTGGAGAAGATGTGGGAAAATTGGGACACTAATGCACTCTTTTTAAAATTTTTTTTAATATATTTTATTTTATTTTAAAATAACTTTATATTGACAGAATCCATGACAGGGTAATTTTTTTTACAACATTATACCTTGCACTCGCTTCTGTTCCGATTTTTTCCCCTCCCTTCCTTCATCCCCTCCCCTAGATGGCAAGCAGTCCTATATATGTTAGATATGTTGCAGTATATCCTAGATACAATATATGTTTCAGAACCGAACAGTTCTCTTGTTGCACAGGGAGAATTGGATTCAGAAGGTAAAAATAACCCGGGAAGAAAAACAAAAATGCAAATAGTTCACATTCATTACCCAGTGTTCTTTCTTTGGATGTAGCTGCTTCTGAACATCATTTATCAATTGAAACTCAGGTCTCTTTGTCAAAGAAATTCACTTCCATCAGAATACATCCTCATACAATATCTTTGTTGAAATGTATAATGATCTCCTGTTTCTGCTCATTTCACTTAGCATCAGTTTATGTAAGTCTCTCCAGGCCTCTCTGTATTCATCCTGCTGGTCATTTCTTACAGAACAATAATATTCCATAACATTCATATACCACAATTTACCCAGCCATTCTGCAATTGATGGGCATCCATTCAATTTCCAGTTTCTAGCCAATACAAACAGGGCTGCCACAAACATTTTGGCACATACAGGTCCCTTTCCCTTCTTTAGTATCTCTTTGGGGTATAAGCCCATTAGTAACACTGCTGGATCAAAGGGTATGCACAGTTTGATAACTTTTTGGGCATAATTCCAGATTGTTCTCCAGAATGGTTGGATTCATTCACAACTCCACCAACAATGCATCAGTGCCCCAGTTTTCCCACATCCCCTCCAACATTCATCATTATTTTTTCCTGTCATCTTAGCCAATCTGACAGGTGTGTAGTGGTATCTCAGAGTTGTCTTAATTTGCATTTCTCTGATCAATGACACTAATGCACTCTTGATGGAACTGTGAACTAATTCAGCCATTCTGGAGAGCAATTTGGAACAATGCCTAAAGGACTATAAAATTGTGCTCACTCTTTGATCCAGTGGTGCCAATACTGGGACAATATCCCAAAGAGAACATAAAGGAGGGGAGAAAAGTGTAAAAATGTTTGTAGTACCTCTTTTTGTGATGACAAGAATTGGAAACTGAATGGAGGGACATCAATCGGGGAAGGCCGAGTAAGTTATGGTATATGAAAGTAATGGAATATTATTGTTCTACAAGAAACGATGAGCAGGCTTGATTTCAAAAAAAGCCTGGAAAAGCTTAAATGAACTGATATTAAATGAAGTGAGGAGAATCAGAACATCATATACAATAACAGCAAGACTGTAACAGACTTAGCTCTTCTCAGTAATATAATAATCCAAGATAATTCCAATAGACCAGGGATGGAAAATGCCACCTGCATCTAAAGAAAGAACTACAGGGTCTGAATGTAGACCAAAATACTCTATTTTCATCTTCTGTTTTGTTTTTTTCTTTCTCGTGTTCTGATTTTTCTTTCTCAATGTGACTAATACAGAAATATGTTAATAATAATGTTCATACTTGCATAACCTATATCAGATTGTTTACTGTCTTGGGGAGAGAAGGAGAAAAAATTTTGGAACTCAAAATCTTACAAAAATGAATGTTAATGAACTGATACTAAATGAAATGAGTAAAATCAAGAGAAGATTTTACACAACAACAGCAAGATTATGTGATGATCAACTCTGATGGATGTGGTTCTTTTCAACAATGAAGTGATTCAGGCAAATTCCAATAGACATAAGGAACTAAGTCATCTGCATCCAGAGAAAGGACTGTGGAGACTGACTATGGATCACAAGATAGTATTTTTACTCTTTTTCTTGTTCTTTGCTTGCTTTTTTTTCCTTTCACATTTTTTTCCCCTCTTTGATCTGATTTTTCTTGTGCAGCATGATAAGGGTGGAAATATATATAGAAGAAATGCACATGTTTAACACTTACTGGGTTACTTGCTGTCTAATGGCGGAGGCGGAGAAAAGAGAAAAATTTGAAACACAAGATATTGGAAGGGAGAATGCTGAAAACTACCTTTGCATGTATTTTGAAAAAAACTATTATTTAAAAAAAAAAAAAGAATACTGAAAACTATTTGTACATGTAATTAGAAAAATAAAATACCATTAAAATGAAGGGGAAAAAAGGACTAAATAATTGAACTAAATATTTAAACCATCCACAAAGTTCCAGAGAAAGAAGTAATAAATAGAAGTATGCACAGTATGGTTTTACATATAGAGATATTTCAACACATCTAAATACATAGAGAGAGACAGAGATATCTATGTATCTAGAAATATCTCTATCTCACTCTATTTTTCAAATGGTGGCCACTAGTGTGTGGTGGAGAGAAAGGCAGAGAGAAAGTTTCAATAAAAGTAACCAAAAAAAATTTTTAAATTAGGCTATATTAAGCAGGAATACCTACAAAAACAAGAGAGAGGATGTGAATGAACATTTGTTCCCTTTCTTCTCAAGCCAGGGCCAACCAGAACACATCTGGATGAGAAGAAACACTATTTTTTGCAATGAGTTGTATGCCCATTAGATTTTTGCCATTTTTCCTGCCACTGCCTCTGAAAATCCTCTAGGCTTTGACAGTCATCTTTTCTCTACATCTATCTAGATCCGGAAAACCTGCGATGAGGTCTGTTGATCAAATATCATCTAGGCTTTGCCATCAATCTTACAGGACCCTTAGAACTTCTATCAGTTCAGAAGGTGAACTTCCTTTTATATGTGTTATAGCATAAACATACTGAACTCAAGAACTATCTACCTTTTTAGATTTGAATAGAATAGTTAAGACAAGGCTTAGTAAATAGTAAATGCTTAATAATTGCTTTTTCATTCTTTCATTCAGCCAAATTATCTCTTATCTCCCTACCACTCTATATAAATTCTTTATTTTCTCTTCCATTCACACCTTCCTTCTTATCTCAGAGGATGGAATCCTACCTATCAAAATTAACACTGGTTCTTTTCCCCATATATATAAACATGCTTAAATCCCTTCATCTTAAAACAAATGAAGATATCAAAAATTACTTTCCCTTGACCTGGTTATCCCTTCCTCATCTTTTCCATTCTGCTATACTCTGACCTTATCTTTACTATTAAAGGTAAAAGAGCAATATTTATTTCTTGTCGCTTATTTTTTCACCAACTCACAATTTATTTCAAAAGATCTTTCATCCTCTCACTATACTCAAATTGTTGTCAAATTCTAATGCTTCCCCCCCATCCTTATTCTCTGTAATCTTTTTATCATACTTGAAAATAATACCCCTTCTTGATATTTTTCTTTCCTACTTTTCCATGATACTTCTCTTCCTTTCAGATACTTACCCCTTCTTTGTCAATAGTTATTCCTCCCTCACAAAGTTTTCTCTACAGATTTGTTCTTTCTATACTATTCCTTAGCAATTTCATCTGCGCTTCCTGTAATTAATGACTCCCAAATTTATCTCTAGTTCCAATCTCTCCCATGAACTCTAGCTTACCATTTCTAACTAATTCTTAACTGGATATCTCAACATCACCTATAATTCAATACATCCAAGACTTAAGTCAACTTATATATGTATCCATCTCATTTCCCTTCTAGACTTAAGCTCCCTGAAAGCAAGAACTATACTTTTTTGTCATTATAGTCTTAGATCCTTCCACATAATAGATACTTGTGAGGTTTGCAGAACTGAATATTAGAACTTATATGATTTTATCTCTTTGAATCTCACTTTCTTCATCTGGTAAAAGAGGGAATTAGACTAGACAGTTTCTAGAGTAACTCTAAAATTCTGGCTCCAACAAAAACAAATTAAACAAAACAAAACAAAAAGTATTGATAATAATAAAACAAAAGCATAATAGGAACAGCCTACAAATGCACTTGTTAGATTGAAAAGGCTCAATCCTGAATAAAGATAAAATTACAAGTCTTTGATATATATTCATATGAACTTAAATTAAGTGTATATATATATATATATATGTATATGTATATATACATATATATACTTACAAGTAATACTACAATGCTTCAAAGCTTGAAAACAAATCAATTTGATGCTTGAATACAAGCCAACAATATTCTAAAGATCAAGACAAATGTTCTAAAGTTCTATAATTAAAACTTTGATTACAATTCACTAATTTGTGTAAAACTTAATCCTACTTCTTTGAAAGTGATTTTTACTTAAAATGATAACACAGCCAAGATGGCAGAGAGAAGCCAGAAAGTTGTCTGAGCTCTTCCCAGTTTCCCTCAGAAACAATGCTAAATCAAGCCTCTAAGTATGTCTAGAGTGACAAGCTACAAAAAAGAGCAAAACAGTTTTTCAGCTTAAGATAAGTTAAGAATTTCAGGAAAGGTCTATCTCACTTGAGTAAAAGGAGAACACAATCCATTTCAGATGTGGTGTGGGCAAAGCAGTGGGAGATTCAAAGTAGAGATCAACAGCCAAGGCCAACTGGAAGAAGACCTGCAGTCCCAGAGCATAAGGTAAAATGCCAGTCTTGAAACCCCAGCACAACAGGCGGAGGAGAGACTGGGGCTACCATTAGGCAAGCCATGAACTCCAGAGGCTCTGGTACAGCCCAGACTCCCAGTGCAAGAAACTTGGGACAGAACTCCTGTGCCACAGGAGTAGAGCTCAACTTTAAAATCATGAGATAAGATAAAAAGGAATTAAAAAAAAAAAATCAGAAAAGAGACCATAATATGGAAAGTTATTATGGCAGCAGAGAAAATCAAAACACAAATTCAGAATAGGACAGCATTGTCAATATGCCTAAATGGGTAAAATGAATTGGTCTCAAGCTCAAAAAGCCTCTTTGAAAGAGCTCAAAAAGGATTAAAAAAAAAAAATCAAATGAGAAAGAACAAAAACTGGAAAAAGAAATAATAGTTAATGCAAGAGATAGTTAACAGCTTGTACCATAAAGGACAAAAAATATCCTCAAACACATAACACTTCCTAGTTGTGTGACCCTGGGCAAGGGAGGGAAGTAAAAAGGAAGGGAAGAAAGAAGAGAAGGGAGGGAAGGAAGAAAGAAAGGGAGGCAGACTGTGTGTGTGTGTGTGTGTGTGTGTGTGTGTGTGTGTGTGTGTGTATACACAAGATAATGAAGGTGGGATACAATGTACTAAAGGGGAATCAATAAAGGTTCCATGGAGAAAACGGAGTTCAGGATAGAATTTTCAAAGGAAAGCAAGGACTGAATTCATTCCAAGAATAGATAACAACAAATACAAAAGCATGGAAGTAAAGGAGAGAGTTTTGGGTGGGAAGAACAGGAATATGTGTTTGGCCAGCTGACACTGAGCAGAAAGGGAAGGAATGTTTAAACATGCTAGAAAGAAAAAGGCGAGTTAAAAAGGGCTGTAAATGTCAGAGAACTTTGTGTTTGATCCTAGAGTTAAGAGAGGACCACCAGAGTTCATTTATTGGGCAAGGGAAGGACATAGATACTTCATGAATATAATTCCAGCAGCTATTTAGAGGACAGCTTAGGGAAAACAGAGCCTCAAGTAGTATTTGCAGTGCACTACAAATTAGGAAGGCATTTCAATAGTCCCAAGCAAGCAATAAAGAAGAACTTGCCTATTTTGATGGCTATGTGGGTAGAAAGAAGAGAGCATGGATGTTAGAGATGGAAGGGACTTCAGAAGTTATTGATCAAGATCAATTTTCTCATTTTTAAAAGATGACTAAAGCAAACTACAGTAAAGTGAAGTGCCTTGTCCAGGGTCACAATGCTATTTTCAGAGGTAGGATTTAAATCAAGGCCTTCTTTCTTGCCTCCACATTCACAAATGCCATGGATCTCCAGTCCACCAGGCTACCTCTTGCAAAATGGAAATGAGAAATGCTTTGGAGACAGAATAAACAAAGTCTTGGCAACTAACTATATATAAAAGTGTGAGTGTGAGGAGCTAAAAAGAGCCTTAAGGTGGAAGACAGCTGGAAGCAGAGTGATGCTCTCTAAAGAAAGAGGAAAGTTCTCAAGAGTCATGGGTTCCAAAAGAATAATGAACTCCTTAACTTGATTTTGTCCCCTTTTATCAGATTATATAGCAAGGTTCTATGTACTTTATAGAAGTTTAAAAAACATTGTATATTACTTTAAGTGTTCTATATGTTTGTACATGCTCAACTGTGATAGCTTAGCCAAAAGTATAAGATGAGGAGAAGGTGTTTCATGAGAGAATTTAATTAAGATTATTTCATTCAGGAAATATGAATACTATAATCTTTCTGAATATTCTGGCATTTATTTTTATAAAACCATGTAGAGGTGGGATTTCTAAATAAAACACTGCAAATACTACACTTTTTAAATACAAACCTCTACTTATATATATACCACTGTTTTGTAATCTTTTTAACCCTATGATATATTTGTATCATAATTTGGTGTAAAGTTACAGATGATAGTTACATAAAAAAAAGATAGCAATAGGTCTTTAAAAATATATTTACTTTTCTAAAATAAAAGAGAAAAAGGCAAAGGACAATAAAAAACAGTACGGGAAAAATAAAATGAGAGAACAAAAGATAAGAAAAAGAATGGGAAGGAGAAAATAAAGGGAAAAGAAAATTCAAGTAAATAAACATTTTTTATAGGAAAAAAGAGTAAATTATATAATTTAATATATATAAGGTTTTTTTCCTTACTCTTGAAAGAAGAGGAAATAAAGGGGAGAAAAGGGCATTTTAAAATTAATTGTAAGCTGTCTATAAATGTTATATTCTATAATATTTTTCTAAAACTCGCATACCATTTGTGAAGTGTCCAACGAAACAATTGTTCTTTTCTCATCTACAGGACATGACAGTCCAGATGAAACACTTGTTCCTCCTGTCAAAACAGGAAATATAAATTAAGATATTTAAATATTTGACTATAACTCTGTTATCTATATATAACAAAGCCATTCCTTGAGATATAACACATAGATATGCCTGCTAGGAAACAGGTCACTACTTATTATTCTTGATTAAGTTGCTTACAGTTATGAAGAACTAGGTATTATATATCAAAGAAAAAAAAAAAACAGAAACAGAATAAAAAGAATATTCTTTCATCTATCTCCCTCTACAGGTAATGACACACATCCAAACTGGGGTCCCCAGTGGTACAGGACTTCTTAAACTTTTCCCACTCATGACCCCTTTTTGTCAGAGAAATTTTTACATAATCCCAAATAGATAGATATATAAAACAGGTATACAATTCAAAAATTTATTGATAATAATTAATAATATCATGACCTCTACAGTCAGTTATGCGACCTCATATGAGGTTGTGACCAACTGTTTTTAAGAAGTTGAAGAATCCTTAATATGGTTAAAAACTTGTAACCTATTTATTGATCATTATGAGAAGACAAGTATTTAGAAATATATTCCACATTTTTTTCCTTCTCTATCCTATTTCATAAGATCTGTTGTTTTGATAAAGGCAAAAATTGTTTTTACATTTCTCTAACAAAAAAGCTTGATGAAATTCAAATTTACAAATAAATACATACAGCATTTTAAATGTACATATATGGTTTATTTATCACAAAGTAAACATTTAAACAGCAGTTTCTACTAAGCAATTATCTAAAAGAATAAGCATGTCACATTCTGAGATACCACTATACACCTGTCAGATTGGCTAGAGTGACAGGGAAAGATAATGTGGAATGTTGGAGGGGATGTGGGAAAACAGGGACACTGATACATTGTTGGTGGAGTTGTAAACACATCCAGCCATTCTGGAGAGCAATTTGGAACTATGCTCAAAGAGTTATCAAACTGTGCATACCCTTTGATCCAGCAGTGTTTCTACTGGGCTTATACCCCAAAGAGATACTAAAAAAGGGAAAGGGACCTGTATGTGCCAAAATGTTTGTGGCAGCCCTGTTTGTAGTGGCTAGAAGCTGGGAAATGAATGGATGCCCATCAATTGGAGAATGGTTGAGTAAATTGTGGTATATAAACGTTATGGAATATTATTGTTCTGTAAGGAATGACCAGCAGGATGAATTCAGAGAGAACTGGCGATGAACTGATGCTAAGTGAAATGAGCAGAACCAGGAGATCATTATATACCTCAACAATGATACTGTTTGAGGATGTATTCTGATGGAAGTGGATCTCTTCGATAAAGAGAGCTAATTCAGTTTCAATTGATCAAAGATGGGCAGAAGCAGCTACACCCAAAGAAAGAACACTGGGAGATGAACATAAACTGCTTGCATTTTTGTTTTTCTTCCCGGATTATTTATACCTTCTGAATTCAATTCTCCCTGTGCAACAAGAAAACTGTTCGGTTCTGCACACGTATATTGTACCCAGGATATACTGTAACCTATTCAACATGTAAAGGATTGCTTGCCATCTGGGGGAGGGGGTGGAGGGAGGGAGGGGAAAAAATTGGAACAGAAGTGAATGCAAGGGATAATGTTGTAAAAAATTACCCTGGCATGAGTTCTATCAATAAAAAGTTATTAAAAAAAAAAAAAAAGAATAAGCATGTCACTTTGGCAATTAAGTGAAAGGCAGACTAGAATGGAGAGAGATCTGTGGCAAGCAGACCAACTAACAGATTATCATAATAGTCTAGATGTGAAGAGATAGCATCCTGTACCTGAGCAGTGATAATAGCAACGGAGAGAAGAAGAGGTATTATGAAGGTAAGCTGCATAGGCTTTGGTAGGAACATGGAGGAGTGAAGGGAATCAGGAGATTTAAGAGACATTGAGGAAGTGAGGATAACACTTAGGTTTTGAGTCTGGGAAACTTGAAGAATGGTGGTGACCTCAACAATAATAGGGGAAGTTCTGAAGGGGAAAGGATTTGGAGAGAAAAAGCATTCAGTTATGGATATGCCAATTTGAAGATATTTACAGGAAATCCCATTCAAGATGCTTAATAGGCAGCTTGTGATATGAGACAAGAGTCCAGGCAAAAAGTAAGAGCTGGACAAGTAGATCTGATAACTGAATCTATGAAAACTAAAGAGATCATCAAGCAAAATAATGTGGAGGGAGAGGAGGATCTCGGATAGAACTTTGGAGCATTCAGATAATTAGGCATGACCTAAATGAAGATCCCAGCAAAGGACACTGAAAAGATCAGACAGGCAGAAGAAAGACAAGAAGAAAATAAGAGTCCCAAAAACTAGGAAGAAGAGAATATAGAGGTTATCAAAGAAAAGGGTGAGCATCAGTGTTAAGAGCTAGAAAAGTCAGGAAGGATGAGAACCAAAAAAAAAAAAAAAAATTGGATTTGGGGATTGAGAGATGACTAGTAACTTTGAAGTTTTAATTGAATAATAAAATAGGAAGCCAAATTGTAGAGTTAAGAGAACAAAAAGGATTAAGTAGAGCAGCCTATTGTAGACAGGTTTCTCAAGTTTAGCAACAAAAGTGAGAAAAGGTGTGGGATGATTGCTGGTGGGAAAGAAAAGATCAAAAAAGGGTTTGTTTGTTTGTTTGTTTGTGGACAGGGGAGACAATAAACACCTTAGAAAGCAGTAGGAAAGCAATCAGCAGACCAGGAGAAACTGAAGATACAGATGAGAGAAGAAGGCAGTCTGCTGGAAGAGATGAAAAAGAATAGGATGTGTATGTAGAAGAGTTGGTCTTGGTAAGAAGAGACACTACCTCACTATGTGAAACTGGTGAAGGAGGTAAGGGCAGAAAGTACATGATGAGTTGAAAAGTGACCTCTTAGTGAGTGGCCTCAATTTTCTCAGCAAAATATAATGCAAAGTTCTCAACTACAAGGGGAGGGAAGGAAGAACCATAGGAAATTTGAAAGGGATGAAAAAGTTTTTTACGAGGTACTGTGATGAGTGGGATAGTGGCCTAGCAGTATTGAGGACCCAGTTGAGATTATGTAACATAAATTTGTAGCAGATTCAGGACCACTGCATTTTCCTCTACCTTAGGTTCAGCAGCACATGTGTGGGAGCAAAAGTTCCCACAGAGATGAAGGGAATGACTCAAGGCTGAAAGCTTGTGAGGGCAAGATGTACACTTAACCTTCTTTAGCTTATAGTTTATGCATACCTTATCAATTGTTACTAGCCTTCACAAAAGGCTTATCTTTGGCCAATACTACCAAAGAATGAATGTTTATATTTATAGAAGAATATCTGGGGAACACAAAAAAGAATGGAAGACACCATTTCAATTGACAGTGAATTTTTTTTTAAATTTACAAGAAAATTTACTCTTCTGTCTTGAAGAATAGTTTATGTATTCCTTCAATACATCAGCTCCTGCATTAATTTTCTAGTCCCTACTACATCTCCCATCCAAGTACTAACCAGGCCCGACCCTGCTTAGCTTCCGAGATCAGACGAGTTCGGGCGCGTTCAGGGTGGTATGGCCGTAGACTAGTCCCTACTACATCAATGGTGCCCTATCTTTTCCTAAAACTTTTTCCACCAATTTTGCAACCACATGAAAATATTCTTTCCAAGAATGCCAACAAATTAATAACAACTTGGTGAAGCAGAAAGTAGTAAAAAATGTAAAATATCAAATGTGCCTAATATTACCAATAAAAAGTATACACTGTGTCATTTATTAACCTTCTAAATTTAATCTTTTGAACTATTTTCGTTATTATTGTGACACAACAACCACATGAATTTTCAATGTTGAAGAACAAAAACAAAGAAATTAACATTTTAAATTTTAAAATTTTTTTGAATCAATTTTATGTGAAGGCTAAAAAGGCATAATACCTACCACCAAATGGGATGATACAAAGATTATATTTGCAGGCCAAATCCACAATCTTAACTACATCATCATGACACTCTATTAAAGAATAAAGAGAAAACTAATGAGTTACCTAATTTCAATAACATTTGAGTTGTCTAGAATTTATTCCCAACAAATACTTATTTGGTATCTATAAACCAAAAGGCACCATGATATATGCATTGCCTTCCACTCTAGTAAAATTCTACCATATTTAAAATCTCTCCCTTCCTCCCGATCCCCATCTCTCATTAACAAGGCACTTGTGAAGTTATCTAATATATTTTAAATAGTTAAGAACATAATGGCAAAAGTGGACAAACAAAAGAAAAGGTTCCATCTTTAAACTTGACCTCATAGCTAACAACACACCAATGTAGATTCTTGATGAAATTGTTAATTTAAGATTATAACTGCAGGACATATTGGAAAGCAAAACATTAGAGAAAAGAAGACCACTTAGGGGACAATTACTGTCCAAGTGATTAGATCCCAACCTAGGATATGGAGATGATAGTGGAAAGAAAAAGTTAGATGCAAAAGACAATAGTTCTATATTTAGTGATTTATTTTCTCATCTCCCAAAGTTCCCAGAATATTACTAAATATTTAGTAAATACTAAACAAACACTTGCTGATTAATATTATATCTGAAGTTTGTGTAAAACAGCATATCTGTATTTCAGTCTTTTTCATAATTTGGGGGATATCTTCCTGTCAAATTATCTTATAACTTTAATAATATTGTTTGTAAAAATTTTATGTGAGTATAAGTTACATGAAATAATATTGTAAAATAATTAAGGAACTCTTAAAATTTTCTGTTTCATTTGGCAAAATGTGAAACTTTCACAAGCTACCTCCGCAACAACAACAACAAAAATTAATTTCATAGGGGAAAAACTATTTCTATAAGACTTAATGGTTTACAAAAGACCCTGTGAAATAAGTAATTTTATGAGAAAACAATTATCATCAAGAAGTTTGAGAACTGGGAAGTGAAACTCAGGTATTCTGCCTCCAAGTCTAGCACCTTCCATAAAAGTATGTTGACTACGTTTATTGAAACATGTTTGTGTTTTAAATGATTATTTCACTATAGATTCTCCAGGAGATAAACTGCATTATCCTAATTTTCTATGACCTATGCTATGAAACAATAGCATGTTTCTCAGTTCTAAATTTACTTAAGTTCTAATAATATCAAACCAAAATAATAACCATTACATAGGGCTATATACACATTCAAACTCACATGCTACATACACATGAAAAAACAAACAAACAAACAAAAAAACCAAAAACTTACTTGGCCATAATACTATATCAGGAATTCGTTGAAAAATTCCTTCCCTGAGCAAATATATCTCATGTAGACAATGACCTGGTTTAAAACAAAACAAATAAAAAAGCCCTTAAGTAAAAAGAACTTTTAAGCAAGAATTTGAAAATAAGATTTCATGCTCAGGGATCTTACCATGAGCTCTGAATACCCTATCATCTGCTTCTTGTGAATATGAAATGCTAGTTTCTTTAAGGTCATCAAGAAAATCTTCTTTTACAACAGAAGGAGGTACATCACTAGCATTTAAAGATGCCTAGAAAACAAAATAAGTTACTTCTACTTATAATACTCTTTTTCTAAAAAAAGCTGAAGTATAATACTTTAATAACAACAACAATAATAGCAATAGCTAGAATTTATACAGTGCTTTGAGACAATTAAGTGGCGCGATGGATGGAGCACAGGGCATGGAGTCTGAAAAACTCATATTCCTATGTTCAAATCCAGCTCCAGACACCAGCTATCTGAGTAAGTCACTTAACCCTGTTTACCTCAATTTCTTCATTTTTAAAATGAATTGGAAAAGGACATGGCAAACCACTTCAATATCTTTGTCCAAGGAAACTCCAAATCAAGTGACAAAAGAGTTAGACACAATGGGGGGGAAAACCCTCAATAATTTGAACAACATCATATAATGCTTTAAGGTTTGGAATGCACTTTATAAATTATCTCATTTTATCCTGACAATAACTATGGAAGGTAGATATTATTATTATTATTATTATTATTATTATTCCCCATTTGCAGATATTGAAATTGAAGCAGATGGAGCTTAAATGACTTGACCACAATTTTATAAGCTAGTATGTGATGGCAGATTTTGAACTTGGGTTTTCCTGACTCCAAATCCAGTGCTATATGTTTTTTATGCCATTAGCTTCTTTGATCTTACAAAGTCCAGAAAACCTAACAGAAAAATCTCAAAACAGAAAAACACCAAAATCCTAAGTACAGTTGCTTTATAGCTTCCAATTATTCATTAGACTACAGTAATGTATAAAAATCACTGTACTGCACTGCCTCCCTTCTTTATTCTTTCTTCTCAGAGAAGGCAAACTAATATCAATTCTATTAAGTTAGTTCTATCATTAGAAAAATAAGTATTAGAAAATTAAATGATGTTTGGTGAGAAGTGAAGAGATTTTCTGAATTCTCACCTAAGTTATTAAGTCAAGTCAACAAGCATTTATTAAGCACCTACTATATGCCAGACACTGTACTAAGCAACAGGGTACAAAGAAAGGCAAAAAGCAATCCCTCTCTTCAAGGAGATCACAGTCTATGGGGGAAACAACATGCAAACAAGTAATTCCAAACATAGAAGGCACTAAAATCAAGTAAGGCTAGGAAAGATTTCTAGCAGAGGGTGGGGCTGTAGCTCAGATAGTAAAAAAGCCAAGGAAACTAGGAGAATGAAGAGGAAGAGCATTCCAGGCATAAGGGAAAGGCAGTGAAAATGTTGACTTGGGAGGTGAAAGATCATATGTGAAGAACAAGAATGTCAGGGTCAATGAATGGCAGAGTGTATGTATGAGGGATGGGAAGTGGTTAATGATGAGGATATAAAGTAAGACTAGAAAGATAGAAAGGAGACATGTTATGAAGAAGTAGATTTTAAATTTGATCCTGTAGAAAATAATATTGAAAAGAAGAATGGAATGGTCAGAGCTGTTCTAATGGAAAATCAATTTAACAACTGAATAGAAGATGGGCTATAATGGAAAGAGCCTTGAGTCACACTCTTGCAACAGTCCAAATATGAGGTGATAAGGGCCTGCACAGCCGTCTCAAAGAAAAGGTGATATATTATAATGGTAAAACTGGTAAGTCTTCGCAACACAATGAACACTCTGTGGAGGAAAGGGAAGAAATAGTGGGAAATCTAAGACACTTAGATTGTGAGCCTCAGGAACTGGAAGATAGCAGTGTTCTCAACAAAATAGGGAAGTTAGGAAGATGGGAGAGTTTAGGGGGAAAGAAAAGAAGTTCAGTTTTAAACGTGCTGAGTTAAGATATTTAAAAGACATCTAGTTCAAGATGTCTAATAGCCAACTGGACATATGAGACTAGAAGATTGAGAGACAGGTTAATCTGAGAATCGTAAGCACAGACAGGATGAGATAATGATAGCTAATGAGATTAGCAGTGAAAATTAAATAAAGAGAGAGAGGAGAGCCAGGACAGTGCCTTCAGTGACCTACGTAAAGATCCCACAAAGAAGAATGAAAAGGAGCAGTCAGAATGTAAGAGGAGAATCTGTCCCAACTCACGCAAAACATCTGAGAAGAGAACAGTAAGGAGATGTTATTTAGAGAAAAGAGAATAGAAAAGGCATATCAAAGTGATCCACAGTTTCTAAGGCTGCAGAGAAATCCAGAAGTATAAGGATTAAGAAAATGCCATGAAATTTGATAATTAAAAAGTTATTATAACTTTATTATTATTGGGAGTAGTTTTAGTTGAATGATGAGGTCAGAAGCCATAATGCAAAGAACTTAAGGAAAGAAGAATTAAATTAAAATAAATTTAAAATTAAAAATAAAACTTATCTAAATTTTTATTTTTACTTTCTAGTCCCTGACAAATCCCACTCTTCTGCATATTTCTATATTATTTTTAAAAGTTACATAGACTAGATAAACAAAATTGATTTTCAGTCTTCAACTCATAATAGAAAAAAAAGGAGATTTACAAAGTAAGAGATTCTTTTAATTTTCTTTTTCCTTTAAATTCTCTAAATTTAAATTTTTCCTTTATTTTAAAGCTAAATAAAAGAACCTGGCTAAAAATAAAGAATGAAAGAAAAATTACTGCCTACTTTTTGGACACCATGTCATTCTTAATATCTCCTATTCTTACATCATTTTATTTCTTCTAAGCAATGTTACCTTGATAAAATATTCATAATTCAGTTAAACAATTGGCATGTTCTACATTGGTTGTGGACATACATACAAAAGTGCTTCTCTTACATCCTATATGATGGAACACATTTCAAAATCACTCCAAAAGAATGTTCACTGCTCAAAAACTATGTTTGTATTTCACACATATTCTATCAATAAAGAGAGCACCAACAGAATCTCAACAACGGGCATTAAATATAAATTATCACTCAATCAATAAACACCTATTAAGTACTTACTGACTCCCAGATATTGTGATGGATTCTGGGCCTAACAAATATAAAGAATGAAAAATCCTTTCTTAGCACTTTGCCCACTAGTGTACTCTTCTACACAGGTAAATACTTTCTGCATAAGTAATCTCTACTACTTGACACAAGGAAAAACATAAAAGTAGTAAACTCCCTGAAGGCAGTGGACTTTAGATGAAAGGCAAAATATATGTACATGAAACTATAAATATAATATACAATATATACATGGTGTGCTTTTTTTAAATAGAGAGATCAATAAAACCTAGAAGAATCAGAAAACAAGAGTGGGACATTTGTCATAACAGAGATGAAGAAGTAGAAGTAATCAAATAGGAATGAACATAGTGTATTCATGCAACAGTAAAAAGACAATCCTTTGAGAAAATGCATGCCTCTCCCTTACAGAAGTAGGAGCTAAACATATAGAACACAGATATTCTATGTGTTCTTTACAGTATTTATAGTCTTAACTTTTATTCAACTTTGTTTTTTTATTTTGTTACTGGGAATGGTGGCTGAAGGGAGGTATATATTTGGAAATAAAAATTATATAAAATCAAAAGATAAAATTTTTCTTAAAATACTATCTTGAATAGAATATAGGAAATGTTGGAATGATAGGAAATAAAAGCTAGGCAGGTTGAATAGTACCAGACTATAAAGGGCCTTAAAAGTAGTTGGGAAAAGTCTGATTTGATGACAGGAAATTGAACTTATTTTTTAAACAGAAGAATTCCATGATTAAAGTCATAGTGTGTAGACAGTATTCAGTGTGGGATAAAGAGATGAAAACTGAATATGGGGAAAAAAGCTTAAGAACCTACTGCAATAAGGCAGACATAAGATGATAAGGGCCTTATTATATTAAGAGTTTTCCATGAGAAGGATGCTAAATAGTTTTTTTCTACATGTCCAAGCAATATCAGATAACAAAAAAAATCAAAGCAGAGGGATAAAAGTCTAGACAGTTATCAAGATCCCTTGATGCTTTTATGATTCTAAAAGCTGTTTTCTCTCAAATGATGAATTTTTTTTTAAAATGACAAATATTTTAGACAATCTGTGACAATCTGATCAAAATTAGTGGACTACTTGAATATTTAAAAGGTCACACCAAAAAGAAAAAAATTAAAAGAGTATGCCATCAGGTATCTCTCTTAGCATGGCTAGGGGAAGAATTATAACCAAATAATAGAAAAAAAGAGACCACAGAAAAAAGAATTAGGTAGTTTCATTTATCAAAAAGTACTTGTACAAACAAAATTAAGGCAACTAGGATAAAAAGCTAAGTGGCACAGTAGATAATGTTCCTGGCCTGAAATCAGGAAGATTAATCTTCCTGAGTTCAAATTTGGCCTCACTTTCTAACTATGTGAACCTGGGCAAGTCATTTAACCTTGTTTGCCTGAATAAAATGAGCTGGAAGAACAAATGGCTAAACCACTACAGTATCCTTGCCAAAATGGGGTCAAGAAGAGTTGGACACAAATGAACAATAAACAAAAATGATAAGAAAAACCATTAATTTCTAAAGAGAGAAAGAATATCTTTGTAGCCAATATCTCTGATGAAGTGTAAATATCCAAGATGTACGTGGAATTTACACAATTCTTTCAGAAGGAATAAAAAGACTACAAACAAATACTACTTCAAAAAGGAATTATAAAGTAATGGTAAAGGTGACAAAAGACAACAGATGTTAATATCAGAAGTTAAGCTGTAGAAAGACAGGAATATGAATACACCATTACTAGAGCTCTGAAATGATCCAAATATTCTGGAAAACAATTTTGAATGATGCTAAAAGTAATTAAACGTTCACACTCCTTGACTCTCATGACTGCTGCTAAGCACATACTCCAAGAAAACCAAGAATGGAAGGGTACATCAAAATATTCATAGTAGCACAGGACTTTTTGTGGTAGGGGTAAAAATGGAAAAATAAATCAGGTTCTCACTGTCAGGGAAATGAATAAACAAATCGTTTTATTTAAATAATATTATTATGCTGCCATTACGAATAACAAAATGGAAGAAAAGAATTCAGAGAAGCATGGGAAGTAAATGATCTAAATACAATCAGGAAAACAACATACACAATTATAAAACCACTTCTATCTTCAAAAACTATGACATTCCTAAGTTTCATCAAAACCCTTATTTTTCTATCTCTCCTTCAACTTTACCTCTTCATTCTAATTTCCAATGTCTCCAGCCACCAGTACTTGTAAAGCCATTGTCCCAGCTTTGACTTTAACTGATAAATGCTACAGCTTTTTCTCAATCCTTATTCTCCTCCACCTCTCAAAGCCTTTCACTCTGTTGATCACCTTCTTCTCTTTCTCTAGGTTTTCAGGGAATGTCTCTCTCCTGGTTCTCTTCCTACTATATGACTGCTCTTTTTCAGCTAGATTCTCAACAAGATCATATCTTCTAACCATGAATGTCCCACAGGGATCTATTCTCAGCATTCTTTTCTTCTTCTTTTATATTATTTACTTTGCTGATCTCATTAGGTCTCATAGATTCAATTAATATGGTGATGTTGATGATCCTCTGATCTACTTGTCCAGTCCAAATCTCTTTCCTAACTTCCAGTCTCACCTCACCAATGCCTATTTGATGTTCTGTAAACATCTCAACATGTCCAAAATTGAATTCCTTATCTTCGTGCTCCCACTCCCCAAACTCTCTATTATTATGTCCAGGATACCATCATCATCATCATCATGGTCACTAAGGTTCACAATCTCAATGTTACTCTTCACTCTTTCAAAATCTTCCCCCCATAATCTGTTGTGAAGGCTGATAGATTTTATCTTGATAGTATGAAAAGATATAAAAAAATTTCCTTTGTTTTCTTATGTACTTGATTTTGCACTGTAATTGATTTTATGGTGTATTGACTTTTATAAGTTTCCATATGCCAGAACTTAACCTCTCAAAATAAGGTCTCTTTCTCACTAGGAATTGGCTTAAAGATATCTTTGACAGAGGATGATGTTTTCATTCCAACAACTAGCTCCTGGGGCATCTACTTGCTAATCATTTTAAGTAGGGACCCTTGATTTGTTTTCCCCAAACAACCAGTTTAAGTATAGGTGGAAGTCCCAGCAAAAAGACAATTCTCTTGCCCTTGTTTCACCTTGGCAAATTAAGAGATTTGATTCCCTCTTTGGAAGAGATCAAAATGTAGGGTTTTAGTCTCCTAATCAAGATTACAAGAGGCAAATGAATCCCATAAAGCTGTTTAACAATTAGCATTCCTTAAATATCAGAGAAGGTGTGATCAGCCATATCTGAAAGTCACCCACTTTCCCAGCAGCAGTTAATGGGATGGCTTTCTAACTATCCCTTCTTTTCCAGCAGCTTCTTCTTGGGGTGTGAGGGGGGAGGTGTCTCTTGTCAATAAATAAATCCTTGCCCAAAGAAACAATTTCCCCATTATTGAATGTCACTACACCACAAAAACATGTAATCTCTCCTCCCTACAACTCTCCTCATTACAATCCATCTCCTACCCTGCTGTTAAATTGATTTTCCAAAAACAGATCTGACCATAGCAGCCCTTCCGTCATTCAATGAACTCCAATGGCTTCCCCATCACCTCCAAGACCAAATAAAAAAATCTTTAACTGACTTTCAAAGTCCTTTATAATCTGATTACTTTCACATCTTTCTAATCTTCTTACACCCTATGTCATATATTCTTCAATCTACTGATATTGGACTCCCTCCTGTCCCCTATGCCAGGAACCATCTCTAACTCCTGTTTCCTCTGCGTTCAGGCTAAAACCTCACCTTACAAGAGGCCCTGCCATTTCTCCTTAATTCTAGTGCCTCCCCTCTGTTGACTATTTCTAATTTGTCTCCTATACAATTGGTACCTAATTTTCACATTGTCTACCGTACAGAATTAAGTTTCTTGAGAGCAGAGACTATCTTTTGCCTTCTGTATTTTTGGTACAGTGTCAGGCACCAAAATTGATATTTAACAAATGTTTATTGTCTGAATGACTCTAATTTTCTTCCTTCTGAATCTTGACTCTATAGCCAATCTCAAATTATTCTAGAATCCCAAGCTACCTTGTTCTTCATACTTTGTCAACCCTGCCCAATTACTGCCACTATCTATCTGCTCCATTCCTGCTATTGTTAACAGAGTTGAAATGAAGCAACAGAGCTGAAACTTACAATTTTTTTTATCTGATTTCAATGGATCTTCACTGCAAGAAAGCAATGTTTTTACATCTTCATGATTCAACTCACTTATCAAAAAAGCTGTTCTAGATCTTCCCTCATCAAATCCCCCCCCCCCACAATTTTTGCATTACTCTTCCTTCAGCTTCTTATTTCATTGAGAAAATAAAAGCCATTCACCATGAAGTCTCTCTTCATCTCACAACTTCTTGACAACATCTCCTATATCAAACATTATTCTAGTCTCTGCTAATGAAGTAGCCTTTATCTTTGATAAGACTAATCTCTATACAAGGGTCCTTTTCCAGGACATAGTTCCAAGAATCATTTCTCTCTTAATCTTTCATAAATACTTATCTCTATTTCCTTCCTCACTCACAAACATGCCCATGTCTCTCCAACTTCCAAAAACAAACAAAAAAAACTTCATGAGATCCTACCATCCTTTCAAGTTATCACCTTATATTTCTACTCCCTCAATCAAACTCCTAGAAAAAGCTGTTTACTCTTATTGGTTCTTTCCTTCACTCTTCAACCCTTTGCAAATGAGAATCATCATTCAGTCACTAAGCCAATGAGCAAATACTTATTAAGTGCTTACTGTGTAATACAGACCATGCTAAAGCTAGGGATACCAAGAAATTTTAAAAGAAAAACAAAAAACAGTCCCTGACTTCAAGGAGCTCATATTCTCATGAGGAGAAAAAATATATAAGATATAGTGCAAATAAAAGATAAACGAAAAGGGGAGGCTAGCTTGTAGAGGAAAAAGGGACTGTAAGGCCCAAGAAAAGCTTCCTGTAAAAGGAAGATAAAAAAAAAAAAAAAAAAAAAAAAAAAACCCTCCAAGAAGCAGAGCAAGAGAGAAATGTGGTATAAGTGTAGGATTGCAGAAACAATAAGAAGGTTAAAGCTGCTAGTTCATCGAATAAAAGCTGAGAAATATTAAGGGAGAGAAGTTGTAAAGGGGTTTAAAAGTCAGCAAATTCTGCATTTGAATCTGCAGATAACAGGAAGATACTAGAGTTTATTAAGGAGAGGATGGAGTGGGGGCAAAAGGGAAAGAGCTATGACATGGTCAGACCAGGGCTTTAGGAAAATCACTTTGGAAGCTTGCTTCTTTCAATATTGACAATAATATCTTAATTACTATATCACATTATCTTTTCTCACTCATTCCAAAGTATTGGATGCTGCCAACATTCTCTTCCTTCTGGATATTATCTCTTTTCTTGGTTTTCATGACACTGCTTTCTTGGTTTCTCAACCTGTCAGGCTCTCCTTCGACTCCTTCAGTACAATATCATCCATATTCTGCCACTTTAATGATAAGTATACTACAAGACTTTATTCTGGGCCCTCTTCTCTATCTACCCCCTTTCTCTTGGTGGCATCATCAGCTCTAAATGGTTTTAACTGTTATCTCCAGACAAATGACTCCTACTTCCTGAGCTCCAGTCCCACATCATGAACTGCTTACTGAAAGTTTTGAATATATATCTTAAACTCAACAAGTTTAAAACAGAAATCATTATCTATCCTTCAGAATCCATCCCTCTTCCAAACTTCCCCGATACTCTCCTCATAGTATTTAAAAACTCAAAAGCTCAAGCAACTATCTCACCTCTATCCAGTTTGCCAAATCGTGTTTCTATCTCTACAATATCTCCTGAATCCATTACTTCTTTATCTAAATTTAAGCTCTTATCACCTCTTGCCAGAACAAAAGGCAAACCTCCCAATAGGCTATCTTACCTCAAATCTTTTCTCACTCCAAACTATCCCAAATATAGATACCAAAGTAACATCAATCTCCTTACTGAATAAACTCCAGTGGTTTCCTATTGCCTCTAAGATTAAATTTAAGCTTTGTCTAGCTTGTAAAATTTGGCCAACCTGGTCTTAAACTACTTTAGTAGCCTGATTATATATTGTAATCCCAATCCCAAAATCCCTAGTCTAACAAAATTAGTTTCTCTACTCCTCAAACAGTCCCATTTTATCTCCCATCTTAAGCCTTTGAAGAGGCCATTCTCTCTGCCTCCACTTTAAAGAATGCATTACTTCCTCCAGACTCAATTCAAGCATCATCTTCTGTATTCAGATTTTCCTGATTCCCCTCCAACAACTGCTAGTACTTTTATTTCTTAAACTACCTTGTATTTATTTTATACTTATTCTCTATATGTATATATCCCGTTCATTGTTTTCTTCAACAAAATATAATCTCCTTAAAAAGAAAGACTGTCTGTTTTTTGGCTGTTTTCCTAGGATCGTACATAATAGAAGCAATAGCAGCACCAGGAGTGGTAGGAGGAGAAGCAGAAGTCATAGTAGCTACCTTTTACATATAACTTTATATATATCATTAATTTATATAATCTGAACATAGTAGGTGCTTATATAAATTTTGATTGACTAATTTTTTTACTTTCTTTGGAATCATTCATTATTCTGGGATTGGGAAGAGAAAATACATTCAAAAAGAGTAAGGGAATAGAAAAGGTGGTAGGAGGAAAAACTGGTCAGAGAGCTTCAGAGTTCAGGGTTCTCGCAATATCAAATTGTAATTATACCTAAAGCACTGGTAGTTAGTTATAGTAGAATGGATGGTGGCCACAAAATGAACTCTTAAAGTAAAAGAGAATGCTATATTTAATGCTAATCATTTCAAATTAGCCTAGATTATGGTCTACCCAATAGATTATAATCTAGCAAGAAGATATAGTAGAAAGAACCCTGGACTAGAATTCCAAACATCTGAAGTTTCCCTCCCAGCTCCACCACTTACTAGCTAGCTGTGTGTTACTCAGTCCCTCTAGGACTCAGCCTCCTCATCTGAAAAACGAAGGAGCTGGATTAGATCATCTCTAAATTACCTTCCAGCTATAACCTTCTATGATTCTACAGTTAGCCTAACATAACCAACATATTCTTAATGGATTTAAAAAAAAAAATACTAAAACTATTAAAATAACCATGAAATTTCTTTTAAAAGATAGTGAATGAAGTTAGATTTTTTTTAAAAATCATACTCACTGATTATTTACTTACTTTAGAGGTAGTTCTCTGGTCCAAATTTAATCCAAGGATATTTTGTAACCATTCTCTAAATGTTGGCAAAACCAGGCCACTAAGAGGGTACCTGAAAAAAAGGAGAAGTAAAATTGCATTCTTAACATCTTTTAGAAAGATTTTAACATACTTCAATAAAATAGCTTCATTTAAAAACAAAAACAGAGTGCCAAATAAATAGGATGTGAAAAATCAACATTACTGGAACCTGTGTTTTTTATGAACTCTCTACCAATGAAGAGCAGCAATATTTCTGAAACTTACAAGTTTAGAGAGTTTCCTGAGGCACTAAGAGACTAGATTATGATTTGCCTAGTTTACAATCAGAATATAAAAATGTTAGAATGTAAAGCCATGTATTCTTGACACCACTATGCCATGCATCCTTGTTCTAAGACTAATTAGAAAAATACATAAATATCTAAATTGAGAAAGAAGAGAACTTTTTCAGTTGAAGTGGAAGGGAAGAGGGTCTTGAAATTTTAGACCTAGAAAAAAAAAAGAATGATTTCAATAACCAAAGATCAGAAAAAAGTACCTTTCAAGAATGCTTGAATGGAAGAAAAAATAAGAATGCCAAATGGAAATAGGCCATCAACTCATAGTCAAATTTGGTTGGAAACAGAGTATATGAAGAGAGTAGGAAATAGTATTACAAAAGTATAATGAATAATTGTGAAAACATTAAATGATACACTGATTTAATAGAAGTAATAAAAAATTTAAGGCTCCTGATAAAGCATCCATTAATCAGAAAGCTCATTTTGACAGAAGAGTGAAGGGCAAATTGAAGAACTAAGAACACTTAAGGCAAGAAGAGACACTGGGTAGTTAATTTCCCAGACATTATTAAGGACTGAACTAGGGAGGATATAGTGAGATTGGGGAAGAGAGAAGGAACTTGTTATAAAGGGAGAATTGACAAGGCTCTACGGTAGTCTGGTGACTTTAACTTCAGGACTGGTGTCAGGAAAATCTGGACCCAAATCCTGCCTCAAATGCTTACTAGCTGTGTGACCATGGGGCAAGTTAGTCAACCTCTCGGTCTCAATTTTCTCTTCTATAAAAGAAGGGACTGGATTCAGTGGCTATGGTCAGTCCTAGCTTTATTCTTATGTGAAAGAAGGAGAGGAATAGTAAAAGAAGACTCCAAGATTTAAAAGCTAAGTAATGGGAAAAGTTGTGATACCATCAAACTAGAGAGAAAAGCAAGATTTTGTCCTTAACAAACACTGAGTCTGAAGTACTGAAATATCCAGGCAGAGACATTCAGCAAGCAGATGAAAATATGGGACTGAAACTTAAGGGAAAGAATAGGAACTACATAAATAGAATTAATAAATGATCTGCAAATAGATAATAACTGAAGCTATGAGAATGGATAGAAGTTAACAAGAGATTAAGGAGAAAACAGGGTTAGAGAGACAGGGAGCAGGAGGAGAGAGATTCTAAGTTTTTTCACTTCAAAGGGTACAAAGGAAGTAAAAGAGTTGCTATATAAAGGGTAAGCTTCAAGTATCTAGAAAATTCACTTATATTTACTTACTCAATAAATTATTATTTATTAAATGTTTACTATATATTGGACACTGTGTTAAATACTGAGGCATACAAATAAGAAGTTTACATTCCAATGGGAGAAGACAACACATAAAGGAGAGGGAGTAGGGGAAAAGATGGCAATGATTGGTGTGGTCTAGCAAGTTCTGTGGTAGCTAAGACCAAAATAGGTCTATTAAACCCCAGAATTGTTCCAGGGGTGAAGTCTAATTTTCTAGTAGAGAAAGACAAGATGCTATGGCTCAAATGTAGACAATATGGCTGAAAATATCCGTGAAGTGCTGTGCAGGCCTGAAACCAATCAAGTTAAAGGCAAAGAAAATAATAATAATAATAGTTTATACTTGCATAATAAAATATTATGATGTATTACAATGTGTTATTGTGTTATATATTATGTTATACTATTATATTTCATTATATAAACTATACCATATATAATGATTAAAATATAAAATATATAAAGCTTAAAAGTACTTTGTGTGCACACACATATATGTATGTGTATATATACATAGAGAGACACACACACACACACACGTTATGTCAAGTGAACCATTCCATAGACCCTTCCGCAATGCAATTTTTACATAATGCAAATTTACCCCTGGATGTGGGAAAGAGAGGGAAACAGATATAAAGAGGACAACACATAGTTCAAGAACAGGTAGCAGAAACAGAGAAGCAAAAGCAGACATATGGAAGACAGAGATGTGGAGACAGATGCATGGGCTGAGTGCCTCTCTCAGTGCCACAGGCCTCAAGCCAAACCTCCATCTGCCAGCAGTGGTGGTAGTTTTTCCACTTCATCTATTCTTCTACTTTCACTTGGAGGGTTTTTTTTTTTTAGGTTGTAGGGTTTTTTGGGTTTTTTTGGGGAGGTGAGGGAGGAAGATGGGGTTCAGAAGCCATAGAAGCAAAGGAGCAGGAATAGGGAGAAAAAGTACACTTCTGCATAGTAAACAACATATTATGTATGTGGGGGCGGGGGAGGTGTTTACAATGTGGATTTCTTTCAAAGCTATTTATATGAAATTGAATTTGCATAACATGAATCTACATAAAGCAAAAATTCTGTGTACACATATAGAAAAAAATAATTTGACATAATCTTCACGAAGAATCCTGGAAGATAAACACTATTATTATTCCCATTTTACAAATAAGGAAACTGAGATAGACAGAGATTAAGTGATTTACCCAGAGTAGCATAGTTAATAGGTATTTGAGCTAAAATTTGAATTCCGGTCAATCCTGCCTCCAAGCCCACTACAGCACCGAGCTGTCTTTCAAAGTACAGAAGTGTTCCAGGGCTAGAATCTGGAAGGGAAGAAAGAGGTGCTATTTAAAATGGAGCTTTCCATGTACTATTTAAAACTGCCAGGACAATTTTGATTATCCTAATGAGTGATCTAGAATAGAGGTTTTCCTAACCAGTAGATCATGCCCCAACAGAAGATCACAAAGATTTCCACAGTCAGTCCGTAAGTCAGTTTTTCACATCATGTCTTCATCTTTATCTGTGAGGTAAGCAAAGATTTAACACCTAACAAATTAATACTCTTAGTAACCAGTAAACACAAGACATATACCTTCATCAGAAATAACAAGAATTAAGGAAAACCAAAGGTTAGTTCTTGCCACTCCTTGAACTAACACAGATTCCTGCTGTTGATCATATATGAAATTTCCTCTTTTGGACATTACAAAGGACATACCCATAATTTCCTGCCAGCTGTACTTCTTGATATTGGATTCTACCATCTTAGACTCTAAGGAAACATCTTCCCCACTAACTTCATCATCCTGTGAGACTGGAGGATGGTACAAACTCCTCCCAAAGCCTCCATTTTAAAGAAATTTAACAGATTAGGCATTTCTCACTAAGTTCACTTCTTGGAGTAGACTCCATTAATGCCTTATTCCAAGAAAGTATCTTCTCTCCCTGCCTTTACTCTCCCCACTTTTAAGCTTTCTTTGTGTTCTGTCTTTCTCCATTAGATCATAAGATCCTTGAGGGAAGGGACTCCTCAATTTTTTTACTTATTTCTGTTTCCAACACTTAGTTTAGTGCTTGGCATTTAACAGAACTTCATAAATAAATGCAGACATTAAATGAGTGACTAACATTCTCCTTGATAGAAGTGATTATCTTTTGCAAGCACCTTGCTTTATGCATTACTTAAGATTAACAAGAGAATTGTTGAATAAAATTATCCAAATGTTATTTAACCTTAACATATTGATGAGAAATGCCTAATGAGAGACAAAAGTCTTTGAAGCTGCAGTTTGCTCTACTTAGTTAAATGTTTTATTTGTAAAACAAATAATTAAATCAAGGGATGTGGCATTGTTCTATATGTCAAACTATGCAAGTGGAGACATGTTCCATTATAGAAATAGTCTATAAAAATATTAGTAAGATGAATAAAAATGGAGGTAGGCCAATCATATAGCAATTAGAGTTAACAGAAACAGCTGAGATTGGAGACAATAAGACCTGAATTCAAATTTGGTATCAGAAACAATAGCAGTATGAAGTCCTAAACTTGTCCGAGTTTCCTCAACTATAAAATGAGAATAACTGTACCAACCTCTCATTGCTATTCTGATTATTAAATGAGATATTATTATAGTATTTAGCACTTTGCCTGGCATATATCAGAAGCTTATTGAATGTGTGAGAAGAGAAAGAGAAAATATACAAGGGCTATAGCCACAAAAAATTAAAAGAACTAAAGGAAGAACTTCAGCATGTTGAATCAGTCCTAGAGATGACTTATGTAAATACATATACAAAAATTATATAGGATAAGGAAACACAGGTAAGTTGGATCTACATCTAAGTTGGATCTACACCAATACAGAGTTGATGAAATCATACGAGCTATTTAGCTACACAAATGTTAAATTTCACCCAGTCACACATATTTCATTGGTCCCTAAGACATTACTATAATACTATAGATAGATGTTGAGGCAGCAAGGTGGTGTACTGGATAGAGTGCTGATCCTGGAGTTGTAATGTCGGAGAAACTGAGACAAGATAGAGATTAGAGAGTATTTAATAATTTATTTAAAAGGGAGAGAGATACTGAGACCAAATGGATCCATGGTATGCTCCCAGGGCTGAATGAGACTATCTTCTCCAAGAACCCAGCAAACAATGTGAGTTCTCAATGGCGAATATAAACGTGGCTCAGACTTGGGATAGAGCGAGGCAGTGGCGGAGTCAGGGTGCTGAGAGAGGGGAGGCATGGAGGATATCTGATGAATGGGATTACAGAATGGGAGAGGCACTGGACATTCTGATGATGCCTAAAATAGAAGGTCTTTCTCCTTATCTGGATCATCATGATTAGGAAGGAGAGGTGGTTGAGCAGAAAAATTAGGGAAACCGAGACAGGACTGGGTCAGGACAATTAGGGAAACTGAGTCAGGACAATAAAAGAGAACTGTAGTATAACAGTAAAGAAGATTCCTCTTCTTCCATTCAAATCTGCCTTCAGACACTTATTAGCTACTTGGGCAAGTCACTAAACCTTGTTTGCCTCAGTTTCTCCACCTATCAAAAGTGAATATATGTTTATGCTTCATAAATACATACAGTGGGAAATATATTTTTATTGCCTAACCTTATAGAGTTTATACCCTGTCAATATAATTATCCCCCTGAGTACTTTTCCATCATGTTTCTAAGATGCCTCATTTACAACAAAGTTTTCCAGTTACCTCATGACATTTTTTTCAACTTCTACTATTTTTCACATTAGCATATATGTATTTTAGCTGTGCTGGATCTTTTTCCCCCTGTAACTTCTGGCTATATGTCACTTTGGGGTAGATCAATTTTTCTATAAGCATGCATCAGATTTTTCCTGATTATGGAATGTCAATTTTTATTATTGTTGTTGTTGAAAAATTACTCTTGAGTTTTAGTGTCTCATTAAGTTACAATAAAATACAATCATATGGAATTTTTCACAAAAAAATGTGTACACCTTATTTTGGAGGCAAGAGTAACACCAGTACTCTCTTAGTTTCATGTTTATAGTCAGGACTAATGAGGGATCCACAAGTCTTACAACAGTCAATGAAAGGAATTTTACTTTGCCTTTACACAAAGCAAAATTACTACAAGAATGAACTCAGCTGCTCTGGATGAAGTCTCCCCATCTCCATATGGAAACCCAGAAAATCAACAGGTCAAATGATAATTCAAGTCAAGGCCCCCAAATACCACATAGATGAAATTTTTTTATGCCCTTACATGACTAGAAAATTGTGTCAAAGGAAGAAGAGAACAATCAGATCCCAAGATCAACTTTGCTCTCTTTTAGGGAAACTAATTCCTGTTACTTTAGAAACCTTTGAAAACCAAATGTTATGAATTAGCCTATGGATAAATCTTCAGACTTATCTTGCTTCATAATTTTCCAGTAAAATATAAGCTCTTTGAGAGCTTTTTTCATTTTTGTCTTTGTATCTGTAGTGTCTAATACTGCCTTGTACATTGTAAATAGTTAATAAACCTTTTTGAAATTGAATAATTATTGATCAAAGATGGACAGAAGCAGCTACACCCAGAGAAAGAACACTGGGAAATGCATATAAACTGCTTGCATTTTTGTTTTTCTTCCCAGGTTATTTATACCTTCTGAATTCAATTCTCCCTGTGCAACAAGAAAACTGGTTGGTTCTGCACACACATATATTGTATCTAGGATATACTGCAACCCATTCAACATGTAAAGGACTCTTGCCATCTGGGGGAAGGGGTGGAGGGAGGGAGGGAGGGGAAAAACCGGAACAGAAGTGAATGCAAGGGATAATGCTGTAAAAAATTACCCTGGCATGCGTTCTATCAATAAAAAGCTATTTAAAAATTTAAAATAAATAAATAAATAGATAGATAGATAGATAGATAGATAAATAAATAAATGAATGAATAAATAAATAAATGAATAAAGCCTAAAAAAAAAAAGAAAATGAATAATTATTGCCTTTCAAAATATATATAAATATCATTTAGGCTACCAACATTTATAATATCCAATATACTCTTTTAAAAAAATGGATCTTACCTTTTCCCAGTCAATTCAATTTGGCCCTTCTTATTAATGATGAACTTGGAATCATTATATCCCCATCCATTCCACTTCATCAGTTCTTGCCTAAATGAAAAAGGAAAATATGTAAATGAAATCTCAGTTAAATAGCCCCAATGAGAACAAAAGTTACAATATTTTTCATAAATATATAAAAAGAGGAGTCTTTATAATCTCAGTTACTAAGAAAAAGATTAGTTCAGTGGAAAGATCTATGTGAACTGATTAAATTGAAGTGAGCAGAACCAGAATATTATACACGGTTACAACAATATAGCAACAATGATCGTCTGTAAAAGTCAACTACCCTGATCAAGACAATGATTCAAGACAGTTCCAAAAAACCCATAGTGAAAAATGCTATCTATTCCCAGAAAGAGAATGGATAAACTCTGTACTTGAGTTTGAAGCAAATTATTTTTTGCTTTTTTTTTCCTTGGGGCTTTTTTTGTATGTGCTTTCTTTTGCAATATGGCTAATATGGAAATATGATTTGTCTGACTTCACTATGTATAAATTAATTTGTATGACTTCACATGGATAATCAAACTGCTTGTCTTTTCAAAGAGTAAAGGAGAGGTGGAAGGAAGAGAATATGGAACTTACAATTTTTTAAAAATAAATGTTAATGTTTTTACATGTTACTGGATAATACTTAATAACAAACTATTTTTAAAACTGTTAGTTTAGATAAAATGAAATGTATATAGAAAATGTCTTATTAGGAGTATTTATAAATTATTTTATCCTTCATAATTTATTTCAAATTGAGATTAAGAATGACTATATTCTTTTCTTATTGATCCTATTTAGAAGTAATTGGTTTTGTCATGTAACTGCTTAAGTCATGTTTCTTTGTCTCTGCATTCAATTCAGAGTACAGGTGACCTATAATGGAGTAAGATTTAAAATCTACTACTTTTGCCTCAAGGAATTTAAATGACCTTAGAGAATATGTTCAAATATAAATGAAATTATTTTTATGCCCCTAATCTATTCTTCAAGGATGTCTGCTTTGTTGTCCAAAAGTCTAGGTCATTATTTCATATCTGGAGTCAAAGAGCACTTTCTAGTAGTCCCCATTACCAAACTTCTAACCAATCATCTTTTTTGCTATATATCATCTTTGTTAGCAATTATCTCTGTAAACAAATTGCTCAATTCCATGATGTCACCTTCCCTGGTGTTTTTTTTTTTTTTTTTTTTTTTTTTTTTTTTTTTTTATGTTCCATATTGACCAAACTCTATAAACAAGGAATTGTTCTCATAATCAAGGTCATGGCAATAATGGAGGCAAGCCATTTACCTACTTATTGACATATAGCCTGCCCCTGCTAATAAATTTTATCTTGCTTAGAGATCTGCCTCATTTTATCCTTTTGTTAAAATTCAGTCATAACAATATATACTGAATGGCACTCTGACCTGATTATAGGATTCATAGCTAAAAGGAGATTTTTAGAGACTATCTAGTCCAAGGACAGGTAAACTATAGCACTAAGTCCAAATCCAGCATTATTTGTTTTCACTGGCCTTGATCTTGTCTAACTGCTTCCTTTTACTGATAAAGAACTTGAAGCCTAGGACGATAAACTAATGTGTCCAAGATCCCAAAACTCAATATGTACTCAAATGATGGAATAATATTAATATTCTATTTAAAAGGCACAGCAATTTACACTGAGTACTAAAAATCTTCTTCAAATTCTCTTTATTCAATTATTCAAAAAGTATTTTTAAGTGCCTGATATATCTGACTCTCTAAGCTAGGCCCCTTCGAAAACAAAGACAAAAATAAATGTTCTTGCATCTTTTGAAAACTTATAACCCAAATGAAAGCTAGCAGGTATATATATAGGCATAAAAAATAGATATTCTGATAATTTTAATGAAAAGCACCACATGTTGAGAGTAGGAGATAGGAAATCAGGAAAAGTTTCATGCAGAAAGATGTTTGAAATGAACCTTAAATTAAACTGGAGATCACAAGAGAGATTCTAAGAGGGGTGAAAAGAAAACATTTTAGGTATTGGGGACAGCAAGTGCAAAGGTATGTAATGCTACATCTCAAAAACAGCTTCAGCCAGCATGCACAGGACTTTACTTAACAATTAAGAATTTATATTTTGTCTAGAGAGGCAGCAAGGTGGAACAGCAGAGAGAGTATTGAGTCTGGAATCAGGAAGGCTTTCTACTGTGTGACCCCGAGCAAGTCACTTAATCTTTTTTGCCTCAGTTCTTTCCCCTGTAAAATGAACTGGATGAGAAAATGACAAACTCTCCAGCATTTTTTGCCAAGAAAACCCCAAATGGAGTCACTAAAAGTCAAATATGATAAAACAACTAAACAGCAATTTGATTTAGAAGTACTAGGGAGGTACTAGAGTTTATTGAATTGAGGAAGAACAGTCATATTTAAATTTTGGTAGCTCTGAAGGGTGAGGGTCAAGGAAAAGAGAAAGAAAATATGAAGATACTGGGGAGATAAAAAGAAGAGTACACTGTTATCCCTGGTTCTCATTAAATACAAAAGTTTAGCAGCAGCAGGGTGGTTACTAAGTGAAGAATTTGTTGGCCATAGAAACCCATGAAATCAAAAAGAAAAACAATAACCAACAATTTGTTTTATTAGTGACTACCAGACATATCAAGTGGAGTAAGGGAAAGGAAGTATACATTTAAATCAAAAACCAAGGCCAAATTCTTAGGATTTCTGATGTTTTTTCTTTTTAATACATACCATAAAAGTTTCAGTTAAATGAAATGTAAAAGAATACAGTCTTCAGTACACATTAGAAAGATTCTTTTAGTACCAAAAAGCAATATAGTAATTACCATGTTTTTATAAAAAAGGGAAATATCCTATAGATAGAAGGGCCTTAAGAATCATCTGACCCAACTTTTTCTTTTTAAAAAATTTTATGTGTATTTTGCTGTTACATTATCTTAATTTCCAAATATATCCATCCCTTCTCTTACTGCTAGCAAAGCATCCTTTGTAGAGGAAAAAAAAAGTAGCTCAGCAAAATCAACAATCACTTTTTGACTAAGTTTGACAGTATAGGATTTGTATCCCAAAGGGATTACAAAAGAAGGTAAAGGACCCACAAGTACAAAAATGTTTGTTGCTGCTCTTTCTGTGGTGGCAAGGAACTGGAATGCCTACCCATTAGTTGGGGAATGGCTAAATAAAGTATGACATATGAATGAAATAGAATATTATTTTTAAGAAATGATGAACAGGCTGAAAAAACTAGGAAAAACTTAAATGAACTGATGCTATGAAGTGAGCAGAAGAAGAACATTATATCCAATAACAGCAAAATTGTGTGATGATCAACTATGATAGACTTAAGTCTTCTTAGCAATATAGTGATTCAAGACAATTCCAATAGACTTGGTTTAGAAAATACTATCCACTTCCAGAGAACTATAAAGACTGAATACAGATCAAAGCATATGGTTTTCACTTTTTGTGTCTGTTTGCTTTTTTCCTTATAGTGTTTCCCTTTCTGATTTTTCTTTTATAACATGACTAATATGGAAATATGTTTAAAATGATTGTACATATATAAGCTATATCAGATTTCTTGTCTTGGGAAGGGAGGAGGAAAGAGAAAAAGAGAGAAAAAGAATTGGGAACTCAAAACCTCATAAAAATTAATGTTGAAAACTGTTTTTATATGTAATTGGAAAATAAAATATTATTGAAATTACAAATAGAAAAGTTTGACAGTATATGAATTATAATCTCCTCTTGCACCCTTTAGGTAAAAAAATAGGGAAGTATATATTCTTATCTCTATTCAGGAGTTAAGGCTGATCACTATTATTATACATTATTCAAGTTTTTTTTTCTAAACTTAATTTTTGCATTACAACTATTATGTTTTCCTGGTTCTGCTTATTTCCCTCTGCATTAATTTAAATAGTCTTCCCATACTCCCTGAATTCTTAAATGAATCTGTTCTTACAGTAATATTTCTATACATTTGTATACTACAATTTGCCTACCACTTCCCAATGCTTCTCTTTGCTACCATGGAAGAAAAAAAAAAGTATTGTAATAGATATATTTGTATCTCTGTAGAGTATATGTCTAACAGTCTAATCTCTAGGTCAATGATACATATTTTAGTCATTTAAAAAAAAATAATAATTCCCTACTTGCTTTGGAAATTTCAACCATTTCATTTTCCCAATGAGGAAACTGAGGCCCAGGGGCTGATTTGTCGAATGTCACGTTGTTAAATGGTAGTGAGGGTAAGTCTCCCAGCCAATTATACAATGTCCTTTCTTTTAACACCAGGCTGCTAATCTAAAGGGAATCTGATTCTAGTATGTCCAATTAAAACCCTCAATTAAATCATAATACCTCCTTTAAAAAAAAAAAAATTAAAATGATTCAGAGCACTTTAATATCTTTTCTTCTCATTTGATCTTCTATACTTGACTTTCAGAAGAAAATGTCAAAGAGGAAAACAAGCTAGTTAAACATAGTAGATCAGAAAATAGACCAAATAATACTTATACAACTTCTGTTGATTTTTGTCCTTCGTTCTTGAAGAGGACTATGACATCAGGAGGTGATGCTATGACATACAGGTAAACTGGATTTGAGGGAGGGACAACTGTACAAAGTCACCTCTCTCACTTTCCCCTCCAGGACCATCTGGGTTCAGTGATAAGGTATAGATCAAAGCAACACAGCCATGCCTGTTTTCAAATGATACCATCTATGTTACTACACTTTGAAAATGCAAGGTATATTGAAAATGCAACAAAAGAAAATGGTTTCAATAAATGGCAATACATGGACACAAGGTGGCAGTATTCTCCCACCATAATATAATACCAATTATAGTCTTCATTTCTTTATCCAATGGTAAAACAATTCATTATTTAAAAGTTTAGCAGAGGTTACTGTGTTAAGAACACATGATATTCATGTCTTTTCCCCTCAATGTTTCCTTATTATCATAATGGCTCTGTTAATTGGTTTATCCATAGAATATTTCTCACACTATTTATACTTCCTAGTTACTTTGTTGGTCTCTGGATATGTTTTGCCACAAATTAAGAGATATTTTAATCTAGCATCAATAGTTCCAAAGAATAAAGTGCTAGATAGTTCACTAGTTGTTAGGAAGAACTATATATATATATATATATATATATATATTAATAGTTTCCAGTTATGTTCAATTCTTCATGACTCCTTTCAGGGTTTTCTTGGCAAAAATACTGGTATAGTTTGTCATTTACTTTTCCAGCTCATTTTACAAATGAGGAGACTGAGGTAAACAGGATTAAGTGATTTGCCCAGGTTCACACAGTTATGCCTAAAGCCAAATTTGAACTCAGATCTTCCTGTCTGGAAGGCCAACACTCTATCCATTATGCCATCTAGCTATTCCACATAAATGTAAGTAATAATTATTATTAATGAATTTAGTTACTTTTACTAAGTCAAAAGGGGAAAAAAGATTGAAAAAATTTCACCTTTATGTCATGTTAAACTGAAATAAATCTAGTATGTTGAGTAAATAATGATTATTTTAATTAAGAAATTAAGATTAATTTTAAATATATAATAAAATTGGAGAAATTAAATGAAGATTTTTAAAAAGTCCATCTAGGACTTGGCTCTTTTCAACAAGGAGGTGATTCAGGCCAGTACCAATAGACTTGTGATGTAGAGAGCCATCTGCATCCATAGAAAGAGGACTATGGTGGTTGAATGTGGATCACAAGATAGTATTTTCACTTTTTTTTTTCTTGTTTTATTGTTTGCTTTTTTTTCTTTCTCATTTTTCTCCCCCATTTTGATCTGTTTTCTCTTATGCAGCATGATAAATGTGAAAATGTTTAGAAGAATTGCTTATGTTTTAATCTATATTGGATTACTTGCTGTCTAGGGGAAAAAAGGGGGAGGAAGGGAAGGAGAAAAATTTGGAATACAAGGTGTTGTAAGGGTGAATGTTGAAAACTATCTTTGCATATATTTTGAAAATAAAAAAAACTATTATGTAAAAAAAAAAAAAGAATCCATTGCATCAAAAAAGAGGAAAAATTAATTATATTGTCACAGCTATTCAAAATCAAATTTTTAAAAATAGTCTGACTAATGAGAATTTCCAGTAATTTCAAATTCAAAACAAAGTCATTTCAATTTGTATTTCTTCAGCTCTAATAAATGCTTAATAATTTTTCATAAATGAACAGTAACACTAAAAATTACATGTGAATATTCTTGTTCTTCATTTGCAAAAAGAAATACAAAGTTAATACTCCCTAATCTATTTATTTAGTGCTATACCAATCAGACTTCCAAGAAAATATTTTAATGATCTAGAAAAAATAACAACAAAATTCATATGAAACAATAAAAAGTCGAGAATCTCAAGAGAATTAATGAAAAAAAAAATCAAATGAAGGTGGCCTAGCTGTACCTGATCTAAAATTATATTATAAAGCAGCACTCACCAAAACCATTTGGTATTGGCTAAGAAACAGATTAGTTGATCACTGGAAAAGGTTAGGTTCACAAGACAGAATAGTCAACTATAGCAATCTAGTGTTTGACAAACTCAAAGATCCTAACTTTTGGGATAAGAATTCATTATTTGATAAAACTGCTGGGATAACTGGAAATTAGTATGGCAGAAATTAGGCATGGACCCACACTTAACACCATATACCAAGATACGATCAAAATGGGTCCATGACCTAGGCATAAAGAACGAGATTATAAATAAATTAGAGGAACATAAGATAGTTTCTCTCTCAGACTTGTGGAGGAGAAAGAAACTTGTGACCAAAGATAAACTAGAGACTATTACTGATCACAAAATAGAAAATTTTGATTATATCAAATTAAAAGAACGAGATTATAAATAAATTAGAGGAACATAAGATAGTTTATCTCTCAGACTTGTGGAGGAGAAAGAAACTTGTGACCAAAGATGAACTAGAGACTATTACTGATCACAAAATAGAAAATTTTGATTATATCAAATTAAAAAGCCTTTGTACAAACAAAACTAATGCAAACAAGATTAGAAGGGAAGCAACAAACTGGGAAAACATCTTCACAGTTAAAGGTTCTGATAAAGGCCTCATTTCCAAAATATATAGAGAACTGACTCTAATTTATAAGAAATCAAGCCATTCTCCAATTGATAAATGGTCAAAGGATATGAACAGACAATTTTCAGATGATGAAATTGAAACTATTACCACTCATATGAAAGAGTGTTCTAAATCACTATTGATCAGAGAAATGCAAATTAAGACAACTCTGAGATACCACTACACACCTGTCAGATTGGCTAAGATGACAGGAAAAAATAATGATGAATGTTGGAGGGGATGTGGGAAAACTGGGACACTGATGCATTGTTGGTGGAGTTGTGAACGAATCCAACCATTCTGGAGAGCAATCTGGAATTATGCCCAAAAAGTTATCAAACTGTGCATACCCTTTGATCCAGCAGTGCTACTACTGGGCTTATACCCCAAAGAGATACTAAAGAAGGGAAAGGGACCTGTATGTGCCAAAATGTTTGTGGCAGCCCTGTTTGTAGTGGCTAGAAATTGGAGAATGGCTGGGTAAATTGTGGTATATGAATGTTATGGAATATTATTGTTCTGTAAGAAATGACCAGCAGGATGAATACAGAGAGGCTTGGAGAGACTTACATGAACTGATGCTAAGTGAAATGAGCAGAACCAGGAGATCATTATACACTTCAACAACGATATTGTATGAGGATGTATTCTGATGGAAGTGGATTTCTTTGACAAAGAGACCTAACTCAGTTTCAATTGATAAATGATGGACAAAGCAGCTACACCCAAAGAAAGAACACTGGGAAACGAATGTGAACTATTTGCATTTTTGTTTTTCTTCCCGGATTATTTTTACCTTCTGAATCCAATTCTCCCAGTGCAACAAGAGAACTGTTCGGTTCTGCAAACATATATTGTATCTAGGATATACTGAAACATATCTAACATATATAGGATTGCTTGCCATCTAGGGGAGGGGGTGGAAGGAGGGAGGGGAAAAATTGGAACAGAAGCGAGTGCAAGGGATAGTGTTGTAAAAAAATTACCCTGGCATGGATTCTGTCAATATAAAGTTATTATTAAATTTAAAAAAAAAAAAAAGAAAGAAATACAAAGTTAAACTTAATCCCTTGGAATCTAGTTCTAATTCTCTCTAAATATTCAGGAGCAATTTAAACTAAGTCAAGTCAATATACTATATAGTATATCAAACTCTAACCTTTCAAATCAGGAAAGGGCTTTATGACTTAAAAAACTTGAACTACTTAAAAGAGAATATGGGGGGAAATGAGTCAAATAAATTGGTTTATTCTGGAAAAAAAAAGTAAACTGAAAATTGTTTTCAACTACACCAAGATAATTATTTATTTGTTACTTCCCTATCTACTTGGACATAAAGATAAGCTAATTAAAATACAAGAATTCACATACATACACAAATTTTCCTGATAGTAGAGTCTGTTCAGCATCAATACCCAGAAGCAGCTAGATGGCACAGTGAATAGAATAAAGCCCCGCAATCAGGAGGACCAAAATCAATAACTATCCCATCTATCCATTAATAAAATTTGAAGGTTAAATCAGATGATCTTTCAAAGATAAATAATAAAACCTTATTGCCCAAATAATAATATAGCTCTAAAAGCATGTGTTTTTTCTTTTAAAAAAAAAAAATCAAGATAAACAATTTGTATATGTCACTTCACTTTTATTAAAGAAAATAAGTTTCTGGCAGTATGAGTGAATTAAGTAGTACAAAAGAAAATGGCAAAGATTTCAATAAAATACCAATAGTTTTGTCAATGACCTTTGAGTCCCAAAGATTCAAAGACAAAAATACAGAGTAATTAGATTCCAAGCTGTTGCATTTTATTAGATTATAATACAATTAGAACTAGATTTTGAAAGGTTATTTGAATGTTGCCAATTTTTATGTGATTGGAAGAATACTTTGGTGTGTTCAGCCTCATCCCTCTTGTTCCATTCTTATTTTAGCCTCTTTCTTCTGCAATAGTTTGTAAGAACTATTTGTGTTTAGAAAAATGTAAACTCCATTTAAACCTTTTTTCCATGTTATTTGTCTTGTCTCAATCTGGAGAAACTTTTCAATTATAATAAGTTTATGAAAATTATATAAATGTAGTTTCCATAGTACTGATAACAGAATAAATAGTTTCACATGGAATTCAGGGGATTTCTTTTCTATAGAGATTTCTAAAAAGAAGTGCTTCTATGTAAATACAGAATGCCAAAAATAAAAATTTTTTTAAAAAATTTGTTTTACTAAATTTGTATACAGCAAGTATTAGCTCTTCTCAGCAATTCAGTAATTCAAAGCAATTCCACTAAATTTTGGGTGGAAAAAGCCATCCAATCCAGAGAGAGAACTATGAATTCTAAATGAAGATTGAAGTATATACTATTTTCACTTTTCATTTCTTTGAGCTTGTTTTTTTTCTTTCTTATGATTTTCTCCTTTTGTTCTGATTTCTCTTTCTTATCATGACTCATAGAAATGTTTAAAAAGAATATATAAAAGTAAACTATATCAGATTGCTTGCTAGCATGAGAAGAGAGAAAATAAGGAAGGGAAGGAGGAAAAAAATTTGGAACTCAAAACATTACAAATGAAAGTTGAAAATCATCTATGTATGTAATTAGAAAAATAATATGCTATTAAGATAATTTTAAAAATATTAATAGTTTCTTCTTTTAAGATTTTGCCTGATTCTCATAAACTGGAAAAGTTAAACTTTTTTTAAAGTTTAGCAACTCCAGCTATATAGCAAAATAATTTTTAAAGAAAGTGCTATTCAAATTTATGATATTGTTATTTGTTATTGTTCCTGCTGGCATTATTGTTATTATTATTTGAAATTATGTATTTATTGCAGTTTCATACATCTTATTTAAAAGTCAAGATAGAATTCATTGCATAATGGCATTGGTATTAGATATTTGCAATATTTGGATACTGAAATGCATTTTTTAAGATACTGAAAACATTATAAAAACCAGCTATTCATGGATACAAAAAAAAGTATGCTACTGTCTACAATTTTAAATTTAAAATGAAATATATGTCAAATCAATCAGTGAACAAGCATTCTACTTTTACTATGCCAGATATTGTGTTAGGTTATAGTAATATAGAGTGGGGAAAAAAGAAGAAAAAATCTTGAATCTGAAGGAGCCTACATTTTAATACACATAATTTTATGATTCAACCAAGTCAGATATTGCATATTTTCATGTAAAAAGGAGAAAGATCAACAATTGTGTCTTAGGGAAAAATTCAATGTGGCACCTCAAATTGTCTAAAAAAAATTTTTTGAATGCAATTCAACATAAAAATCTCACAATTAGAGTTTCACATTTTGCTGTCAAATAATTGTTAAGTTCTAGCCAGTACAGTAAGTTTGTCTATGATTTGTTTGATCCCATCAAAACCATGTATCCGTAGCAAAACAATTAGCTTTCCTTATGAAAATTAATGACTATAAGCACTATCTAAAATGCTTAATGTATGATAGCTTTTGTAAACTCAAAAGCATCTATGATCTTATCAAGGTGGGTAGTTGCTCCAATAATATACTCAAAGCCCATCCATGAATACTCATCTGCTCAACTTTTTACTCATGTCCTCCCATTAATCTACCATCGGCCCACTAAAGTAACTGTTGAGTTTAGTGATCTCAGAAAAATTTATTAATTTCTGGGTCAATTTTTTTTTGCATAATATTTTTAAAAAATTTTTGTATAAAATTTTTAAAATTAGATGGTCTCTTCTATAACAAAAGCATTTTATCTTTTCCAACTTAAAAATTAATGTTTTTATAAATATATGAAGCATTTTGTAAACTTTAAAGCACCATATAAATGTAATTATTAGAAACCTAAAAGCTGTGAGGTTTTTGCAAATGCTTTAAAAGCTTATAAAATTTTACATTTCTAAAATTAACATATTATATTGGCACAAAAGTTTTCAATTATATTTTGAAAGTTCCAGAAAAAAGCACCAGACAATTTTCATTTCTTGGATTTCTCATCAAACTTTCTTTAAATTTTTTTCCACCTCTCGCTGCTTTAAAGAATACTAATTATAATCTTCATCTATCTTTATTCACAAGATTTTACAAATAAGCTTATATTTATTTGTTGTCTTTGACCGCTAACTCTCCATTAAGCAAGTCGGTCAACAAGCATTATTTTAATACTTGCCATGTGTCAGGTACTGGGCTGATTCAAGAGATGCCAAAAAAGGCAAAAATAACCTTTGTTCTCAAGAAGCTTACCAAGTATTTTTTTTTCCTCTCAACTATTTTGAATGAACTAATGAAGTACTTACTAAAGGCTAAGTCTAAAATAGTCCTTGCTCTCTAGAAGCTCACATTCTAATGGGGAAGACAACACACATGCAAAATTTCACCAGCAATTCAGATGAAAAAGCATCAAGGTTTTTAGGAATATGACAAAGATATTAATTTCTCTCTATAATGTCATTATACTACTCTTCTTATAATTCTTGGGTGTAGAGTCTTGAGCTTTCACCATCTAGGTCTATAGGGAAATTGTTGCTATTGTGATGGTGGTGGTGGTGGTGATGATAATGGTCTGACTTGTCTGGCAAATATTGCCTCCTTTCTCTCTTTCAGGGTGCCTTACTCTCTTTCAATTTGGTCAGCTTGTCTGCCCTGGGTGTGGCAATTACTTGGGAGTTGGTAGGGGTGCTGGCCTTTTCTACACAGAAATTGCTTTCCTGAATGATGGCTGCAAACACTGGTCAGAAGCAGGAAGGATGGATGACCAGAAGATACTACTATCAATTCATTGCCAATCTTTGTGTTGGTAGCAGCTGGTCAACAGTTGTTGCTCATAGTGATTAGACACCCTCCACTATTTCTTCCTTCAATTATGGCTATGGAGGCTAGGCTAGAAGCAATTCTGGTGGTTCCAGAAAGGGTACTGCTATTCTCAAGTCTCCTGAGTTCAGGGTCCTGGGCTACATAAAAAGATGGTGATCAAAGGTGGTGATGGTTTGACTTGCCTAGTACATGCTACCTCTGTTCTTTTTCTTGGGGTATATTGCTACTTAACTTTTGATTTCCTTATCATGGTAAGTGATTTACATTAATTAAATTTGTGCATGAAATGGAATGACCAATGTCAATGTTATTACATTCTTCTATTCCCATCCTTTTTACTTCCCTCCACTTTCTTTGCACCAATAATTTGTTTAAATAAGTCGAACTAGAGTTTTGGTCTTTCCCAATTCTCCTTAATTTTTATGCTTTCTTCCATACACACACACACACACACACACACACACACACACACACACACACACACTTAAGTAATTTATTTGTGCATAGTTGTTTGCATGTTGTCTTACCTTTTGGACTCCTTGAGAACAGAAATTTGTTGCCTTTGTTTAGATCCTTAGTGCTGAGCAGTGCCTGACACAAAGGAGAGCCTTAATAAATGCTTGTCCTTGGTCTCAGGTAGTTCACAGTCTAACTTGCAAAACAACACTTAGAGAAGAAGCAAATAAACCACAAGCATGGAGCAAATAAAAAAGCTTTGAGATCCTAAGGGTGCAACAGCAAAGTGAATGACAAGATCCAGTTAAAACATTCATTAACAGGCGAGATGGCTATGCATAAAGGGTAGGATAGGGGAGTATAATATGGTAAGCTGTCTGTGTGTGTGTGTGCGTGTGTGTACACAACCACACACATACACACACACACACACACACACACAAAAACAGTATAGTAGCAGATCCTGGAGAATGTATATAGCAAAGTTTTGTGAACTTTAAAGTGTAGTTGTTCATCACATTACTGTGAGTAGCCATCTCATCCTGGCCAAAAAGATAGGGAAACAAGTGATTTGGGTGAGTGTGCCAGGGGTCATCATTCAATCAGAAGGGAGGGAAGAAAAGAAGCAATAGCAAGAAAGACTGAAGAAGAGTTCATCAAGGCTATTACTCTAGGTAGTTATACCAGGGCTTATCTGGTATTGGGCAGATGGGCACACACAGGGACCAGGGCAAAAAAGGAAGTACTTCACAACTTATTTTGGAAGACATTGGAGGAAAAAAAGAGGAAGAAATAAATTGCCCATCTCCATCCTAGTTTGCAGCATTGCAATGTAATGCACAAATGTTGACATGGTAGGATACTCTTTGAAGTAATATATTTGAAGACAATATAAAAACAAAAGCCATATTGCTCATATTCAACAGGAACCCCTAAGTGTACACTGTCTTCTATCCCCAAACCTCACTCTTATTAAGTAGAACAGGGAGGACTGAACCTTTAATGATATCTCCCATATGAAGTAGAAATTCCCTCTATTCACATCCTTCTCTGCAACATACAGCACATACATTCTAGAGTTTTCCTGAGATGTTGACTGACTAGCCATGGATAACACAAATGATATGTGTTATATGTGGAAGAAATAGGATATGAACCCAAGTTTTCCTGGTTTTGACTGAGGACAGCTCTTTATCTACTATATCACATAATAATGCAGATAACATTTTAAAACAGCTCCTTTACCAGCTTTAAAAAAGCAAAAACTGGCTCTTTCTAAAAGAGCAACCAATTGCTTTGTAATCCTACATAATTTATTTTATGCTTTTAAAAATGTCATTGTGAAGAGTTCATAGGCTTTATTTTTCCTCAAAAGGATCTGGGACACAAAAAGGTTCCAAGAACCTGCAACGGATGGTCTCTAACATCCCTTCTTGAACAATGCTCTGTTAAATTCTATGATTTGAAAAGAGATTCTGGGAAGGACAGAGACACAAAGTTTCTCTCTAAGTTATAACAAAGGATACATTGTTCATTAATCCAACTGTGAAGGAAGAATGGAGCAAAACAATTATGATATTTCAAAGAATATAACCTATATCTTTCCTATTATATTTCCACTTTTGCTCATTCATTCCTTAGAATACCCTCCCCCCCTCCACAAAAACTTACATCTTTTGCTATTTATGTTCCCACTCAAAGCTTTTAAAGGCCATCTCAAATACTATTGTTCTCCAATAAATTTGATCTATTCTTTCTCTACTGTGACTGATCTGCCTCCTATCTTGATGCAAGGACTACACAGTATACTTAGGAGTACACAAATATTATTTTCTATTAAAATTAGTTTTAAAAAAACAACCACCACCAAAATTATTTGTGTATTGTCATATCCCCAAGATAAATGGTTAAGTTCCATGAAGGCAATGGCTGTTTCATCTAAACTTTGCATCTCACTCACTGTCTAGTAGAGTTTTGCTCTCTTAATGACCATATATATAACAATGAGTGGGGAAAAAGAGGGAGAAGAAAATTTGCAACTCAAATTTTTTTAAAGAATGTTAAAAATTGTTTTTACATGAAATTAGGGGAAAATAAAATACTAAATAATTTTTTAAGATACTTGCTTAGTTGAATAAAGAAAGCTATTTGAATGACGGCCAATAGTAAAGTGAGAAATCCTTGTGGCAAGGGAGCTAACCTTCCTCATCACCACCATCATCATCTACTTGTTAACCAGCTGTCATTACAAGTAGATAGATATAGGAACCCCTGGCAGTGGCCATACCACTTCATCTGTTAAATTCTGTTAAATAAACAATTTAGCTAAAGTGAAGGAAGAAAGACATGGAAGTAGTTTACGTCAAGATGTATTAAGAGCTTGCTATGTACCAGGTACTATATTAAACAAAGAGGATACAAAGAAAGCAAAAACATGATTCCTGCCCTCATGGAGCTCACCACATTCTAACAGTGTGGAAGTATGAAGAAACAAATATGTACATACAAGAATAAAGTAGTGTAAATAGGAGATAATCTCAGAAGGAAAGCACTGGGGGGACAGGAGAGAAGGGGAATGAAAAGAGAGCCACAGATATAATAATATGGACCTAAATTAGTGTAGTGGCAATGTAATTGAGAAGACCCACAAGAAACTGCAAAGAAAAATGAAAAGACACTAGGTGATTATATGAAAGAATAGATGGATGACACATAAAATATTATATCAAGCAACTGAAGAGTTAAAAGGGCCCCCAAAAGGCCACTGAGTTCACAAAAGGTCATTGAGTGTAGAGTGTAACTCCTTCCTGACCAAGAATTAAATTTTAAATATTGCTGACAAGTGGTCATCCAGCCTCTGAAAGCATCTTTCTGCCATCCAAGGCAGCCAATTCTATTTTTGTTAAAAGCCATCAATTTTTAAAATTTGCTTACTTACTCGATTTTTCTACCTTTCAGAAACATGTCATTAAAGAAAAGTATGAGAGAGAAGAGGTATTAGACTAACAAACTGAAACTGTCCTGTCCTCACTGCTGTATGCCTTTGAAACTCCAACAATATATTAGTACCCTAACAGGAAACTGAATCACTTCCATTTGAAATGTCTTAAGAAATATTCTGAAGATCACCTGACAGAATATAATACCAAATACTGAGGTCCTTTCTCAAACTCAACTGCCAAGCATTCCAACCATATAGCAGAGAGCACAACTCCATTAGGCTGGCCACATCGTTCAAATGCCAAATGTATGCTTGCCAAAAAGATTATTTTTTGGACAAACCACCCAAAACAAGTGCTCACAAGGTGGTCAGAAAAGACACTCTCAAGACCTCTCTTAAGCACTTTAAAATTGATTGTATGACACAGAAGACACTGGCACAGAACAGCTCAGCAAGGCATGCCCTCATTAGAGAAGGTGCTGTGCTCTATTAGCAAGCTGAACTGAATTAGCTTAGAAGAAATATAAGATGCTCAAAATTAGAGAAACCATCTCAAATGTTCATAGAGATTATTTGTGTACAACCTGTGGCAGAGCATTTCAAACTCATATTGGTCTGATCAGACCCAATTGGACACAGTTTAACTCAACTCTTAATGTGGTGATGTCATTTTGATCCTCTCCAAGAATAAAGGACAACCTCCAACTTTTCAGAAGGCAGAGGAGTTAATTCTGAACTTACATTCAAACAAGTAAGGAACAACTGGTCAATGAAATAAATGCAAATGATTGCAACCTTAAGAAAAAGTGATCATGCTGTCTTTTATGCTAACTGTTTTTTTATGCTAACTCTTGTTAACATATTCCATTTCTTAAGCTTTCAAGAAATAAGTCTCATTCCATGGCTTGAGACTATAAAAAGACGCTAAAAGACACTGGTGATTAGGAGGTGCTACAAGACAAAATGATGACTATTACAAACCTAAATTATTTTAATAAAGCGGAAGAATAAAAAGTCATTGAAATAAACCAGTTCAGTGGGGTTTAAACTGATAGTAATTCTGAGATTCAGAAAGAAAAGTCAGGTTAACAAACAATTATGTGCCAGAACAAATAATCTCTGCTCTTCAAGGAACTCACAATCTAAAAGAGGAGACAACATGTAGATAATCATGCACAAATAAGATATGTAAAGGTTAAATTAAAACACAGCAAAAAGAAGATACTAAAATTAAGGCTGACCAAGAAAGTCTTCTTGCAAAAGGTGAAACTTTAACTGAAATGTGAGGAGAGCCAGGGAAGACAAGAGATGAAGAGGGAGGGAATTCCTGATATAGGAAAGTCAGTAACACTATCAAGAGCTGAAATGCAGCAAAGAATTGTGCAAAGAACAGCACAGAGGTCAGTGTCAAAGAATCAAAAGATTGCAAAGATAAGAGGAATGGGTTATAGAGGGCTTTGAAAGCCAGGGAATTTATACTTTCTCCTGGGAGAAATAGAGCCATCAAAAACAATAGGACTTGGCAACTGATTTTATGAGAAGTAAGAGTAAAGGTGGTGAGGATGACATATAGAATGGGAGCCAGAATGACTAGGAAGATAGTGGTGTCTTCCACTATAACTGGGAAAAGAAAAAGGTTTGGGGGGGAAAGATGAGTTTAGTTTTAGACATACTGAACTTCATATATCCATGAGACATGTAGTTCATGACATCCAATAGAGAGTCCAAGCTAGAAACCAAGTAAGATGTTAGGGCTAGACAAGTAGATCTGAATAAATCTGTATGAAGATGATAAATGAAACCATGGGAACTGATGAGATCACCAAGGAAAAAGCAGAAAGCTCATAGTTGATTATCAGACATGATAAAACAGGGAGATGCAGACAGGAAGACTAAGAAGAAATTAAACAGGTAGGAGGAGAACCAAGAGAGAAGTATCACAAAAATCTAAAAAGAAAAAGAGTTTTCAAGAAGAGTGAATGACAGTGTCAAAGGCTGCAGAAAGATATAAAAGGACGAAGAATGAGTATAGCAACTACTAACTTTGAAGAGAATTGCTCTACTTGAATAAGGTCATAAGCAAAGGTATTAAAAAATGCCTGTTCCCACAGGAATGTTTTCAGGGCCAAATGACTCACACTTATCACTACAGTATGATCCTTACTCAAATACAACATTTCAATTTCTTTTAAGAAGCAGCATGGAATAGTAAATAGAATACTAGATTTGGAGTCAGGTACACTTAAGTTCAAATCAAACTTCTAACATCTAACAGTTGTGTGAACCTACTCAACAGATTCCAGTGGTTCTGTATTAGCTCAGGAACAAATATAAATTCGTATTAGCCATTTAAAGAGCATCATAACTAGGACCAACTTGCCTTTTGTGCTTTATACTTTACTACCCTTTATACATTCTACAATGCAATTAAACTAGTCTTCTCACAGAATCATTCCATTTCCCCACTTGGTGCCTTCCTACTAATTAACCCCCTTTCCTACTGATTAATTCTCCCATATCAGAGCATTGTGTTCACTTCTGGGTGACATTTCAGAAAGGATATTGAAAACTTGAAGTTCATCTAGAATAGTGAGACAAATTAACTGACATAAATTAGTTTGTTTAGCATGGAGAAGACAAAAACTTAGAGAGGATGCAATCATTGTCTGGCATATCTGAAAGGATTCCATAAGAAATGCACTGCCTCATTTCTTCCTCTTATATTCTGTGATTTCCTTCCAGATTTTGTTTATATGTTATCTTTGAAATCTATTTCCCCAATCTCCCCCCCACACACAACCCCCGGCTGCCACTATCTTCCCCATCAAGATCACTTTGAATTTATCCATGTATATACATATTGTATCTTCCAATTAAATGCAAATTCCTTGAGTTACTGTTTCTCTTGGTATTTTTATTTCCAACACCTAGCATGTTATCTAGCATTAAGTAAACACTAAGTGTTTGTTGATTAACTGACATCTGAATCAATTTCCTCACCTATAAATTGAGGATAATAGTTACAAATCCAGTTCAAAATATTGTTGTATGGCTCAAAGTAAAGAACTTTGCATATCTTAAAGCATAACATAAATGTCAGCTACTATTATTATTATCTCCTTAGAATTATGCTTTAGCCTCACCCATTAAAACTCAATTCTGATTTGCTCCATATCTAACCCTATCCTGGAAACCTTGATTTCTTACCTGACACCTGCAAGAGTTGCATTACCTCTAAAATAAGATGGTTGAAAGAAGCATTGTGGTATATTAGGGGGAAAAAAACTTTACTCAAGTCAGGAGATAGGAGTTCCAGTCTCTTGAAAAATCTTGGCTATGGATCCAGAGCACTTCTCAGTGCCCCAGGCAACTCAACTGCAGAAAAAGTAAAAATGTGTTAGAAATTTCTCCCTAGAAACTCCCTTCACTAATTAATGTAATGGTCCAGGCAAAAATAAGAATTAAACAAATAGGTTTGATAAACTTGACAGTTCCCTAAAGCTCTAAAATTCTGTAAATTCAGACCATTTCTAATTTTGTGTAATTTATTTTGCATGTGTTATAAGGGTTTGTTTTTCTTTTTCATCCTCATTACCCCTCCCTTTTCCCCTTACACATAATGAAGGAGTGCTGAGAGGGAGATTAATTTTTGCTCATTGAAAAAAATTAAATTTAAGAGCATTATGGTGTTGGTTAATAAAGTAACAGTACTGTTAACTGAAATAATTTTATCTATTTTTTTATTTTACTAATATGTTTGTTTTTCATTTAGAGCCAAACCACTTCCTTTTTTAAGAGTTGTATTTGCGCCACATAATTGAATCATATCCCTTTCATGATACTACCTACATACACATGTGCATGTACTCTGTCTAATGTCATTAACTGGTTCTGGGAAAATACAATTTTAGGGGAAAAGGTGCTTATATGAAAAAAGACCTCAGAATCTTAATGGACAATAAGCTCAAAATAAATGCGTCAAGAATTTGATAAGGCAGCTAAAAGAGTGAATGCAATTAGAAGCTCCATTAACATTAAGAGAAGTGATAATAAATGCTCATACTATGTCCAGGTCAGAACATAGCTGCGCACTGTGTTCACTTCTGGATGACATTTCAGAAGGATATTGAAAAGTTATAGTTCATCTAGAATAGTGAGAGAAACTAACTGACAGAAATTAGTTTGTTTAGCATGGAGAAGAAAAAAACTTAAGAGAGGTTACAATCATCGCGTGTATCTGAAATGATGCCATGTTGACAAGAGTTTAAACTTCTGTCACACTGCCACAAAAGGCAGAACTAGAACAAATGGCTGCAGTAATAAAATACAGATTTTGGTTTAATAAGAAAACCTATGCCCAAAAGCTAACAAACTATATATAACTTTCAATCCAGAGCTTATAAGCACAATAATAATATGCAATAGCTCTTTTTATAGAAGTCAAAAATGAGAAGTTAAGAGACTGCCCCTCTTACTAGGGAATGTCTAAGTAAATTGTGGTTACATAAATGTAATGAAATATTATGATGACATAAGGAAGAATGCAATCAAGTTTCAAAGGAAACTGGGAAGAGTTCTTTATAAACCATGGAGAACAAAGTGGGCAAATCTAAGAAAATAATTTGCACAATGATATTAAAAAGAAAAACAACTTTGAAAGACTTCAGAACACTGATCAATGCAATGATAAAGCATAAGTCCAAAACACGGAAGATGAGATATGACATTAACCTCCTGCCAGAAAGAAAAAGAAAAGATGCATCTTTTTGTATTAAAAATGCAGAGAAACATACATTTTTAGGGATGAATAATATGGGAAAGTTTTGTTAAATGTTTATGATGGGGATTTGGGTTTTCATTTTTTATTGGGCTTTTTGGTTCATTTTAGGGGTAGGGGATGGGTGTGGTAATACATGTAAAAGCAAATTTATTTTTAAAAAACAAAATAGGAATCAAAGATGTCTGTGTGTGTGTGTGTGTGTGTATGTGTGTGTGTGTGTGTGTATCACTCTCAAATTCTTTATTAATACTGAGAATTTACTACTACCAGATACTGAGTAAGGTAAGGAAGCAATAAAATAGTCCCTATTTTCAACAAGTTTACAATCTAGTCAGGATGCTAAAACACAGGAAAAATAATAATACAAAATACCATACTCAAGAAAAAGCAATGACTCTTGTTCACCCTATAATATGCAGTCAGCTTATCCATTATTATTTATATATCAAAACATGTGTATTTCTCATTGGTCATGGTCTGTGTCTCTCTGTCTCTCTGTTTCTCTCTCTCTCTCTGTTTCACACACACACACACACACACACACACACACACACACACACAGTGAAAACAAGCAATGAACTGGACATAAAATGGAAAAAAGGGATAAAGGGATGGACAGTCTTTGGAAAATTATTCAATACTTTCAAGGAGTCAGAGCTTCTCCACAAAACAAAGATTTACTTTGTGAACAACAACATTCTTCTAATGAAAATATGTACCTGCAAATCATGGATTACCCTCCAAAAAATAAAAAGTTGAGTGTCACCCAAAAAGTGATGAAGAAATTATCTACACTTGTATATTGCACAATAATTTCCACATTCAAATTGAATAGTATAGACAGTTAAGTATGAGGTGAAGTTAGGAAACCATGTAGAGCATTATGAATTATTGAAAGAGTGAATCTCAGAGAACCTTTAATGCCAGGAATAAAAAGTATAGACTTATTTGGTAGTCAAGGAATACTTAAGAGCAAAAACCAAAAATATGCAAAGCAATGTTTTAGGACAATGTACCTTAATTACATGTCTAAAGAACAGTACCTCTTCTCAGCAATGTTTACTTGCTGAAAAAAATTTTACCACCAAAAAGTCCTCATTTTTTAGCTTTGGCTCTGTCCTCTTTTGGGCATTTATGAAAGCCTCTAAATTCTGAGGACACAAAGGGCATCAAGTAAGGCATACTTTAGATACCTTACTAAAATATAATTCTGACAAAGGCTGTTTTAGGAACACCAACCTCTGAAAGAGACTAGAGAAGAAGATTCTACCAACAAGATTATCCAAGAGGGACTAATACCATGAAATGAAAGGCTCTGAATTAAGGTGATACTCTTGTAAACTGGAAGCAATCAGGGAATATTAGACCAGGGATGATCTTTAGAGATCACCTAACCCAACGTCTTCATTTACAGATGAAGAAACTGTAGGAGAGAAATTGTAAGGGGTTTCCCAAGGTCACAAGTAGCAAAGGTTTTTAAACCCAGATTCTCAAGCTCCAAATCCAAGGTTTTTTGGATAGACTTTGCATCTATGCAGGATCTGAGAAAGAGTTTTGAAGAGAAATAAACAGTATTTAATGCCTGACTGAAATAGGGGAGAAGGAAATCAGACATCAAAGTACAAGGACCATGGGATTGGTGATTAAGCTGACAGAGATAGAGAAGAGAAGAAACTGGGTTTACAAAGAAGTGAGTTTTAAAAGACTTACAGTTTGATTTACTTTCCCCCATTCCTCCCTGAAATTACTTCTCCCCCACATTGTTCTTTTCTGCCAATTAGCTTACTCACAAAAAGAATTTTTTAAACTAACCTATCTTCAAAATTTAATCTTCCTCTTATTTCTTATGACTGTGAACTCTAAATTGGCAAAAAGGACTCTGCAATATTTTTGCACACAAACATATGCACAGGGTTTAAAACAACAATATAAAGTAACTATGAATTTGATATTAAGTGATTCCACTTAATTATAGAAATTTCTTTGTAAATTATGCCTAATAGGATGAAATGTAACAGGAATAAATATGAAATCTAAACTTGGATAAAACTAATAAACTGTATGAATACATGATTTGAGGGAAAATAGATAATAGTCCGTGTTAAGGATAGGGGATTTTTAAAATGACTATAAGCTTAATCAGCCAACAAAAGATATACTAAACTAGCAACAACAGCAACAAAAAAAAAAAAAAGAAAGAAAGAAAGAAAAGAAAGAAAGAAAGAAAGAAAGAAAGAAAGAAAGAAAGAAAGAAAAGAAAGAAAGAAAGAAAGAAAGAAAGAAAGAAAGAAAGAAAGAAAGAAAGAAAGAAAGAAAGAAAGAAAGAAAGAAAGAAAGAAACTCAATCTTGGATTATATTAGTGAGTACATATTAGTCAGGGTATTAGCTTTTCAATTTTACTCTACTTTAACCTGTTTAGGCCACACTGGGTTATATTAGTGAGTACATATTAGTCAGGGTATTAGCTTTTCAATTTTACTCTACTTTAACCTGTTTAGGCCACACCTGGAATATTGTGCTTAGTTCTAAGTACCACATTTTGGCAATAACATTAGCAAGCTTGGTTTTATCCAAGAATGAGAAAACAAAATGTTAAGAAGATTTGAGAACAAGTTATATTTCTAAAGCAGAATGATACAGTAGAAAGCTCAGTCTTTAGAGTCAAAAGATGCAATTGTTTAAATACCATGGCTGACACAAATGTGACCTTAGCTAAGCACATCGCTGGTCCTTAATTTCATCATCTGTAAGATGAGGTTTATATAACATAACCTTTAATATCTCTTCTAGCTCTAAAGGAATGTTACTATGATTTAAGAATATTAAGCATGGAGAAGACATTTAAGAAGAAAATGATTAACTATCTTCAAATATCTGAAGGATTGTTGGTTTGAAAAGAAACTACACTTGCTTTGTTTGGCCACAAAGGTCAGAACTAAGACCAATTACTGTAAGTTATAAAGAGCCAGTGCTCAGATTAATAGAAATATTTAACAATTAGAGAGATTCAAAAGCAAAATAATCTGTCCCAAAAGCAGGAGTTCTCCATCTAAAGTAATGAAAGAGAAATAAGATAATCTATATATTAGGCCTCTTTAAGGCATGAGATGGACCAGATAATTACTGAGCTTCTTTGTATCTGTAGGATTCTAAAGTTCTGAAGAAGGGAAAGGAAATAAATGCCTGTGAAGTAAGCACATTCTCCACATGAAGAACTATTAGACTACCAACTTCATGAGAGAAGAGACAGTATCTAAATTAAACTTTATATGATACCTAGTATTTTGCACAGGGTTCCACACATGGTAGGCATTTAATAAATAGTTGAATTAAATTAAACTCTATAGCAAAAGGAGGCTTCAAATTAAGATCTAGACATTTAAAAAAGAAACCCCTATAAAGTATTCCTGTTCCAAGATATAGTTAAGATTATTTTAAAGGGAATGTAATTTTGCAAAAGAAAATTCTTATGGAATGCTCCTGCTCTTATAGGCTAAAATTATGTATTATGGTGTCTGAAAATTTTCAGCTTTCTAGAAAATAAGGGCAAAAATATAAGTAGAATTCTATAGCTTTCCCTAACAAATTGCTGCTCAAGCAGTGAATTAAAAAGCAACCTGGAATTATAAAGTGGTTAAAATGTCCATAACCCTCAACTTAAGAGAAATTCAGAACCTCAAAGAAGATTTGACAAAAAGAAAAACTACGTATATATCAAAATATTTATAGCACTATTTTTTATAATAGTAAATTATTATCAATAAAGTCCATGCCTATAGATTAAAGACTGGCTGAACAAATTATGGCACATGACTCCAATAGAACATTACTGTGCTATAAGAAACAATGAACATGATGAATACAATCATGCAAAAGTTTAAGTGAACTGATGCAAACTGAAGTAATCAGAGCCAAGTAAATAATATACAAAATGACTGCCCACAACAATGTAAATGGAAAGAATAACCACCATAGAACAACTGACAATGAAGGCTGGAAAACCACAAAGAACAGGTTTGACTCCAAAGAAGAAATATGAGGAAATGTCCTTCTCAACTCTTTTGGAGAATGAAGGAAAAAAATAAGCATTTATTTGACATTTACTAAGTGCCAGGAATTATGCTAAGTGCTTTACAAATACTTCATTTGATCCTTAAAACAATTGTAGGCAATAAATGCTATTATTATCTTCATTTTACAGTTGAAGAAATTGAGTCAAAACAGAGATTTAAATGATTTGCCTAAGATCACACAGCTGCTGTTTGAAGCCATATTTGAATGTTGGTCTTTTTGACTCCAGGCCCAGCACTCTATCTACACAAAAGTAGTGGAGTAGGGAAATGGAGAAGTTTTCCATACAACATCAGATTTTTCTCAACATACTGACCATCTTGCTTAATGTTTCTTTTCCTCTTTTTAAAAAAAAAATTTTTTTTTTGTTATGCAGGATTGTTCTCTAGGAAAGGAGGGGTAAAAGACTGGGGAAAATCTGAATGATAGAAAAACTATTAATAAAAATATATTTAATTTTTTAATGAATTCAATCAGCTTTTTTAAAACAAAAATTTATCTTTCACCATAGTCTCAGGAATATGCTAAAAACTATAAATGTATAATAAATATCAGTACAAGCATTATGCATAAATGAAACTATTTTCACATTGCTGTTAATTTGATTTTGAATCAAGGAGACAAACTATTAAGATTGCAATAGGATTTCTATGATCGGTACAATACAAACTACATTAGGACAAAAGTTGGAGTCAGGTAATATGGTATTAATAAATGGAAAAAAATAAAAAGAAGTAATTCTCTCTAGTACATAAGGACACAATCTTTAGAAAAAAGCTATTTGAAATAATTCAAATACAAAACAAGTTGCTACATAAAAATATGATTCCTGGTAACACCATGAGCACAATATTTATTAAGTACCCAAAAAGTGCTAGCACTCTTTTGCTTTGGGAGGAATACAAAGTTTCATAGAATGATAAATTGTGATGTATGGAAGGGTCCTTACAGATCAAGCATCATTTAAAAAGCATGAATTAAACCCTTATTAGATGACCTGTATGATGCTAAGTGCTAGGGAATAGTCCCTGTCCTCAAGAAGCATACTATACTCTGTAAGGAGAAATAATATGCCCATAGATCAGTGTACAAACAGAATCTTAAGGGATTAGAAAGAAAGTATTACTATATGATGGTTTGATTGACCAGGACACTGACGATCACACTGTCAGAGAAGAACTAAGAAAAGGCCTCACTTAGAAGGCTAAGATTAAATGGAGTCCTGTTCAATCATACCAGTGAGTGATTTTAGCACACTAAAAACCAGGGTTCAAATCTTGTCCCAACCACTCTATATTCAACCTGTGGATAAAGTCACTTAATGTCTATTTCATCATCCAAAAAAACAAGAATAAGCCAATACCTCACTTCACTGAGAATACAAAAAGATAACATATAAAGCACATTTGCAAACTTTAAATCACTATTTAAATGTGAGCAATCAAGAAAAGGAAGTTCAAAGGAATTAAGAGATAGGCTGTAATTAAACAATTAATAAGTAACACATAGACCAGGGACAAGAAGATGGGTTTTCTGACTCCTGGACTATTACAATACTTCCTAAGAGCTGAAAAATCAAAGCTAGGTAAGACTAAGTAAAAAGAATTCCCTTTGTCAAAGAGCACAATGTGCTTTTAGAAAAGATAAAGAACCAAAGGACTAAAAGCAGACTGACAATTTAGTAACTCTACCCATTGTCACAACCAAGTTCAAAATTATCAGATCTGAGTGGTAGAGGTGATCAGATCATTACTCTAAGTCACTATTGTAAAATGCAAACAAACTGGAATTGTTCAATTAAGTTTGCAGATATAGATGAGGATTATCAGAGACTTCCAATAGAATTCCCTCATTTTACAGATGAGCAAACTGAGACCAAGAGAAATAAAATTGCTTGCTTTGAATCACACAAGTAGAAAGAATGCCAAGATTAGAACCCAACTTCCCAGCCTCTGAATCCAAATCCATCCACCACACAGTGCTGCTTTTTCCAAAATGTTCAGTCATTCTGATGATATGCTATATGAGCAAAATACAAAAAAACAAGAGATGAGGATTCACAGAAGAGACCATCATGGCTAATCTTAATATATTTAACCATGACTAGTAATCTGATAAATCAGTAAGAACACAAGAATTCAACTTGATTATCTGTGCCAAGAGAAGGGAGAAAAGTTTCAATTAACACAAAACAATGAATAAACCTCAAGATAATTTGATTTTGGAAATAAAACACAATCACATTCCAACACACAGCTCACTCAGTCTTGTTCCTTCATCAGCCCTGATCCTCTTCTTGCTTGGTTCTTACTAGTTAATATGTTAGGACCCAGCAGGGACATGGATGATGGAAGTAAGGCCTTGATTCACCACAAATAATCTACAAAATTAGCTCACATGGAACAATAATAATTCACATTTACATAGCTTGTATTCTATTTAAAATTTTTTAATTTTAAAATTTCCAATGCCCCCAAGATAGATTAGTGGACATATTATCTCTATTTTATTGAGGAAGAAATTGAGATTCTGATAGGTTAAGTGACTAGTCCATGGTCATAAATCTGGTAAATGAGGCAGAATTTGAACCAGTGGCAAAAGGTTCTTTACACCAAAATCTGGAATACTTTCTACTATACAATACTTAATTACAGGCCAGACTCCTGATCTGGGCTCAGCATCTAGTGTCCCTAGTCACAGACAATGGTTAGAAAAGTTGATTATATATGAATCATCATTAACTGTGAGTCAAACCTCACAAAACTTTTATGTAATTGATTTTTTACCACTAGACAAGTAATATAAATTACCAGGGAATAAGAAGACACTCCCCTATGGCTAACAGGGAAGGAAGTGAAGTAAAAAAGTTATGGAAATCCGAATGAAGGAAAAAAATCTATGACAAGTCAACCAGGTTACTACAGATTTAATAAAAGCCTTTTAACTTAAAGATAACATCTCCATTTTGAAACTTGAATCCATTATTCCTACCAGCTACACAATCTCCTAATCAAAATCCAGAGTTTTTTTACTTCCCAACTCTAGGTCAAACAATATCTAATCATAAGGACCTGTGCAACCTAACAGATTTTGTTGGGAACAAATGAGACAACTATGAGAAAACATTCTGAAACTGCAAGACTACAAATACACCACAAAGCCTGAAAGACATGAATATAGACACCCTAGATGATGCTCCTATCAGGATTCCCATGATAGCCCTAGCTCCACTGCTTGAGAAAACTTAAGACACCAAAAATTCCCTACATCTATTCTTCATTCATAGTTTCAAAGGAGATTTCCAGGTTCTATCTTCCACAAAACCATCACACAGATTTCAAAGTTCCCTATAGCCATCTCTTCCGATAGAAACTAGGAGCCCCAGATCATTACTTCTGCTTGTATGGGTTCAATTCAAATCAAAATCCCCATTAAAATGTAGAGAACAATTCATGGGGCAGAATCCAATATTTTTCTCCACAAGCCTCACTACCCGTCATCAGAAGAGTAAGTAGTCTAAGTACAATCCTTTCCCAAGTCATTACCTACCAGATAAAGGTCTATTACTCTTTTTAAAAAAAAAAAAAAAGCAGGATTCCTCTTACCACCACTGTTCTCTAATAGGTAAACATCCTTTGGACATTTTGCATGGTAAACTCTAGGAGCACCCAAGTACAAGAAATCAATACAAGCCAGTCAATCCAGTACCCACGGTGCCCCCATATCACCACCCAGAGCCTAATTCTCAGAAAGATTCTGGCTAGCAATCCCTCCACAACTGGTCCCCAGCTCCAACACAGAGGAAGGAAGGAAATGGGAAGGGAATAAGCTTTTCTTAAATGGTTACCATGAGCCAGGCATTGCGCTAAGCTCTTTACATGTGATCTTCACAACCCTGTGAGAGAGGTACTATTATTTTGTCCATCATGCAGTTGAGGAAACCGAGGCAGAGAGAAGTCAAATGACTTGACCAGGATTTTGCTTCAATGGCTGGTGAATTTGAACTCAGATCTTCCTGCCTTCAAGGTCCAGAGATTTATCCCTTGCACTATCTAGCCGGCCCTATATCCTCCACCACCACCACCACCACCACCATCCCAGCCCTAACTGAGCCCAAGTTGTTCCTAGGTCTCAGACTCTCGACCAAGTCTAAGGTGGCCCCAGGTCAGATGCCAGCCAGACGCAGCCAGAGATCCAGCCCAGGATGCCCCCTCACTCTCAGCCCCAAGCAAGCCCAATGTGGCCCAGCTCCTCATCCCAGACTCTAAACCGGAGGCTGGGCTGGGCAGTATGGGGTCCACCTGCCCGTACTTCCGACCCGATCCACCCCAGGACGCTTCTCCCGGACAGCTGGCCCCGGGTTCTTCGGCATTGCCCTGTCACCGCACGGTCTTGTCCCTCTTCGCGGCCCTTGCCTCCATCTCCCGGGACCCTTCCCCCGCCTCCCTCGCCGCTACATACCGCTTCTTGGGGATGCTGCTGGACTCGGGAGCCGCGGGCGGAGGCGCTGCCGGTGCTGCAGCCGGGGCCCGGCCTCTGCACTCGTTAAGAACGAGAGCTGCCGGAGCACGGCCCTGCAGATGGCCCGAGAGGACCCGAAGTCTTCTCCCGGCGCAGTCCCTCTCCCGCTCTCGCTCCAGGGATGAGCCCGAGCCGGAGCCCGCCCCACCAGCAGCCGCGGATGCCGCTGCCTCCGCCATGGCTTCCGCCTTGTGCAGCCCGAGGCTGCTGGGCGCAGGTGAAAGGTCATTCGCTGTGGCGCATCCCAGCAGCCACCGCGGCGTCTGGGGCAGCGGCTGCCCCGCCCTCCTCGCGCCTGGAGGCAGGTGTGTTACGCGCACGCGCAGGCGGGGGCGGGAGCTGGGGGATGGCGACGACTCCCACGTGCCGCCTTTGCCAGAGATGGGTAACAGGTGGACCATCCCCTTTGGCGTTTGCCTCTCAGACCTTGGCACTCCTAAATCCGAAGGAAGTTTTTCAGTCGTTTGAGATCTCCATAGCGTTGACCAGTAAAGCCTTTTACTTCCGCTGGAGGCAAGAATTCTTTTCTGTGAGTTTGCTCTGAAATGAGTAGTTTCCTCCTCCATCTCCTATTTTCTCGCCTTTGCATTGGCCGTTTTCTTGCCCAGATTTCGTTTCTTCCTAATTCCCAGTCTCTACCTTGATTACCCTTTAAGATCCAGCCCAAATCCCACCTTCTGCAGGAGGCCCACCATGGTCTCCCCAGTTACTAGCGCCTTTGCTTCTCAGACTATCTTCCCTTTACTATCCAGTATATGCTAGTCCTTTTCATGTTTTATTTTCCCTACAAGAATGTGAAGTCCTGAAGGGAAGGGGCTGTTTGTGCCTTTCTTTGTATAAGTGTTTTAGAATAGTGCCTGGTGCTATTAATACCAGTAAACAGTAAATGGTGATAGCTTTCTAGAACTGAAAACTTTCCCTAACCCCTCTTAATTCTAGTTCTTTCTCGCTGTTAATTATTTTCCTATGTTACTTGCTTTGTATGTATTTATTTGTTCGTTGTCTCCTCTATTCACAATCTAATAGATTGTAAACTAATCTGATTAGATTGTAAACTCCTTAAGGGCAGGGACTGCCTTTTGCCTCATTTTGTATCCCAGGGTTTAGCACAATGCCTGGTATATATTAAGCTTTTGATAAATATTTATTAATTGATTAATAAATGCTGATTGACTAACACCTTGAGCACAATTATGTGGGGAAAAAAAGAAAGCAAAGACTACATACAGTCCCTTATCTTCAGATTGAGTCAGAAATGAACCTGGAGTAAACATATTTGCTCGTTAACTAATGTTCCTGTTAAAATACTTGCCTTAAATTAAGGGAGTTTACAATTTTATTCTTTATCATTACATATTTAATTGGTTTTGCAAGCAATTTGTTTTAAATACCTCTCAAAGATGATTTGCAAACTTTTAGGATTCTACTTCATGCTGTAGAATACTTATGAGATAGAGTTTTCCAGGTTTTCATAGGTACATACTTTGTCCTCCCACCTGCTTGACATTCCCCTACTTTCTGCCATAAGCACAGACTAGCCCATCTTTTACCCTGCATTTTCTAAGTCTTCAAAGGAGAAAAGAGTGGTTAGCAAAGATCTTTGAGAAAACCCACGAACTCTCTATGTTGAAGATGTTTTTAAAGGAACTTACCACATACTATATTGATGAAACAACACTAGCCTTTGTTCCATTAACAGTAGTTGGGCTCATGTGTAGGTAAGACATTTTTCATTTGAGAAGAAATGGTAAAGGATTTAAAGATAAAAGTTTTAATAGGTTCCTTTCAGAATAAAGCAAAATAAAACAAACAAACAAAAAAGACACAGTGATATATAGCCAAAGCTAACTGGAGGTCTCTCCTTTGCTCCCATCACACCCTACCTGGCATTGCAGTTCTCAGTGGGCAAATCATATTCATCAGTCTACTCCATAAAGTTATACCTTGCTGAATAGATTTAAATTTCTTCATGGTAAGGCTTTGTCATATAGTTCTAATTTTTAAAAATCCAATTAGGAATGTCATGGTAGCTAAAGACCAAAAATTGGTATTCAGAGCTCAGAGCACCAACTCAGCTTTTCAGCTGCTAGTTATTAAAAAGTTATTTTTTTTATTAAAGTTTTATTTTCAAAATATATGTACAGATAATTTTCAACATTCACCCTTGCGAGACCTTGAGTTCCATATTTTTTCCTTTCCCTCTCTCCACTTCTTCCTTTAGATGGCAAGTAATCCAATCAATATATCTTAAACATGTGCAATTTTTCTGTAATATTTCCACAATTATGCTGCACAAGAAAATCAGATCAAAAAAGGAAAAAATGAGAAAGAAAACAAAATGCAAGCAAACAGCAACAAAAAGGGTGAAAATACTATATTATGATACATCCTCAGTTCCCACAGTCCTCTCTCTAGGTGCAGATGGCTCTCTTCATCACAAGACCATTAGAACTGGCCTGAATCATCTCATTGTTGAAAAGAGCCATGTTCATCAGAATTGAGCATAGTATAATCTTGCTGTTGCTATGTACAATAATCTCCTGGTTCTGCTCACTTCACTTAGTATCATCAGTTAATAGAAGTCTCTCTTAAGGCCTCTCTAAATTAAGTTAGTAAACAGTAAATGGTGATAACTTTCTAGAACTGAAAACTTTCCCTAACCCCTCTTAATTCTAGTTCTTTCTCGCTGTTAATTATTTTCCTATGTTACTTGCTTTGTGTGTATTTGTGTTTTCTTCTCTATTCACAGTCTAATAGATTGTAAACTAATCTGATTAGATTGTAAACTTTTGCCTCATTTTGTATCCCAGGGTTTAGCACAATGCCTGGTATATATTAAGTAGAAACACTACTGGATCAAAGGTATGCACTATTTGATAGCCCTTTGGGCATAGTGTCAAATTGCATGGTTGAATCAGTTTGCAACTCCACTAACAATGTATAGTGTCCCATTTTCCCATATCCCCTCCAACATTTGTCATTATCTTTTCCTGTCATCTTAGCCAATCTGAGCGGTGTATAGGGGTACCTCAGAGTTGTCTTAATTTGCATTTCTCTGAAAAATAGTAATGGAGAGCACCTTTTCAAATGACTAGATAAATTTGACCATTTATCAGTTGAAGAGTGGCTTGAATTCTTATAAATTTGAGTCAGTTCTCTGTATATTTTAGAAATGATGCCTTTATCAGAATCCTTGAATGTAAAAAATTTTTTCCCAGTTTATTGCTTCTCTTCTAATCTTGTCTGCATTGGTTTTGTTTGTACAAAAACTTAAAAAGTTATTTTTTAAAAAAAGTTTTTTGCTTAAATCAAATATAAATCTGCCTCCATGTAATTTCCATCCATTATTCATGATTTCTCCTTGGGAAACTAAACAAAACAGCCCTTAATATGTTTAAAAATAGCTATCTTGATTCCTCTGAGTCTTTTCTCCAAGCTAAACATTCCCCATTACTTTTGCCAGCCTTCATGTGGCATGAACTCAAAGCCATTTTGCCTTCCAGTAAATAATTTAATACTTTTAAAATTCTCCCACTTATGCATGTAAACTTATTTTGTATTTAATTTATACTTTAATATATTTAACATGTACTGGTCATCCTGCCATCTAGGGAGGGGATAGGAGAAGAAGGGGAAAAATTGGAACAAAAAATTTGGCAATTGTCAATGCTGTAAAATTACACATGCATATAACTTGTAAATAAAAAGCTACAATAAAAAAAAATTTCCCACTTATAAATGCTCATTCTAAAATGAGGTGCCCAGATATAAACACAGTTCTCCAGGTGTGTGGTCTGTTTAGGTCAGGATATAATGGAAATATTACCTCCCTTATTCAATCAATTAAAGATTATTTAAAGCAGCATCTTCTTGTTTGCTAAACATGTTTAGGATACAAATTTTAACTATACTATCATAATGAATCAAGGAAAAGGATTTATTAAGGACTTACTGTGCACCAAGCTGAACACTGGGATACAAACTGAGGATTCAAAAAAAGAAGAATAAGGCAAGTTCCTGTTCACAATCTGTAACCTTGGGAGATGACACAAAAAGTTCAATTATAGAGACAAATGAAAAGGCCTTGAAATCCCAAAGTACCAAGTTATGAGGCTGATGGTAAAGGTTCCTGGGTCCTTACAGTATATAAGTAGTTTAGATAATAGCTCTGGGGGAAAGTCAGTAAACTGGTGGTCTTTCATCTTTTCAGAAGGACTAGAGTTGTGATATCCCATCTCATCCCAACCAAACCTTAAAAGCAGTGGTTCAGTCCTAGTGCAGGAATGAGAACTATCCTAGCGGGAAGGAATTCTCACAGCCTATAGGCATCTATAAGCTTTATTTTCAGTTGTGACCCCATTTAGAATTTTCTTGGCAAAGATTCTGGAGTTGTTGGCTATTTTCTTCTAGTTTTATAGATACGGAAACTGAAGCAAAAAGGGTTAAGTAAATTTCCCAGGTCACACAGCTATTTAAATGTCGGAAATCAGATTTGAACTCAAGAAGGTACATCTTCCTGAGTCTGGGACCAGCTATCCATATGTATGTATGTATGTGTATATGTGTACATACATGTATGTGTGTATATACATACATATACACATTATTCATGTATACGTTAAGGCCCAATTCAGATGCTATCTCTTTCACAAACTGTTATCTGATCCCCACAATGGAAAATGAGCTTAACTATTTGGGACTACAAATGATTCTTTTCTTGATCTTATCATGTTCTAATTTATATTATAAGTATTATATAGTTAAGTTTACATGTTACATGTAGATGAGAGCAAGGACAATGTATTATCTTTCTTATTTCTCTAGCCTCTAATTAGTTGTTTTTTCCTTCGTTCTCAAAGAGGATTAAAATGACATAATTATGTCATGTTGAGTTATAGTGTCCAATTGATCAGACCAATATGACCACAGTTTGGAGACAAATAGTCTCTATGAACATTTGGGGTAGATTCTACCTTTGTGCATCTTTCTTTTCTTCTGAGATAATCCAATTCTGCTTTGCTCATAGAGCACAGCATCTTCTCTGATGAGGCACGCCATGTGCCAGTGTCTCCCATGTCATACAATCAATTCTAATTCTTAAGAGAGACCTTGAGAATGTCCTTATATTGCTTTTTATGACCACCTTGTGAGCATTTGTTTTGTGTGATTTGTCCAAAAAATAATCTTTTTGGCAAGCATACATTTGGCATTTGAACAATGTGGTCAGTCCAGTGAAGTTGTGCTCTCTGCAGAAGAATCAGAATGTTTGGCAGCTGAGTTTAAGAAACAACCTCCATGTCTGGTGTCTTATCCTTCCAGGTGATCTCCAGAACCTTCCTAAGACAATTCAAATGGAAGTGATTCGGTTCCCTGGCATGGTATTAGAATATTGTCAGAGTTTCACAGGCATACAGCAATGACATCAGCACAATGTGCCCTGTAGACCTTCAATTTGGTAGGCAGCCTACCTCTTCTTTCCCACACTTTCGTTTGGAGCCTCCCAAACACTGAGCTAACTTGGGCATTTGTGTGTCAATATCATTATCAGCAAGGCCTTGCACATAATAAGCACATAAATAATTTCACAATTAAAACTCACACCCAATCATTACTTTATCCATTGTTGTTGGGTTTTGTCCTTCCTTCTCGAAGAGATCATGATACAAGGAAAATGATGCCATGACATGTAAGTGAGTTGAATTTAAGTGAGGGAGGGCTGTGCAAGATGAGCTGCCTTGCTTTTCCCTCCAGATATAGATCAAGACAGCTGGAGATGACCCTGGATGTAATAGGAGACCTTGACCTTTTTAAGTGGAGGTCTTCAACAGGTTCTCAGTTTGACTGAGGTTGCACCCATTTAGTGATTAAGGATAGGTAACAACTGAGGCAAAGAATTTCCCAAAGGCTAACATAGAAAGCTTTCACCTCAGTAGTAACCTGTGGGAGGCCCCCTGGAGGACCTTAAGAGACTAAGTAGATGAGAAATTTGTTACAAGCATGCCTGAGCTTCCAAATCTAGCAATAGGAATAGTGGATTTTAAGGAAACTGAGTGTGGATCACAATATAACATTTTCACTTTTTGTTGTTGTTTGCTTGCATTTTGTTTTCTTTCTCATTTTTTCCTTTTTGATCTGATTTTTCTTGTGCAGCAAGATAATTATATAAATATGTATACATATATTTGATTTAACATATATTTTTAACATGTTTAACATATATTGGATTACCTGCTGTCTAAGAAACGGAGTGGGGAGAAAGGAGGAAAATTTGGAACACAAGGTTTTGCAAGGGTCAGTGTTGAAAAATTATCCATGCAAATGTTTTGAAAATAAAAAGCTTTAATAAAAAAGAAAAAGAAAATTTGTTGTTTGGTTGTTATTCTACATTCTTGAAGAGAACTTCAATGACATCACTATGTTAGAGTCAAGTTATAATGTGTCTGACTGTGACTGATCAGACCAATACAAGTTCAGAATGCTCTGCCACAGGCCAGACACAAATCATCCATATGAACATTTGGGGTAGCTTCTCTAAATTTGTGCATCTAGAGTGTCCTTTGGGCTAATTCAATTCTGTTTTGCTCATAGAGCACAGCACCTTCTCTGACGAGGCACGCCATGCTAGGCTGTCCCGTACCAGTGTCTCCCCTGTGATACAATCAACATCAATTTTATGATGGCATGCCTGCCCAGGTTCTGAACAATGGACAATGCTCTAAAGATTTCCAAGTCATCAATGGAGTATGTGTGTGTATGTGTATCATGTGCATAGTGAGGATGAAGTAGAGGATAGGGTGAAGTATTTCTTATCATTCCTGCTACAGCAGAAGCACACAGAATGAACATAGGATCCCACAAGTTAATTGTGCATGGCAACAACAAGCATTTATTAAACATTAGTGTGCTAGGGGCTTGGCTTAAAGAGACAAACAAGAAAACAACTTCAACTCTTCAGGTCCTGAGAGGGATATAATTCCCACTAAACTGACTGAATATCATGAATCAATAAAGAAACAAGCATTTATTAAATACTTAATATTTTCCAGGCATTGTGCTAGGTGCCGAGAATACAAAGAAAAGGAAAAGACAGCCTCTGCCCTCAAAAAATTTACAATCTAATAGCAGACTATGAAAACAACTCTGTCCAAAAAGCATAAGTACCAAACAAATTAGAAATAATAATCAGAATAAAGGCATTACCATGAAGGGGAAATTAGAAAGACTTCTTATAGATAGTAGGACTTTAGCTGAGATTTGAATGGAACCAGAGAAGCCAGGAGATGGTGATAAAGAGGAAGAATGTTTCATCACTGGAGACAGTGTTAGAAAATGTCCAGTCGAACACATCCAGTCATTCTGGAGAGCAATTTGGAACTATGCCCAAAGTTATCAAACTGTGCATACCCTTTGATCCAGCAGTGTTTCTACTGGGCTTATACCCCAAAGAGATACTAAAGAAGGGAAAGGGACCTGTATGTGCCAAAATGTTTGTGGCAGCCCTGTTTGTAGTGGCTAGAAGCTGGAAAATGAATAGATGCCCATCAATTGGAGAATGGTTGAGTAAATTGTGGTATATGAACATTATGGAATATCATTGTTCTGTAAGCAATGACCAGCGGGATGAATACAGAGAGGACTGGCGAGACTTACATGAACTGATGCTAAGTGAAATGAGCAGAACCAGGAGATCATTATATACCTCAACAATGATACTGTTTGAGGATGTATTCTGATGGAAGTGGATCTCTTCGATAAAGAGAGCTAATTCAGTTTCAATTGATCAAAGATGGACAGAAGCAGCTACACCCAAAGAAAGAACACTGGGAAATGAATATAAATTGCTTGCATTTTTGTTTTTCTTCCCGGGTTATTTATACCTTCTGAATTCAATTCTCCCTGTGCAACAAGAAAACTGTTCAGTTCTGCACACATATATTGTATCTAGGATATACTGTAACCTATTCAACATGTAAAGGACTGCTTGCCATCTGGGGGAGGGGGTGGAGGGAGGGAGGGGAAAAATCGGAACAGAAGTGAATGCAAGGGATAATGCTGTAAAAAATTATCCTGGCATGGGTTCTATCAATAAAAAGTTATTTAAAAAAAAAAAAAAGTCCAGTCGAGAGACAGAGGGTCATGTGGTTGAGGAACAGCAAAGAGACCAGTATCACTGGATCACAAATATAAGGAATATAAGGTGTTAAAAGACTGGCAAGCTAAGAAGGGACCAGGTTATAAAGGGCTTTAAAAGCCAAACAGAGGATTTAATATTTAATCTGGAAATAATAAGGAAATACTAGAGTCAATTGAATAGAGGGACAACGGAGTCAAACTTGCACTTTAGGAAAAACAATTTGGCAACTGAGTGATTTTGAGGCTTAAGTGAGGGACCAAGCAGTAGTTAATTGCAATAGTCTAGTGTGAGATTGCTGAAGACATGCCCTAGAGCTTTGGCAATATCAGAGGAGAGAAGGGAACCTACAAAGAAATGTTATGAAAGTATACCCTACAGGATTTGGCAACAGACTGGATAGGTGGGGATGGGGAGTGTTAAAAGAAAGTGAGAAGTTGAGGAAGATACATCCAGTCATGGTGACTAGAAAGATTGTGGTTCCTTCCACAGGAATATAAGGAAATTAGAAAGGGGAAAAGGTTTATCCTAAGGTTTATTCTTATAGAAACACTGACTCCACTAAATTCAGGAATTCCTGACCCCTATCGGAAAGCTGAACCCTCAGGCTAGGGTTTAACCTTTTTCTCTGCACACTGACCTGTCCTCTGTCCTTCAGATTCTAACCAGTGTAGAGGCAAACAAAAGTTCAAAGTTGACATTCAGATCTCTAGAAACAAATGATGACCTTTCTCCCTCTTTCACACCACCTCTTCTGTGACAGATGGGTAGAAGACAAGAACAAATTCATTCTTTGGTCATATTTAGTTGCACTAGGTTTCACCATTTTGCCTCTTGCATTCTGGAATGATTCCCCCAAATAAAGAACACCCTGATCTTTTTTCATTTTAAAAAATTACAACAGATATATGTGTTAACATCAGTAAAAGCACAACAGATACATTAACCTCACTTTTACAAGAGTTTCTCAAAGTTGACTCCATTCCTCACTTCTAGAGAACAAGTGAATGAATTTTTCTCCATTGTACTTATATCTCTGGTGTTTAATAAATGGTTGCTGAATTGAATTTGTTTAATATACCATTGTATTATAATAAAGTCATAAAGTTTAGAATAAAAAATTTTGGCTTAAATCCACATTTTGATGCTTGGACCAGTCTTCCATGACTGGAACTCTCACTCATCTCTTAACTTCACCATACCTCATCCTTTTCATATATACAATGAAAATCATATTGATCCCCCTCCTCTATAGGGTTGTCTTGAGAAAAAAGTTTTGCAAACCATATAGTAATGTCTTATTATTTTTACTATCAGTCTGATGCAGTTCTAGTGGTAGAGAACTGAGGTGTGAGAATCCCCTCTGGTCAGTTCACAGGTCCAATGTGAAAGAATTTGTGAACCTGAAAAATATGAATGGCAAAAGGAATTTTAATTGGCACTGAGAAGCCAGCTTTGCTAGGAAGACAGACTTCTTAGTAGCCAGAGGTCCTGTTAGGGAAATAAAGGTTATCACTGATAAGAGGGTATCTTCATAGTGGGCAAGAATCCTGGCAGGCAGCTGTGCCAAGAAGAGAGGTCCCTTGGCAAAGCATAATCCTACTTCTGCAGAGATCTGGAGTTCAAAATTGTCTCTTTATAAGAAGTCTGAGGCTGGGACTTCTATTCAATGCCCCCCAGGCCTAAATTTCCAGTTGAAAAGAGAGTATTTGTTAAACTGGGAAAACATTTTTACAATCAAAGGTTCTGATAAAGGTCTCATTTCCAAAATATATAGAGAACTGACCCTAATCTATAAGAAATCAAACCATTCTCCAATTGATAAATGGTCAAAGGATATGAACAGACAATTCTCAGACGAAGAAATTGAAACTATTTATAGACATATGAAAATATGCTCCAAATCATTATTAATCAGAGAAATGCAAATTAAGACAACTCTGAGATACCACTACACACCTGTCAGATTGGCTAGAATGACAGGGAAAGATAATGGGAAATGTTGGAGGGGATGTGGGAAAACAGGGACACTGATACATTGTTGGTGGAATTGTGAACACATCCAGCCATTCTGGAGAGCAATTTGGAACTATGCTCAAAAAGTTATCAAGCTGTGCATACCCTTTGATCCAGCAGTGTTTCTACTGGGCTTATACCCCAAAGAGATACTAAAGAAAGGAAAGGGACCTGTATGTGCCAAAATGTTTGTGGCAGCCCTGTTTGTAGTGGCTAGAAGCTGGAAAATGAAAGGATGTCCATCAATTGGAGAATGGTTGAGTAAATTGTGGTATATGAACATTATGGAATATTATTGTTCTGTAAGGAACGACCAGCAGGATGAATACAGAGAGGACTGGCGAGACTTACATGAACTGATGCTGAGTGAAATGAGCAGAGCCAGGAGATCATTATATACCTCAACAGTGATACTGTTTGAGGATGTATTCTGATGGAAGTGGACCTCTTCGATAAAGAGAGCCTTAATTGATCAAAGATGGACAGAAGCATCTACACCCAGAGAAAGAACACTGGAAATGAATATAAACTGCTTGCATTTATGTTTTTCCTCCCGGGTTATTTAAACCTTCTGAATCCAATTCTCCCTGTGCAACAAGAAAACTGTTTGGTTCTGCACATATATTGTATCTAGGATATACTGCAACCCATTCAACATGTAAAGGACTCTTGCCATCTCGGGGAAGGGGTGGAGGGAGGGAGGGGTAAAATCGGAGCAGAAGTGAATGCAACGGATAATGCTGTAAAAATTACCCTGGCATGCGTTCTATCAATAAAAAATTATTAAAAAGAAAAAAAAAAAAGAAAAAAAAAGAAAAGAGAGTATTTGTAATGGGCTGAAACTGAGTTGATGCACTGAGGTCCCAGCACTTAAGACTAATTACCAATTAGACAATATTAGCATATGCTTGGAGCAGGAGAAGAAAGAGGAGAATCTTGTGTCTGAGAGCTCTCCTCTCCCTTCAATAAAGAATAAAAATCAAGGACTTTCCCTTATCCTGACTCTGGATGATTTTAAAGTATCCAGGGTGCTAACACAATCATCACAAGTATTTATCTTGGAAAAAGCCATTCAATAGGAATATCAGGTCCAGATCTCCAACTGAATGAGACCGCTTAAGTTCCAATTACTGGGAGTAGTCCTGGGCTAATCTTCAACTCAATAGAGGGTGCAGCTAGTCTTCTCCAAGATTTCCAATAGAATGAAACCACTTAACTACCCTGAAAAGTGGGTCTCTGTCAGAGGAGAGTTTCCAAATTCACCCTCATTGCTTCCACCTAAAAGCCAAGGGGGACAGTTTCAGGGTTCACCCCCATCATTTTCTCCCTCAAGTAGTCACCCTCAAATTCATTTGGGGTAAAGGAGCAAAGATTTAATTCTTCTGTAATTGCTTCGAGCTGATATCCCTAAGTTCAATGGGGGTTCATTCCAGGAGGGGAAGTATGAAATCTGAAGACAGCAGCAGCAACATTTAAGGGGTGTTGTGTGTCCCAGTCAGTTATCCCATGATCTCCAGGCTGAAGGAGCAGTTGAAAATTCATAGCTTAAAGCCTAGAGGAAACAAATCTCAGGAGCAGATTAAAAGTGGGCTATCATCTAGCGTTGAGATGATGACATTTGGGAATGGGGTCTTTTACAAACACACACAAAAAAATGTGTCAGGTACCATTTGTAACCTGCCTTAAGGATGTTGATAGCCCACCCAACAATGCTGAACACCCCCACTGTCCACAGAGCTCCCTGATGAAAGGCTGAGGAGTTAACCATTGTCAGGGGTCATAGGATGCTAAGGAATTAATTGATGGCAGGGGCCTTAGAATGCTGAGGAGTTAATTTCTGGCAGGGGCCTTAGAATGACAAGAAAAGTAGGAGAGAAAATGCTAGGAGCAAAAAGTTCTCATCCTTGGAGTGAGAAAAAGTTAGGTTTTTCTCAGAGTGCTCATATACTCTGAAATACCTGAGAATTAAAAAGCTGGACTATTTGTCTCTCTATAAGGAGCTTAGGTAGCTTTAGCAAGTGCCTTGATACCTTCAGAACCTTCTCAGTCCTGCAGGGAAAAACTTCTACCCAATTAGTAAAATTGTGAAAACAATTTCATTGGCCAGCTGCTTGATTGTGGCAGTAAGGTTGGAAAGGAGGTTTCGTGTTCTAAGTATCCCACCTAGGGGACTAGCATTGCTGTGCTTTAAGTACCAAAGAACATTCCCCCCAAATCCCTGCTTTTGTCTCCTTGAAAGGGTGGGAGATTTGTTTGAGGTGCTGGCATTGTATACAGTGAAAGGAGCACTTCAGTAGTCTAGAGTGCAAGACCCATTGTACTTGAACAGGATTAGGCACCAGGTGAAGAGAATTATGGGTAGGGGAGGGTCCCAATCAGAAGCATTCCTCTTAACAGGAACCATAGAAACATTGAAGTGGAATGGAGAACTTACTTTATAGAAAAAAGCATATTTGGAGTCAGTATTATTGTTCACTCTCATTCCCTTCCCTAATTCCAAAGCTCCAGTTAGGAAAGTGCACAGCTGTTTCTTTGAGGCAGAGTCTGGAAGGCCTAAAATGGTCTATTTTCTCTCCTCTGTTAGAGAGAAGTGGGGGTGATATTGTGGCCAAAATATTTGACTGACTGGCAGGCAGGCAATGTGGGCTTTGGGTAAAGAGACCCTGTAGCCCTTTGAAGCTAGAGAATAGACAGTGGGTCTGGGATCCCCTAGGGTGTAGCCCTGATCAAGATAAGACTGCAGTTAAGCTTCTCAAAATCTCTTAACTAACTAAAGGTTCGTGCTTAAAAAATTTCTCTGGAGGTCTGAGAATATAAAATTTTGTCCCCAATTTCACCATTAAATCATGCCCCAGTAAGGGAGCAGGGTAGGAGGAAATAATAACAAATAAGCATTTAAATTACAGGTCATCAAACTGTCAAGACAGGGGGGTAGTCTCAAGGCAGTTCTTAAATTCCCTTGAAATCTCCACTCTATGGGGAGAGGGGTAAGAGACACCAAAGTGCTAGAGCGAGAGTGAAGGAGAAGCCCCTCCCATAGCAAAAAGCAATTCAATGGTTCTACTGGCCACATCCAGGGATAGCCAGAGTTCCAATGTCTATGTCAGGTTGGAGAGAGGGGGAGCTTGACTAAGCCCTAAACTCCTGCTGGAGGACAGGGCATTGGGAGGGCAACTCATCCCCTATAGGCAGCCCTTCCTCCAGTGCTCCTCCTGCTCAAACTCAGGACAAGGACTAGGGAGTTCAAGGCAAGGAACTTTGTGATTCCCCAAAATAGCAGCCAAGAGTAGGGACTTTTCTCCAAATCTCACTTTAATTCTATGACCTCTCTCCTTGGCTGCAGCCTGATCTCTTTCATTAAAGACTCCAACTGTTTTTAAGGTAGAAATGTGAGGAACCAAATCTGGCTTTTGCATCTTCCTCCATATATCTGGGGCAGATTGCTTAACATTAATATCTCCCCAGGACAGATCAAGGAGTGCTTTGGCCTTGAACCCTTCAAAAGGCTGGGTGTGGACCTCAGAGTAATGGTGAGGTTTTTCTGCAGTCTATCTGTCTCTCCCTGAGAATCTGCTGCTTTTCCCAGAAGGCAGAAGTTAGAATCAGTATCCTGAGGAGGAGAAAAAAAGCCCTGTGTACTGACCAGAGGGGATTCTCATACTTTAATTCCCCTCTAGTCAGCACACAGGTCCAATGTGAAAGAATTTGTGAACCCAAAAAGTCTGAATGGCAAAAGGAATTTTTATTGGCATTTGAGAATCCAGCTTTGCTAAGAAGACAGACTTCTTGGTGGCAAGAGATCCTGGTTGGGAAATAAAGGTTATCACTGAGAAGAGGGTATCTTCATAGCGGGCAAGAGTCCTGGCAAGCAGCTGTGCCAAGAAGAGGGGTCCCTTGGCAAAGCATAATCCTATTATAATCTTGTTATAGAAGTCTGAGGCTGAGGTTTCTATTCAATGCCCCCAGACCTAGATTTCCAGTTGAAAAGAGAGTTTATCTTGGCGTTTCAAGCCACTCAATAGGTATATTGGGCCCAGATCTCCAACTGAATGAGACTTCTTAAGTTTCGAGCTGTGGTCTTCAACTCAATAAAGGATGCAGCTAGTCCCCACCAAGATTTCCAAGAGAATGAAACTATTTAACTGCCCTGAAGGGTGGGTCTCTGTGAGAGGCGAATTTCAGAGTTCACCCCCATTGCTTCCTCCCAAAAGTCAAGGGGGACAGTTTCAGGTTTCACCCCCTTCAAGTCTAGCTAAGTTCAGAAAGGTTCATCTTCATAGCAGCACATTATAGTCCATTGAGTCAAGGAAGGCCATCCTTTAAGAACATAATTAGTCACAAAGTATTAAAACATCATCTCCAAACACAAAACTCCATTAGCCCTGAATAGGAACAACATTCCTTTTACAAGTCCCCCTAACATTCCAAGATAAATAAGCATTTTTTCCCCCTTTCTACACATAGTTCCTAACATCTAAGCACAAAATATACCCACAAAAACTAGGTAATACAGAAGAAGACCCTGCCAAGGCCCGAGGGACTAGTGAAGCAATATTTTTTTTTTTCACTTGTTTCTTAGTGCAAGTGTTTGGCATTATTTCACAGACTTTTTAAAGCTGACTAGGTGAACTCCAAGTACAGTATTTACTATGGTACAGACAATACTGGAACAAAAGTATATAGAGAGAAAACAATTAGTCAACAAACATTTATTAAGTGCCTACTATGTGCCAGGCATTATGCTAAGTGCTAGGGATACAACTATGGGGGAACATGTGGAAGGAGAGGTCCAAGAACTATAGTCCCAAGGGAGGAATTGTTTACTCCAGCCTCAAGCCCTCCAATCATAGGGGCAAAGGTTACTGAGGGTACTGAGGAGACATGAATAACAAATCTGATGCAGGATAATGAGTTTCCTGGTGATGAGATTCCTGGGGGTATGATGATGCAGTCCAAAGGACTGCAGCCAAGTGTGAGCAAATCATGAACAAAGTGGGAACAGCATGAACAAAGGCAAAGCTAAGTTCAAGTTAGAAATCATTTTAGAGATAAGCTAATCCAATTACCTCATTTAACATGTGAAGAAACTATTATCCAGAGGTTGAATAGCTTGCCTAAGGTTATATGGGTAGTAGATGGCAGAACCAGTATTCAAGCTATTCTCTGAAACCAAATTCAACTTTCTTTCTTGGTACTACTATGCATATGGGGAGGATAGTATGGAGCCTGGCCTGAATAGAGAAACAGGTTTGTATTGGGGGAACATTAAGAAATAGATTTATGTAAGGTCTTGGTTGGTAGAGAGTGATTAGAAAACACTGAAAGCTAGATAGAACAGTTTAAATCCAATAATATAATAATAATTTATGGTTCAGTTGTGTCTAATATTTCATGATCCTATGGGCCATGGCCTGCTAGTACTGTCCATGGGTTTTTCTTGGCAAAGATGCTAGAGGTTTGCCACTTAAGGCAAATAGAAAATATAAACAACATATATATTATAATAATACTAGTAGTAATAACAAAATATAACAAAATTTTAAGGTTTGCAAAGATTTTATATATGTCATCTCATTCAATCTTCACAATAATCTGAAAGAAAGATAGTAGTATTATCTCCATTTTACAGATGAGGATATTGAGACAGACAACAATTAAATGACTTGACCAGGATCATGTCTGAGACCAGATTTGAACTCAGGTCTTTCTAACTCCAAGTTCAGTGCTCTTTCTAGTAGTCGTTCATAATTTGAGCGCTGGAGTCATAGAATCAATCAACAAGCATTTATTTAATACATTTGATATGCCATGTATATAAAACATAACATTCCAGTCCTTAAAAGACTTCTCCAGTACTTTTTGTAATATCTCTAACATTACATTCAATAAACATTTATTAAGTACTTACCTTATATAAAATGAAAGGTATTATGGCTTAATAGACTAGAGGTCTGGTCTTGGATTCATGAAGACTTGGATACAAATCCTGTTTCTGATAATACTACTGAGTACCTTGGACAAGGGCCTTGACCTTTCAGTGGCCTGGACAACATCTTCAGACTATAAGTTAGAAACAAATTGTCGATTTACATTAGCGGAAGTAGTTGCTACATTGGAAATTGCCGGTATTGATGAAACCAGTGCTCTAAAGCCAAAAATTATACAATGCATTTTGTTTGGAGCTAAGTATATAAAGATAAAACTGTCCCTCTCTTCCAAGAGTTTATATTCTACTGAAAGGATCAAGCATGTGTATAATGAAGTATAGGGATACATTAAGGTTTTGTAATGGCCATCTGTTTTCTAACTTTGTATAGGCATGGTATATTTACCTTTAATGCTCTCCTTCCTTGCCTTCACTGCTTGAAATTCCTAAGTCCCTTTAAGGCCCTGTTCAAATATCACAATCTATGCAAGGCCTTGTTGATATCCTATTGTTATTACTCCTCCAGGCCAAAAAAAAAAAAATTGCTCTCTATTTGCTTTGGTTATATTTAATTACCCATAAATATTTTGCTTCCCTTCAATAGAAGATAAGCTTCTTGAGGGCTATTAGGTTTTTGGTTTTTGTTTTTTGTTTTTTTATTCTTAGTACATAGCAAAATATCTCAGTACAAAACACATAGGTGCTTGCTGAATCTTTTAATTGAATTATGTTCTCTGACTCTCTCATAACAATTAATACATTGGTAGGGGCTCATGAGTTATGGTTTGATGTAAGTACTTAGCCCCACAGTGCTTCAAATCTATTGTAACTTTTCTAAGGACCCACATGTGACAAGGGATATTACATAAACAAATACAAAGTATATAACAAGGAACTGAAAGATAATTTGGGAGTAGTAAGGGAAAAACCAGGAACTCAAGAAAGGCCCAGCCAAAATCAGTCTATCTACCTCTAGAGAGAGAGAGAGAGGCTTTTTTTTTTTTTTTTAAACAAGACCAATGCAGAAATTCATCTTGTTTGAAAAATATACATGTTTGAGGCAGGTTTTTTCTTGCTTTTTCATTGAGGGTGGGGAAGATGGAATTGAGAACAATTGAAAATAAAATTGAATTTTTAAAAAAGGGATTGTATATACAACTTCCAGCCAAGATGGCAAAGAGGACACACACATCTATCTAAGCTCTTTCTTGCCCTCAGGATATTTTTTTTCATGATACCGCCTCAAAATTAGTGCTTGACTGAAAAAATCCACAAATATATTACCAACAGAAGATATCCTTGAAATTCGCCAGACAAGGTCTGTTTTTGCTTGTGGGCGGGGATGGTTAGACCAGGCACAAACTATAGGCAGGCAGTGAGAGCATGGAAGGCAGCTAAAGCTGAGCAGACTGTAGGGGGCAGAGTGTAGTCGCAGCTGTTGGAAAATTTGCGGAGAGAACTTTACCTACTGTGAACTTCTTTGCCCTGGCAGCAAGTCAGTAGATCAGCAGAGAAACTATAAACACAGGGGAAAAGACTTCAATCCCAAAACATTGGGGTCTCGCAGGACCTGACCACACCCACCCAGCACCCAGAATGACTCAGCATGCTCTCAGGGTCTCAGAGAGTGGCCGCTGTACAGGAAGGCAGCCATTGCTGTTCCACTGCTGCTTCATTGCTACTTCCAGTGGTCTGCAGAGGAAGCTTGGTAATACCACACTGCCCAAAAAGCAGACCGCATTTGCTTTTTTTGTTTGTTTGTTTTCTTTGATTCTTTTTTGTCAAAATGAGTAAAAAATTAAAGCACACGCTTTAACTATAGATAGCTTCTGTATAGATAGAGAGCAGACTTCAGACCCTGAGGAGACGAAAAACAGATTATCTCCAGATGAATCCCAAAAGGGATATGATCTGATCCCCATCACACAAGGCTCTCATAGAAGAAATTAAGAAGGCTCTTACAAGAGAGCTAGAAGAAAAATGGGGAAAGGAAATGGAAGCTTGGCAAGAGGGTCTGGATAAGTCATCCCATTCATTTAAAGATATAGTGGATAAAGAAATCAAATTCCTGAAAAACAGAATTAGTGAATTGGAAAAAGAAAATAACTCTCTAAAAAATAAAATTGGCAAAATGGAAAAAAAATTCCATAGAACAAAACAACTCACTTAAAAATTCAATTGGACAATTACAAAAAGAAATAAAAAAGTAAGTGAAGAAAATAATTCATTAAAAATCAGAATTGAACAAATGGAAATTAAATGACGTGAGGAGACACTAAGAATCAGTCAAGCAAAACCAAAAAAATGAAACAATGGAAAAAAATGTTAAATACCTACTTGGGACAACAACAGACCTGGAAAATAGATCTAGGAGAGATAATCTGAGAATTATTGGACTTCCTAAAAATTATGATGAAAAAAAAAGAGCCTAGACACTATTTTCCAGGAAATCATCAAAGAGAACTGCCCAAATGTTATAGAAATGGAGGGCAAAATAGACATTGAAAGAATTCATCAGTCACCTACTGAAAGAGACCCCAAATCAAAACTCCAAGAAATATTGTGGCTAAATTCCAGAATTATCAGACCAAGTAAAAAATACTACAAGCAACTAGAAAAAAAAACCATTCAAATATAGAGGAGCCACAATAAGGATTACTCAGGATCTAGCAGCATCTACATTAAAGGATCAAAGGGCTTGGAATCTGATATTCTGAAAGGCTAAGGAACTTGGTATGTAGCCAAGAATAATTTACCCAGCCAAAATAAGCATGTTTTCCCGGGGAAGAAGATGGATATCCAATGAAATAAGTGAATTTAATCTATTTCTGACAAAAAAAAATCAGAACTAAACAAAAAGTTTGATCTCCAAATATAGGACTCAAGAGAAACATAAAAAGGTAAAAAGAAATCTTGGGAGCTATATTTCTATTATGAATATACATAAAGAACACATGAATAATTTGGTTTTACAGTTATAATATAAAAAAAGAAACTAGAAGTGGAAAGGAAATTGTACCAGAAAAAGGGTAAAGTGGGGGTATAACATCTCATGAAGAGGCAAAGGAAAGCTATTATATGTTAGGGAAAGCATCTAAATTCTTAAAAAAGAAATTAAGAGAGCTGCAAGAAGAAATAGACAGCAAAACTATAATAGCATGAGATCTCAACCTTGCACTCTCAGAATTAGATAAATCAAATCACAAAATAAGAAAGAAGTCAAAGAGGTCAATAGAATACTCGAAAAGTTAGTATGATAGATCTTTGGAGAAAACTAAATGGAAACAGAAAGGAGTACACTTTCTTCTCAGCAGTTCATGGAATCTATATAAAAATTGACCATATATTAGGACATAAAAACCTCAAATTCAAATGAAGAAAGGAAGAAATAGTAAATGCATCCTTTTCAGATCATGATGCAATGAAAATTACATTCAATAAAAAGCCAGGGGCAAATAGACCAAAAAATAATTGGAAACTAAATAATCTCATCCTAAAGAATGATTGGGCAAAACAGCAAATCATAGCTATAATTAACAATTTCACCCAAGAAAATGACAATAATGAGATGTCATACTAAAATGTGTGGGATGCAGTCAAAGTGATAAGGGGAAATTCTATATCTCTGGAGGCCTACTTGCATAAAAGAGAGAAAGAGAAGGTCAATGAATTGAGCTTACAACTAAAAAAGCTAGAAAAGGATAAAATTAAAACCCCCTAGTCAAACACTAAACTTGAAATTCTAAAAATAAAAGGAAAGATTAATAAAATTGAAAGTAAAAAAAACCTATTGAATTACTAAATAAAACTAAGAGTTGGTTCTATTAAAAAAAAAAACCCAAAATAGGTAAACTCTTAGTAAATCTGATTTAAAAAAAAAAAGGAAAGAGGAAAATCAAATTGTTAGTCTTAAAAGTGAAAAGGGAGAACTCACCACTAATGAAGAGGAAATTAAAGCCATAATTAGGAGTTACTTTGCCCAACTTTATGCCAATAAATTCGATAAATGAAATGGAAGAATACCTTCAAAAATATAGCTTGCCCAGATTAACAGAAGAAGAAGTAAATTGGTTAAACAGTCTCATTTTAGAAAAAGAAATAGAACAAACTATTATCAACTCCCTTAGAAAAAATCCCCAGAACTACATGGATTTACATATGAATTCTACCAAACATTTAAAGAACAATTTACTCCAATGCTATATAAACTATTTGAAAAAATAGGAATTGAAGGAGTCCTACCAAATTCCTTTTATGACACAGACATGGTACTGATACCTAAACCAGGTAGGTTGAAAATAGAGAAAGAAAATTATAGAGTAATCTCCCTAATGAATATTGATGCAAAAATTTTAAATAAAATATTAGCAAAAATATTACAGAAAATCATGCCCAGGATAATATACCATGAGCAAGTAGGATTTATACCATGAATGCAGGGCTGGTTCAATATTAGGAAAACTATTAGCATAATTGACAATATCAATAACTAAGTTAACAAAACCATATGATCATCTCAACAGATGCAGAAAAAGCATTTGATAAAATCCAATATTTATTCTTATAAAAACACTTGAGAGTATAGGACTAAATGGACTTTTCCTTAAAATAGTCAGGAGCATCTATTTAAAACCATCAATAAGCATCATATGTAATGAAGATAAACTGGAACCATTCCCGATAAGATCAAGAGTTAAACAAGCTTGCCCATTATCTCCATTACTATTCAATATTGTATTAGAAACGCTCGCTTTGGCAATAAGAGTTGAGAAAGAGATTAAAGGAATTAGAGTAGGTAATGAGGAAACCAAATTATCATTTGCAGATGATATGATGGTTAGATAACACCAGAAATTCTACTAAAAACTATTAGAAATAATCCACAACTTTAGCAAAGTTGCAGGATACAAAATAATCCTCAGCATTTTTATACATCACCAACAAAATCCAACAGCAAGAGATACAAAGAGAAATTCCATTCAAAATAACTGTTGATAGCATAAAATATTTGGGAATCTATTTGTCAAAGGAAAGTCAGGAATTATATGAACAAAACTACAAAATTCTTTCCACATAAATATAATCAGATTTAGCCAATTGGGAAAATAGTAAATGCTCTTGGATAGGCCAAGTGAATATAATAAAGATGACAATACTACCTAAACTAATCTACTTATTTAGTACTATACCAATCAGGCTTCCAAGAAACAATTTTAATGACCTAGAAAAAATAACAACAAAATTCATATAGAAGAACAAAAGGTCAAGAATTTCAAGGGCCTAGCTGTACCTGATCTAAAACTATATTATAAAGCAGCAGTCACCAAAACCATTTGGTATTGACTAAGAAATAGACTAGTTGATCAGTGGAATAAGTTAGGTTCACAGAACAAAATAGTCAATAACTATAGCAATTAGTGTTTGACACACCCAAAGATCCCAACTTTTGGGATAAGAATTCACTATTTGACAAAAACTGCTGGGATAACTGGAAATTAGTATAGCAGAAACTAGTCATTATTGACCCGCACTTAACACTGTACACCGAGATAAGGTCAAAATGGGTTCATGATCTAGGCATAAAGAATGAGATTATAAATAAATTAGAAGAACATATGGTACTTTACCTCTCAGACCTGTGGAGGAGGAAGGAATTTGTGACCAAAGAAAAACTAGAGATCATTATTGATGACAAAATAGAAAATTTTGATTATATCAAATTAAAAAGCTTTTGAACAAACAAAACTAATGCAAACAAGATTAGAAGGGAAGCAATAAACTAGGAAAACATTTTTACAGTTAAAGGTTCTGTTAAAGGCCTCATTTCCAAAATATATAGAGAATTGATTCTAATTTATAAGAAATCAAGCCATTCTCCAACTGATAAATGGTCAAAGGATATGAACAGACAATTTTCACATGATAAAATGAAACTATTTCTACTCATATGAAAGAGTGTTCCAAATCACTATTAATCAGAGAGATGTAAGTTAAGACAACTCTGAGATACCATTACACACCTGTCAGATTGACTAAGATGACAGGAAAAGATAATGACGAATGTTGGAGGGGATGCAGGAAAACTGGGACACTGATGCATTGTTGGTGGAGTTGTGAATGGATCCAGCTATTCTGGAGAGCATTTGGAATTATGCTAAAAAATTATCAAACTGTGCATACCCTTTGATCCAGCAGTGTTAATGCTGGGCTTATATCCCAATGAGATATTAAACAAGGGAAAAGGACCTGTATGTGCCAAAATATTTGTGGCAGTCCTTTTTATAGTGGCTAGAAACTGGAAATTGAGTGGATGCCCATCAATTGGAGAATAGTTGGGTAAATTGTGGTATATGAATGTTATGGAATATTATTGTTCTCTAAGAATTGACCAGCAGGATGAATATAGAAAGGCTTGGAGAGACTTACATGAAGTGATGCTAAGTGAAATGAGCAGAACCAGGAGATCATTATACACTTCAACAACAATATTGTATGAGGATGTATTCTGATGGAAGCGGATATCTTTGAGAAAGAGAAGATCCAATTCAGTTCCAATTGATCAATGATGGACAGAATCAGCTACACCCAGGGAAGGAACACTGGAAAATGAATGTGGACTACCTGCATCTTTGTTTTTCTTTGCAGGTTATTTTTTACCTTCTGAATCCAATTTTTCTTGTGCAACAAGAGAACTGTAATGATCTGCACACATATTGTATCCAAGATATACTTTAATATGTTTAACATGTATGAGACTGCCTGCCATCTAGGGGAGGGGGTGGAGGGAGGAAAGGAAAAAGTTGGAACAGAAGTGAATGCAAGGGGCAATGTTGTAAAAATTACCCATGCATATGTTCTGTCAATAAAAAGCTATAATTAATTTTTTAAAAAGTGGGGTGGGATTGTATAAACTCCTGAGCAGGACCTGGAATAGAGGTAGGGATCCCAGAGTATAGGAGTAAAAGGGAATGAGTGGCATCTTGTGAAGAGGCAAAGAGATGTATAAGCCAGTTTGCTTGAAAAAGAACCTTTTCTAGTGCTAATGAGCAAGTTTGATAAGATAGGCTGGAGTCAGATAATGGAAAGCTTTAAAGGACAAAAGAAAGAATTATTATGTTCCCCCTCCTCCCACCAGAGACTATAAAAGCCATTAAAATTTCTTTAGACGGACAGTGACATAGTCAGATCTAAGCTTTAATAGTAAAAATTTGGCAGTCTTGTAAAGGATAAGTTGGAGAGAGATTATTCCAAAAAAATTTCTTTCTTGTTAAGGGAAAAAGAGACTGAGCAAAGCAAATATCTAGGACTTAAAAACCACTTTTATGTGTCAGTGTGGATAAAATTAAATATAATTTTCTCAATGATTTCAAAATTCTCATTAAGGGCTGTTAATGACAGGAAGACGTTCATAAATAAGCTTTCACCTGAATGTAATATACTTGAGTAAATGAATGTAAAAATGTCAAGTGCTTAACAGTTGTGGCTCAACTGATCCTATATTGTTACAAAAAAATATACTGCAATGTCACATCACAACTATACTGAACTTAGAGTGTGAGGAAAGCATCATTGTCACACTTAGCCAAATTCTAATTCCAACTCTTCCATATATTTGGGAGATTTTAGTTTAGTTGCTTTCCAGATTACCTCTGGAACTCTCTGAATAGGATTGTTACAAGAATCAACTGGGATAATATATATAAAGGACTTTTTAAACTTTAAATGGGATACAGATGTCAGTTATTATTATGATTATGATTATTCATATTAAGCAGTATGAATTGATGGGTAGAGAGTTCATCTTAAAGTCAGGAAACCTGGGTTCAAGTCGGACACTGGACAACTTACTTAGCATCAGTGGACCCCCAGGCAACTCTAAGAATTTCCAAGAAAGTGCTGATCTGCTTTGGGAGAGGTAATTCCTCACCAAGAGCTCTTTGTACCAATAAAATCACTGACCTGATCCAAAAATTATTATTATTGTCATCTTAATTTCAAGTTTTTGGGGAGTTTGGACAGAAATGTTCCAAAGACAAATTGCTATCTTGCTGTTTATATTTAATATTTTATGAACTTGTATAGGTGAACAGCATGATTTTTTGGTGGTCTGCTAAAGTTCTGAGGTGTGAATTCATTTTCATTCAAATTCAACAATAGCATCTTTGGTACAACTCCAAGAGGAGACAAAATGACTGGAATGACATATACCTCTCATCCAGTTTCCATGTAGTTTTAATTTCTTCTGCTAGGTCTCTATATTCTGAGAGCTTTTCATTTCGTATGCTCTGGACATGAAGAATATTTGGTGTGGTTAAAATATTGCTCTTATAGTTTATATGGGTCAATGTTATAACTAGGTGGTTAAAAACAACAGTTTTGTGTGTCAGAAACAGAATTCTAATAGAGTTTGTTTCTTCAGTTTGTCAATGATATTTTGGGGTATGGAGATTTTTCATCTGTTAGTTTATAATAAAGAACACATCTTTACGTATATAATTCTAACCATCTGATGATGCCTTTCTATGTATCTGGTGGAAGCTACATATTTATAATTTGTACTGATGTTACACAGTTTCTACTCTCTTGTTACATAATCATCATTCAGTAAGTCTGGGCTCCATATGAATGACCTTTCTATAATTTCCAGTGGTAATCAGATCTGCTCATTAATAATTCCTATCAAAAAGTTCTCCATTTATATGAATATTTGTATGATTTGTTCAGTCATTTGTCCATACTAATTTACAATGATTCATGTGGATGTTGCCCATGAAGTACAGCTAGATAGTGCAGTGGAGAGAACCTTTGGCCTGGAGTCAGAAAAAGCTGAGTTCAAATTATGCCTCAGAAACTTACAATGGGATCTTGGGCAGGTCATTCTGTTTGCTGCAGATTCCTCAGTTGTAAAATGGAAATAGTGATAGCACCTACTTCTAAGGTTGTTGTGAGAATTAAATGAAATAAAGTTTGTAAAGCGCTTAGCATAGTACCTGACATGTATTAGGTGTAATATAAATGCTAGCTATCATTATTTTGTTTTGTTTTGTTTTTTATTATTATTATAGCTTTTTATTTACAAAATATATGCATAGGTAATTTTTCAACATTGGTCCTTGCAAGCTCTTCTGTTCCAAAAATTCCCCTCCTTCCCCTCCACTCTCTCCCCTAGATGGCAGGTAGTACAATACATGTTAAATATGCTAAAATGTATATCTTTTTTTTTTTTTTAATTCTACTCTTGGATCTTAATTATTTCACAGGCTCTGTCTAAAGATAAGCCAATTTCCATGATATTAACCTATAACATAAATCTCTTTTCTGCCTTTACTATTGTTTGTGAAGTAAGATATGTTTGTAAAATATTTTTATGAATGTTTAACCTACTTACTGTGTGCTATTAAAACACCTATTACTCAATTCCCTTTCTTTCTAAAGCTATCTTGGAATGATATGCCTTGTGTTTCAGTAAGGTTATATGAATTTATATTTAGACACCTTGATCTCTTTACATACATTTTACTGGGCTGAAAATATATGTTAAGTTTGGTAGTAAGTAGCTATTAATTACTCTAATTATGTTTTTCCTCTTGAGCTTTGAGTTTAGAATGCCAGTCATTTTCATAACAGACACAGCTTTTTCCTTATAGCCTTATGGTCAACATGCTTTGCCTGAACAAGAAGAAACTTTTTGTAAATATTGCATTTGCCTTTTGATGCAATTTACCTCTAGATTGAAGTTCAAAACCTTCAGTTTTTATTCTTCCTTGATGCATAAGAATTTTATATTTAAATGCAAAGGACATATTAATATCTTTGGAGAAGAATTTCACAAGATAAAGTAACTCTTTAGTATGGTTTTTGGTGAAGCCATATAACTTGAGGTCATCCATGTATATCAATTGATTAATATGAAATTTTGTTATAATGGCCTCTGATTTGAAAGCCATATTCCATTTTATTCAGGATTGATATTGAGAGTTTTTGATGCTAAACACAATCATGTTAGTCTTAAAATTATTTTCTTAAAGGCATTATGTTTGTTACCAATTGTTCTTGACATTATTATATTGAGATTGTTTTAAATGTAAAATGTTTTTTATGTGGATAGTAAATACTCTAGTATTCTTGCTATGCTTGTATCTATTTACATATTCACAGTACATAAACAAAGCCATAATTGCAAAACTAAATCAAAGGTTTTATGGTAAATCAATGAAGGCAGCATAAATGTTATGATACTTTCAAGCAACTAATTCAATAATCACTGAATCAATAACAAGTTACTTTTTACATTCTTAGGCATTTTGGCACACTCTTCTTGCTTCCTAGTCAGCATATTATTTTCTTGTGTTTATGGATTTTTTTTAAGTCACACCCTCTAAATGTAAGTAAATCCCAAGGCTCTGTCCTGAACCTTTTTCCCCCTCTGTACTTTCTCCCTTGATAAAGTCATCAACTTCCATTTGTTGAAATATCATTTCTATGTAAATGATTCCTGTATTTATATATTCATTCTTAATCTCTCTTTTCAGCTTCAGTCTCATATTACCAGCTGCTTACTGGACATTTCAAACAGGATGTCTCACCAATATCTGAAATTCAACATATCCAAGGTAGAACTTATTTTCTTTTCCCTCAAACCTTTCCTTTTCAGATTTTCCTATTACTGCCAAGGATATCAGCGTCTTCCCAATCACCCCATTTTTCAACTTCAATATCGCCCTCAGTACCTTACACTCAGTGACCCCCACATAGCTAGAAAGGGCTTTGAGAGTTGTAAAGTGCAATATGTATGTTATTTCATTTGATTTTCATATCAACCCTGTGAGGTACTTATTATCATTCTTATTTTACAATTGAAGAAACAGAGACATACAGAAGATAAGTGACTTGCTAGGGTCACATAGATAAATAAATATCTGAGATAGAATTTGAACTTAATTAGAATCTTCCTGATTGCATGTCTAGCACTGTACCCACTATAGTACCTTACTGTCACCTAGCTAATTCCACATTTTGTAAATTCTACCTTCAAGATATCTCTCATGATGTTCTCCTATAAGTGCCTATTGTTTCTAGTTCCATGTATGTTTGGTGGGGTTATCTACTCCATATATAAATATTGGTAGCCTTGAGAAATTTTAAAAGTGAACCCACAGTTCTCAAATGGTTGAAAAGCACTTTATCTAAATCTTATCAGACTGATGGATATATAGAAATCACCTGACACCCAATGATTAATAAATGCCAATTGACTTATGTCTAGTGTTCTTAGAGTTATTCCTTCATGGCCCATTTTTGTGACTCATCACATGCTGATAAGAATATAAATTACGGACTTTATGGATACCTATAAGCTAATAGCCTCTCATTTCAAAAAGGTCAGGTCTCCTGAGTAAATGTGTAAATACTAGATGGTAAAAGTTCAAAGTTTATCCTAATCAAAAAAAAGAACACACACATGTATAAATATATAGTAGATAAGATAGAGAGAGAGAGTTTCAAATCCAAGTCCATATAAAATTAAGACAATTCTACTTCTCTCTCCTGAGGTGAAATTATATATCTCTCAGGGACCTAGGTACTTTTCTAAACTTATAATACAATCATGGAACATGAGACCCAATCTGAGTTATTCCTTCCTCAAACCTGCACATTCCATATAACTTGCAGTATCAGTGAAGGGAAGGGTCTGGTTTTGTTTCTGCACAGCAACATCTATCATTGTTTTTTTCTGAAATGATGCTTCAGAGACCATGTTCTGAAGAAATTAAGCTACTCAGCTTTAGAACTCCATGCTAGGCTCATGCTGCCTAATTAGTAAAAACTTACCTATACTGAAATATGAAATATGAACCATATGAAATATGGTTAGAACTCTAGCTATTGTATAATGAAAATTTCATTTTTGATAGTTGAAGCATTAACAAATATAATTCTGTTTTATATTTCATTTTCACCATAAGGGAGGGGCAAGTGGCTATTGTAGAGTCTAAAAGGAAATGACTATTCCCTCCTAGAGGGAATAATAGAAGAGAGGACAGCTAGACTTGTCCTGACAGGCTACCCAGATCTTGAGAAAGCATCTTTTAAGCAGGTCAGAAGATTGACTGGCCAATTCCCATGGACTAAAGTTATGCTGTGGAAGATAGTTGAGGAGGGTCCATAAACTCCCAAGAAAGGAATTTTTTTATTAAAGTTTTTGAATTTTCAAAATATATACATGGATAATTTTTCAACATTGATCCTTGAAAAACCTTGTGTTCCAATTTTCCCCCTTCCCTGACTCCCTCCTCTAGATAGGAAGTAATCCAGTGTATGTTAAACATGTTAAACTATATGTTAAATCCAATATATGCATACATATTTATAGTTATCTTGCTGCACGAGAAAAATCAAATCAAAAAGGAAAAAAAAGTGAGAAAAAATGAAATTCAAACAAACCACAACAAAAAGAGTGAAAATGCAATGTTGTGATCTACCTTCAGTTCCCACAGTCCTCTCTCTCTAGGTGTAGATGGCTCTCATCATCACAAAATCATTGGAACTGCTCTGAATCATCTCATTGTTGGAAAGAGCCATGTCCATCAGAATTGATCATCATATAATCTTGTTGTTGCCATGTACAATGATTTCCTGGTTCTGCTCATTTCACTTAACATCAGTTCATGAAAATTTCTCCAGATCTCTCTGAAATCATCCTGCTGATCGTAGAAAGGAATTCTTAAGCTAGGGAGATAATTTCAACAATGAGAAAAACTGAGTTAATTGAAGAGATCCATGTAGAATCAAAGGAAGGAAGGAACTCAGCAGTTAGTCAATTCCTGCTATATGCCAGGTACTTTACAGATACTATCTTATTTGATTTTCACAGCAATCTTGTGGGACAGCTGCTGTCATTATCCCCAGTTTATAGTTGAGGAAACTGCTGCAATAGAGGAGATGTGACTTACTTAGGGTCATATATCCAAATCAAATTGGAATGTAGTCTTCCAGGTTCCAGGGTCTACCTCTACCCTCTGAGTCTCCTGGCTGCCTCAAAATCAGCAGCAAACTTAAAGTTTAGAAAAAAATACATGCAGGTGATGAAAACAAGAGCAGCTAATGAACAAATACAAGATCTTGATACAATTCTTATTAAGAGTGTCAGGAGGGCTATAGCCCAATATTAATTAAACCTTATATGAAAAGTTAAGAACAATAACAACAAAAAGGAATGTTATTTTTTGGGGGGGTTGATTTTAGCTTCATAGGAATATATAAGTATATACTGGAAAAGGGAAGATTCAAAGAAGCCAAGAATTATTAATCAGTGTGGAAAACACAGATCATTAGAGCCCTACATCAGTAGATTCAGAACTGGAAGGGATGACTACAAAGAGAAGTTTGAGCTATTTTGTTTTTGTTTTCTCTGCTAAGAAGAATGACTTTTGAATTGTAAAGAACAAAACAAAAATAGCTAATGGGAACTGATACCCAAAATAAGTAAGGTCATAACAAAAGAATACTTAGCAGCCCTTAGTAAATTCAAATTATTTGGCCTAGATGAACTATATTTTTAGATACTAAAAGAATCAAGGGATGTGATTATTAAAATCTGTCAATGATGCTTGAAAAATTGTGAAGAATAAGAGAAGTTCCCCCACACTGGAGAAGTGCTTATTTTCAAAAAAGGAAAGAAAAGATAAAACTAAAGCTACAAACAAAAAACTACAAACTAAAAGTCAGAGAGCTTGAGTATGATTCCTAGAAAAAAAATCTAGAAGCAGCTGATGAACATCCGGAAAAGAAAGTATTGATCATAAAGAACCTACGGCTCCTTATCTTGATAAGGTCATGCGAAACAAAGTTGGTCAACTTCATTTCCTTTTGCTTAAAAGATACCATGTTGGTACATCCAGACAGTGTGGTAGATAGGGTTTAGCTAGATTTAAGAGAAATCACTTTGCCAACAAGGGTCAGTATAATCAAAAGTATGATTTTTTTCTAATACTTTCAAATTGATACTTTCAAATTGGGGCACTGAGAATGAGAGTCCTTTGGAGAGCAATCAAATCAATCAATACCTAAATTAATTCAAATTATTCAGTGGAAGGTCAAATATTGAAGCTGAAGTTTAAATATTTTGGTCACATAATGAGAAGATAGGATTCACTGGAAAAGACCCTGATTTAAAGAAAGATTGAAAGGAAAAGGGTATAGCAGAGAATGAGATAGAGAGATGGTGTCATGAAAACAGTAAACATAAGGATGGATAGACTTTGAGAAACGGTGAAGGACAGAAGGACCTGTCATGCTGTGGTCCCTAGTGTCACAAAGAATTGGTCATGACTAAAAGACTAATAAGATGAAAGATTTTAGCAAACTATTTAATAAAGTCACTCATGCTATTCTTATGGAGACAGTTAGATGGGTTTGAAATTGGTTGAAAGCCCAGGCCCAAAGCTCGTCAGTATTGGCTTGGCACATGGTGTAGGTAGATGCCTGGGTAAATAGAGCATTGGGTTTGGAATCAGGAAGACCTGAGTTCAAATCTAATTTTAGACACTTGGTAGCTATATCACCCTGGCCATTTCTGTTTGACTCATTTTCCTCATCTGTAAAAAAGGGATAATGATAACATCTACCTTTTAGGGTTGTTGTGCAGATCAACCTAGATAATAATTATAAAGCATTTGGAACATAGTAAGCCTTATGTAAATGTTAGCTATTAATATTATTATGGTTCTATGTCACTTTGGAAGGAAGTTTCAGTAGAGCCTTGGGGATTTATGCTCTGTCTTGTACTGTTTAGTTCTTACAAGTAACTTGGATAAAGGCTTGGAATATACATGATCCTCATATTGAATTTAATTAGAATACAGTTAGTGCATTGGATGACAAAGTCATAATAACCCTTCTCCCCCAAAAAATCTTTATAGATTAGAAAATTGGGCTAAATTTAATAAGATGAAATTCAATAGGGACATATTTAAAACCTTATACTTGGGTTTAAGAATTCAATTTCATAAGTACCAGGTGGGAAGCCATGGTCAGACAGCACTTTGTTTTTTTTGTTTTGTTTTGTTTTTGCTGAGGCAATTGGGGTTAAGTGATTTGTCCAGGGTCACACGGCTCACATTTGAACTCGGGTACTCTTGACTTTAGAGCTGGTATTCTATCCACTGCACCAACTAGCTGTCCCAGACAGAAGTTTTTTTGGAGTTTATTTCGAAATAACACATGAGAGTTTAAAAGATTATAAATTTAATAGTCTATGTTGGACCATATTTAAAAAGGTAGAGATTTCAGGAAGAAAGAAATGAATGAGTTGTAATAATCCTTTGTAATCTAACCATCTAAAGTATTGTATTCAGTTCTAAGTGCCCTTGAAAAGACATTGATAAGTAGAGAGCTTCCTTTCCAAGATTGTCATCATTTTTACCTGAAGATCACTGGCAAGATAAAGTACAGAACATTGAGGCATCTGAACTGCCAGTTATTTAAATTCCTGAAAGTACAGCCAATAGGTTGATCAGCTTGTCTGAATGCTATATGTTTGCCTAAACAGCTATTTTACAGAAAATTCACACGAGGCTAGCAGTCACATGAAGATCAGAAGAAGCAATACAAGAACAATCTCAAGGTCTCTCTGAAGAGCTTTGGAATTGATGGTGAGACATGAGAGACACTGACACAGTATCACCCAGCATGCCATACCTACACCAAAGATATTGTTCTCTGTGAGCAAAGCAAAATGCAGTAGCTCAGATGGAAGATATGCAAATTGAGATAACTCCATTCCATTATTTGATTATTTGAGCCCAACTTTTGGTAGAACTTTCTGAGCTCATATTGATGAGGTTTAGAGTGGTCTAGATTCCCGTGGTCTAGAGGTTAGTGGCTATAAGAGAGTTATTAAGAATCCCCATTAAATCAGTTGCAGGTCTTAGGAGTGAAAGAATTTACTCATTCCCAAATATTAGTTGCAAAATGAAAATTTCTTGTTAGATAGAAATCAGTTTACCCAGAAGCTGACTTCTATAGTGGCAGATCTATGGAAAATGGAGTTTTGCACTGAGAATGCAGTTCTCAGTGGACAGAAAGTCTCAGCAGCTGAGTGAGCCACCAAGATCCATCTATAAAGACTTTAGTTGATGGAAGCTCATTATATTGGGTATCTTAGTGGGGGTTGGGAAGCCTGAGCAGATCGGAACCAGTGAGGGCTGGGCGATCTAAGCAAGTCAGAATGGGGGTTGAGAGAGCCCAGATCTCAATTGGAATTCAAAGGGATGCTTTTTGACCAGGATTTGTAATTGAATCAAAGGCTCTGGCATCCTGGAAAAACAGCTTGTCTGGGGAGGATATGCTTTAGCCAGCAGGGGCTAAAAATCTGAAAGGAATCACACAGATCAATAGGAAATACAGTTTCTTTCTTTCTTTTTTTTTTTAAATATTTTTTTATTGATAGAACGCATGCCAGGGTAATTTTTACAGCATTATCCCTTGCATTCATTTCTGTTCCGATTTTACCCCTCCCTCCCTCCACCCCTTCCCCGAGATGGCAAGAGTCCTTTACATGTTGAATGGGTTGCAGTATATCCTAGATACAATATATGTGTGCAGAACCAAACAGTTTTCTTGTTGCGCAGGGAGAATTGGATTCAGAAGGTATAAATAACCCGGGAGGAAAAACATAAATGCAAGCAGTTTATATTCATTTCCAGTGTTCTTTCTCTGGGTGTAGATGCTTCTGTCCATCTTTGATCAATTAAGGCTCTCTTTATCGAAGAGGTCCACTTCCATCAGAATACATCCTCAAACAATATCACTGTTGAGGTATATAATGATCTCCTGGTTCTGCTCATTTCACTCAGCATCAGTTCATGTAAGTCTCGCCAGTCCTCTCTGTATTCATCCTGCTAGTCATTCCTTACAGAACAATAATATTCCATAATGTTCATATACCACAATTTACTCAACCATTCTCCAATTGATGGACATCCTTTCATTTTCCAGCTTCTAGCCACTACAAACAGGGCTGCCACAAACATTTTGGCACATACAGGTCCCTTTCCTTTCTTTAGTATCTCTTTGGGGTATAAGCCCAGTAGAAACACTGCTGGATCAAAGGGTATGCACAGCTTGATAACTTTTTGAGCATAGTTCCAAATTGCTCTCCAGAATGGCTGGATGTGTTCACAATTCCACCAACAATGTATCAGTGTCCCTGTTTTCCCACATCCCCTCCAACATTTCCCATTATCTTTCCCTGTCATTCTAGCCAATCTGACAGGTGTGTAGTGGTATCTCAGAGTTGTCTTAATTTGCATTTCTCTGATTAATAATGATTTGGAGCATATTTTCATATGTCTATAAATAGTTTCAATTTCTTCATCTGAGAATTGTCTGTTCATATCCTTTGACCATTTATCAATTGGAGAATGGTTTGATTTCTTATAGATTAAGGTCAGTTCTCTATATATTTTGGAAATGAGGCCTTTATCAGAACCTTTGATTGTAAAAATGTTTTCCCAGTTTATTTTTTCCCTTCTAATCTTGTTTGCATTTGTTTTGTTTGTACAAAAACTTTTCAGTTTGATATAATCAAAATTTTCTATGTTGTGGTCAATAGTGATCTCTAGTTCTTCTTTGGTCATAAATTCCTCCCTCTTCCACAGGTCTGACAGGTAAACTATCCTATGCTCTTCCAATTTATTTATCATGTCATTCTTTATGCCTAGATCATGAACCCATTTTGACCTTATCTTGGTGTACAGTGTTAAGTGTGGGTCAATGCCTAGTTTCTGCCATACTGATTTCCAATTTTCCCAGCAATTTTTGTCAAATAATGCATTCTTATCCCAGAAACTGGTGTCTTTGGGTTTGTCAAACACTATAGTATTAAAGTTATTGGCTGTTTTGTCCTTTGAACCTAACCTATTCCATTGATCAACTAGTCTATTTCTTAGCCAATACCAGATGGTTTTAGTAACTGCTGCTTTATAATATAATTTTAGATCTGGTACAGCTAGGCCACCTTCATTTGATTTTTTTTTCATAAATTCCCTTGAAATTCTTGACCTTTTGTTTTTCCATATGAATTTTGTTGTTCTTTTTTCTAATTCATCAAAGTAGTTTTTTGGGAGTCTGATTGGTATAGCGCTAAATAAGTAGATTAATTTAGGTAGTATTATCATCTTTATTATATTTGCTCGCCCAATCCAAGAGCATTTAATATTTTTCCAGTTGGTTAGATCAGACTTAATTTGTGTGGAAAGTGTTTTGTAGTTTTGCTCATAAAGTTTCTGATTTTCCCTTGGCAGATAGATTCCTAAATATTTTATACAATCAGTAGTTATTTTAAATGGGATTTCTTTTTGTATCTCTAACTGTTGGATTTTGTTAGTGATATATAAGAATGCTGATGACTTATGTGGGTTTATTTTATATCCTGCAACTTTGCTGAAGGTGTAGATTGTTTCTAATAACTTTTTGGTAGAATCTCTGGGATTTTCTAAGTATACCATCATATCATCAGCAAAGAGTGATAATTTGGTTTCCTCATTGCCTATTCTTATTCCTTTAATCTCTTTCTCAACTCTTATTGCCAAAGCTAGCATTTCTAATGCAATATTAAATAGTAACGGTGAGAGTGGGCAACCTTGTTTTACTCCTGATCTTATTGGGAATGGTTGCAGTTTGTCCCCGTTACATATAATGCTTACTGCTGGTTTTAAATAGATGCTACTGATTATTTTAAGGAAAAGTCCATTTATTCCTATACTCTCAAGAGTTTTTAATAGGAATGGATGTTGGATTTTATCAAATGCTTTTTCTGCATCTATTGAGATGATCATATGGTTTTTGTTAATTTGATTATTAATATGGCCAATTATATTGATAGTTTTCCTAATATTGAACCAGCCCAACATTCCTGGTATAAATCCTACTTGATCATGATGTATTATTCTGGGGATGATTTTCTGTAGTCTTTTTGCTAATATCTTATTTAAGATTTTAGCATCAATATTCATTAGGGAGATTGGTCTATAATTTTCTTTCTCTGTTTTCAACCTACCTGGTTTAGGTATCAGTACCATGTCTTTGTCATAAAAGGAGTTTGGTAGGACTCCTTCATTCCCTATTTTTTCAAATAGTTTATAAAGCATTGGGGCTAATTGTTCTTTGAATGTTTGGTAGAATTCACATGTAGATCCATCTGGTCCCGGGGATTTTTTTTAGGGAGTTGATTAATAGCTTGTTCTATTTCTTTTTCTGAAATGGGACTATTTAAGCAATTTACTTCCTCCTCTGATAATCTGGGAAGCCTATATTTTTGGAAGTAGTCATCCATTTCACTTAGGTTATCAAATTTATTGGCATAAAGTTGGGCAAAGTAACCCCTTATTATTTCTTTAATTTCCTCTTCATCAGTGGTAAGTTCTCCTTTTTCATTTTTAAGACTGCCAATTTGATTTCCCTCTCTCCTTTTTCTAATCAGATTTACCAAAGGTTTATCAATTTTATTGGTTTTTTCATAAAACCAACTCTTAGTTTTATTTATTAGTTCAATAGTTTTTTTACTTTCTATATTATTAATTTCTCCTTTTAATTTTAGAATTTCAAGTTTAGTAACTGATTGGGGGTTTTTAATTTGGTCTTTTTCTAACTTTTTAAGTTCTAGGCCCAATTCATTGATCTTCTCTTTTTCTATTTTATTCAAATAAGCCTCTAAGGATATAAAAGGAAATACAGTTTCTTAAAAGGACCCCAACCCACTTCAATATTGGTCTGATTAATCACAGTTGACTCCAACTTTATCCCAATATCATGCTGTCATTTTGATCTTCTTTGAGAATAAAGGACAACCAACCATCAATTTTACCTTATCAACTAATTCCTCCCTTTTGGTTAAAATGAAATCCAGAATATAATTGCCTTTTATTGATTCTTCAACCTTTTAAAAGATACAATTACTATTTTAACAGGTCAAGGATTTATTATCCATATTCTAGACAACCACTAAAGTGATTTTCCTAAAGTTCAGATTTGACCATGCTTACCTCCTTATATAATAAACTCCAGTGGTTCCCTATTACATTAAGATTAAATTTAAATTACATTTAATTACATATAATTAATACATATAAACATTTATTACATTCAAAACAGCAGAGCCATATGACAGTTATGAAGAGCTGTAAATATCTAGGCATGTTTAGCCAAGTTTGTGAAGGATATTATCATTATCTTTAAGTTTATGAAAGGCTGTCATGGGTAAGAGGAATTAGAATTATTCTATTTAATCCCAGTATAAATAGGAGCAATGGATAGAAGTTGTGAAGAGTCATGTTTAGTTTTGATGAAAGAAAATATTTCCCCACAATTAGAACCAGACTAAAATAGAATGTGTTGCACCAGGTAGTAGAAACTCCTTCCTTATTGCAGGTCTTAAAGCAGTGGTCAAATTGGTGAATCAGGTCTCTAGAGGATTGACTAGCTGCAAATTCCCTTCACTATGCTAAGAGTGTCCTTAAGGAATGATGTAGTTCTTCCAAAGCTGTTGGTTTGACCCCCCTTTTCAGTGTTTTTCCACTAATATCTATCACCAGTGCTAATTAATATTTTCTCAATATCACTGATATCAGTGATTATCTTTCACTATCAATTTGGTCAGTTATTGTCAATTAGCTTTTACAAAGGGATATTCATTGAAAAGATATAACAAGAAGAGAAGTACAAAACAGAGACCTTCAAATTGATAGTACAAACTCTTCTCTATCATCTCAGTCTGTAGGGACAATGGGCTCAAACTTAAAACATTGCTACAAATCATTCCTCTCACCAAATTAACTTTTAAATATGTCTTAGTTGGCAAAGTCACTTTCTTGCTTGCAAGATAGTGTCTTGCTTCCGGCCCAGGTATACTACTGGCTTAGGTCAAGCAAGGAGATCCTCTAGGCTGGCTCCTTTATGGGCTCAGTTGCTAGACATTTAATAATTCTTCAACTTTTAGAAATCTCACTAAAAGGGGAAAAGTATGTACTCCTAGAAGTAGATTCAACAGGTTTCTTAAACTAGTCTTCATTGGCCATTCCTGCATTTCACATATATGACATTCTATCACTCACCTCCATATGGGCCTTTGCATAAGCTATTTCTTGTCTCTGGAATGTATGCCTTCTTCTCTTTTAACTTTTAGAGTCCCTTGCTTCCTTCAAAGTTCAGTTGAAATGACACAGCCAACTTGTGGTCTGTACCCCTTCCCCAGATGCTAGTACCTTTCTTCTGAAAATAATTTTGTATTTCTTTTATATATATGAGAGGGAGTCTAAATGGAAAGCCCTTGATACACTTTGAAGAAATGATAGAGCATAGTCCTTTATATAACGGACACTTCCCAGGAAGCTAGATTTGTGATTTGGCACAGGATCATAGGCTTAGCTGGAAGACATCTTAGAGGTTATCTGGTTCTCCTTGCTCAGAAGATATTGGGAATTCCTCTAATTGGTTCCCAGTGATTGCAGAAGCATTAAAGAAACATGACAACTGAAAATAAAGAGGAAATAGACTGTTGCAGGAGGAACTATCTTTTCCTTATAGACTATGACATTTCATCCCCTTTCTTTTCTAAGCAGCCCCCTTAAACTCCAAAAAAGAGCAAAAGCGTGAGGGATGAGGCCGTTTATTGAGAGAATTTTTCCTTCCCTTCCCACATCAAGGAGCAATAATTATGACTTTCAAGGGGAGCATATGATAATATTAAAGGGAAAGTTCTAGAATGTCCAGTTTCCTGGCTACCTTCTATATTTCTGTTTCCTTTTCAGTAAGAAATTTTTTTTAAGAATGACCTTGTCATGCAAGTTTAAGAGAACCTAAGTTTATGCCCAAAGGGCTAAAAAACTGTGCATACTTTTTGATCCAACAGTGCCACTACTGGGTTTGTATCTCCAAAAAAAATCATAAAAGAGGTAAAAGGACTCACATGTGCAAAAATGTTTGTAGCAGCTCTTTTGGGGTGACAAAGAATTGGAAAATGAGTAGATGCCCATCAATTAGGGAATAGTTGAATAAGTTACGGTATATGAAAGTAATAGAATATTCTTATTCCACAAATGATGAACAGACTGATTTTTAGAAAAGCCTGGAAAGATCCACATGAACTAATGCTGAGTGAAACAAGTAGAATCAGAAAAACATTGCACACAACAAGAGTAACATTGTGTGATGATCAACTATGATAGACTTGGTTGTTTTCAGTGGTTCAGTGATCTAAGACAATCCCAATAAACTTTAAATGGAAAATATCATCAGCATCCAAAGAGAAAACTATGAAGACTGAATGTAAATCAACACATTTTATGTTCACTTTTTTCCTTCTATTTTTTTTCTTATGGTTTTTCCCTTTTGTTCTGATTTTTCTTTCCCAACATGATTCATATGGAAATTCATTAAAAAAAAAAAAAATGAAGGGCAGCTAGTTGGTGCAGTGGATAGAGCACCAGTCCTTAGGTCAGGAGGATCTGAGTTCAAATTTGTCCTCAGACACTTGACATATCCTAACTGTGTGACCTTGGGCAAGTCATCCAATTGTCTCAGCCAAAATAAACAGCAACTAAAAAGAATGTACATATGTAATCAATATATATATATATATATATATATATATATTATATATATATATATTATATATATATATATATTTTACATGTAACTGGGGAAATTAAAGAATGTAAAAAGAGAGATAGAGAGCCTAAATCTAATAGTTTCTGTATAATGAACATGAGAATCATAACTTGGGGGGAAGAAATCTGTAAAGTTCTTTTTTCCATATATTTATAACTATTTCTGTATAATTGTTTAACTTGTATTCTAATTTAAAAACATTTACTTGGAGAAGGGGTCTCTAGATTTTACTAGATTACTCAAGAGATCCATTACACACAAAAAATTAAGTACCCCTATTCTAGAGAAAGAAATTTTTTCAGAGCATGATTCTAAGGGGGAAAAGGATCACTACAAAAGTAACAACAGTTCCTTTCCTTTTATTTTAAAGCCATGCCATGGGGAACTCATCAAATTGATCAGGTGCTCCCTTAATCAACATTTCTATTTTGTATTTACTTATCTGTAATCTACACAGGGCGGATAGATGGCAAAGTGGATAGAGTGCCAGTTTTGGAGTCAGTAAGGTTCATTGTCATGGGTTCAAAGCTGACCTCAGACACTTAATAGTTGTATGATTTTAAGCAAGACACTTTATCTTATTGGCTACAGTTTCCTCATCTGTTAAAAAAAAAAAAAAGTTGAAAAAGGAAATGGCAAACCATGCTAATATCCTTGCTGAGAAAACCCCAAATGGAGTCATGAAGAATCAGACACAATTGAATACCAGTAACATCTTTTTGAGAATAAATTTTTTTATTATTATTGTTGTTGTTTTTGTCATTATATCTTTGATGCCTTTACCAAATTAACTATTCTGTGACTTTCAACTAATTCAGCCATGAATTAGTATATAAATCTCATAATCACGGAAAAACATTTCCTGAGGTAAGTTTGAAAATTGGTGAATCATGATAACTCATGTTAGATGCAATATTATGGGAAAGGAAAATATGAATGACATCTTTACATTCTTTAACTATAAGATAATGGCTGCTGTGAACAAAATGGGTTTTATAACCATTTTACTCACTGGTAAAAGAGAAACTTAATCATTCATTATTACAATCCATGTAATATAATAAATTAAATCTCTTAAATGGAATTTGATGTGTATGATGATTCACTCTGTGCCTAATAGTCACTATCAATCATTATCTCCTCTCTGTCCAATCAATGTTCTTAATAGCCCCAAGGTACTGATCATTTCTATGAGTATCCTATTTTGATGTTAACAGAACATATGAGATTGTACTATTTAAAGACGAATAAGTTATTTTCCTTGTCAGAATAATTCACTGGGACTTTTTTTTTTTAAGTGATATACTACAGAACAAAATGTATTCTCCCTATCATAGGCATTAATAGCAGTTAGGGAACTTAAAAGGAATTTTCATAAAAGAAATAGGCCAATCAGTGCTTTAAGTAAGAGGCTTTTATTAAAGCATGTCTTCACTTATACAAAAGAAAGCTTATGGAGACACAGGACTATGAAATATGGCCATAGGAAAACAAAGAAAAGAAATAATCAGGACAACACATATTTATTCCTTCAAGCCATTGAAGAGACACAGCTCTATGGTGGCAAGCCCTTTGACACTTCTATGTAAGGATCAAAAAAGATACACATTTAAAGTTGTATATCATGAGTTGCACAGAGAAGAGTGGAGCATGGTCTTGATCTTTCTTTTTTGTTGTTGTTGAATCATTTTTCCATCATGTCAGATTCTTTGTGACCCCATTTGGAGTTTTCTTAGCAAAGACACTGGAGTGGTTTGCTATTTCCTTCTTTAGTGCATTTTATTGCTAAAGAAACTGAGGCAGTGGCCAAAGAAGAACTGGAGTTCATTATTGAACACAAACTAGGTAATTTTGATTATATTAAGTTAAAAAGTTTTTGTACAAATAAAACCATGCAGACAGGATTAGAAGGGAAGCAATAAACTGGGAAAACATTTTTACATTCAAGGGTTCTGATAAAAGTCCCCTTTCTAAAATATATAGAGAATTTACTAAAATTTATAAGAATTCAAGCCATTATCCAATTGATAAATGGTCAAAGGATATGAAGAAATTAGAATCATTTCTAGTCATATGAAAAGGTATTCTAAGTTACTATTTGTAATGGTCTTCTCTTTAAAATGTAATATTCTCTGGGAGCAGGTTTCTTGGAGGGCTTCTGGGAGCAGCCTTCATTCTAGTTCAGTATAATCACCCCAAATGCAGCCAGGGATTAAAATATAAATCCGTTATGGTCTCCTTCAAAGTTTTATCTCCTTCCTTGGGCCCAGTTAGCTTTCTTAGAGGTCTATCTTTTTCCTTGGTTCCAAGAGCTTAAGTTGCCTTCTCTGGCTTGTGAATCTCCTCGACTGAATCCTGGCTGAGGCTCCAAGAGCTTTTAGTGGGCTTCTGTTTTTGGCCCTGAGACTCCTCCTTATATATACTCACTTAAAGGTGTGAATCTTGTGGAATTATAGTAAGTACTAAATACATGTAAATTAGAGAATCATTATCTCATCAATTCCATTGACTTGGCACCTTGTAAGAATCCTAACAACTATTGATCAGAGAAATATAAATTTAAGACAACTCTGAGGTACCATTACACACCTCTCAGATTGGCTAAAATGACAGGAAAATATAATGATGAATGTTGGAGGGGATGTGGGAAAACTGGGACATTGACACATTGTTGGTGGAACTGTGAATGGACCCAACCATTCTGGAAAACAATTGGAAACTATGCTCAAAGGACTATCAACTTTGATCTGGCAGTGGCTCTGCTGGGCTTGTATCCTAAAGAAATCATAAAGGAGGCAAAGGGACCTACATGTACAAAAATGTTTGGGCAGCTCTTTTTGTAGTGACAAGAAACTGGAAAATGAATAGATGCCCATCAATTTAGGAGTGACTAAATAAGTTGTGGTATATGAATGTTATGGAATACTATTGTTCTGTAAGAAACAACCAGCAGGTTGATTTCAAGGAGGCTTGGAGAGATCTACATGAACTGATGCTAAGTGAAATGAGCAGAACCAGGAGATCATTGTACATGGTAACAACAAGATTATACCATGATCAGTTCTGATGGATGTGGCTCTCTTCAACAATGAGATGATTCAGACCAGTTCCAATGATCTTGTGATAATGAAAGCCATATACACCCAGAAAGAGGACTGTGGGAACTGAGGGTGGATCACAACATAGCATTTTCACTCTTTTCATTGTTGTTTGCTTGAATTTTATTTTTTCTCCTTTTTTTTAAAAAACTTTTTGATCTGATTTTTCTTATATAGCAAGATAATTGTATAAATATATATGCCTATTTTGATTAATGTATATTTTTATCATGTTTAACATATATTGGATTATATGCCATCTAGGGGAGGGGGTGGGAGAGGAGAGAAATTGAAACAAGTTTTTTTAAGGTTCAATGTTGAAAAATTATCCATGCATATATATTGAAAATTAATAAGCTTTAATAAAAAAAAGAAACTGAATCAGATATGGTTAAGTGATTTGCTCAGAGTCACATGGATAGTAAGTTTATGGAAGCCAGATGTAAACTCAGAAACATGAGTCTTTTTAACTCCAAGCCCAGCACTTTTATCCACTGTACCATCTAGCCTGCCCTTGATCTTATGCTAGTACGTCCTAATGGCTTGCCAAGAAGAAAGAAAACAGAATTGTATGGCAAATTTACTTACATGAGGCATGTAACTTTCCAGAAAAGAGTTATGTGCCTAGAGTCCTAGTAATCTTCCAGGAAAAAAAAAAAAGTTAGGCCTCTTACAAAAGATATTTTGAACTATCTCTCTTCCTTTCACTCCTTAAATCTTGATGAAGATAGCCCAGGCTCTGGGCCAAAGAGCCTTGGGAATGATAATACTTGCATATCACTACTGCTCACAGCTACCATCCTAGAAAGCAAGCACAGTGGAGATACAGCCTGTGGATGTTAAAGTTGTAAGTCGAGAAGTTCCTTGGCAGCAAACTTCTTGGCACCATCAAATATTTCAGCATCATTTTGAGGTTCAATATGTTTCTATCATTTACTAATTCTGTCAGTGGAAATTATATTAGAAAAGAGTCACTAACATTGGCTTTGCTGCTGCACTCTGAGAACTATTGGACCTCACCACCTGACTTCGAGCTAAAACCTTCCATGTATATTGTCTTTCCCATTAGAATGTGAGCTCCTTGAGAGCAAAGACTGTCTTTACTGTCTTATTTGAATTCCCAGTGATTAGCACAGTGCTTTATACATAGCAAATGTTTAATAAATGCTTTACTCATTCCTTTCAGAGCTAATATTCTATAATCCTATAAAGATAAGGATATATATAGTCCTATATAAGGACTATAAAGATAAGTGTAAAATACTGTGCTTAAAAAAAATCCCACTAAATATTAAGTGCAAGGTAAGGATTTATGTTTTCATAAATTTCATAAATTCATCTGAAGAGGTACAGGCATTTAGTGAACTGAATGTTAATTGACTGAATAATTTTAAAAATTAAGTTCTTACTATATACAAAGCATTGTAGTAAATTGATGGATACAAAAACAAAGTAAGATAAACCCTGCTTTTAAGTTCATATTCTCGTGTGCAAGACAACAAACAAAAAATTTCATTAGCAAATCAGATGGAAAGACCCATGGTCTTCAAGGTTCAGAGGCCAAGCAAATGGTAATGCTTCTTCCTTAATGTAATTTTTCACTAATATTATTTTTTTATGTTGGGAGTATTTGACATTGCTTATGACTTTCATGGCAATAACTTTCTTTTTGGGGTCTTCATTGTCTCTGGTTATAGCATCTATTGAAAGCACTTGCCTGTTTGCATCTCCATGGAGTTGGGTGGTCTGGGGGACACTGCAACACCCAAGGCCCTGGGGTCAGAGTTGTAGGCTATTTCCATTGGATAAGAGGGGGGGGTCAGTGAGATACTTTTGTTAGTTTGACTTGCTTGAATATACCCACCTCTGGTCCCTCCCTTGGGGTGCCTTGCGGTTTCAGTGTGGTTTGCCTGCTTCACAAATGATAATTGGTCAGCAATCGATGAGATTGGCTGTCCTCTTCTCCACAGGAGCTGCTTCCCCAGAAGGTTGTTAATTAAACCCAGGCTTCAGGGCCAAGGGTTTCCACTGTCTACAACTCCAGAGCTCTTGGCCTTACCTGTCAGTAGAAAGTGGTGAGCACCTGGGATTGGTGGTGGTGAAGAAGGTGGTGCATCTCCTCACACGATTGCTTTCAACAATAATGATTATGGGGACTAAACTGGAAGCAGGACCAATAGTATGAACAAGACCAATAATTATTCTGAAGGCTCTTGAACTTAGCATCCAGAGCTATCTTTACAGAGACTTGAGATAGTGGTTGAGATAGTTTTGATAGTTTGACTTGCCTGCCATGTGCCATCTTCTGTCTCACCCTCAAATAACCTTGTTGCCTTGTTCTGATCCTGTTTGACTTCAAAATGACTCCACACATTCTGGTTGAATGATTTTTTTTCAGGGTAATATAGTTGTTGTGTTGAAGGAAGAATTTAAACAGAAATCTCCCTTTTCCTGAGGCCATCTCTTTACTCATTATACCATGCTACATTAAAAGGTTAGGTTAATAAGGATAAATAGGTGTTTTCCAGGAGGTAGAGCCAAGATGGTAGAATAGCAAGAAGCCATATAATGAATTCCTTCTCCCCTCTACACATTCCAAATTCCTCCAAACAGATAGAGGAACATATTAAGCCAAATTCTAATGATGAAATTCAATGAAAAGTCACACTGATTCATTTTTCCAATCCTGATAAACATAGAGATGCAGACAGATATGGACCCTATGAAAAGGCTGTGGCAAGAAGTACCACATGGAACATTTAGTTGAGCAAAGAGCTGTGCACAAGTGAATCCATACTGAGACCTACAACAGGGACAAGTGCAAATTGATTCTGTTGGTGCAGATCCAGGACACAGTTCCAGGTCACAGATCCAGGACAATTCAAGAAGGAGACTATGACCTCATGCACATTTCCCTTATTTTCCCTCCAAGCAGGTTCAGAACTAAGTAACAATTATGTGGCTAAGACCCCAGGAGCAAGCAGGATCTCTGTTCCAGCTTCTAGTCTACTCTGAAGCTTGCAGAGGAACAACCAGGACAATAGACCTAGACCACAAAAAGAGAGAGAGAGAAAAGAGAGAGAGACTGCAGTTCTGTTCTTTGTATTAGCAGTTTCTCATCTAGATAATAGTGCCCAAATCCAGTAGCAGATTCAACTCAGATCAGGAATTGGCAGACCTTAGAATAAGGGGATAACAATTAGACTTTGTCCTGGATCCCTTTGAGAGCACTGAAAGCTTACAGGTCTTCAACTTGAACTGTATTGAGATCCTTCTATATTCACCATCCCAAGAAAATAACAAGACCAGTTCAGACCTTCCCTCCAAAAGTGCACAGAGCATAGCTCCTAGCATCAAGTCTAAATTCAGGAAGGAGAGTAGAAAAATGAGCAAAACCCCCAAATCCTATTATAATTATGGTGAAAGGGATGCTCAAGACATAAACTCAGAAGAAGAGAATGACTTAAAACCCCAAAAAGAAAGTCTTAAACTGAAGCACAGCTTGGACACAAATCAGCTAGAATGTCTTGCAGAGATTAAAAAAAAAGTTTTGTTTTGTTTTTTTTTTTAAGTTTATCAACAAAATGAGAGTACTAGAGGAAAAAATTGGAAAAGAAATGAGAGTTATATAAGAATGAATTAGAAAAAGAATGAACAACTTTTATCTTAAAGAGACACAAATGATGAACCAGAAGACAGAGCTATATAGAAACATGAAGAAAATATAAACACAGAAGTTGGAAGATACATTAAAAGGGAAGTTGTTAGTTTGTTGCTCCTTCGCTAGCAGAGCAGAAAATAATAATAATAATAATAAAAATAAAGAATGCTTTTGCCTTGCAGAAACGTGATAAGGACTGATGGGGAGTAGCTAGCAGAGAACAGGTTTCCTGTGTTATAAATTATTCCCAAAGGGACCAAAAGTATCAAGTCCAGAGTCGTGAGAGAACAAGCATTAATTTGCTTCTCTGCTAGCTTCTTATAAGGGTATGCCTACTCCCCACAAATAGGTTATGGATGGACGAAGAACTTTTAATTATTCCTGATTTGAGTAAATGTTGTGATTATTTCAATTTTTGCCTTTGATGAATACATGTTATGCTTATTCCTGAAAAAAAAAAGAATAATGTCCACAGTGAGGACCTACTATTCTACTTGCCCTGGTCAGACCATAGCTAAAGAATAATACGATCATTTCTATAGGAGTCACATTTTAAGGAGCATGCTGACAATTTTGAGCAGGTCTAGAAAAAAGGCAACTAGGATAATGAAAGTGATGCAATGAATAAGACCTCAGATCTTTGAGAACTGGATAAATCATAGGGAGGAGTATTAATAGGAGAGGAACTGAATAACTAGGAGGCTAAGTTATTAAAAGGGAAATCAGAGAGAGATATTAATAGGATTAAATGGGTCCCTTTTGTTATCCTTAAATGAACTTCTGTAGGTCCTTACTGAATTCCTTGTCAAATTCTTTGCACTCACAAAATTATCCTGACCCCACAGTTTCTATATCCAACCAGAAAGTCAAATTACATTGTCAATCCTGAAGTTATTTTTCTCCTATAAAATAACCTATGGATACCCCACTTCTCTGCTAAATGCCTTTCAGGATGCTAACTCTTTTTAGGGTTAGTCTTTACTAAATGTCACAATGGCTAGTTCTTTAGGAACTTAACCTGCCTTAATGGCATCTTCTCCATTGTTAATAATGAGTTCCACAGGGAACTTAGTCCCAGTCTTTCCCCTTGTTAATAGTTAAAAGCTTCCTTTTGGAACTTAGCCCACCAGTCAATGACATAATAATAAAACCTTTTCCTCTTTATTTGGAGATTGTCTAAGCCTACAAATTCTTTTGAGGCATCTTGTGAGTAACACCAGCCTAAAACCTCAATATATTTTTTAATTCAAACCCACAGCTCAACATTTAGCATTATATACAGGGAGAGTCCTGGAATCCCAATATATTTCAGGATTTAGCACTCTTGTATCTCCATATCTCATCAAAGGGACTTGAAACAAATCCATATAGGTGAATTAAATCAGAGATAAGAGATTACACTCAAAAGAGATAATATATAAACTTAAAATGCCAATTATTATTATTATTATTAGCCTTCAGTCACCAGGGCTCCAGTCTAATGATGACTTCATTGCCTGAGTCTTCTACTGCACTTCTGCTGAATTCAAACAATATTTACAGAACAATACATAAAAGTATATTGGTAAACGTTTAACAGAATATCTGGAGTTGGAAATGCATGTACTCACTTTTAATCTTCATTATTATCACTTTCTTAAGCCTAGACAATCAATAAAATAATAAATTAAATCCTAGCAATAGCTGATTTCTGAAGTGTAAATGGGCAAATGACTCTAGTCCAAATTTTTTTGCCCAAATTGAGGACATGAAGAGTCAGGCACACTTAAAACATCTCAATACTAAAACAAAATGCTCACATAAAAAATTTAAGCAATCACTGTAGCAAGTTCCTTAGAGTTGACTCCAGCACACCCCTGCATTAAGGAAACTGGGGATATTTAGTACAATACAAAGAAGAGAAGATTGTGTGGGAGGTGGGGGTGGGGAGTCATGACTGTTCTCTCCAGACATAAGAAAAGTCATTATGGAGAGAGAGGCCATGAAGGATGTGGAAAAAACAATGGACTCAGTGTTAGACCTAGGTTTCATTCCTCCATGTAAAAGCATATTGAATACATGCTTTTTAGTTCAATAAAAATATTTGGAAATAATATTTGCTCCAGTCCCTTTCCAGACTTTTCTCTTTAAGAAAATAAGTAAAATAACAACTAAGGATTTTCTTGTTGGTAATGGAATTTAAGTCTTATTTAATTAAGTTCCTGGCCTTCTCTTCCTTTCTCTGAAAGTAATTGGGCCACCTAAAGGCATTCAAGATAAGATATTGATCATGGAAAGAAGCCCTTTTCTATCTTTGGGAGCATTGTTCCTGGGGGGAAAATGAGTAGTGAAGTGACGTTAACTCCAAACTCTTATTTACATATTTTTGTCTTTTCCTTGTTCAATATTCCTATAAAAATTACTTCAGATCATTTTGGAGTAGAGAGATGATCAATGTCATGAGAAGACCATGCCAATTTGGATATTTTAGATGTACTTGGAGACAGAATGAAGATAAATGATATAAAATTACTATTGGCAGAAGTGCTTAAAATGTAAAATACAAAATTAATTATTTTCTTAGGCACCAGATAGAATAGAAGCCCCTTGAAGACAAGCATTTCTTTTGGTTTTATCTTTGTATGTCTAGCTCTTTGGAAAATAGTAGGTACTTGTTGACTGATTATTGATATACTGAATATTGATTATTGTTAAGTGAACAAATTGCCTATATAGTCAACTTCTCAAAGAAGAAACTTCAGAATTTGTTTTAACTCATCACTGTTCCTTTTGCAAATCAAATTTTCTATGAAGTTTTGAATTATTTTCTTCCCATATATAAAATCTTTGCCTTCCATTTGATCTCTACAGTTTTAATATTTGTCTAAACCAGAGAGGTTGGTTCTCAGACTTTTTGGCTTCTAGTCTCATAAAAGTTACGGAGGACCACATTGAGCCTTTGTTTATGTAGGCCACATCTATCAATATTTACTATATTAGAAATTAAAACTGACAAACGTTTGAAATAAATATTTGCTTTAAAATAATAATAAATGCATTGTATTTTAGCATAAATAGAATATTTTATAAAAATAAGATACCCTCTATTTTAAAAAATATATTCAGTAAGATAGGCTAGATGTTGCATATATTTTGACAAATTTTTTTAATTCCTGTCTTAATAAAAGACAGATGTTTATATCTGCTTCTCATTCAATCTATTGTGATGCCAACCTCACAAAAATATATAGTTGGAAAAGGAAGGAGTCCTTAATAGGCAAATAACATCTTACCATTTTCATGAAAATCATATTGACATCACAAATGCCTGCACTTTGAGAATTGTTCTAAAGCATTTATTGAGTCCTCTTTGTCTCCTATTATCTGTAATCTCTGCATTTACCAAAAGTACATATAGACATATACAAAACAGGCCTAATCACAATAGTTAGAAGTTATATTTGGAGGAATGTAGTAGCAGCAGGATCAGGAGAAGCTTCATGTAGAAAAAGTTAGATAAAATAGAAAAGACAACCAAGGATAAAACCTTGAGGGAGAATGTTTAAGGAATGGAAGGAAACGGTTAACTGCAGTGGACTGCAATGGAGACAAAAGAAGGATCAATTAAAAGTTGCAGTGTACAAGGAAATGGAAAGAGTTGTTAATTGGAGTCAGAGGCCCTAGATTCAAATCCCTGCTCTACCACTGGATAACTATCTCTTTGGTCAAGTAAATTAATGTCTCTGGACCTCAGTTTCCTCATCTGTAAAATGAGGGTATGATTAGACTAAATGAATTCTAAGATCTATTTCCCCTCTAAAATATGGTCAGATAGAACCATGAGAATGAATTATCCAAGATCCCAACAGAGACAACAGTATTGAGAAGGTAGAGGTGGTCCAGAATGTCAAATGTTGAAAGGTCAAGAAAGCTGAAGTTAGAAAAAAAGCTATGGGATTATTAATAAAAGGTCATATGATCTAGGAATATGCCATTTCATTCCAGTAGCAGAAAGGAAAGATAAATTGAATAAGACAGAGGAGGAAGTGGGTTGCGAGGCTATGGAGGCAGTAAGTAAGAAAGATAGCACACTAAAGTATTGGAAGTTAATGGGAAGCAACAAACAATAAGAGGCAAGGTCAAGGGAATGGGTTGTAAATTTGTTTGTTTTTTAAGATTAGTAAGATTTTATAGGAAGCACTGTGCTAAACACTTTACAAATATTATTTTATTTGATCCTCACAACTCTGGAAGGGATGCATGAGTATTATCCCCATTTCACAGTTGGAGAAACTGAGGCAAATAGAGGTTTGACTTACCCAAGGTCATACAACTAATATGTCTCTGAGGCCAGATTTGAACAGTTAGGTCTAACTGTCTTGAAGCCCAATAGCCTTTCCACTGTACTGCTTAGCTGCACAATTTCTAACACCCCAGAAAGTAAGGAGGAAAGGATAATTAGCAAGTTATCAAATTCTTTTTTTTTAATAGTTTTTTTAATTTTCAAAATACATGCAAAGGTAGTTTTCAGCATTCATTCTTGCAAAACCTTTTCTCCCTCCCTTCTCCCTACTGCCCTGCCAAAGACAACAAGTATTCAATATAGGTTAAACATGAGCAATTCTTCTAAATTTATTACCACATTTATCATGCTGCACAAGAAAAATCAGATCAAAAAGGCAAGAAATGAGAAGAAAAAAAAGAAAAAAGCAAGCAACAACAACAAAAAAAGGTGAAAATACTATGTTGTGATCCATATTTAATCCTCATAGTCCTCTTTCTAGGTGCTGATGCCCTCTGCATCACAAATCTATTGCAATTGTCCTGAATTGACTCATTGCTGTAAAGAGCTAAGTCCATCATAGTTTATCACATATTCTTGTTGTTGCATACAAAATTCTTTTGGTTCTACTCACTTCACTCAACATCAATTCTTATAAGTCTCTCCAGACCCTTCTGAAATCATCCTGTTTATCATTTCTTGTAGAATAATAATATTCTATAACATTCACATACCACAACTTATTCAGCCATTTTCCAACTTATGGGTATCCCACTCAGTTTCCAGTTTCTTGCCACTACAAAAAAAGCTGCCACAAACAGTTTTGCACATGTGGGTCCCTTTCTCTTCTTTAAAATCTCTTTAGAATACAAGCCCAGTAGTGCCCTTGCTGGATCAAAGGGTATGTACAGTTTGATAGTCCTTTGGGTGTAATTCCAAATTGCTCTCCAGAATGGTTGGATCATTTCACAACTCCATCAGCAATGTATTAGTGTCCCAGTATTCCCACATCCCTTCCAACATTATCTTTACCTTTTCCTATCTTTTTGGTCAATCTGAGAGGTGTGTAGTGTTCCTTCAAAATTATCTTAATTTGCATTTTTCTAATCAATAGTAATTTAGAGCATTTTAAATATGACTTTAAATGGCTTTAATTTCTTCATCTGAAAATTGTCTGTTCATATACCTTGACCATTTATCAATTGAAGAATGGCTTGTATTCTCATAAATTTGAGTCAGTTCTCTATATATTTTAGAAATGAGACCTTTATCAAATTCCTTAAATGTACATTTTTTTCCCCAGTTTACTACTTTCCTTCAAATTTTGGTTGCATTGGTTTTGTATTTTAAATTTCATAATGTTCTCTAGTTCTTCTCTGGCCATAAATTCCTTCCTTCTCCACAGATCTGACAGGTAGACTATCTCTTGTTCTCCTAATTTGCTTATAGTATCATACTTTATGTTTAAATCATGATCCCATCAAATTCTTAAGAACAGAAGTCAAGAAGGAGATTGATTTGACATCTTTATAAATGGAACATTGTCTTCCTCAAGTTCACCAACATATTTATAATAGCTCTTCCTAGCTATTTTCTCCTCAGAAAAAAAAAAAAAAGAAACAATTATCAGCGTTTATTCAATTTTCCTTCTTAGAATATTAATGACGACCTCTCTATCTTTGGCATGTTCTGCATGGATGAGGTAAGCACATCATGGGTAATGCATAAATGATGACAAAGTAGCTTATATGATAACTAAGGCAAAGTTACTATAAACAGATTAAGAAGTCTTAATTCCTGACTTTTCATTTCTGTGCAAAACTAATATGTGTAAGACACTGAGGAAGATAAGAAAGATGAATGACACAGGAACTTAAAATACAGTGGATAATTCTTGGCCTAAAAGTATGATTTGATCAGAGTAAGGAACTCTATGTACAGAATTTAGCACCACAAATGCAGCTAAGTTATTCACCCATAATTTCGTCTTAGAGAGTTGCCCCAGGCACAAAGAACTTATTAAGAGACTTGTCCATGCTCACACAGCTAATATGTGTCCAAAAGCACAATCTCATTAGAGAAAATAAGATATGCCATCAATACTGTGATTTTGTCAGTATGGGAATTCCCTCTCCCAATACAGATCATTAACTACCTATAGTTAAAAGATAAATAAGACATAATGAGACAGTATAGGATAGTGGATAGGGTATGGACTTGGTATCAATAAGAAAGACTCATATTCAAAGTCTGCCTTGGGCATTTTTACTATGTTTCTCTAGCAAAGTCATTTAATCTCAGTGGGCCTCAGAACCTTCATCTATAATATGAGGGGGTTGAACTTGATGACTCTCTTCAAATTTATATGATTCTATAATTCTATGTAAATGGATTCTTATAATACAAAAGAAAAAGGTAGCTAGGTGCCACAGTAAATAGAGTGCCAGGGCAGAAGTCAAGAAGAATTTGAGTTCAAATCTGGCCTCAGATCCTTATTAGCTATGTGACCCTTGGCAAGTCACTTAAGCCTATTTGCCTATTTTTCTCATCTGTAAATGACTCACAACAAGTCAGACACAACTAATGGATCCCTCCCCCAAAATACAAGGGAGAGTATGGAAGTACATAAAAATATTAGCAAAACACTATATCATTCTAGAGGAAAGAGGGATCTCTTCTGGCTGGGAAGATCAGGGAAAACTAAAAGGAAGAGACAGCATTTAAATGAGAACTTGAAGAATAGTTAGATTTCAGCTGGCAAGATGTGGAGCAGGCATTTCGGGGAAAAGGAGCATGTGTAAGAGAAAGTGATTGATTTAGTTTGACTGATAGATAAAAGTAATGAATATAAAGTAATATAAAAGAAGGCAGGAAAATATATTGGGATCAAATTGTAGAGATTCTTGTGGGTCAGACTGAGGAGTTTATTTGGTTATTCTTCAGATTGTTGAATCTGGAAATAGAAGAATTCTTGGAAGAAGCCAGCCTTTAGAACTTGGATCTAGAACATATCCCTATCCCCAGCTTTCTCACTACTGACTTGGGGTAATTTTCCCCATTGAGTGAGATTTGGGACTCTCCCTAATGATTGATCTGAGTCCCTCACTCCCCAGTGGGAGTTTCCATTTGTATTGTCTGGTATATATTCTCATTTACTTCCTCTGCATTCTGATTTGGTATTGACTTGGACAAATGGGTTTCTTTGCTATTTCCTATATGAGTTCATTGTGGAACTGATATTTGGTGAGAAGGAAATCAAGCTTTGAACAAAAAAGCTTGCAGCCCCCTTTTCCCATTAAGAAATAGCTGCCAAGTATTTGCTTGTGCCTTAAAATTATATCCCTTAGACTAATTATAGGTAAAAGAGCAGATAGATATAAATCTAGCTCAGTACCCCCTTATGTTGAAACTGAGCAGATGCACTTGGACAGCCAAGCATTTAAGGCCAATTACTTATTGGACAATACTCTATTAGCATATGCTTGGAAAATGGCCCTTCCCACTATTCTGTGCTGGCTTGATCTGTTGGTGTATACAGAGAATTGTAGGAGAGATTAGAGGGTAGAGTAAGACAAGCCAGAGCAACTTTTGGCCTGGGGAGGAAGAGCAGAAAGATAGATTCCTGCATCCATTCCTCTCACTTCAACAAAGAATAAAGACCAAGGACTTTGCTTATCCTGACTCTGGCTGATTCTAAGGTATCCAGGGTGCTAACTTGGTCTTCACACCCTTTCTCAGAGGAAAGTAGAGGGTCAGTTTCTGCCTCTCAGCTTCCTGAAGTAATTCTTTTCTGGACAGAAATTAAAGTCTCCCTTAGATAAGGGTGGCAAGAAGAAATAATAGAGATGCCTATTCTAGCTTCCCTGTCAATTAAATTGAGATAACCTCAATATATAAGCAAATATGCATACAAATATATGCACATAATCATACATATTCATATACATGTTTATATTTATTAACATATACATATATATGTAGATTCATTATATATATGTTTAATTTTATACAGCTATAAATTCACATGTACATGTATATATGTTATATATACATATATTTATTAAATGCACAAATAATATTTTTAAAAGGAATGAAAAGTAATTTAGGGAGGAAATGTACTAGCAGTTAGAGGGGATTATGATAGAAAAGACTTTATGATATTTGAGTTGAATCTTAAAGGATAGTATGAATTCTGAAGAACAGAAGTGGGAATGGAAGCACCAAATAAATTGAAGATCTATACAAAGTCTCACTCTATTTAGTGTCTTTTCCAGCCTCCCTCTCTTTTCTTATATTCAATGCCTTGCTTCAGAGCAAAACTCTTGGAAAGAGATCCTTCACTAAAAATAGTTCTATAAGAAACATTAGCAAATTGCAGAGTGAATCAATAATCAACAGTGTCTGAAATCCTAAAGTTTTCTTTTTTTCTTTATATATTTATGTAGACCATTTTAAGAAAGTCCAAATCATGGAGTAGTTTCCAAAGTATAGTATTTTTCTATGTCACTATTGCCTAAAGGCCCAATCAGCCATTTTTTGTGTATGCCTTTACATTAAAAATCCACATATCAACATACACTATAGCTTGAGTTTGGGCATTTTCTTTGGATGTCCTTTCTTGTCTGACATGTTTTTTTCTCTTCTGCCTCCTGGTTTCCCTGGCTTCAGATCCTAGTTAAAATTCCACTTTCCATAGGAATCCTTTGTTCTAGATGTATGCTTGAAATTCTGGAGCCTGGCTCAAGAGAGTGATCATGTCATTTACCTCCTCACTCAACTCCAATAGCTCACCATTTCCTGTAAGAACAAATATAAACCCATCTGTTTTAAAGTCTTTCACAACTTAGTCCCAATCTAGCTTTCCAACTACATGACACATTATTTCCTTTCTTACATACTATGGTCTAGTCAAACTCAATCCTTTTTATATACATATATATATATATATATATAGGAACATGCCATCTCCCATCTCCTTGCTTGTCTTGGAAAGTCCTTTTTAATTACTTCCACCTTTTTATAAAAGGTAGCTAAGAGGTGCAGTAGATAATGTATTGGGCCTTGAGTGAGGAAAACTCATCTTCATAAGTCAAATCTGGCCTCCCACATTTACTAGTTGTGTGATTCTGGACAAATAATTTAACCCTATTTGCCTCAGTTTCTCATGTGTAAAGTGAATTGGAGAAGGAAATGGCAAGCCATTAGAGTATCTTTGCCAAGAAACCTAAAATGGTATCATGAAGTATCAGATATATTGAACAATAATTTTTATAATCCCTAGTATCCTTGGGAGTTTAATTTCACATGAAGTATTTCATCATCCTTCACCTTCTGGGATCTTAGTACTCCCCCCCCCCCCATAATCTTTATCTAGTTTATAAAAACTCATATATATATGTTTCTTTCCCTTGGTAGGATTGCAAATTTCTACAAGTGACTATTTCACTTTTACATTTGTATCTCCAGTAGGCAGATGAGAAATGCTTTAAAAATGATTGTTGATTGATAAATGTAAAGTAAATTATTTGGGATAATAGCTCTACCACTAGAGGAGATTAGGAAAGATACTGTGTAGGAAGTTACTCCTGAGGTGAGGCTTAAGGGAGCTAGGAAGTTCAAAAGGCATGGAAGAAGAGAAAACATTCCAGGGTACCTATAGCAAGGGTTACCTACAGTATCTCTGAATCAGACTTTTTGTTTTGTTTTGTTTAAGTTCTTTCTCTTTCTAAATGGGGAAGACACTACCTGGGGTTACAGATGGGCATAAAATAATTTAGGACACTGGGACCATGTGACAGCAACTGACAAGGAGGTAGCAATTCACTGTGGTCATAATCTAATACACAAGGACGTTATATCTTCACCTAAATTAGAATTTCCCCCTGGAAAATAGTAGATTTTTTTCTTTCACCTTTCTTCCCATGTCTTCTTTCTCTGTTGTTTTTCCTAACCATCTTTCTTCCATTGGGATTGTCTTTTGTTCTAACGTGTGTTTTCAGTGCTAAAAAAAAAAAATCAGAATGGCAATGTTCACAAATTGTTGCTCTGTGCTTGGCTTTCCAAGGTTAGAAGTACACCCAAGGCTTCTCATAGTTAAATATCTTGCTATAGAGACCACTGATAAACTTTCTAAGGATTCTACTTCATTTATGATTTCAGAATCAGAAACCTACAAAAATCCTGGGTAGTCTCCCTCAAACAATATGCTAGCTGGCCTTTCTTCCATGAGTCTATCTCCTTTAAATTATGCTGGCTATATCAGGCAGATGTAGCCATCAGATAAAAGGACCACCCCTCATAAGAGTAGGCACAGCAGGCTAAATAAAGGCTTCTTGAAGGTCTATGTCAGATTTGAATGTCTCCCTGCCCCAACTATTCCCAACTTCACAAGAGAAGTGAACCAAGTTCCAGAGCAAAAAAAGAAGGCAGAATCATTGATTAAAGGTCAGTTTTCTGACCTTTTTTTTAATCTTTTGCTTCTTAATCATCATTTATTAAGCATCAGCAATGTGTACCAGATACTGTGCTAGGTACTACAACTATAAATGTAAAAATTAAGTAATCCATCTTCCAAAGGAATTTACATTTTAATATGGGAAAATAACAAGGATTACACACACACACACACACACACACACACACACACACACACACACACGTTTGCTATAGAAAGTGGTAGTTGAACTTTGTCCTTTTTTCCCTTTGTTTTGTTTAATAGTATTTTACTTTTCTAATTACATGTAAAGATAGTTTTCAACATTCATTTTTATAAGCTTTTGAGTTATAAATTTTTTCCCCTTCCTTCCCTTTCCTCCCCACTCCCCAAGACAGCAAGCAATCTGATATAGGTTATATATGTACAATCATTTTATACATATTTCCATATTTGTCATGTAAAAAAATCAGAACAAAAGGGAAAAAATCACAATAAAGAAAAAGCAAATGTGTAAACAAAAAACAATTAAAAATGGTATACTTCAATTCATATTCAGTCTTCATAGTTGGCTTTCTAGGTGCAGATGGCATTTTCCAGTCCAAGACTATTGGAATTGTCTTGGATCACTATATTGCTGAGAAGAGATAAGTCTACCATAGTTGGTCATCATATAATCTTGCTGTTACAAAGTAGAGTGTTGTGGTTCTGCTTATTTCACTCAGCATCAATTCATGTTAAGTCTTTTCTGAAATTAGCCTGCTTTTCATTTTGAATTGGAATTGTATTCCATTACATTCATATACTATAACTTATTCAGTCATTCCCCAATTGTTGGGCATTTACTCAGTTTCTTACAACTACACTTAACACTATAAAAAGAGCTGCTACAAGCATTTTTGCACGTGTGGGTCTTTTCCCTTTTTTTATGCTCTCTCTGGTGGGTTCTATATGAGGCCACATTTCCCCCAGTTTACCAAATTCACCATCAACTGGTGTTCAGTCATTTTTTTTTTCTCGTGTCTGACGCTTCCTCACCTCACTTGAGGTTTTCTTGGCAAATACACTACAGTGGTTTGCCATTTCCTTCTCTAGTTCATTTTTTCAGATTAGGAAACAGACAAACAGGATTAAGTGACTTGCTCAGGGATACACAGCTGGTTAAAAAAAAAAAAAAAAGCTTTTAGACTAGATGTGAACTCAAGATGACTTCAGGTGTGGCTTTCTATCTACTATATCACCTAGCTGCTCCCAGTAGTAATGATTATTGTTATTTTAATGTGAAATATTGTAACAAATATAAATTGTAGTCTTTTTAAACACAAAAATAGATATAATAGACTCCTTTTGATGGGATTTAATTATGGGAAAGACCCAATTATAAAACATGGTCTCCCAACATAGTTGTATAGAATGGTTTCAAAGAATGATATTATAAAGGACCTTCCATTACTTACCATGCTATAATCCCAAGGTATCAAACACCTAGACTGTGACTTATGCGGTCCACAATACTCCAAAGTACCACCAAACCAGATTAAAATATTTAACAAAATAATTAAAAATATAATGAACCATAAATATTACATTTTAAAGCTAAGTCAATAATGCAGCCATCCAGGATCCTTATGTGTAGATTAGTGGCCCTGATTTCTGTTTGAATTTGACACCACTACTATCATCTATAGACACATCGGACCTAGTGTTAATGGGACCTGAGAAATCATCTAATTTATCCCTCTCATTTAATAGAAGAGGAAATAGGTCAGAGATGACAAATGAGTTGGTCAGTCATACATCAGATTTTTGTCATTTGGAATGATTATAGGTTAGGAAGATGGACAAAGGAAGAAGGTAAGTGGTGCCATAATAGATGAGTGCTGGGCCTGGAAACTGACTCATTTATTTTTCTGAGTTTAGATATTTATTAACTGTGTGTGACTGTGCACAAGTCACTTAACCATGTTTGTCTTAGTTTTCTGATCTGTAAAATTAGCTTGAGAAGAAAATGGCAAACTTCTGCAGTATCTTTGCCAAGAAAACCTCAAATGGGGTCACAGAGTTGGACATGACTGAACAACAATAAAACCCCCCCCCAAAGATAGCAACAGAAATTGTATGTTGTTGTTATTTTAAATATATATTAGAATAATTTGGGTTAAGGCATTATCACCAGAAGATTTCCATGTTAAAATTTAAATATGTTTGGGAAGGGGTATGATTATAAACTGGTTAGCACTCATCACAGAAATATCTATTAACTAAATGGGACACAGTATCTTGATGGAATAAAAGATAGATACAAATAATTTCTGATACAAGGAATGAGATATAGAAAGATCTAGGGCCAGAAATGCTGCAAGAGAAGGAAGTCCTTCATCAGATTACACAATGAAAAATTGGAGGTAGACAAGAGGGAGAACAAAACTGTTGAGACACTGAGTACTCTTGAGGGATGTGGAAAAGAGAGCAAAGTGGAGCAAATACTACTCTGCCCAGGCCTCAGTTTCCTCATCATAAAATGAAAAGGTTGGAGTAGATAGCCTTTGAGGCCCTTTGAGTTCTAGATCCAAGGGTAGTAAATATGTGATAAATGCCTCAGAATTCAATAGATATTAAGTGGTGATTATAAATTGGAATTGGAAGGAATCTTAGAAGTCAGCTTATTTAGTGGTATCAAACTCAAATAGAAATGGGGTCCTTTAATCCATACATAAGCATCCCAGATGGCTGCATTATTAACTTAGTTTTAAAATGTAATATTTATGGTTTATTATATTTTTACTTATTTTGTTAAACATTTCCCAATTATATTTTGTATCTACACATATTTTATAATTTAAATTAAATTTAATATTATTTATGTTATCTAGATTATGTTATAATGTTATCTAGATTATCTGTGCTTGGGAGTGTTGCCTGTGAGTCATGTTTTGACACCACCAATCTAATCTAACCTCATTTTACAGATGTAGAAATTAAAGGCTGGACATATGAAATGATTTGCTAATGGTTACATGATATGTCAAATTGAGATTTGAACTCATTATTTGGCTTCTCACACAGTATTCTTTCTTCCTCTAACACATTGTGTTCTAATTCAATGACTTTTAAAGGATGATCTGTGTCACTAAGAAAATTTATCCCGGGTTACCCTTACATCTATAGCTGTCACCTTCTGCAGGAAAATTTAAACAACTCAGCCCAAGCTAAATACTAACCCTGGGTTTGCAATCTTGTCCAGAATGAATCCTGACCCTGGCTATCGTCTGAGATCTTAATTCTGGATCACTGATTGATTAATGATGATGATGTATAACATTCTACACTTCCTCTTCTATGAAAGTGAGTTCAAACTTAAATAAAGTTGATTTTTAAAAAATAAGCCACCTATTTTCCATCAAAAAAGATAGTTTACTAAAGTATTTTTCTTGCTTGCAAAGTACGCTTTATTAAAAACAAATGTAATGGTGATTATCCTAGTCTCCACTGCTTGAAGACCAGGTAAGATACATTTCAACTCTTCCCCAGAGCTCTCCAATACCCTTAAAAGGGTTTAGGAGTATGCAGGCTTTCTGTCATTGGCTCTAGCCACCATTGATGGAGTTTCCTCAATTTTAGGGAGAACTTTTGCATTCCAGTTTCACTTAACCACTTAATGGTCAGTTAGCTTTTATAAAAGAATATCTACTTAAAAGGTATAATAAAATAAACATATAAATACCCCTCTTAACACCCAGAAGAATACTCTTTCCACCATCACTTCATACTCTAAGGAGGAGAAGGAGATTAAGTTCGCAATTTAGCTCACTTCCTATATAATACAGTCCCAAGTTCTAAAGTTTCCCTTCGAACTTAAGTCTACAGGTTTTTGAGGGTTTTTCTGCTGGCCTTAAAGTCAGAACCTTGCATCCTAGGATCCTGTCTCCAAAGACTCCATGGCTTTAGTTCATCCAGTGAGAATTCTATTGCCGTGGGCTGGAACCAAAAAGGACAAATGAAACAGATCCAAACAAAACCAGAAGCCCATTTCTCAGATACACAGGTTAAAATGCTCTTAGATTTTTCCTCTTTACCAGTTTAATTTATGGCATCCATGAAAGAGAGAGACAGACAGACAGACAGACAGAAAAAGAAAAAGAGTGACAGAGACAGACACAGAAAAATAATCTTCCAATCTGGTAATTAAAAAATACAACCTATTCTATCTGTGCCAACAAAAAAGGCTATTGCCACACACGGTATGGGAATGTAGGATGCCTTTTTCCAAAAGCAGGATGCCTCCAGCTTAAGTAATCTGGACAAGCCCTCATTATATAAAATAAAACAAAAACACTGAACTATGCATGTAATGTGATTAGATCTTCTTGATCTCTTGCCAAGAGTCCAAGCCTATAATTCTTGCTAGTGGGGTGGATGAGGTTAAGAGATGTCTTAGGCTTTGGAATTCTGAGGTCTAGCATGGCTAAAGCTTGTTGAGGGTCCACACTAAGTCAGGCACCATTTGGTGAGCTCCACAGAACAGGGTTCTTAAGAAGTCTGAATTGGGCCAGGTCAAAAATTCTGACTTGCTAAGCAATGAGATTAGGATTTCAGATCTCAAGCAATTGATTATTAAAGATTTATTAAGTGCCTACTATTGTACTAGACATTATGTTCGGCACTGGAGGTGTAAAGGAAAAAAGTTAAATAGTTCTTGTCCTCTTTCTGGTCTATTGTAGAAACACATACATATAATAATATATAAGCAAGACAGTAGGAAGGGGAACATTAGTAGTTGGATACTTAAGAAAGATTTCATGTAACAGATGGCATTTGAGGGTGATTTTTGAAGAGAACGGTGGCTTTGATGAGGTGAAGATTAGGAAAGTGTGTCCCAGGCACAGAGGACAGCGAGTGCAAAGATATGGAAATGGGAACGTCATACATGAGAAATGTCATATGTGAGAATCAGCAAAAAGATCTGTTTGGCTGGAAGATAGAATAATTGTAAGGTTGAAAAGATGTGATTTCCTTCTTTATGGCCCAAAAAGAGCCATTTTTGAATCATATCTTTGCAGGTTGATCAAGTAGGATCTACTCTTTTATATTCCTTCCAGAAATTAATATTCCCCAAAGGGGAATATTGGGTAGATGAAAAAATAATTTCTTCTAGCAAATCTTTGACTCCAAATTGCTTATTTTAGATAAACAGCCACAAAGAGGCCAAGTATTATACAGGATGATGTTGCAAACTAGTGCCTTGAAAAGAGGTAAAGAATTATCCTATCTCCTTGCCACTACTAAAATCAACAATTTAGCCCAACAACAGTTAGATCCAAGAGTATTGGGAGAGTCAAAATCTCCCTGACCACAGCATTTACTTCTTCCATCCCAGGTTTTCCAATAATTAACCAGGGGAATAATTCCTACAGAGAAGGGACCATCTGTTTTTACCAAACACTCACCAGCTGCTATCTACAGGGAAGGCAAGCCAGTCTTTCTGAAGTAGAAAGACAACCTGAGACAGACATAGGAGGTCACATGTTCCAGAGAAACCAAAACAGCATTGTCACCTCAATCACTACTTCCTACCTTTCCCTAGACCCTTGAATCCTAGACCCTTTGGAACAGCAGAATTCATCAGATCTGTAGCCCTTTTTCCAACTTATCCCTTCCTTTAGTCATACTGGGCAAGAACCCTTGTTGAGATTCTATCTGGACAACTGGTTCTATGGGTACTGAAGGCCTACCTCCTCAACACCCACAACTACTGCAAAGAATGTTCTTGCTCCCAGAGTCCTTGTTGCTGTCAGATGAATCAACATCAGGAAGAGAAGATTTTATCAGTAGAAATAATATTAAAGAAGATATTTTATTGCCTATTTTGTCTCTGTACCATAAAAGATCTTATCTTTTTGATAGGCTTATCTGTTTGATTTGTAGGCTAGAAGATAAAATAAATGTAAAGATTTATGGGCACAAAAAGAACTAACTTGAAACATATCTTTGCAGGTTGACCAGATAGAATCCATTCTATTATATTTTTCCCAGACATTAAAGTCTTTCAAAGGGCAGACAGAGATTAAATGATTTGTTCAGGGTCATCCATCTGAGTTAGTATTTGAACTCAGGTCTTCCTGACTCCAGGCCCAGCACTCCATTCACATTTGGCACCAAGATGCTATTAAAAATCTTTGAAGTATTCTGTCTCCCTCTCAGAATATAAGCTTCTTGAAGAGATTGTCTTAATTTTCTATTTGTATTCTTAGTGCTTTGCATATAGTAAGTGGATAAATGTTTTCTCCTTTCTTTCTTCCATCCTTCTTTTCTTCCTTCTTTCTTCCATACTTCCTTCTCTTTCTTCCTTCTTTCCTCCTTTCTTCTTTAATTCCTTCCTTCCTACATGTTATGACATAAAATAACATTGAGCAAGTAATTCTATAAAACAAAGTTATACCTCAGTGATTAGCTAAAGAATTCTGTTAAGACTTCCCTAATCTTGTGGTGGTTTATGCTTATAATATGGTATTGTGAAAAAGGGATTAGGGGATCCAGTTCTGCTCCTCAATATCTGGCCAAATTTCTTCTCTCTCTCTTTTCTAATTTAAATTTATATTTTTTTTATCCTTTAGTGGAGATGAGAGGTACACATATGTTTATTTTTTTTTTTAATTTAATACTAGCTTTTTATTTTCAAAATGCATGCAAAGATAGTTTTCAATATTCATAGGCAAATTCCCTACTCTCCCTGAGCCTTAATTTTCTCATTTGTAAAAAGGAAAAATTGAATTAGATCAGGAATTTAACCTAATCTGGAGTCTATGGATTTTCCTTAAAAATTTTTTTTTGAAAACTTATTTCAAAAAAAATTCTGTGTATTTTTTATGATTTAAAAGCATCACTCTGAGAAGGTGTGTTGAGGTATCATTTTTCTCAATAATGTCCAATTCTCTATAATCTCCTTTGGGATTTTTTGGCAAAGATATGGGAATAATTAGTCATTTCCTTCTCTAACTCATTTTGTAGATGGGGAAACTGAGGCAAACAGAAGGGAAGTGACTTGTTCAGAGTCACAGAGCTAGGAAGATAAGTCTTCCTGACTTCTGGTCTGGCACTTTATCCATTGCTCCATTTAGCTGTTCCCTGAGGAGAGGTACATAGATTTTAATGGAATCCCTGAAGGAATCCATGACACAAAAAAAGCCAAGAACTCCTATCTTTGGGTAGCAAGGTGGTCCAGTGCTCATTTTCCTGAGTTCAGTTCTAGCTTCAAACATTTAGTAGTTGTGTGAGCCTGGTCAAATCACTTCACCCTGTTTGCCTCAATTTGCTCATCTGTCAAATGAGCTGGAGAAAGAAATGGCAAGGTATTCCAATATCTTTGCCAAGAAAACTCTAAATGAGGTCAAAAGATTAGACATGATTGAAAATGGAAGAATATCAACAAAACTTATATTATTAGCCATAGCTAAAAAGAAGACTAGACATGAAAGTTTATTGGTATTGAGAACTCTCAGAGAGGAAACTGCTTCTACCAATGCAGGTTGGTATGTTCTCTGCAATTTATGTAGTTATAGGAAGCTGCACAAGAAAAATCAAATCAAAAAGGAAAAAAAGAGAAAGAAAACACTATATTGTGATCCTCACTCAATTCCCACATTTCTCTCTCTGGGTACAGATGGCTCTCTTCATTACAAGACCTCTGGAACTGGACTTAATCATGTCATTGTTGAAGAAAGCCATGTCCATCAGAATTGATCATTATATAATCTTGTTGTTGCAGTTGCTGTGTATAATGATTTTTTGGTTCAGCTCACTTCACTTAGCATCAATTCATGTAAGTCTCTCCAGGCCTCTCTGAAATTATCCTGTGTAGGAAAAGGTGAAGAACTTACAGATTAAGCTCATATTGATCAGACACTGTTAACTAAAGTAGATCAAGCCTATAGGCCTCAGTTTCGGCTTCTCTGGAGTCACGTGATTTTAGATAAGGCCTGGATTATATTCCATTGTCCAATGAAGGGAGTGGCTGAAGAAGCTGTATATCACCTTGTCTACTATATCCCACTGACCAACTAGGGGACTTATGTGACCAATCACAACATGTAGAGGGTGAGATTTTGGAGGTTCTTTGTCTGAAATGCATTAAAAACTGTAAGCATTTTCAAGGCTCTGAATCTATTCTGCTGTGAAATTTGGATCACAGACCAGGATGGGGTCCGCTTCTTGAGATTCTAATAAATAATTCTGCTTTCTATGAGTGATCTCTGAAGTGGTCAATTTGGGTAGGTCTTTTTGTCCCAAACAGTTGGGGGCTCTTCGGGATGGAGTCTTTGGGGGAGATGCTATGTGCACCCTGGACAGGGACAGGCACCCACGGAGCAGTTTTCTCCATGGTCTCTGGCTCTGGGTGAGCAGCCTCCCTCCCTCTTAGACAACGACCCAAGGTGGAGATACTCAGTGGAAAGCAGAATTGATGATTGAAGATTGAGGGAAGTAGAGTCCTGATGGCTGGCACCACAAGCCTGAAAGATATATATATGTGTAAGCTCAAAGTCCCTGTTTTTGGGAGTCTGGGGGGTCTATTGGCTGGATCGAGGGAGACCCCAAGGGATTAGCCCTCTTAAATTTGTTTTTGTGTTAGGACTACATTAGACCCCCAAGGAAAGGACTCCTAAGAAAGTGTTTGAGTAGCTGTGGAAGGAAGGGAAGACCTCCCCTGAAAACCTGGACTGGATCCAGGGTGGTATAGAAGCAGTCCATGAATTTATATCAGGATGTTAGCTAGGGAATTCAAGAAAAATAGAGCTCTGTGTCTATGTGCATATATTTGTCTGCTTTGCATTTTTTGTTCTGTGTTAAAAGTTAGCAAGCTGGTAAGAGATAAGAATTCAGTCTCCGTATTGCAGGGTTAGAAAAATATCAGGCATTATTGTTGGGAGTTGGAATTCATTCAGAATAGTAATTCTTTCAGAGTGGCTTAGGTAAGAAAAGAAGTTTGAAAAATCTTTTTCTCTCTCTCCCTCTACCTCTAGCTAACAGCTTCAGCTTTGGGGGAGAAGGAGGAGGAGGGAAAGAAGGGGGAAAATAAAAACATAGATTGAAAGTCTGAAAAGTTTTGAGAAAATAGAACAGTGACTATCACTCCTGTAAACAAGGAGCCTGTTATCAGGACTCAGCCAGAGGGGGAAAAAAATTCAAGGTAAAGCAAGGATTGGTGCTTAACTCTTTCCTGGCTCACTAAGAAAAAAAAAAAGTTTGAATGGAATATCTAAATAGATTTTAGGAAATTTCACAAACTAAAGTACTAGTTAATTTTAAAATAACTTTAAATTGGCATGTGTGTTAAGACTGGAAACTTAAGATTGGAAATAAGAAGTTGCATATATTGGGAGGGAGGAATAAAAATAGAATAAGAGAAGTAAATAGCTAAACACAGGGGCTCTCTGACCTGTTGGACCTGTGAGAAAACGATGCATGCTTCTAAAAAGAAAAGAAAAAAATGTTTTTCCAGGAGAAGAAAGAAAAATCATTATTAGCAAGTTTGCTTTCATGGAATTAGAGAACAGAAAGTTTAAGAAGGCTAAACTGGGTAATTATTTGTCTGCAACATTTGATTAAGAGTTTTGGGAACTTACTATATTTTAAAGAGGTACTATAATTTTGAAATTGGGGGAAATAATTTTGCTGTTGCCTTGCATATGTTAGATTTATTCTGAATATAAAATTTTAAGAATTATTTGAATATTGTGACCTTTACAACTGAAGAGAAAACCTTTTTTTTTTTTTTTTTTTTTTTTTTTTTGCCTTATTGTTTGGTGGGACCTCAAATTAAAATATAGGTTATTAAACAAAATGCCAGTAGCTTATCTTAGGGGAGGTTGTGTTTCTATCATATTGTATTTTATTGTATGTATTGTATTAAATGGTATATTGCTTTTTTAAAGTATTTGGTAATTTGTAAAGTATATTATGAGTTTTATGAAATTTGGTTCAAAGTTAATTGTGAATCTTGAAGTTTAAAGTTTTTAAAAAAAGGTGATTTAAAGAAAAGGGACAAGAGAGATTAATTTATGTCTGAGAAGGTTTGAGCAAGTACGCATTGGGAGGAGAGAGACAGAGATATGACAGGAGAATGAAGGTGATTTAAGAAGGATTGATTAGTGGGAGCAAATGATTTCAAAAAGAAATCAGTGGGAAAAAGAAGGAACTGGTTGGAAAGGGTAGTCACAGAGAGACAGCTGTGAGATGTATTTTTGCAGGGGAAGAGCAGCAGTGGAAAGCTGCAGCTACTTTTGGCTGAAGAAAGCAAATTGATTTAAAGGGATAGGCTGCTCTTACAAAATATTAATTGATTTATCATTTGTTTCTTTAGATACATAATGGTTTTCATGTTTAAAGAATATGATCAGAAATATGAAATATAATTTGAAAGTGTTATTTCAAAAAAGTTTAATTGATGTTTTTAAGAACTTTTCAGATTCTTTTATGTGAAAATAGGAAGTTTTACTTAACTGTATTGATGCCAATTATTTAAAAGGACTTCAAGGATAATAGCTTTTGCCTTTGTCCTTTTGAAAATGTTTTTGTTATGGACAATATGTAGTTTGGGATTTTTCTGTGTATTAGATATTTTAAAAGCAAAATGATTGGTATAATCAATTTATGGAACATCTACTTGGGTACATAAGAATTGTGTGAACATTCTGGGATAAATTTCTTACTGTTAAAAGTCTTACAATATGTAGGTGATCCTCTTGTGGTAAGGAGGAAAAAGAGTGACCTTGTCCAAGTCACTATCAGTTTGTTAAATTATTTAGGAGCACAGGGACTGAGAATTTCTTAAGACAAATTGCAATTTGTGAAATGTAAGATAAAATATTTAGGTCATTGTATAAGTGAAGGGAAAAAGAAATCAAATCCTGTAACTTACTTGAGGGAAAGGAAGGAAACAGTAAAGGTAAGGCATTGGCACATAGGGCATTGATCACTGAAATTTTAACCAATCTTGTATTCCCTAAGAACATTGCAGTGATTCATGTGCAGAGACATCAAAGAGGAGATTCATTTGAGACAAGGGGAAACTGCCTTGCAGATGAGGAAGCAAAACGGGCTGGAGAAGAGGAATTTTTAAGTTCGGAGGAAATGATGGTGCTAATTCTGGCATTTCCACCTCTAATGCCTGCACCTTCCCTTATCCCAGAAGAGAAGCAGGAAATCCAAAGCCTTGGTGCTCAGGAGCATAAAGAGGGGCACTGGTTCCTCCCTGACTGCAGAGAGGTACTGACCACAGCAGGTATGGGACATGTGCTCCAACATTTACATCAGGGTAGTCTATGGGGTGTCCAAGGCCTGTGTGATGTGGTGCTGACTAAGTTGGTGGCACTGGTTTGTACACAATAGCAGGCAATGGTCAACGGGTGTAGAGAGCTAAAACTCTTGAATTAATGCATTGTGGTTGGACAACTGAGCACGTAGGGCTAATTACCAATTGGAAAATACTCTATAAGCATGTGCTTGAAAAATGGCCCTTCTGACTATCCTGTGCTGGCTCAATAATTGGTGTATACAGAGAATTATAGGAGGGATTAGGGGGTGGAGTAAGACTAGCCAGGGTCACTCTGGGTGGGAGACAAAGAATTCTGCTTCCATCCAATTCAATCCTACCCTTAAAGACCAACAATAAAGACTAAGGACTTTTGCTTATCCTGACACCAGCTGATTCTGGGGTGTCCTGGGTGCTAACGTGGTCATCACAAGAGGGTGTCCTATTTGTCAGAGCATGAATAGGGAGACCCAATGACAAGTCCAAAAAGGAGGAAGGCTTTCCAAAGCATAGAGGTGGACTTTACCGAGCTGCCATCAGTGGGGCATCTCAAATACTTGTAGGTGATAGTGGACTATCTGACTTCATGGGTGGAGGCCTCCCCGCCTTGCCTGGGCAACTGCCTCAGCAGTTGTAAAAGTACTCCTTGAGTATATCATTCTGAGGTATGAGTTGGTAGAGCAGGTAGATTCAGACCAAGGCACCCATTTTACAGCTTAAATCCTCCAATTTGTGGCCCAAGCTCTAGAAATATCATAGGATTTACATACCCCATGGCATCCGCTCTCATCAGGTAAAGTAGAAAGGATGAATAAGGAAATTAAACAGCAACTGACTAAATTGCCTGAGACACAATTGCCCTGGACCAAATGCCTTCCCCTTGCCTTATTAAGAATAGACTAAAACCCCGAAGGGATGTGGGATTATCACTTTATGAATTATTGTAGGGTCACCCTTATCCAAAAGGGATTCAAAATTCTTCCTTGAATCCAATATTTGAAACTAAGAATTTGGTTTTTTTTGGTTTTTTTTTTTTTGTTAAGGAAATATGTCATGTCATTATTGTAAACTTTACAACTAAAAGGACTTATTGCTCAGACTCCTCCCTTAGGATTCACAGTGCATAAGTTCTTTCTAGCTTGGAGACTGGGATCCTGGTTTGGACATGGAAAGACAAGCTGACCCCGACTTGGGAAGGACCAGTCCAGATCCTCTTGATATCAAACACAGCAGTGCTACACAGGAAAGAGGGTGGACTGAGCATACCAGAATTAAAGGACCAGTGGACACTGCGAGGGTGTGGACTTCCAAACTGAATCCAGAGAACAAGCTGAGACAAACATTGAAAAGGAATTGATGAAATGTGCACATGAGATCTTGATAGTGGTATTGATCTGGGGTATCTTATTGGGGCATTGCCTAAGTCAAACAGGTACAGGGCAATGGATGGGAGACAGTAAGTATGAATGGACTTTTACTCATCGACCAGAGAGGGTAGATATTATAGATTGTGGTGAGCATAGAAACAGATGGAGCAAGTTAAATATTGTTTGTAATGATGGGTCAGTGCTTAATTGTGTCCACCAGCATTTATTGGAGGGTAATGAAGACAAACTGGTGGTGATCCAGATGAGGAGATTAACAAGCAATGTATAGAGACAGTAATTGATTTTGACCACAATGTAAGTTCTTCATGAGGAAATATATATACAAATATATTTATGAATAACAGGAGGTACTGTATGGGAAAAGATGAAGAACTTACAGATTAAGCACATATTGATCAGAGACTATTAGCTAAAGTAGATCAAGCCTATAGGCCTTAGTTTCGGCTTCTCAGAAGTCACATGATTTTAGATAAGGCTTGGACTACATTCCATTATCCAATGAAGGGAGTGGCTGAAGAATCCGTATTTCACCTTGTCTACTACATTGACCAACTAGAGGAACAGTAGACTTATGTGACCAATCACAACATATGGAGCTAGGGTCCTCAAACTACGGCCCATGGGCCAGATGTGGCAGCTGAGGACGATTATCCCCCTCACCCAGGGCTATTAAGTTTCTTTATTTAAAGGCCCACAAAACAAAGGTTTTGTTTTTACTATAGTCCGGCCCTCCAACAGTCTGAGGGACAGTGAACTGGCCCCCTATTTAAAAAGTTTGAGGACTCCTGATATAGAGGGTAGGATTTTGGAGGTTCTTTGTCTGAAATGTATAAAAGCTGTAAACATTTTCAAGGTTCTGGCTCTATCCTGCTGTGAAATTTGGCTCGCAGACCAGGATGGGGTCTGCTTCTCGAGATTCTAATAAATAATTCTGCTTTCTATGAGTGATCTCTGTAGTAGTTAAATTGGGTAGGTCTTTTTTGTCCCAAACAATCCTGCTGATGGTTTCTTATAAAACAATAATATTCCAATAATATAATAACCTTCATATACCATAACTTATTCAGCCATTCTCCAACTAACTGGCATCCACTCAGTTTCCACTTTCTTGCCACGACAAAAAGGGTTGCCACAAACATTTTTTGTATATGTGGGGGCTCTCTATCTCTTTAGGATATAAGCCTAGTAGAAACACTGCTGGGTCAAAGAGAATGAACAGTTTGATAGCCCTTTGGGCAGAGTTCCAAATTATTCTCCAGAATGGTTGAATCAGTTCACAATTCCACCAACAATGTATTAGTGTCCCAGTTTTTCTACATCACCTCCAATATTTGTCATTGTCTTTTCCTGTCATCTTAGCCAATCTGAGAGGTGTGTAATGGTACCGCAGAATTGTCTTAATTTGCATTTCTTTGATCCATCATGTTTTAGAGCATCTTTTCATATGACTAGAAAAGGCTCACATTTCTTTATCTGAAAATTATCTGTTCATATCCTTTGACCGTGTATTAATTGGAGAATGTCCTGAAGTCTTATAAATTTGAGTTAATTCTCTACATATTTTATTTTATTTTATTTTTCATTTTTTTATATATATTTTTATTTTTTTAAATAACTTTATTGACAGAACCCATGCCAGGATAATTTTTTTACATTTCACTCACTTCTGTTCTGATTTTTCCCCTCCCTCCCTCTACTCCCTCCTCGAGATGGCAAGCAGTCCTATACATGTTAAATAGATTACAGTATATCCTAGATACAGAATATATGTGTGCAGAACCTAACAGTTCTCTTATTGCACAGGGAATTCTCCACATATTTTAGAAATAAGGCCTTTATCAGAACCTTTGGATGTAAAAATGTAAAAGGCAGATCTTAACTCAGGCTTTTCTGGCTTCTAAATTAGCTCCTTCCCCACTGTACTGTGCTGCTTCTGAATATTGCAAAACATTGATGAAGACAATCTCATTTACTTCATTTTCATAAGGACAAAGGACTAAACTGTCAGTAATAATCTTTCTTTCATTCACATTCTGAGAAGTAAGAATTCTGTTCCTAAATGCTGAGCCATTTAGCACCATGGGATTACTTTCCTAAGAAGAAAAAACTGTGACAAGTCAATTAGAAGGAAACACCTATAGTGAGAAATGTGCCAAAGAGAGCTGTCCAAGAAGAATGGAAAATGTATTAAGCTGGTTTCAGCTAAAACAACAACAACAACAACAACAACAACAACAAACACAACTCCAATCAAATCTGACAATAATCTCTTTTTTCAGCTGACATCTTGGGAAATGGAGTGGCAGAAATAAATGAACTACTTGACTGTACCCCAAATTTGTGAGATAATAAATCTGCCCATCAGGATGTTGGATAGGTAATTATTTCATTAATGTAAAGAAAATCAAAGCCTTTCAGATCAGAGGGAGGGAGCAAAGAATCCAAGAGCTCTATAGTCATATTTGCCCTCTTTTTCAATAAAACAAGCCTATCTTTGTATGCTGAAAGTCCTGTCCTCATGTAGGCATTTTGCATTGATAGGTTGAAAATAAAAGCAAAAAGGACTATTGTAAAACAGACCATGAGATCAGCAAAAAGCTATTCCAGGCTCTAGAAGCAGCGAGTAGGAAGGAAGAAAATAGTTCTGGGTAGTACTTAAGGGTAGGCCAAAATAGGATGCAACTAATTTTTTTCCTTCAAAGGACATCTAATAAGCTGGAGAAGTGCTGAGAAACTCATTTCTAAGAGGAATGGAAACCTTAGCCTCAGAAAGATCATCAAGTTGGATCTGTGATGTTTGTCTCCTAAACCTGAGAAGGCCATACAAGTCTGGCTCTTGGCAAAACTGTAAAATAGAGCTCATCTTTTATTGGGCCTTTTATAGCACACTAGAATTAAAGAATCTGAGAGTTGAGAGGGACATCAACTAGTCAACACTACAATTCAGAGATGATGGAATTTTCATCATCATAAACCCAATAAGGGGTCAAACATTCCATAAGAAGACAAATCCTTCCATTTTTGGACAATTTTGTTTTTTCTGCTTGTTCTCTTCTTTTAATATGGAGTCCTGACTTTCTCAGTGTCTCCCCTTGTTTTTCTCTTTGGGAAAAAAAACAACAACAAACTATTCTCTAGAAGGGCTGTGATATCTGTTATTTACATGTCATTGTGAATTTAAGTCAAAGAAATACTTCTCTCAGGGGGATTTGCACTTCAGGTCTCTATTACAAATGGCTTTGTTCCCTTTTGAAGAGCTTTCAGGCTTCTTGGTAGTGCAGTGTTTGGAGCATTTGGCCTGAAGTCAGGAAGTTCAAATCCAGCTTCAGACATTTACTAGTTGGATGATTCTGGGTAAATCACTTAACTTCTCTTTGCCTCAGTTTCCTCAGCTGTAAAACAGGGATAACAATAGTACATATGTCCCTAGGTTGTCATGAATATCAGATGAGATAATAATTGCAAAGTGCTTAATTCACATTAAATATATAAAATTTAGCTCTAATTATCAAGTAGAAGTGGTTCATGGGGAGACTGGAGGATTTTCCTCTGACCCTTGAAATTATATCACTTACATTGCCTCAGTTATCTACCAAATGGGAATAATAATATCTATAATACTTTACTGTCTGATAAACCACCTCCTATCTAGGACTTCTGTTTGGTGATGATTGTCTTCTAAGTTTGATAGAAAGACATAGGATTTTCAGCACATTTCTCCCATCCTCCTATTATTACTGTTGATATTAGGGTTTTGTTTCTTGGTTATGTCCAATAGGATCTTGGTGACTCCATTTGAAGTTTTCTTGGCAATGATGATGTAGTGATTTTTGTACCCTAAAATGCTAATCACCCCTCATGGACTGAAAGAATGAAAACCCAGTTTCAATAAGGAGACCACAAAACTAACTGGCTCTAGTTTCCTTGTCTGCCACCCCTCTATTAGATGGCAGAAAATGAACTTGGGGTACAAAGGAAGAAGAGAGAGAATGCTTTTTCTAAGGATGGGAGGTGTTTGACTTTTTTAGTCCCCTTTGGGATTGGGATTTGGCCTCTAGGTTCATTCAGTTAAGTGTTCAACAGAAAAATGTTCCATGCAGGGGTGACAGCCAGAGAAAATGCCCACCCCCACTCAAATCAAGTTGAAACACTAAATCCAGAAGGAAGAAAAAATTTTTTTAAAGAATAACTTCATTTTCCCTGGCAAATAACCTATAAAAAATTATTAGCAGTCAATAAAAGCTGCATTTGTTATTCATTTCAGTCTTCCAAAATTAAAGCCACCAAGAATTGTCACTTCAAGAAGTAAGGTTGTTTTTTGTTTATTTTTTCCTTGTAAGAAGAGGTAAAACAGAGAATGGGAGTATGCTTTAGTTTAACATTACTAGTTAATAATTGTTACAACTACAAGTGAGAGATTTTTCATATAGATTAGCCAGAAATGAAAATTATTCTTCCAAAACTATTCTTTTTCATGTTTGGACCTTGACAATCTGTGAAGTGTGGTGTGGAGACCAAAGCAAAGGAGGCTACTGGAAGCTACTGTTCTTGGCTTTAGAACTTTCCATTGTGAGGCTACTGAGAACAGCTGTGGTAAAGCTAGATAGTTTGATGGACATTTCCTCCCAGGGCTGTTGCAACCAGAGAACTGAAAAGAAGTACTGAGAGAATACAGTTTGTGTTTCTTGGACAAAACTGATTGTTCTATTCTAATCTCTGGGTTTGCAAAAGGGTTGTATTTGAGAATAAAATGAGGAAAGAGCAGTGAGTGATTTATGGATATGGTTTTCCAGCCTGACCAGTACCAGTGCCCGGGTCATTGGACTTATTTGGCCTGCACTCTGTTGACTTACCTTCTCATACTACCTTTAATATGGGAATCATGCCAGGGAAGCTGTGGGCTGTACCTCTAAGGCAAAGCTCTCTTATTGCCTCTGGCAGGGAAGGGGCATGTTCATGCTAGCAGGGAGATTTGTGAAGAAAAGTTTTGCAGAGTATCAGTGGATGCTGGTTCCCTGAGAACAAAGCTTGCTGACATTATACAGGTTTGAAGGTTTAAACATTATTTCACATGTCATTGCATTCTCTTAAATCTAAACTGAGAGTATCATTTCTGAAGTTTTTTGTATATATTTTATCATGACTAATTCCTAGAAAATGAATTGTGGCCTGGACTGGGTAAAAGGGAAGCAAGTCAGGTGCTAGAAGTAGTACCTAGAGATAGAGCCAGTGAAAAAGAAGGGCAGATAATTAGGATTTCCCTGTCTCACTTCGATATTCTTTTACTTCAAATGTCCTCACTTTCTCACTTATGCTCTATTCTAATACCACTTCATCCCTTCAAAGCTGAAACCTTTCAGTTAACCAACTTAATTTTACACCATCTTCCAATCTTGAGAATTTTATCTCCAATTCCTTTCTTTACTAATCCTTTTCCAGATCCCAATCCTAATTTATTCTCATCGTTTGTTTTCTCTGCTTCTACTGATACAATGCTGGGAGAAGACATAAAGGCCTACTGAGTCCACTACAAATCTTTTTTTTAAATCCAATTCTCAACTTAACCTTTGAGTATGTATACTGAGCAGCTGTTTGGACAGATTTTCCTCCCCATCTCCCCAGAAGTCTAAAGGAATTGTTTTTACACTAACTGAATACCCTGAGAAATGTAATTCAGTATTTAAAAATGTAGGAATATCAGATCATTCATAGAATGATCAGGTGAAAATAGCAGGGCAAGATTTTGAGCAACCTGGTAGGTAGACTCTTAGAAATGGATTACACAGGGAATAGAAAAAATCCTCTGAGGAAAGTGGGTGGATTATATCCCAAATCCCTCAAGAGTCACCTATGCCACTACGTCTGACCTCTGATGAACAGAGGACCTTTCCTCATAGTTCATTGAAAATCCATTCAATTATTTGTCCTCCATCAATCTGCATTTTCAATCATCCCTCCCACCTCTGTCATTTTCCAGTCTCAGGCTATGAAATATCCTACTTCTTACCAAGACAAACCCCTCAGTTTGTGCCCTAGATCATTTCCTGTGTCTTTCAAAAATTTACCCCTTTGACTATCTGTCCTTAATTTTCAACATCTCCTTTTCCATTGGCTATTTCTTTGCTGCCTACAAACATGCCCAGCTTTCTCACCATTTTTAGGGAGGAAAAATCTTCACTTAACACTCATCATTTCCTCAGACTATTATCCTATATCATTTTCCTTTTCCCAGCTAAATTTTTTCTGTAAAAAACTTGTTGCATTTATATCTAATCTCCCACTTAATTCATAATCCTTTGCAATCTGGCTTCCATCTCTATTGCTCAATGGAAACTGCTCTCTTCAAGTTAACCAATAATCTATTGCTAAATCCAAGGATCTTTTCTCAATCCTCAACCTTTTTGACCTCTCCCTTTCCAGTGTTCCTATAGTCAATCTTTCTCCTCTTTCTCTAATTCATTCTACACACAGCTAACATCCTCTTAAATACAAAATCTGACTATGTCATTCCTCTATTTGAGAAATTTTAAGGGTTCTCCATTGACTTATGAAAAATATAATCTCTTCTGTTTGGTATCTAGGCCAAGAAAAAAATGAGAGGTATTCTCCTAGAGGATACAATATATCTCTAGTCTATGTTTTCAAGCTCATTGCACATTATTCTTCATTGTACATACAAGTTCTTTATACTTAAATGAACGGGCCTACTTGCTTTACTCCATGTATTTTCCTCTAGCTTTTGGAGAAATTATCTTCCTTGCAAGAAATACTTTCTTCCCTCTCCTTTGCTTCTTGTACACTTGATTCCCTCAGCTCAAATGCCAACTCCTTCAACAACCTCCTCAGTTGTTAGTCCTGCTGTGCCTTATTTTGTGTATATCCTTTATCTACTCTCTTAAGTCTTAAGACTTCCATAAAGGAAATGGTAAGAGAGAAATTCAATATAAATCCTTGGGCCTTAGTTTCTTCATATGAAAATGAGGGGATTGGACTAGATAAACTCTAAGGTTTCTTCTGGTTGTAATCTGATAACCTTAAATATACACATCCCAGGATCTTCAGGAGGTTCTTCTTTAACATGGCAGGTCCCAATATAAAACTATTGGCCTAAGAGGATTTCATCCTATCTCACTGTTTTGCCATGATATGCCCTAGAAATTTTGGTGTGCCCTGACTGAATGGATACTTTTTTGTGTGTGACCTACAAGTAGGGTTTTTAGAGCAAGCTTATTGTTATTCTGTTGAACCAAGATTAGTCAACTAAACAGACAGATAAATAAAGCATTTATAATAGTCTTAGGTAAACCCACTTCAAGTCTGAAGCAGTTTTTTGTACTATGGACTGAAAGAAAAAGGTGACTCATGATTAGTTGAAAGAATGTTAGGTGTGATATTGTGGACCTGCCTTTAGAGACTTACTTCAGTTGATTCCAGAGACACTCTTTAGGAACAGGTAGAAAAAGGACCTCCTGAGAAATGGTGGATAAAGAAAGACTTTGAATGGTGGACTAGAGCTCTGTGGAAAAAGGGAATGTTTGGGAGCTAGTACCATTATGTTGCTGATCTCTAGGTCCTAAAATTCTAGACTGTTGTCAGAAGCTCATGTCTGGCAGAGATCATCCTCTTCTCATTGCTTTAAGCTGAGAACTTATTTGACTCCCAGGCAAAGAGCTCATTTAGTATTCAATCTTTGGTATATTCTTTTAAATTCATTTTTGATTAATTTTCTTTAATCAGCAAAAATCTACCTTATCTCCCTTTCACTCTCTCCTTTCCTCACCCAATTGAGGAAAGAAAGAAAACCAAAATCTTCCTTGTAAATATATATAGTTGAACCAAAACATATTTTAACATTGGCTATATGTAACTAACAAAAAAAGTCTCATTCTGCATTCTGTCACTTCTTTATCACGAAGCCAGTAGCATATCACACTCAAGATTTTTGAAAATATTATTGTCATTGCAGTGATGAGAGTCTCTAAGTCCTTCATAGTTGTCTTTACAGTATTATTAACATCATATAAATTGTTCTCCTGGTTCTGCTCATTTCTCTCTGTATCATTTAATACAAATCTTCCCAGGTTTCTCTGAAACCATTCCATTCATCATTTTTATAGCATGATAGTATTCTATTACATTTTCATATCATAACTTGTCTTGCTATTCCCTACTTTGCTGGACACAACCTCAGATTCTCATTATTTGCCACCTCAAAAAGCTACAAATATGTTTGCTTTGCTTAGAATTAATTCTTTTCCCTTTAGTTCTCCCTTCTTTCTTTTCTCCTTACTCTATTTTTTTGTTGAATGAAATATATCTGTATCCAATTCAGTGTATATGTGTGTGTGTGTTTTCTATGATCCTTTGACTAGTTCAGATGAAAGTGAGATTCAAGTGTCAGCCACTCCCTTACCTCTTCTTCCTTCTATTTAGATTTCATCTTGTAAACTCTGATTATATGAGCTAAATTTCCCTAACTTTCCTTTCCCTTATCCACCTCCATTGTATTTCTCTTTTCTTCTAAATTATTCTCTAAAGATGATTAAGATGTAACAGACTTTATTCAGTTAGACTCTCCCTGTGACCCAAGATGACAAAAGGTTTCAGAGGGAATATATACATCATTTCCCTATGTTAGGTTATATGCAATTTATTCTTGTTTAGCCAGTTATCATTGTTTGCTAACGTTTGTAGTTTTGTTTCCTTAACTCCTGTGTTCAAGCTTCAAAGTTTCTATTCAGTTCTATTCTTTTTGTCAGGAATGTTTGAAAATTGTCAATTGAATAGATACATGGTTTACCTTGTATCATTACACTTAGTTTTTCTAGATAAGTTATTTTTGGCTATAAACCCATATCCTTTCCCTTCTAGAATATCATATTCAAAAATTCTCTGCTCCTTTAATATGGTGGCTATTAATTTATGTTTGAACCTGTCTATGGATCTTCAGTGTTTGAAGTTTTGTTCTGATTAGTTGTTGTATTTTTCTTTTCAGCTAAAAGCTCTGTATTTGAGCTATTATATTACTGAAGTTCCCTTGCCCCTTTGCCCCCAGCCTCCCCACTAGGTGACTGACTGATTCTATTTCTTCTTTACCTTCTGGTTCTAAGAAGCCTGAACTACTTGTATTTGTGATTTCTTATAATATGATATCTAGCATTATTTTTGGCTTTCAATATATACTTTTAAAATTTCTTCTAGATTTGTTTTCCAGCTCAGTTGTTTTGGCTATGAAATTCCTTATATTTTCTCCTATTTTACTTTGTTTTAGTTTTTCTTTTGTTTTAGGGAGTGATTAGCTTCTATTTGGTCTATTCTAAATTTCAAGGAGTTTATTATTTATATAGGGTTTTATATCTATTGAAAGCTGTTAATTCCCTTTCCAATTCTTTCTCCCATAGTTCTCATTTCTTTTCTAATTTCTTCCTCTAGTGATCTAATTTCATTGATAAGAACTTTTTTTAAGTCTTTTTTTTTTTCTGAAGCAATTGGGGGTTAAGTGACTTGCCCAGGGTCACACAGCTAGTAAGTGTTAAGTGTCTGAGGTAGATTTAAACTTGAGTCCTCCTGACTTCAGGGATGATGCTCTATCCACGATGCCACTTAGCTACCCATTTTTGTCTTTTTTTTTAAACTTTTGCTTTATGTCTTCAAGAAATTCTAGATGAATTTTATCCAAGCTGTGTTTTTCTTTGAATGTATATTTTTTCTCTTTCAATAGTGTTCTATTTTCCAAATACATGTAAAGATAGTTTTTTAACATTCATTTTTTATTATAGTTTTTTATTGACAGAACATATGCATGGATAATTTTTACACCATTGTACCTTGCACTCATTTCTTTTTTTTTCCTCAACAGAGAACATTACATTTTATTTTATTTTATTTTTAAAATAGCTTTTTATTTACAAGATATATGCATGGGTAATTTTACAGCATTGACAATTGCCAAACCTTTTGTTCCAATTTTTCCCCTCCTTCCCTCCCATCCTCTTCCCCCGATGGCAGGTTGACCAATACATGTTAAATATGTTTAAGTATAAATTAAATACAATATATGTATACATGTCCATAGTTATTTTGCCATACAAAAAGAATCGGACTTTGAAATAGTGTACTATTAGCCTGTGAAGGAAATAAAAAATGCAAGTGGACAAAAATTTGGGATTAGGAATTCTATGTAATGATTCATAGTCATCTCCCAGAGTTTTTTTGCTGGGTATAGCTGGTTCAATTCATTACTGCTCTATTGGAACTGATTTGGTTCATCTCATTGCTGGAGATGGTCATGTCCATCAAAATTGATCATCATATTGTATTGTTGTTGATGTATATAATGATCTTCTGGTCCTGCTCATTTCACTCAGCATCAGTTCATGTAAGTTTCTCCAGGCCTTTATGAAATCATCCTGCTGGTCATTTCTTACAGAACAATAATATTCCACAATATTCTTATACCACAATTTATTCAGCTATTCTCCAAATGATGGACATCCACTCAGTTTCCAGTTTCTGGCCACTACAAAGAGGCCTGCCACAAACATTCATACACATGCACATACAAGTCCCTTTCCCTTCTTTAGTATCTCTTTGGGATATAAGCCCAGTAGAGGGGACTTCCAGTTAAGATGGCGGAGAGGAGGCTCACAGCTGCATAAGCTCCACGCTTTCTCTCACTATCCATTTCATTACAAGCCTCTGAATCAATGCTTGACTGAAAAAAACCCACATATAGTTACCAAGAGAAGCCATCCTTGAGATCTGCCAAGAAAGGTCTGTCTTTACTGGAGGGCTGGGGCGGTTTTAGATCGGGCGCAGGCGGCGGGCAGCGGCAGTGAGAGCCCGGGAGCAGACTGGAGAGGGGGTGGGGAGTGATCGCAGCCATCTCTGCGGGGAGAGCTTCGCTACAGGTTTGGAACCTGCAGCAAGTCAGCAGCCCAGCAGAGAAGCTAAAAACACCGGGGCTGAAGAATACAACCCCAAACAGCTGGAGTCTCTCAGGACCTGGCCGCCCCCCCTTCCCCCCCCCACAGTGACTCGGCACGCTTTGGGATCTCAGAGCGCAGGCGCAGCACAGTCCTGCTAGTGCCCCACTGCTGCCTCCTGCAGTCTGTAGAGGAAGCTCGGTAACACACCCAGCCCCTCCCCCAAAGAAAGACTCCAGTTTTTTCTGTTTTTCTTTGGTAGTTTGTCTCTGATTAATAGACAGAATGAGCAAGAAGCTGAAGAGGACTTTAACCCTTGACAGCTTCTATACAGATAGAGAGCAGACTCTAAATCCTGAGGAGACTAAAAACAGGCAGTCCCCAGGTGAATCCCCAAAGGAGGAGAGCATCTGTTCCTCAGCACAGATGAACCTCATAGAAGTGATTAAAAAGGCTCTCACAAGGGAGCTAGAAGAAAAATGGGAAAAGGAGAGGGAGGCTTGGCAAAAGAGCCTGGAGAAGTCAGTTAAAGAGAGAGTGGATAAAGAAGTAAAATCCTTGAAAAATAGGATTAGTGAACTGGAAACAGAAAACAGCTCTCTAAAAAACAAAATTGGCGAAATGGAAAAAAATTCCACAGAACAAAAGAACTCAATTGGACAATTAGAAAAAGATTTTTAAAAAGTGAGTGAAGAGAATACTTCACTGAAAATCAGAATTGAACAAGTGGAATTGAATGACTCGAGGAGACAAGAAGAATCAGTCAAGCAAATCCAAAAAAATCAAACAATGGAGAAAAATGTGAAATACCTTCTGGGGAAGACAACAGACCTGGAAAACAGATCCAGGAGAGACAATCTGAGAATCATTGGACTCCCAGAAAAACATGATGAAAAAAAGAGCCTGGACACTATTTTCCAGGAAATTATCAAAGAGAACTGCCCAGAAGTCATAGGAACAGAGGAAAAAATAAACATTGAAAGGATTCATCGATCACCCACTGAAAGGGATCCTAAAATCAAAACACCAAGGAATATAGTGGCCAAATGCCAGAACCCTCAGATGAAGGAAAAAATATTGCAAGTGGCTAGAAAAACCCAATTCAAGTATCAAGGAGCCACAATAAGGATCACCCAGGATCTGGCAGCATCCACATTAAAAGATCGAAGGGCCTGGAATATGATATTCTGAAAGGCTAAGGAACTTGGTATGCAACCAAAAATAACTTACCCAGCGAGAATGAGCATCTTATTCCAGGGAAGAAGATGGACATTCAACGAAGTAAGCGAATTTCATCTATTTCTGATGAAAAAACCAGAATTTAACAAAAAGTTTGATCTACAAATATAGAACTCAAGAGAAATCTAAAAAGGTAAAGATTAATCTTGGGAACTATATTTTGACTATATAGATGTATAAAGAATACATGTATACCTTGTTCTAGAAATTGATGTGGAAAGGACATTGTACCAGAAAAAGGGTAAAGTGGGGGTAGTACATCTCATGAAGAGGCATAGGAAACCTATTATATCCGAGAGAAAGAATGGAGGGGGATGAATATAGTGGGTATCTTACTGCCTTCAGAATTGGCTTTAAGTGAAAAATCTTAATACATATTCAATCTATGGTGAAACTTCTCCCATCTCATTGAAAAGTGAGAAGGGAAAAGTGAAAAGGAAGGAATAAGCTAAGGGGAAGGGAATACGGGAACTGGGAGGGAAAGGGGTAAGATAGGGGGAGGAACTCTAAGGCGGGGGAGGGATACTAAAAAGGGAGGGCTGTGAGAAGCAAGGGGTGCTCACAAGCTTAATACTGGGAAGGGGGGGAAAGGGGAAAGAAGGAGGAAAGCATAAACGGGGTTAACAAGATGGCAAGTAATACAGAATTGGTCATTCTAACCATAAACGTGAACGGGGTAAACTCCCCCATAAAGAGGAAGCGGTTAGCAGAATGGATTAAAAGCCAGAATCCTACAATATGTTGTTTACAGGAAACACACCTGAAGCGGGGAGATACATGCAGGTTAAAGGTAAAAGGTTGGAGCAAAATCTACTATGCTTCAGGTGAAGTCAAAAAAGCAGGGGTAGCCATCCTGATCTCAGATCAAGCTAAAGCAAAAATTGACCTAATTAAAAGAGATAAGGAAGGACACTATATCTTGCTAAAGGGTAGCATGGATAATGAAGCACTATCTATATTAAACATATATGCACCAAGTGGGGTAGCATCTAAATTCTTAAAAGAGAAACTAAGAGAGCTGCAAGAAGAAATAGACAGTAAAACTATAATAGTGGGAGATCTTAACCTTGCACTCTCAGAATTAGATAAATCAAACCACAAAATAAATAAGAAAGAAGTCAAAGAGGTAAATAGAATACTAGAAAAGTTAGATATGATAGATCTCTGGAGAAAATGTAATGGAGACAGAAAGGAATACACTTTCTTTTCAGCAGTTCATGGAACCTATACAAAAATTGACCATATATTAGGACATAAAAACCTCAAACTCAAATGTAGTAAGGCAGAAATAGTAAATGCATCCTTTTCAGACCACGATGCAATGAAAATTACATTCAACAAAAAAGCAGGGGGAAGTAGACCAAAAAATAATTGGAAACTAAATAATCTCATACTAAAGAATGATTGGGTGAAACAGCAAATCATAGACATAATTAATAACTTCACCCAAGAAAACGATAATAATGAGACATCATACCAAAATGTATGGGATGCAGCCAAAGCGGTAATAAGGGGAAATTTCATATCTCTAGAGGCCTATTTGTATAAAATAGAGAAAGAGAAGGTCAATGAATTGGGTTTGCAATTAAAAATGCTAGAAAAGGAACAAATTAAAAACCCCCAGTCAAACACTAAACTTGAAATTCTAAAAATAAAAGGTGAGATCAATAAAATTGAAAGTAAAAAAACTATTGAATTGATTAATAAAACTAAGAGTTGGTTCTATGAAAAAACCAACAAAATAGACAAACTCTTAGTAAATCTGATTAAAAAAAGGAAAGAGGAAAATCAAATTGTTAGTCTTAAAAATGAAAAGGGAGAACTCACCACTAACGAAGAGGAAATTAGAGCAATAATTAGGAGTTACTTTGCCCAACTTTATGCCAATAAATTCGACAACTTAAATGAAATAGAAAAATACCTCCAAAAATACAGCTTGCCCAAACTAACAGAGGAAGAAGTAAATATCCTAAACAGTCCCATCTCAGAAAAAGAAATAGAACAAACTATCAATCAACTCCCTAAGAAAAAATCCCCAGGACCAGATGGATTTACATGTGAATTCTACCAAACATTTAAAGAACAATTAACTCCAATGTTATATAAACTATTTGAAAAAATAGGGATTGAAGGAGTCCTACCAAACTCCTTTTATGACACAGACATGGTACTGATACCTAAACCAGGTAGGCTGAAAACAGAGAAAGAAAATTATAGACCAATCTCCCTAATGAATATTGATGCTAAAATCTTAAATAAAATATTAGCAAAAAGATTACAGAAAATTGTCACCAGGATAATACACTATGACCAAGTAGGATTTATACCAGGAATGCAGGGCTGGTTCAATATTAGGAAAACTATTAGCATAATTGACTATATCAATAACCAAACAAACAAAAACCACATGATCATCTCAATAGATGCAGAAAAAGCATTTGATAAAATCCAACATCCATTCCTAATAAAAACACTTGAGAGCATAGGAATAAATGGACTTTCCCTTAAAATAGTCAGGAGCATATATTTAAAACCATCAGTAAGCATCATATGCAATGGGGAAAAACTGGAACCTTTCCCAGTAAGATCTGGAGTGAAGCAAGGTTGCCCACTATCACCATTATTATTTAATATCGTATTAGAAACACTAGCCTCGGCAATAAGAGTCGAGAAAGATATTAAAGGAATTAGAGTAGGCAATGAGGAAACCAAACTATCACTCTTTGCAGATGATATGATGGTATACCTAGAGAACCCCAGAGATTCTACCAAAAAGCTATTGGAAATAATTCATAATTTTAGCAAAGTAGCTGGCTACAAAATAAATCCCCATAAATCCTCAGCATTTTTATACATCACCAACAAAACCCAACAGCAAGAGATACAAAGAGAAATTCCATTCAGAATAACTGTTGATACCATAAAATATTTGGGAATCTATCTACCAAAGGAAAGTCAGGAATTATATGAGCAAAATTATAAAAAAGTCTCCACACAAATAAAGTCAGACTTAAATAATTGGAAAAATATTAAGTGCTCTTGGATCGGCCGAGCGAACATAATAAAGATGACAATACTCCCTAAACTAATCTATTTATTTAGTGCTATACCAATCAGACTTCCAAGAAAATATTTTATTGATCTAGAAAAAATAACAACAAAATTCATATGGAACAATAAAAAGTCGAGAATCTCAAGGGAATTAATGAAAAAAAAAATCAAATGAAGGTGGCCTAGCTGTACCTGATCTAAAATTATATTATAAAGCAGCAGTCACCAAAACCATTTGGTATTGGCTAAGAAATAGATTAGTGGATCAGTGGAAAAGGCTAGGCTCACAAGACAGAATAGTCAATTATAGCAATCTAGTGTTTGACAAACCCAAAGCCCCTAACTTCTGGGAAAAGAATTCATTATTTGATAAAAACTGCTGGGATAATTGGAAATTAGTATGGCAGAAATTAGGCATGGACCCACACTTAACACCATATACCAAGATAAGATCAAAATGGGTCTATGACCTAGGCATAAAGAACGAGATTATAAATAAATTAGAGGAACATAGAATAGTTTATCTCTCAGACTTGTGGAGGAGAAAGAAATTTGTGACCAAAGATGAACTAGAGACCATTACTGATCACAGAATAGAAAATTTCGATTACATCAAATTAAAAAGCCTTTGTACAAATAAAACTAATGCAAACAAGATTAGAAGGGAAGCAACAAACTGGGAAAACATTTTCACAGTTAAAGGTTCTGATAAAGGCCTCATTTCCAAAATATATAGAGAACTGACTCAAATTTATAAGAAATCAAGCCATTCTCCAATTGATAAATGGTCAAAGGATATGAACAGACAATTTTCAGAGGATGAGATTGAAACTATTACCACTCATATGAAAGAGTGTTCCAAATCATTATTGATCAGAGAAATGCAAATTAAGACAACTCTGAGATACCACTACACACCTGTCAGATTGGCTAAGATGACAGGAAAAAATAATGATGAATGTTGGAGGGGATGCGGGAAAACTGGGACACTAATGCATTGTTGGTGGAGTTGTGAACGAATCCAACCATTCTGGAGAGCAATCTGGAATTATGCCCAAAAAATTATCAAATTGTGCATACCCTTTGATCCAGCAGTGTTTCTATTGGGCTTATATCCCAAAGAAATACTAAAGAAGGGAAAGGGACCTGTATGTGCCAAAATGTTTGTAGCAGCCCTGTTTGTAGTGGCTAGAAACTGGAAAATGAATGGATGCCCATCAATTGGAGAATGGCTGGGTAAATTGTGGTATATGAATGTTATGGAATATTATTGTTCTGTAAGAAATGACCAGCAGGATGAATACAGAGAGGACTGGCGAGACTTACATGAACTGATGCTAAGTGAAATGAGCAGAACCAGGAGATCATTATACACTTCGACAACGATATTGTATGAGGACATATTTTGATGGAAGTGGATTTCTTTGACAAAGAGACCTGAGTTTCAATTGATAAATGACGGACAAAAGCAGCTACACCCAAAGAAAGAACACTGGGAAACGAATGTGAACTATCTGCATTTTTGTTTTTCTTCCCGGGTTATTTATACCTTCTGAATCCAATTCTCCCTAAGCAACAAGAGAACTGTTCGGTTCTGCAAACATATATTGTATCTAGGATATACTGCAACATATCCAACATATAAAGGACTGCTTGCCATCTAGGGGAGGGGGTGGAGGGAGGGAGGGGAAAAAAAAAATCGGAACAGAAACGAGTGTCAATATAAAGTAATTATTAAATAAAAAAATTTAAAAAAAAAGAGAATGAAAAACAAAAAATAAAAAATAAAAAAATAAATAAATATTTGGTAATATGCTACCTAAATAGAAAAAAAAAAAAAAAAAAAAAAAGATATAAGCCCAGTAGAAACAGGCTGGGTCGAAGAGTATGCACAGTTTGATAACTTTTTGAGCATAGTTCCAAATTGCTCTCCAGAATGGCTGGATGTATTCACAATCCCACCAACAATGTATCAGTGTCCCTGTTTTCCCACATCCCCTCCAACATTCTGCATTATATTTCCCTGTCATTCTAGCCAATCTGACAGGTGTGTAGTGGTATCTCAGAGTTGTGTTAATTTGCATTTCTTTGATTAATAATGACTTGGAGCATCTTTTCATATGGCTAGAAATAGTTTCAATTTCTTTGTCTGAGAATTGTCTGTTCATATCCTTTGACTATTTATCAATTGAAGAATGCTTGCACTCATTTCTGTTCCAACTTTTCCTTTTCCCCCCTCCACTCCCTCCCCTAGATGGCAGGCAGTCTCATACATATTAAACATGTTAAAGTATATCTTAGGTACAATATATGTGTGCAAAGCTGTACATTTCTCTTGTTGCACAAGAAAAATTGGATTCAGAAGGTAAAAATAACCTGGGAAGAAAAACAAAAATGCAAGTAGTCCACATTCATTTCCCAGTGTTCCTTCTCTGGGTGTAGCTGATTTTGTTCATCATTGATCAATTGGAACTGAATTAGATCTTCTCTTTGTTGAAGATATCCACTTCCATCAGAATACATCCTCATACGGTACTGTTGTTGAAGTGTATAATGAGCTCCTGGTTCTGCTCATTTTACTTAGCATCAGTTCATGCAAGTCTCTCCAAGTCTCTCTATTCATCCTGCTGGTCATTTCTTACAGAACAATAATATTCCATAACATTCATATATCACAATTTACTCAACCATTCTTCAATTGATGGGAATCCATACAATTTCCAGTTTTTAGCCACTACAAAAAGGACTGCCACAAACATTTTGGCACATAAAGGTCTCTTTCATTTCTTTAATATCTCTTTAGGATATAATCCCATTAGTAGCACTGCTAGATCAAAGGGTATGCACAGTTTGACAACTTTTTGAGCATAGTTCCAAATTGCTCTCCAGAATGGCTGGATCCGTTCACAACTCCACCAAGAATGCATCAGTGTCCCTGTTTTCCCATATTCCCTCCAACAGTCAGCATTATATTTTCCTGTTATCCTAGCCAATCTGAGAAGTATGTAGTAGTATCTCAGAGTTGTCTTAATTTGCATTTCTCTGATTAATAGTGATATGGAACACTCTTTCACATGAGTAGAAATAGTTTCAATTTCATCATCTGAAAATTGTCTGTTCATATCCTTTGATCATTTATCAATTGGAGAATGGCTTGATTTCTTATAAATTAGAGTCAATTCTCTATATATTTTGGAAATGAGGCCTTTATCAGAACCTTTAATTGTGAAAATGTTTTGCCAGTGTATTGTTTCCCTTTTAATCTTGTCTGCATTAGTTTTGTTTGTACAAAAGCTTTTTAATTTTATATAATCAAAATTTTCTATGTTGTGATCAATAATGATCTCTAGTTCTTCTTTGGTCACCAATTCCTTCCTCCTCCACAGGTCTGAGAGGTAAAGTATCCTATGTTCTTCTAATTTATTTATAATCTCATTCTTTATGCCTAGATCATGAACCCATTTTGACCTTATCTTGGTGGACAGTGTTATGTGTGGGTCAATGACTAGTTTGTGCCATTACCAATTTCCAGTTTTCCCAGCAGTTTTGACAAAAACTGAATTCTTATCCCAAAAGTTAGGATCTTTGGGTTTGTCAAACACTAGATCGCTATAGTTATTGACTATTTTTTCCTGTGAACCTAACCTATTCCAGTGATCAACTAGTCTATTTCTTAGCCAATACCAAATGGTTTTGGTGACTGCTGCTTTATAAAATATTTTTAGATCAGGTACAGCTAGGCCTTTATTGGTTTTGTTTTGAAATTCCTGACCTTTTGTTTTTCCATATGAATTTTATTGTTATTTTTCTAGGTCATCAAAATAGTTTCTTGGGAGTCTGATTGGTATAGCACTAAATAAATAGATTAGTTTAGGTAGTATTGTCATCTTTATTATATTCACTCAGCCTATCTAAGAGCACTTAATATTTCTCCAATTGGTTAGATCTGACTTTATTTGTATGAATAGTGTTTTGTAGTTTTACTCATATGATTCCTGACTTTCCTTTGACATATAGATTGCCAAATATTTTATGCTATTGACAGTTATTTTTAATGAAATTTGTCTTTGTATCACTTGCTGTTGGATTTTGTTGGTGATGTATAAACATATTGAGGATTTATGTGGATTTATTTTGTATCCTGCAACTTTGCTAAAGTTGTGGATTATTTCTAATAGCTTTTTAGTAGAATCTCTGGGGTTCTCTAAGTATACCATCATATCATCTACTAAGAGTGATAATTTGATTTCCTCATTACCTACTCTAATTCCTTTAATCTCTTTCTCAACTCTTATTGTTGAAGCTAGCATTTCTAATACAATATTGAATAGTAATGGTGATAGTGGGCAACCTTGTTTCACTCCTGATCTTATTGGGAATGGTTCCATTTTATTCCCATTACATATGATGCTCACTGATGGTTTTAAATAGATGCTCCTGACTATTTTAAGGAAAAGTCCATTTAGTCCTATACTCTCAAGTGTTTTTATTAGGAATGGATGTTGCATTTTATTAAATGCTTTTTCTGCATCTGTTGAAATGATCATATTGTTTTTGTTAACTTGGTTATTGATATTGTTAATTATGCTAATAGTTTTCCTAATATTGAATCAGCCCTGCATTCCTGGTATAAATTCTACTTAGTCATGGTATATTATCCTGGGGATTATTTTCTGTAATCTTTTTGCTAATATTTTATTTAAGATTTTTGCATCAATATTCATTAGGGAGATTGGTCTATAATTTTCTTTCTCTGTTTTCAACTTACCTGATTTAGGTATCTGTAATATTCTTCACTAAAATATAATGTTCTCTGGAAGCAGGTTTCTGGGAGCAGCCTTCCTTTCAGTTCAATAATCCTAAGTGCAGGCAGGGATTAAAGTCCAAATCCTTTATTGTCTCCTGCAAAGTCTTGTCTCCTTCCTGGGGCTCGGTTAACTTTCTTAGAGGCCTATCTCTCTTCTTGGTTCTGAGAGTTTAAGCTGCCTTCTCTGGCTTTTGAATCTCCTCCACTGAATCCTGGCTGAGACTCCGAGAGCTTCTAGTGGGCTTGTCCTCTAGTGGGCTTGTCCTTCAGTGGGCTTGTCCTTCCTGGCCCTAAGACCTCCTCTTTATATATTCCACATTGAGTATACACCAATCATTATATCACTAGAAAACCATTGGTTTGTTGTAGGATTAAATCAATGCTAAACTAGATTTAACCATTGTCTCCTCAACTCCACTTAGTACCTAGTTTCAAGTTCTGACCCATAATATTTCCTTGTAGGATCAGGTCAACCATACTGAACCATGCTAAATTAGATAATTATTGTCTCTATCAATTCCACTGACTTAGTACCTTGTAAAGAATCCTAACAGGTATCAGTACCATGTCTGTGTCATAAAAGGAATTTGGTAGTACTCCAAATTTTTTTTTTTCAAATAGTTTATATAGCATTAGAGTTCATTGTTCTTTAAATGTTTGGTAGAATTCACATGTAAATCCATCTGGTTCTGGGGATTTTTTCTTAGAGAGTTGATTAATAGCTTGTTCTATTTCCTTTTCTAAAATGGGACTGTTTAACCAATTTGCTTCTTCCTCTGTTAATCTGGGCAAGCTATATTTTTGAAAGTATTCTTCCATTTCATTTAAGTTATTGAAGTTATTGGCATAAAGTTAGGCAAAGTGACTCCTAATTATGGCTCTAATTCCCTCTTCATTAGTGGCGAGTTCTACCTTTTCATTTTTAAGATTAACAATTTGATTTTCCTCTTTCCTTTTTTTAAAATCAGATTTACTAAGGGTTTATCTATTTTGTTGTTGGTTTTTTCATAGAACCAACACTTAGTTTTATTATTAATTCAATAGATTTTTTTACTTTCTATTTTATTAATCTCTCCTTTTATTTTTAGAATTTCAAGTTTAGTGTTTGACTGGGGGTTTTAATTTGTTCCTTTTCTAACTTTTTTAGTTGCAAGCCCAATTCATTGACCTTCTCTTTCTCTATTTTATTCAAGTAGACATCTACAGATATAGAATTTCCCCTTATTACTGCTTTGGCTGCATCCCACACATTTTGGTATGACATCTCATTATTGTCATTTTCTTGGGTGAAATTGGTAATTATGTCTATGATTTGCTGTTTCACCCAATCATTCTTTAGGATGAGATTATTTAGTTTCCAAATATTTTTTGGTCTATTTTCCCCTGGCTTTTTATTGAATGTAATTTTCATTGCATCGTGATCTGAAAAGGATAGATTTACTATTTCTGTCTTTCTCCATTTAAATGTGAGGTTTTTATGTCCTAATATATGGTCAATTTTTGTATAGGTTCCATGAACTGCTGAGAAGAAAGTGTACTCCTTTCTATCTCCATTTAGTTTTCTCCAAAGATCTATCATACCTAACTTTTCTAGTATTCTATTTACCTCTTTGACTTCTTTCTTATTTATTTTGTGGTTTGATTTATCTAATTTTGAGAGTGCAAGGTTGAGATCTTGTGCTATTATAGTTCTGCTGTCTATTTCTTCTTGCAGCTCTCTTAATTTCTCTTTTAAGAATTTAGATGCTATACCACTTGGTGCATATATGTTTTTTTTTCCTTCCTTTTTTAAAAATAAGTATAACTTTTTATTGACAGAACCCATGCCAGGGTAATTTTTTACAACATTATCCCTTGCACTCACTTCTGTTCCGACTTTTCCCCTCCCTCCGTCCACCTCCTCCCCCGGATGGCAAGCAGTCCTATACATGTTATATATGTCACAGTATATCCTAGATACAATATATGTGTGCAGAACTAAATAGTTCTCTTGTTGCACAGGAAGAATTGGATTCAGAAGGTAAAAATAACCTGGAAAGAAAAACAAAAATGCAAACATTTTACATTCATTTCCCAGTGTTCTTTCTTTGGGTGTAGCTGCTTCTGTCCATCACTGATCAATTGAAACTGAGTTAGATCTACTCTTTATTGAAGAAATCCACTTCCATCAGAATACATTCTCATACAGCATCATTCTTGAAGTATATAATGATCTCCTGGTTCTGCTCATTTCACTTAGCATCAATTCATGTAGGTCTCTCCAAGCCTCTCTATATTCATCCTGCTGGTCACTTCTTACAGAACAATAATATTCCATAACATTCATATACCACAATTTCCTCAACCATTCTCTAATTGATGGGCATGCATTCATTTTCCAGTTTCTAGCCACTACCAACAGGGCTGCCACAAACAGTTGCAAATATGTTCATTGCTTCATTATCTATGCTACCCTTTAGCAAGATATAGTGCCCTTCCTTATCTCTTTTAATTAGATCAATTTTTGTTTTTGCTTGATCTGAGATCAGGATAGTTACCCCTGCTTTTTTGACTTCACTTGAAGCATAGTAGATTCTGCTCCAGCTTTTTACCTTTACTCTGTGTGTATAGCCCTGCTTCAAGTGTTATTCCTGTAAACAACATATTGTAGGATTCTAGCTTTTAATCCAGTCTGCTAACCACTTCTTCTTTATGGGGGAGTTTACCCTGATCACATTTATGGTTAAAATTACTAATTCTGTATGTCTTGCCATCTTGTTAACCCCTGCTTATGCTTTTCTCCTTTCCTTCCCCTTTACCCCCTTCCCCAGTATTAAACTTGTGAGCACCCCTTGCCTCTCACAGCTCTCCCTTTTTAGGATCCTTCCTCCCACCTTAGAGTTCCTCCCCTTTCCCTTACAATTTCTGTATTCCCTTCCACTTAGCTTACTCCTTCTCTTTTCACTTTTCCCCTCCCACTTTTCAATGAGGTGGGGAAAGTTTCTTTGTAAATTGAATATGTCTAATATTTTTTTCTTTAAGCCAATTCTCATGAGAGTAAGATACACACTGTGTTCATCCCCTTCCCTTCTTTCCCTCAGATATAATAGGTTTCCTTTCCCTCTTTGTGAGATGTAGTACTCCCACTTTACCTTTTTTCTGGTACAATTTTCCTTTCCACCTCTAGTTTCTTTTTTATATTATAACTGTAAAACCAAATTATACGTGTGTTCTTTACGTATATTCATAACAGAAGTGTAGTTCCCAAGATTTATTTTTATGTTTTTATGTTTCTCTTGAGTCCTTTATTTGGAGATCAACCTTTTTTTAGTTCCATTTTTTTCATCAGAAATAGAGGAAATTTACTTATTTCGTTGAATATCCATCTTCTTCCCTGGGGGAAAAAATGCTCATTTTGTCTGGATCAGATATTCTTGGCTGCATAACAAGTTCCTTAGCCTTTCAGAATATCAGATTCTAGGCCCTTCAATCCTTTAATGTGGATGCTGCTGGATCCTGAGTAATCTTTATTGTGAGTAATATATTTGAATTTTTTTTCTAGTTGCTTGTAGTATTTTTTCCTTGGTCTGATAATTCTGGAATTTAGCCACAATATTTCTTGGAGTTTTGATTTTGGGGTCTCTTTCAGTAGGTGATTGATGAATTTTTTCAATGACTATTTTGCTCTCTGTTTCTATAACATCTGGGCGGTTTTCTTTGATGATTTCCTGGAAAATAGTGTCTAGGCTCTTTTTTTCATCAAAATTTTTAGGAAGTCCAATGATTCTCAAATTATCTCTCCTAAATCTATTTTCCAGGTCTGTTGTTTTCCCAAGTAGGTATTTAACATTTTTTTCCATTGTTTCAGTTTTTTGGTTTTGCTTGACTGATTCTTGGTTTCTCCTCAAGTCATTCATTTTCGTTTGTTCAATTCTGATTTTTAATGAATTATTTTCTTCACTTACTTTTTTATTTCTTTTTGTAATTGTCCAATTGAATCTTTAAATGAGTTGTTTTGTTCTATGGAATTTTTTTCCATTTCGCCAGTTTTATTTTTTAAAGAGCCATTTTCTTTTTCCAATTCACTAATTTTGTTTTACTTGGAATTGTTTACCTTTTCCAATTCACTAATTCTGTTTTTCAAGGATTTGATTTCTTTATCCACTTTATCTTTAAATAAGTGGGGTGACTTATCCAGACCCTCTTGCCAAACTTCCCTTCTGTTTCCCCATTTTTCTTCTAGATCTCTTGTAAGAGCCTTTTAAATTTCTTTTATGAGAGTCTTGTGTGGCAGGCACCAGATCATATCCCCCTTTGGGGATTCATCTGGAGACAATCTGTTTTTAGTCTCCTTAGGGTATAGTTAGAGTGCGCTTTAATTTTTTGCTCATTTTGACAAAAAAGAATCAAAGGAAACAAACAAACAAAAAAAGCAAATGCAATCTGCTTTTTGGGCAGTGTGGTGTTACCAAGCTTCCTCTACAAACTACAGGAGGTAGCAGTGAGGCAGCAGTGAAACATCAATAGCTGCGCTGCCTGTACAGTTGTTACTCTCTGAGACTTTGAGAGCCTGCTGAATCACTCTAGGTGTGGGGTGGGTGTGGTCAGGTCCTGAGAGATCCCAGTGTTTTGGGATTGAAGTCTTTACTCCCTTTGTTTGTAGTTTCTCTGCTGATCTACTGGCTTGCTACCAGGGCAAAGAAGTTCACGCTGGGTAAAGTTTTCCTCTCAAGTTTTCAGATGGCTGTGACTACACCCGCTCTCTCCAGTGTGCTCAGTGTGAGCTGCCTTCCATGCTCTTGCTTCTTGCCTGCAGTCTGGTCCTGGTGTAATTGTCCCTGCCTATGAGCAAAAACAGACCTTTTCTGGTGAATTTCAAGGATATCTTCTGTTGGTAATGTATTTGTGGGTTTTTTTCAGTCAAGCACTAATTCTGAGGTCATATCATGAAAAAAAGAATTCTGAGAGCAAGGAAGAGCTTACACAGATGCGTGTGCCCTCTCTGCCATCTTGGCCAGAAGTCCAACATTCATTTTTGTGAGATTTTTGTTCCAAAACTTCTTCTCCCTTCCCTATCTTATATAGGTTAAATATGTGTAATCCTTTTATACATATTCTCCTATTTGGCAGGTTGTGCAAGAAAAAATCAGACCAAAAGGAGAAAAACCAAGGGAAAGAAAAAAACAAACAAACAACAACAACAAAAAAAAAAAGATGAAAATACTATGAAGCTATGCTTTTAAATGTTTTAGAGTCATTCCTTCCTTCTGGGTTTGTACCTGGGTTTGAGCATCCCTGTCATCATAATGGCTTTTTATGGTGGGATTCTTTTTTGGTTGCTCATTCTTTCAAATTACATTCTGACTTCAGAATTTATGTTAGGACCACGCTCTCTGCACTTGTGAAGAAAATTGCCTGAGATGATCCTTTTATTACTTTTATGGGTTTTAAGTATTATGTTGTTTCAGGGTTTCAAGAACAACTCAGGCTAGGGAACTGCAAGCTTTTAATCCTTCTAAAGCAATCTGAGCCAGGGCAAAGTCTGATCACTTTTTTCAATATAAATTCTTAAAATTCCTGATATTGGCTCGCATCTGAGCAACAGGTTTTTGGTGCTTGCCCATTTGGAGTTTCAGTAGAGTGATGCTGAACTCAAGCTTTAAAGTTTCAGAGTGATCAGATTGTAGCTTTCACTTTGGTCTGAGACTCTTTTTTGATTATTCCTCTGTAGACTTCAGACAGTATTGGATGCTAGAACTGAGATCCTGCTCCACTCATGATTATCTAAACAACACATCATTTGCTTGCTTCTGAATTTGCTTCTTGCTTAGTAAATAGTCTAGAGCCCACAACTAACTTTTACCTTGGAATGCTACCCATAGATACCTTTCTTTGGTCTACTCAATATCTTTTACTTAGAAATAGATAATAAGTGACAGAACTGCCAGTTGGGATCTGTTCCTATACCATGTATAAGTTTATGACCCTCAATGCTGTATCTAGGGTTTCTTCTTCTTCTGGGGCACAGACTCTCCCTGAGCTAGAACATTTCAAGTATTGTGTTCTTGGCTACACTTTGTTTCCAGTGTCCACAGACTTCTCTTGTATGTCTCTATGCTAACTTGGGCTGAAAAAATTACTGGGATTGTTTCTTGGATATCCTGATTAGGATTTGATCTAGTATATTTTCTAGATTTCTCTGGTAGAATTTTGCATGCTTCTGTTTGTTGTTTGGTTGAGGGAACTCACTCTGCTTCTTATTACTCTGTTATATTCTCTCTGATATATCTTAATATAATGAACTAAAAATTTCTATTTCTTGCTTTTCTTGAACAAATGGATTTACTCATTATTCATTGTTTATGACTGCCTTTTAAATATATAGTGTTTTGGTGAAAAGGACTACACTGTCAAGTATAAACTAAGGACTACTTTCTCCTTAAGAACAATGAGCAAAAAGAAAAACAGAGCCAACATGGCAGAGAAAAGGCAGACATTTACCTTAGCTCTACCCAAAAAACCCCTTTAAATAATGCCATAAAACAATTCTTGGAGCAGTAGAACCAACAAAAGGATTGGGGTGAAAGAATTTTCCAGCTAAGACAACTTAGGTCAGCAGGAAAGGTCTGTCACACCTAGGTGAGAGTAGAGCACAGTCCTGTGGAGGCCATGCCAGCACAGACCCAGAGCCAGCAAACCAGGAGTTGGGACCTATTGAATTAATACAGCAGCTACTCTGTCTGAAGCTTTTAGCTTCAGATGGTAAGGGGATGAAGCAACTGGTCAGAAGATAACAGAGATCTCTTTGCTAGCACTAAGGCATGACTGTATTGCTTTGCTTATACTCAGAGCCAAGTCACTGTCCTGGGTAACTGTCGTAGGGTAAGGAGAACACTAGCACATCAAAACTTGAAGCTGCAGCAGTTCCAGGGCAAAAAAGAATACTGTGGTTATTCACAGACCAGAATACAGGCCAGGATAGTAATAAATATACCTCCACTTAGATCAATCACTTTGGAAGAACTGAAAATTTGCAGGACTCTAGAAGTGTCTCTGAAAACAGCTATACAAAACCCTTGAAGCTTGGGACAATGCTCCCTTTACCCTGAAAGCAATTCCAACTTTAACAAAGAGTCAAAAGTCAAGGAATAGGTAGGGAAAAAATCCATGGTAATGAGGAAGATCAAAACACACACTCAGAAGAAGATAACAAAGTCAAAACGCCTACATCTAAAGCCTTCAAGAAAAATATGTATTGGTCTCAGTTTATGGAAGAGCTCAAAAAGGATTTTGAAAATCAAGAAAGAGAAATAGAGAAAAAATTGGGGAGAGAAATGACAGTGATGCTAGAAAATAATGAAAAACAAGTCAAAAGCTTTTTAAAGGAGATAAAAAAATAGTGAAGAAAATAACATCTTAAAAAACGGAGTAGGCCAAATGGAAAAAGAGGTACAAAAAGCCAATAAGGAAAAGAGTACCTTAGAAAGGAGAAAGGGTCAAATGGAAAAAGAAGTACAAATGTTCACTGTAGAAAATAATTTCTTTTTTTTTTTTTAATTTTTTTTTATTTTTTTTAAATTTTTTATTTAATAATTACATTATATTGACACTCATTTCTGTTCCGATTTTTTTTTCCCCTCCCTCCCTCCACCCCCTCCCCTAGATGGCAAGCAGTCCTTTATATGTTGGATATGTTGCAGTATATCCTAGATACAATATATGTTTGCAGAACCGAACAGTTCTCTTGTTGCGTAGGGAGAATTGGATTCAGAAGGTATAAATAATCCGGGAAGAAAAACAAAAATGCAGATAGTTCACATTCGTTTCCCAGTGTTCTTTCTTTGGGTGTAGCTGCTTTTGTCCATCATTTATCAATTGAAACTCAGGTCTCTTTGTCAAAGAAATCCACTTCCATCAAAATATGTCCTCATACAATATCGTTGTCGAAGTGTATAATGATCTCCTGGTTCTGCTCATTTCACTTAGCATCAGTTCATGTAGGTCTCTCCAAGCCTCTCTGTATTCATCCTGCTGGTCATTTCTTACAGAACAATAATATTCCATAACATTCATATACCACAATTTACCCAGCCATTCTCCAATTGATGGGCATCCATTCATTTTCCAGTTTCTAGCCACTACAAACAGGGCTGCTACAAACATTTTGGCACATACAGGTCCCTTTCCCTTCTTTAGTATTTCTTTGGGATATAAGCCCAATAGAAACACTGCTGGATCAAAGGGTATGCACAGTTTGATAATTTTTTGGGCATAATTCCAGATTGCTCTCCAGAATGGTTGGATTCGTTCACAATTCCACCAACAATGCATTAGTGTCCCAGTTTTCCCGCATCCCCTCCAACATTCATCATTATTTTTTCCTGTCATCTTAGCCAATCTGACAGGTGTGTAGTGGTATCTCAGAGTTGTCTTAATTTGCATTTCTCTGATCAATAATGATTTGGAACACTCTTTCATATGAGTGGTAATAGTTTCAATCTCATCCTCTGAAAATTGTCTGTTCATATCCTTTGACCATTTATCAATTGGAGAATGGCTTGATTTCTTATAAATTTGAGTCAGTTCTCTATATATTTTGGAAATGAGGCCTTTATCAGAACCTTTAACTGTGAAAATGTTTTCCCAGTTTGTTGCTTCCCTTCTAATCTTGTTTGCATTAGTTTTATTTGTACAAAGGCTTTTTAATTTGATGTAATCGAAATTTTCTATTCTGTGATCAGTAATGGTCTCTAGTTCATCTTTGGTCACAAATTTCTTTCTCCTCCACAAGTCTGAGAGATAAACTATTCTATGTTCCTCTAATTTATTTATAATCTCGTTCTTTATGCCTAGGTCATAGACCCATTTTGATCTTATCTTGGTATATGGTGTTAAGTGTGGGTCCATGCCTAATTTCTGCCATACTAATTTCCAATTATCCCAGCAGTTTTTATCAAATAATGAATTCTTTTCCCAGAAGTTAGGGGCTTTGGGTTTGTCAAACACTAGATTGCTATAATTGACTATTCTGTCTTGTGAGCCTAGCCTTTTCCACTGATCCACTAATCTATTTCTTAGCCAATACCAAATGGTTTTGGTGACTGCTGCTTTATCATATAATTTTAGATCAGGTACAGCTAGGCCACCTTCATTTGATTTTTTTTTCATTAATTCCCTTGAGATTCTCGACTTTTTATTGTTCCATATGAATTTTGTTGTTATTTTTTCTAGATCAATAAAATATTTTCTTGGAAGTCTGATTGGTATAGCACTAAATAAATAGATTAGTTTAGGGAGTATTGTCATCTTTATTATGTTCGCTCGGCCGATCCAAGAGCACTTAATATTTTTCCAATTATTTAAGTCTGACTTTATTTGTGTGGAGACTTTTTTATAATTTTGCTCATATAATTCCTGACTTTCCTTTGGTAGATAGATTCCCAAATATTTTATGGTATCAACAGTTATTCTGAATGGAATTTCTCTTTGTATCTCTTGCTGTTGGATTTTGTTGGTGATGTATAAAAATGTTGAGGATTTATGGGATTTATTTTGTAGCCAGCTACTTTGCTAAAATTATGAATTATTTCCAATAGCTTTTTGGTAGAATCTCTGGGGTTCTCTAGGTATACCATCATATCATCTGCAAAGAGTGATAGTTTGGTTTCCTCATTGCCTACTCTAATTCCTTTTATATCTTTCTCGACTCTTATTGCCGAGGCTAGTGTTTCTAATACGATATTAAATAATAATGGTGATAGTGGGCAACCTTGCTTCACTCCAGATCTTACTGGGAAAGGTTCCAGTTTTTCCCCATTGCATATGATGCTTACTGATGGTTTTAAATATATGCTCCTGACTATTTTAAGGAAAAGTCCATTTATTCCTATGCTCTCAAGTGTTTTTATTAGGAATGGATGTTGGATTTTATCAAATGCTTTTTCTGCATCTATTGAGATGATCATGTGGTTTTTGTTTGTTTGGTTATTGATATAGTCAATTATGCTAATAGTTTTCCTAATATTGAACCAGCCCTGCATTCCTGGTATAAATCCTACTTGGTCATAGTGTATTATCCTGGTGACAATTTTCTGTAATCTTTTTGCTAATATTTTATTTAAGATTTTAGCATCAATATTCATTAGGGAGATTGGTCTATAATTTTCTTTCTCTGTTTTCAGCCTACCTGGTTTAGGTATCAGTACCATATCTGTGTCATAAAAGGAGTTTGGTAGGACTCCTTCAATCCCTATTTTTTCAAATAGTTTATATAACATTGGAGTTAATTGTTCTTTAAATGTTTGGTAGAATTCACATGTAAATCCATCTGGTCCTGGGGATTTTTTCTTAGGGAGTTGATTGATAGTTTGTTCTATTTCTTTTTCTGAGATGGGACTGTTTAGGATATTTACTTCTTCCTCTGTTAGTTTGGGCAAGCTGTATTTTTGGAGGTATTTTTCTATTTCATTTAAGTTGTCGAATTTATTGGCATAAAATTGGGCAAAGTAACTCCTAATTATTGCTCTAATTTCCTCTTCATTAGTGGTGAGTTCTCCCTTTTCATTTTTAAGACTAACAATTTGATTTTCCTCTTTCCTTTTTTTAATCAGATTTACTAAGAGTTTGTCTATTTTGTTGGTTTTTTCATAGAACCAACTCTTAGTTTTATTAATCAATTCAATAGTTTTTTTACTTTCAATTTTATTGATCTCACCTTTTATTTTTAGAATTTCAAGTTTAGTGTTTGACTGGGGGTTTTTAATTTGTTCCTTTTCTAGCATTTTTAATTGCAAACCCAATTCATTGACCTTCTCTTTCTCTATTTTATACAAATAGGCCTCTAGAGATATGAAATTTCCCCTTATTACCGCTTTGGCTGCATCCCATACATTTTGGTATGATGTCTCATTATTATCGTTTTCTTGGGTGAAGTTATTAATTATGTCTATGATTTGCTGTTTCACCCAATCATTCTTTAGTATGAGATTATTTAGTTTCCAATTATTTTTTGGTCTACTTCCCCTGCTTTTTTGTTGAATGTAATTTTCATTGCATCGTGGTCTGAAAAGGATGCATTTACTATTTCTGCCTTACTACATTTGAGTTTGAGGTTTTTATGTCCTAATATATGGTCAATTTTTGTATAGGTTCCATGAACTGCTGAAAAGAAAGTGTATTCCTTTCTGTCTCCATTACATTTTCTCCAGAGATCTATCATATCTAACTTTTCTAGTATTCTATTTACCTCTTTGACTTCTTTCTTATTTATTTTGTGGTTTGATTTATCTAATTCTGAGAGTGCAAGGTTAAGATCTCCCACTATTATAGTTTTACTGTCTATTTCTTCTTGCAGCTCTCTTAGTTTCTCTTTTAAGAATTTAGATGCTACCCCACTTGGTGCATATATGTTTAATATAGATAGTGCTTCATTATCCATGCTACCCTTTAGCAAGATATAGTGTCCTTCCTTATCTCTTTTAATTAGGTCAATTTTTGCTTTAGCTTGATCTGAGATCAGGATGGCTACCCCTGCTTTTTTGACTTCACCTGAAGCATAGTAGATTTTGCTCCAACCTTTTACCTTTAACCTGCATGTATCTCCCCGCTTCAGGTGTGTTTCCTGTAAACAACATATTGTAGGATTCTGGCTTTTAATCCATTCTGCTAACCGCTTTCTCTTTATGGGGGAGTTTACCCCGTTCACGTTTATGGTTAGAATGACCAATTCTGTATTACTTGCCATCTTGTTAACCCCGGTTTATGCTTTCCTCCCTTCTTTCCCCTTTCCCCCCCTTCCAAGTATTAAGCTTGTGAGCACCCCTTGCTTCTCACAGCCCTCCCTTTTTAGTATCCCTCCCCCCGCCTTAGAGTTCCTCCCCCTATCTTACCCCTTTCCCTCCCAGTTCCCGTATTCCCTTCTGCTTAGCTTATTCCTTCCCTTTCCACTTTTCCCTTCTCACTTTTCAATGAGATGGGAGAAGTTTCACCATAGATTGAATATGTCTTAAGATTTTTCACTTAAAGCCAATTCTGAAGGCAGTAAGATACCCACTATATTCATCCCCCTCCATTCTTTCTCTCAGATATAATAGGTTTCCTATGCCTCTTCATGAGATGTACTACCCCCACTTTACCCTTTTTCTGGTACAATGTCCTTTCCACATCAATTTCTAGAACAAGGTATACATGTATTCTTTATACATCTATATAGTCAAAATATAGTTCCCAAGATTAATCTTTACCTTTTTAGATTTCTCTTGAGTTCTATATTTGTAGATCAAACTTTTTGTTAAGTTCTGGTTTTTTCATCAGAAATAGATGAAATTCGCTTACTTCGTTGAATGTCCATCTTCTTCCCTGGAAAAAGATGCTCATTCTCGCTGGGTAAGTTATTTTTGGTTGCATACCAAGTTCCTTAGCCTTTCGGAATATCATATTCCAGGCCCTTCGATCTTTTAATGTGGATGCTGCCAGATCCTGGGTGATCCTTATTGTGGCTCCTTGATACTTGAATTGGGTTTTTCTAGCCGCTTGCAATATTTTTTCTTTCATCTGAGGGTTCTGGCATTTGGCCACTATATTCCTTGGTGTTTTGATTTTAGGATCCCTTTCAGTGGGTGATCGATGAATCCTTTCAATGTTTATTTTTTCCTCTATTCCTATGACTTCTGGGCAGTTCTCTTTGATAATTTCCTGGAAGACAGTGTCCAGGCTCTTTTTTTCATCATGTTTTTCTGGGAGTCCAATGATTCTCAGATTGTCTCTCCTGGATCTGTTTTCCAGGTCTGTTGTCTTCCCCAGAAGGTATTTCACATTTTTCTCCATTGTTTGATTTTTTTGGATTTGCTTGACTGATTCTTCTTGTCTCCTCGAGTCATTCAATTCCACTTGTTCAATTCTGATTTTCAGTGAAGTATTCTCTTCACTCACTTTTTTAAAATCTTTTTCTAATTGTCCAATTGAGTTCTTTTGTGCTGTGGAATTTTTTTCCATTTCGCCAATTTTGTTTTTTAGAGAGCTGTTTTCTGTTTCCAGTTCACTAATCCTATTTTTCAAGGATTTTACTTCTTTATCCACTCTCTCTTTAACTGACTTCTCCAGGCTCTTTTCCCATTTTTCTTCTAGCTCCCTTGTGAGAGCCTTTTTAATCACTTCTATGAGGTTCATCTGTGCTGAGGAACAGACGATCTCCTCCTTTGGGGATTCACCTGGGGACTGCCTGTTTTTAGTCTCCTCAGGATTTAGAGTCTGCTCTCTATCTGTATAGAAGCTGTCAAGGGTTAAAGTCCTCTTCAGCTTCTTGCTCATTCTGTCTATTAATCAGAGACAAACTACCAAAGAAAAACAGAAAAAACTGGAGTCTTTCTTTGGGGGGGGGGGGGCTGGGTGTGTTATCGAGCTTCCTCTACAGACTGCAGGGGGCAGCAGTGAGGCACTAGCAGGACTGTGCTGCGCCTGCGCTCTGAGATCCCAAAGCGTGCTGAGTCACTGAGGGGGGGGAAGGGGGGGTCGGCCAGGTCCTGAGAGACTCCAGCTGTTTGGGGTTGTATTCTTCAGCCCCGGTGTTTTTAGCTTCTCTGCTGGGCTGTTGACTTGCTGCAGGTTCCAAACCTGTAGCGAAGCTCTCCCCGCAGAGACGGCTACGATCACTCCCCACTCCCTCTCCAGTCTGCTCCCGTGCTCTCACTGCCGCTGCCCGCCGCCTGCGCCCGATCTAAAACCGCCCCAGCCCTCCAGTAAAGACAGACCTTTCTTGGCGGATCTCAAGGATGGCTTCTCTTGGTAACTGTTTGTGGGTTTTTTTCAGTCAAGCATTGATTCAGAGGCTTGTAATGAAGTGGATAGTGAGAGAAAGCGCGGAGCTTATGCAACTGTGAGCCTCCTCTTCACCATCTTAACCGGAAGTCCCGAAAATAATTTCTTAAAAATTAGAATCAAGAGGGGGTTGAGCCAAAATGCTGGAGAGCAGACACCACTTTTTGAGACCTCCTCTGACCTTCTCTAAAACCAATAGAAAATTAAGCCCCTAAATTGATTTTGGAGTCAAAGAAGCCATAAATATTCCCAGAAGAAGATACCTTAGAAGAATTTCAGAACAGGTCTGTTTCAAACGGGCAGGAGGACAGTCTGCCAAGCCCCGCCCACAGCAGAGGGAGACTGGGTAAGAAGCTGGAATGGGGAGTCAGAGCTTTGCAGCTTCCATGTACCTGGGAATCTTCTGTGAGCCTTTGAGGATACTCTGTCCTAGTTGAAAGCAGGTTTGCTACAAAAGCCCCAGAAAAATGTGGGACCTATTACTCAGCACCAAAGTCAATCAGCAAAACTGCCCCAGGGCAAACTAAATCAGCTGTTATTTCTTTGCATTAAGCAGATCTTAAGCCTTAAAAAAAAATAAAACAAAAAGAACTCTTACCATAGAGAGCTTTTATGGAGAGCGAGAAGAACATACTCAAATCCTAAGGTTCCTAAAAGCAAAGCAACTCCAGATGAAGCCCCAAAGGGAGATATAAACTGGTCCCCATTTCACAAGGCTTTTTTGGAAGATTGCATAAAGAATCTTAAAAGAGAATTAGAAGAAAAATGGGGAAAGGAAATGAGATCATTGCAAAAGGGATGAAAAAAGCCTATAATGTCCTACAAAATAGGTATGAAAAAGAAACCTATTCATTGAAAAACAAACTTTATGAAATGGAAAAAATGCAAAGAACAAAACAAATAAATTGGCCAAATACAAAAGGAGCTAAAAAGGGTAACTGAAGAAAATAATACACTAAAAATTAGAATTGAACAAATGGAAGTGAATGATTCTATAAGACTTCAAGAATCAAACAAAAACAAAAACAAAAAAAAAAAAGAAAAAAAAAGAAGAAAATATGAAATACCTCCTAGGAAAAACAACTGACCTGGAAAATAGATCTAGGAGGGACAATTTTTAAGGATTATTGGACTTCCTAAAAGCCATGATGCAAAAAAGAACCTAGACATTATCTCACAGGAAATCATAAAGGAAAACTGCCCTGATGTTTTAGAATTGGAAGGTAAAATAGCCATTGAAAAAATTCACCATCAAGAGATCCCCAAACTAAATGCCCAAGGAATATTGTGGCTAAATTTCTGAACTATCGCACTAAGGAAAAGATATTGCAAGCAGCCAGAAAGAAACAATTTAAATACTGAGGAGCCACAATTAGGATTACCTAGGACCTAGCAGGTTCCACTTTGAAGAATTGAAGGGCCTGGAATTGGATAGTCTGAAAGGCAAAGGAACTTGGATTACAACCAAGAATGAACTATCCAGCTAAAATGTGCATTATCTTTCAGGGAAGAAGATGAATATTCAATGATATAGGTGAATTTCACCTATTTAATGAAAAAACCAGAACTGAATAAAAAATTTGATCTCCAAACAGAAGTTTCAAGAGAAACATAAAAAGGTAAAAAGGGAAGAACTCTGGAGAACTATATTTCTGTTATAAGTATACTTAGATGATGCAGGTATAATTTGATTTTACTATGATAATATGAAAAAGAAACTAGAGGTGGAAAGGGGATAGTACTGGAAAAAGAGGAAAAAAGAAGTAAAATAAGGGAAATTACATCTCATGAATAGGCAAAGAAAACCTATTATAATTGAGGGAAAGAAAGGAGGGTGATGAACACTGTGTGAATCTTACTGTCATCAGATTTGGCTCATAGGATATCAAACATATTTACTTTCACAGAGAAACTTGTCTCATCTTATAGGGAAGTGGGAGGAAAAGGGGGAAAAGAAAGGGAAAAACTAATAGAAAGGAAAACAGAAGTACTAGGGGAAAGGTTTAATAAAGGGAGGGGCTCTAAAGGAGGAGGGATGTTTAAGGGAGGTGGTTATCAAAAGCAAAATACTGGGGAGGGAAGGAAAGGGGAAAGGAAAGAGAAAAGCATAATGGTAAATAAGATGGCAGGAAATATAGAATTAATTATTCTGTGAATGTGAATGGAATATACTCTCCCATAAAACAGAAATAGATAGCAGACTGGATTAAAAGCCAGAATCCTACAATAAGTTGTTTACAAGAAACACATTTAAAGCATAGTCATACATACAAAGTGAAGGTAAAGGTCTGGAGCAGAATTTATTATGTTTCAGGTGAAGTTGAAAAATCAGGGGTAGCAATCCTGATCTCAGATTAAGTAAAAGCAAAGATAGATCTAATTAAAAGAGATAAGAAAGGAAACTATATTTTACTAAAGGGTAATGAAGCAATATCAATACTAAACATATATGCACCAAGTAGTATAGCATTCAAATTCCTTTTTTTTTTTTTTATTAAAGCTTTTTATTTACAAAACATATGCATGGGTAATTTTTCAACATTGACCCTTGCAAAACCTTCTGTTCCAAATTTTCCCCTCCTTCCCCCCACCCCCTTCCCTAGATGGCAGGTAGTTCAATACATTAAATGTTAAATCCAATATATGTATACATATTTATACAGTTATCTTGTTGTGCAAGAAAAATCAGATCAAGAAGAAATAAAAAAAAAACTGCAAAAGAAAACAAAATGCAAGCAAACAACAAAGAGAATGAGAATGCTATGTTGTGGTCCGCACTCAGTTCCCACTGTCCTCTCTCTGGGTGTAGATGGCTCTCTTCATCACTGAGCAAATGGAACTGCTTTGAATCATCTTATTGTTGAAGAGAGCTATGTCTATCAGAATTGATCATCATATGTCTTGTTGTTGCCATGTATGATGATCTCCTGATTCTGCTCATTTCACTTAGCATCAGTTCACGTAAGTCTCTCCAGATCTCTTTGAAATCACTCTGCTGGTCATTTCTTACAGAATATTCCATAACATTCATTTATCATAATTTATTCAGCCATTCCCCAATTGATGGGCATCCATTTAGTTTCCAGTTTCCAGCCACTACAAAAAGGGCTGCCACAAACTTTTTTTGGCACATGTGGGTCCTTTCCCTCCTTTAAGATCTCTTTAGGATATAAGCCCAGTTGAAATACTGCTGGATCAAAGGGTAGCATCCAAATTCCTAAAGAAGAAGTTAAGAGAGAAGAAATAGACAGAAAAACTATACTAGTGGGGTATCTCAACCTAGCTCTCTCAGAACTAGATAAATCAAATCACAAAATAAATAAGAAGTTAAGGAAATAAACATGTTAGAAAAGTTAGGTATGATAGATCTTTGGAGAAAAATGAATGGAGACAGAAAGGAGTTTACTTTTTTCTCAGCGGTTCACGGAACCTATATAAACATTGATCATCTGTTAGGTTCAAATCAAATCAAATGCAGAAAGGCAGAAAGAGTAAATGCATTTTTTTCCAGATCATGATGCAATAAAAATCACATGCAATATAAGGCCAAGAGAAAATAGACCAAAAAGTAATTGGAAATTAAGTAATCTAATCTTAAACAATGAATGGGTGAAACAACAAATCATAGACACAATCAACAACTTCATTCATGAGAATGACAATAATGAAACAAATACCAAAATTCATGGGATGCAGCTAAAGCAGTTGTAAAGGGAAATTTTATATCTTTAGATGCTTACTTGCATAAAATAAAGAGATCAATAAATTGAGCTTCTAGCTTAAAAAGCACAAATTAAAAACCCTCAATTAAATACTAAATTTGATATTCTGAAAATAAAACGGGAGATTAATAAAATTGAAAATAAGATAACTATTGAATTAATAAATAAAACTAAGAGTTGGTTTTATTAAAAATAAATAAATAAATAAACTTTTAGTTAATTTGATTAGAAAATTGTTTGTCTCAAAAATGAAAAGGGAGAACTTTCCACCAATGAAGAGGCCCAACTATATGCCAATAAATTTGATAATCTAAATAAAATGGAGGAATATCTACAAAAATATAGATTGCCCAAGTTAAAAGAAGAAGAAATAAATTATTTCAATAGTTCCATTTTACAAAAAGAAATAGAACAAGCTATTAATCAACTCCTTAAGAAAAGATCTCCAGGATCATCTGGATTTACGTGTGAATTCTATTACACATTCAAAGAACAATATTATATAAACTATTTGAAAAAATAGGGACTAAATTCCTTTTATGACACAGATATGGTATTGATAGCTAAGACAGGTAGGATGAAAACAGAGAAAGAAAATTATAGACCAATTTCCCTAATGAATATTAATAGAAAAATCTTAAATAAAATATTAGCAATTACATTACAGAAAGTCATTCCCAATATAATATACTATGACCAAATAGGATTTATACCAGGAATACAGGGCTGGTTCAATATTAGGAAAACTATATCAATATTAGGAAAACTATTAGCATCAATTATATCTGTAATGACTGCGTATTTAAAATCAGCTGGAGTCAGGAATTCAGGTTAAGGGAAAAATCTTCAATCTTTATTGAAGTGAAGAGGTAAATAAGGATTGCGATAGCAAATATAGGCAAGAAAGATTGCGATAGCAATATGGGCAGCTGCGACAGGAAGCCAGCTAACAGAAGAGGAATCTGAGCTGAAAAGTCGTGGCAATGGCAAAAGCAAGCAGTCTCTCCTCCCTTTCCTTTTCCATTCCCCTGCCTCTACCCACCAAAATCGTCATTTCCTATACAACACATCAGGACTTGCACAAAGAGTGGGCGGGGGCCATTCTTTCTCCAAGCTTATATATTAATAGAGTATGGTCCAATTATTATTTAGCCTCATGTGCTTGGGACCTCAGTGCATCATCTCAAGCCTCAGCCCATTACATATATCAATAATCAAACTAACAGAAATCATAATTATTTCAATAGATGCAGAAAAAGCATTTGATAAAATCCAACATCCATTCCTATTTAAAACACTTAGAGAATATAGGCATAAATGGACTTTTCCTTAAAATGATCAGTAGCATCTAGTTAAAGCCATCAGCAAGCATCATATGTAATGGGAATAAACTAGAACCATTAAGTGAAACAAGGCTGCCCACTATCACCATTATTATTCAATATTATATTAGAAATGTTAGCTTTGGCAATAAGAGCAGAAAAATAGATTAAAGGAAAAGATAATGATGAATATTGGAGGGGATGTGGGAAAACTGGGACACTGATACATTGTTGGTGGAACTGTGAATGGATCCAGACATTCTGGAGAACAATTTGGAATTATGCTCAAAAAGTTATCAAATTGTGCATACCCTTTGTCCAGCAATGTTTTATTGGGCTTATATCCCAAAAAGATCTTCAAGAAGGGGAATGGTCTCACGTGTGTTAAAATGTTTGTGGCAGCCCTCTTTGTAGTGGCAAGAAACTGGAAACTGAGTAGATGTCCATCAGTTGGAGAATGGCTGAATAAGTTATGGTATATGAATGTTATGGAATATTATTGTTCTATAAGAAACAATCAGGAGGTTGATTTTATAGAGAGGTCTGGAGAGACGTACATGAACTGATGCTAAGTGAATTGAACAGAACCAGGAGATCATTGTATATAGCAACATCAATATTATATGAGGATCATTTCTGATGAATGTGACTCTTTCCAGCAATGAGATGACTGATGCCTGTTCCAATGATCTTGTAATGATAAGAGCCATCTACAGCCAGAGAGACGACTGTGGGAACTGAATGTAGATCACAATATGATGTTTTCACTCTTTTTGTTGTTGTTCACTTGCATTTTGTTTTCTTACTCATTTACTTTCTTTCTTTGATCTGATTTTTCTTGTAAAGTAACAGAAGTTTATGTTTATAATATTGGATTTAACATATATTTTAACATGTTTAACATATACTGAATTGCTTGCCATCTAGGGGAGGGGGGAGGGGGAAGGAGGAGAAAATCTGAAACACAAGGCTATACAAGAGTTAATGTTGTCAAATTATCTGTGCATATATTTTGAAGATAAAAAGCTTTAAGAATTAAAAAAAAATTAGAATCAAGCAAATGGAATCTAGTGAGAAACCAAGAACAATAAAACTAAACTTAAGGAATGAAAAAATAATGAAAAATGTGAAATATCTCATTGGAAAAATAACTGACCTAAAAATAGACCAAGGACAGATAATTTTTAAATTATTGGATTAATAAAATCATTATCAAAAAATGATCTACATATCTTTCAAAAAATTATAAAGAAAACTGCCCTTATATCTTTGAACCAGAGGGTAAAATAATCATTAAAAGAATCTACCAATCACCCCCTAAAAGAGATCCTCAAATAAAAAATTCTGGGAATATTGGAGGCAAATTATGAAACTCCTAGGTCAAGAAGAAAATACTTCAAGTAACCAGAAAGAAAAAAATCAATATATAAATCAGGAAAACACAAGGTTTAGTAGCTTCTATATTAAAGAATCAGAGAACTTGGAATTTGATATTCTGGAGGACAAAGGAAATAGTATTATAGCCCAGGAAAATTAAATATAATCTCTCAGGATAAAAAACAAAAGGATATTCAATGAAACATAGGACTTTCACACATAGATTGGAACTATGCCCAAAGGGTTATAAAAACATAATATCCTTTGATCTATTAATACCCTTAAAGTATATATCCCAAAAATATTTTTTTAAAAAAGGAAAAGACCTATATATACATAAATATTTTTGTGGTGGCAAAGAATTGGAAATGGAGGGAATGCTCATCTATTGGAGAATGGCTGAACAATATAGTATGTGATTATAATGAAATACTATTGTGCTATAAGAAATGATGAGCACCGTATCCTCAGAAAAACCTGGTAAGATTTACCTGAATTGATACAAAGTGAAAGGTACAAAGTAACAGCAACATTATAAGATGATTAGCTATGAATGACTTAGCTACTCTTAGCAAAGTAAATACCCAAGACAAGTCTGAAGGCCTTAATAATGAAAAATGCTATCTCTATTTAGAGTAAGAACTGATGGTGTCTGAATATAGATTGAATATGCTATATTTACTTCCTTTACGTTGCTTGAAGATTGGGTTTTGCTTGCTTGTTAGTTTTTTTTGCATGACTACACATGTATAGCCTACATTGAATTGCTTGCTTTTTCAATTAGAGCTGAGGGGAGGGAGGGTAAAAGAGAATTTTGAACTTAAAAAATTATATATTTTTATGTATAACTAGAGAAAAATAAAATACAAAATAAACTTTAAAAAGAATGATCAAAGGAAACAGTTTCCTTTTGAACACTAACTCAGGACATGGCAAACAGATAGGATTAAAACTCAATATCCCACTTGGATACTGCAAAAGAAATTGTTCAACCTTACATGCTTTAGACTTATCCTTTCTTTCCTCTTTTTCTTTAGCTATCATGCTGATTGTACAGGCATTGTCTTCCTACTCTCTGTGAAAGTTTATTAACTGATTTTATAGAGTGAAATAAGCAGAATCAGGGAACAATTTATACAATGTTAATAATACTATAAAGATAAATAACTTTGAAAGACTTAGGAATTCTCATCAATGCAATGACCAACCATATTTCTAGAAATCTCATGTTAAAACATGTTTTTCTTATAAAGAAGTGACTCAGAATACAGGACACTTTTTTTTTTTTTTGCATATAGCCAATGTGAAAATTTGTTTTATTTGAGTATATATATTTGTAATAAAGGTTTTGTTTTGTTTTTCTCAATTGGGTGGGGAAGGGAGAAAGAAGTGAAAAAAAAAATAAAGTGGATTTTTGCTGTTTTAAAAAAATTAACCAAAAACAAATGTAAAAGAATATATCAAGAATTATGGAGTGAATGAGTTCTTCAGCTGGGGTCAAATAAGGTCTCTCTTCAAATCAGAAAGAAGATGATGATTTCACCCAGGGTGGCCTTCTGCCAATAGTCTCTAAAATTTTAGGACTTAAGAGGTCAGGAACATAATGTCACTAGCTCCCAAAGATCTCCTTCTCCCAGAGAGCTCTAGTCCACCATTCAAACACAGGCCAAAAAACCAAGAAAATTCAAGAAAATTTTTTAAAAATATGTTTAATCATCATTCAGACTTCATTAGTTCTTTCTCTGAAGGTGAAGAACATTTTTCATCATAATTCCTTCAGAACTTGGATTGTTATATTGTCCAGACTGATTTCTTTTTTTTTTTTTTAATTTTTAAAGCTTTTTATTTTCAAAACACATGAACAGATAATTTTTCAAAATGATCCTTGAATAGCCTTGTGTTTCAGATTTTCCTCTCCTTCCTCCCACCCCTTCCCCTAGAAGGCAAGCAATCCAATATATGTTATACATGTTAAAATATATGTTAAATCCAATATGTATAAACAAACAACAACAAAAAGGGTGGAAATACTATGTTATGATCTGCATTCAGTTTCCACAGTCCTCTCTCTGGATATAAATGGCTCTTATCATGACAAGATCATTAGAACTGGCATCAGTCATCTCATTGTTGGAAAGAGTCATATTCATTAGAACTGATCCTCATATAATATTGATGTTGTCGTGTATCTCCTGGTTCTGTTCATTTCATTTAGCATCAGTTTAAGTCTCTCCAGGCCTCTATAAAATCATCCTCCTGATTGTTTCTTATAGAACAATAATATTCCATAACATTCATATACCATAATTTATTCAGCCATTCTCCAATACAAAAAGGGCTGCCACAAACATTTTTGCACATGTGGGTCCCTTTCCTTCCTTTAAGATCTCTTTGGGATACAGGCCCAATAGAAACACTGCTGAATCAAAGGATATGGACAGTTTGATAACTTTTTGAACATAGTTCCAAATTGCTCTCCAGAATGGTCCTGATTTCTTAATGCTTCTCTATAAAACCACATATCATTACATTAAAAACATGTACTATAATTTTGTTTTGAATATAGATCACACCTTGAAAAGGAGGTCTATATATATCTTGAAAAAATCTCACCAATTATAGGCCACAGTTAAGTTTTAAAAGAGTCAGATTTAGTGAGATAAGAGTAAACTATATCTTATATTTAGATAAATACAGTAATTACTATATTTAACCCCAAAATTGGAATTTACATCCTGCCTCTGCTTATAGCTATTTAATCCCTAAACATATCATTTAATTCTTCCAAATCTCAAGCAACTCTTAAGATTTATCTATTAAGTCATAATAATCATAGATTTAGATCTAGAAAGGATTTTAGAAGTCAATCTTCTTTGATCTCTTCCCTATTTTATTTGACAGATAAGAAAACTGAGAACTGAGTAAATTAAAGGATTTGCCCAATTTATAAAAGAAATGTATGCAGAGATAATTTTGATCTGCTTTGGTGGAGAAAGTTTCCTGAATGGATTAGATATTCTTGACCTGATTAGTACGCTGAGAGAAAGGAATTTTGTCTTATCTCTAGGATTGAAGAAGAGTCACTATTTTCTCTCCCAGAGCTTTGATTTATACTTGCTTTCCAATTTCAATAGCCAAGATTTGGCCTTATTTTATGTGTCCTGAAAGTTAATCAGGAGTATCTTATCAATTTAATGAGTTCCTCAGTTATCAGTCTGATAAAATTATAGGGCATGAAGACCTTGGAGGAACATTTCTCCATGGAAAACCCACTTGTGTTTTTCCTAATAGCACATAGAGATAGTACATAGCTAACCAATCATTACACTATTATTATTTCACTAGTCATACACTAGATTCTGGGGAATTGACTTTAGTTGTAGTAACCTCTCCCTCCATGTCTGTAAAATCTAGTTTATAGATTCTCTCTCTTTTTCCCCCTTTCCCAATATTGTCTCGTCCCTTCCTTATTCCACCACTTTAAGAAGGTAGATCAGATTGGTGTAAACCTGATTGGACACACATTCTACAAGTAGTTCCCCCAAAAAGCAATTGATAGTGATTTTCATCAAAAATACATGGCAGAAATAACATTAACAATTGCGCAAAGCCAGAGATAGTATTTGGATAGTATTTGTTAAACCCAACTCCTTGTGTGGAAGAGAGGGATTTTTCTGAAATATGCTTATCATTTCTTACTGCATAACAGCATTCCATTGCATTTATACACTGCAGCTTGTTCAACCATTCCCCAGTTTCAAATATTTTGTCACTGTGAAAAAGGTTGCTATAAACATTTTTGCACTTATAGGTGCTTTCTCCCTTTTTAATCATCTCTTTGGAATATAGACCTGGAGTAGTGATATTGCTGGATCAAAGAGTATGCACAGTTTTATAGCCATTTGGGCACAATTCCAAATTGTTCTTAGAGAATGGGTTAGATCAGTCTACGATTTCACCAACAGTGCATTAATGTACCAATTTTTTCACTACCTCTCCAACATTTATAATTTTCCTTTTCTGTCATATTAGTCAATCAGATAGGTCAAAGGTAATACTTCAAAGTTGTTTTAATATGCATATCTCTAATCATTTTTTATATAGCTATAGATCATTTTAATTTCTTCATCTGAAAACTACTTGTTCATATCCTTTGACCATCTATCAATTGGGGAATGACTTGTATTTTTATAAATGTGACTCAGTTCTTTATATATATTTGAGAAATCAGCCCTTTATCAGAGATACTTGGTATAAAAATTGTTTGCCTCACTAATCAGGGTGAAAATCCAAAAAAAGAATCGTCTTTTTAACAGTACCTTGAGAGCTCATATATAGGATATAGGGGTACTTTTACACACATTTGGAGAAACCTTACCTCTTTGAGGACAAAAACTATTTTCCCTTCTTGGTATCTTCATTGCTTAGCACAGTGCCTAGGTTTATAAAGCTTTGCTGGTTTATTAGGTACACCAGAAAATTTTCCTCAAGCAATTTCAGGTGAGGGTAATACACCAAAGTGAGAAACTGATGCTGCTAGTGTTGGGTACACAGATCAGATCTAGGTCTGTGTGATCCCAGAGACAGAGGGAAGAAAAATGAAGGTGACAAGGAGAACCTGGATCATTGGACATCCAAAGATATATTGAATTCAGTGTTCATTGTAATGGAACTTAAGAAAAAAAAAAAAAATCCCTGAAACCCTGAAACACTTAATTGTTTGCTCAAGATCACAGGGCCAGTCATTAGCACAGCTGGGACTAGAACCCAGATTCTCCTTCTAGTGTTTTCTCCATTACTCCCAAGACTTTCTGTATGTATAGAATAGGCTATTCCTATTTTCCCCACCCTTCCCCCCACTCACAATCCACTCCATCCCTAAGTATTGTTCTCATATTCCAGGAAAATTGCAGGATCTGTGCTGAGACCCTAAAACCACCAGAACCTTGAAATAACCCTATCCTGTTCTGGTTTAATCATTTTACCTCTCTGAAACAATTTTCACAACTGTAAAAAGGGGATGATAATAGTGGCAACAAAACAAAAAAGTGAGCAACTATTCTTTTCAAAGAAAAAGAACTTCAGGTGGAATTTCACATGGAAATCCTTCTACATCATGTTTAGTATTCTTTAGACAACTCCTTAGTAGTCTCCCTATTTTGGGAAGATCCAGGAAATGTATCTGCTGTTTGTACCAGTTTCTCTTCAAATCTGAGACCATTCGCCTTTCAGTTTTGGCTTTCCTTCTTCTTTCTGCCAGGCTGAGAGCATTGGCCCCTTCTTTTCCTGCCTACCTGTAGGGGTCAGGGAGGAGTCACATACAGTGCAAGAGGAAGTAAAGAGGCTTTGCTTGAGACACCAGAAGTAGTTTTCTGTGAATCAACAGGGACCACCTCATGGGCATTGAGATCCACATCATTAACGGGAGGAGTCTCCTTCTCTGATTGGCTGTGTGTGTGACCTCATAGACCCTATTTAAGCTGTGGGGATGAGGAAGTAGGAGTTTATCAGGAGTTTCAATAGAAGTCAGCAGGAGGTCAGCTGAGGGCAGGATATGGACACATAAAAGACCTTCAGCTTGCACATGGATGTTCTCGAGAATTCTATCATGCATTTAGATCATTGTTCTATGAAATGGTGGCCAGAGATCTCAGAAGACCTCAGACAGAGGCAAGCTTGGTAAAACTGGCTTAAACACTGCAAAAGACAGTGACCGGAGATTTCTCTGAGGGCCTTGGAATTAGGAGAGACTGGCAGGCAGCGTGGGCATTAACAAGGGCATTCACAAGAGGAATGAATGCCATCGAGGGCATTCACACCTACCTTCCTCAAAATTAGGCATGAAATCCTGGGAAAGAAGCGTGTGGTCCAGCAAGCCAAATCATATTCGAATTCCTGCATGTTTATTATACTAAAAGAAGGGCTGCCTGTTGGGGCCCAGGTCTGGCTATTGGCCTGATTTGGGGGTGGGTGGCATTTAGAAATGTGAAAGACAGGGAATTCAACAAAAATCCAGAATGATTTGATGTCTACAGAAAAAAAAAAGAAAAGAAAAGAAAACATAGAAATCTGCTTTTTTCCTTCTGGTACAGAACACCAAGAATCTCTTGTTTCACAAAGATCTGTTTTTGTCTCTGGCCCCTTTTAAATATTCTGAGTGCAATGAATCCTTTTCCTCTCTGTCACACACCACCCTTTCTGAGAAACAACAGTTCTTGCTGGACTTTGGCGAAGCCCAGGAACTGAAGTGTTTGCCCAATAGCCATGTGGAGCATAGGAAAGCTATCCCATGGTGCTTTTTGTTGTGTCCTCCTCATGAAGAAGTTTTATTCCCAAAAGGAATAAAAATATAGGGCTCTTCATTGAAATTATAGCCTTAAAGCCACCTTTTCTCCTAAACCTAAGGATTTCTTTTATATAGTAGTAAGTGATGAGGCACTGGATCTTGTCCAATTTCTTCACTTGTCCCCCTCTCTTAATGTTGTATAAAGGTCACTGGGGAAGAGAAAAGAGGTGAGGAAGCTTGAGAAAGTGTAGAGCTAAAAAGATTATCATGATTTGCATTCATTAGATATAGATCATAATTTCAAAATCAAAAAAAGTGCTTTTGCAGATCTGGAGATTTGCAACTGATGTTGAATTGTAGATATGAAATGGGAATACTAAAAGGTCACCTTTGCAACATAGAAGACAGTGAAGATGATAGCATTCATCCTGACTACATAACCACCCACTAGCCTAGATGCTAGTATAGAAGGATATCCCTTGAGATACAGCCAAAATAGTTCATTAGTGAAAAAAAGTACAGAAAGTTTCTTTTTTGTTTGTTTGTTTTATATTTTTGTCTTTATTTGTTTTTCTTGCACTTAGCACATACAAAACATACAATAAATGCTTATAGATTGATTGATTTGAAATAAAGTTAATAGAGTAGGAAACCTGATAACATTTTTCAGCTATTATAGTCTAACATAGTGACCATACAGCGATTGTTTCCAGATATCAATTACTTTCTTTAGCTAGTTGAGCTCCATTCCCTACATCACTTCTGATAACTATATCAAAGACACTTTTGGTACTATGATCTTTTCCTTCAGAAGGAATTCTATTTTTTTTTATTCAATGTATGTTCAAGATACTTCTTTGTTGTTGATGGTTAACTGAATTCTTTTTTTTTTTTTTAATAACTTTTTATTGATAGAACGTATGCCAGGGTAATTTTTTTACAGCATTATCCCTTGCATTCACTTCTGTTGCAATTTTTCCCCTCCCTCCCTCCACCCCTTCCCCCAGATGGCAAGCAGTTCTTTACATGTTGAATGGGTTACGGTATATCCTAGATACAATATATATGTGCAGAACCGAACAGTTTTCTTGTTGCACAGGGAGAATTGAATTCAGAAGGTATAAATAACCCGGGAAGAAAAACAAAAATGGAAGCAGTTTATATTCATTTCCCAGTGTTCTTTCTCTGGGTGTAGCTGCTTCTGTCCATCTTTGATCAATTAAAGCTCTCTTTATCGAAGAGATCCACTTCCATCAGAATACATCCTCAAACAGTATCTTTGTTGAGGTATATAATGATCTCCTGGTTCTGCTCATTTCACTTAGCATCAGTTCATGTAAGTCTTGCTAGTCCTCTCTGTATTCATCTTGCTGGTCATTCCTTACAGAACAATAATATTCCATAACATTCATATACCACAATTTACTCAACCATTCTCCAATTGATGGACATCCTTTCATTTTCCAGCTTCTAGCCACTACAAACAGGGCTGCCACAAACATTTTGGCACATACAGGTCTCTTTCCTTTCTTTAGTATCTCTTTGGGGTATAAGCCAGAAAGTTTCACAACAAAACAAAATAAAGTCTTTTCTAAAGCTTTAATATTTCTTCCTTCCTTCCTTCCTTCCTTCCTCCTTCCTTCCTTCCTTCCTTCCTTCCTTCCTTCCTTCCTCCTTTCCTCCCTCCATTTCTCCCTCCCTTTCTTCTAACTTTCTTCCCTCCTTTGCTCCTTCTATTCCTTCTTTCCTTTCTTCCTCCCCTTCTTTCTTCCCCTTTCTCTTTTTTTTCCCCTCCCTCCCTCCCTTCCTCCCTCTTTCCCTTCTTTCTTTTGAAATTAAGGCAGTAGGAGCAAATAAATGATGCAGTAGATAGAGCACTGGTGCTCTATCCTGAACTGAATACAAATTCTGGCCTCAGACACTTATTAGCTGTGTGACTTTGGCAAGTCACTTAAACTGCTTCTCAAGAAGAAGAAAAAAGAAAAACAAATTAGAATTGTTCTATGCTCATCCTAAAGACATAGGATCAATTATTACTTCACCTAAGAATAGACTAGCTTTAACAATAAGCTAATGAACATCCCAAAAAGGAAGTATCAGGATAGAAGTAAGATATACAAGATAGAGAACAGAGTCATTGTTAGGGCCAAAGAGTGTCCACTCAGTAGGGGCAATATAATTTTTAAAAGTTATAAAAACATATCAAGGAAAGGAGCAAGGAAATGAATATAATAAAAAGAAAGCCTGAAATCAAAGAAGGATTAAGGGGAGATAGAGAAAAAATACTTTTTTTATTTTTAAGAGAGCAGAGGGAAAACTGAAGCTGAAGAGATGACTAGATCAAATATTCTTAAAGAAGGAACCATGGCAAGATTAAATTTGACTTCCAAAGATCAGAGTTCAAAAGCCTTTAGAAGAAATGATCTGAGGAATATCACTCTTTTTTATATATTGTCTCCTCCTATCAAAATACGAGTTCCTTGTGGATACAATCTGTCTTACAATTGCATTTTTAAACACAGTACCTAGTACAGGACCTAGCATATAGAAGACATTTAATAACCAAATTTAGTTGTCTTCATCTTTAAAACAAAAGGCTTAGACTGAGAATCTTTGAGGTCCCAGAACAGGGAACAAGCCTTAAATTATTGGTTTGGGCTCCCACCACTAACAATAAAGAGCCTGGAAGGAACACCAACATTATTTGAATAAACTCACCTGTAAGGCAGAACCAAGATGGTGGAGTATAGCAAGGACTTGCCTATGCTCTCCCAAATTCCCCTCCAAACAACTTTAAAATAACACCCCAAAATGAATTTTGAAGCAGCAGGACCAACAAAAGGATGGAGTGAAATAATTTTCTAGCCAAAGACAACTTAGAAGATTGACAGGAGATCTCTATCTTATTGACATGGAACTAGGGCAGCTTTTTTAGGAAGCTCAAGCAAGCCAACATCAGGCTTTGCTCCAACAAGATAAAAACGAAGCCCTGAACTCCTACTGAAGCTGGCAGTGAGGCTTCATCCCTGGCATGAGCTAGTAATGAGGTCTTGTAAGGCATGCATAGTGCATGCAAGCCAGATGCAAGGTCTCATACTCTGAACCAGAAGCAGGCCCTGTCCCAATAAACCAATGCAGACTTTGGGGGCAACTGAATCAACAGCAATAACTTCCAGAGCCCTCAGCCTACAGATGTTAAGAGGATTATACAACTGGTTAGGAGATTTCATGAGATATTTTTCTGGCACTGGATACAGGACTCTGTTGCATTGCCCAAATGAGGATCCAAGTGACAGACCCAGATCACAGTTCCAGAGTGAGGAAAAGCACTAGCACACTAGAGCATATGGCCTCAGGGGAATAGGAAAAAAAAAAAAAAGGCTTGTAATTCTCACCGATCAAAGCATAAGCCAGGAGAGCAATAACCACACCTTTCCTTAACTTTTACCACCTTGTAAGAACTGAAAAGCTGCAGGTCCCAAGAATTATTTCTGAAAACAGCAGCATGAAAAAAATTTGAAGTTTGGGACAGTGTCTTCACCTTGGGGCAGAACCCAACTTTAATGTTGCTGTGTCCTGCATTCTAGAGCCCCCAAGTTGGTATGATAAAATGTACCCTTGCTTTCTAGAGCCCCCACACTGGGGTGATTAAATATACCCTCCTAGTGGAGAAATGATGAGGTGGGACTCCCAAGGAGGGTGGAAAAATGGAGTCCATTTATTTCAAGGGCTTTCCCCTTTATATAATGTAACAAAAACAACACTGTGCATGTGGGACCACATAAACAACTTGCTATTGTATGTAGTTTGCCACCTGCTATCACTCTGCTTCCATTAAACACAGGTTGTCACTACCCCCTGACTTCTCAGGAAGGCCGAGAGCCCTGAGGGGAGATGGGGAGCAGAACCAGACATTGTTAGCAGGTTCCCTCTGGGCTGAAGGGTCTTATACCTTATCTAGAGTTTCCCCACTGACTATGACCCTCTATATCGTACCCTTTCTTTTGTTTTAATTGAAGCAAGAATATACCAGTGGTTAAATCCATTACTATGGGAGGAATCACAAGGCAAGTTGTAATATCATATAAGCAAGTAGTAACATAACAAATAATATGAATATATAAAATACTATAAAGATTTCCAAGAGTTCCATAAGGAAGGTATTAAAAATAACTATCAATTCCCAATCACATACACCTTCTTCAGCAGCCAAGAGATAGTCCAAAACCAATCTATTGTCCATCACTTCAAATGTCAGGGAATCCAATGATTCCTCCAGCTTTTGAAGTCCTGCATCAGTCTTATTGAGAATTACTTTTGATGTTCATGAGTACACTAAGTAACTGTCAGGCTCTTTCAGTGGTGGGCACAGTCAGCAATGGAACCATGCAATGCTTCCAGGGTCCTCTCTTTCGCCCCGAGGGCCCTCTTCCTTTCCAGCTCTCTCTGATAGACAAGGTGACTATTGGGTTCCTTCTACATCTGTTGAGATACAAGCAAACTCTGTCCCCCACGCAGTTAACCTATCTGGCCCCTTCCATTCACCACTTTCTGGATCTCTCCACATCACCTGGTGATTATCTAAAGATTGTGGAGCTGCTTACACTGAACACTGTGCTTCCAACAGGTTATAAAACCTGTAGGCCGGAGCCAGTGCAGATTCATCAAAAATCCAAAAAAAAAAAAAATTAATACATAAAGTTAAATTTAGAAGTTCTCTAGAATTATCTGTGGCTCCCCCTCTCTTTTATTTCTGGAGGAGAGTCTTGATCCTGGATTCTGTTGTTGGGAATAAAAATCTGGATAAATATCATCAAATTGCATTTCAAGAGTATGTATCAGTAGGTTTGAATTTTTTTCACTGATTAAGGAACACTGTTCCACCCACACAGTGTATTCATTTTCCATTGATTGGGAGAAGGTAAGAATCCTGGCAGGCCTTCTACAACAGCCCTGCCTAAAAAGCTGACGTACTTAATTCAGTCGTAATTCAGTTGTAAAATGTCTCTTCCCCATAGATTGATAGGGAACCTTTTTTTTTTTTTTAATACACTAAAAAAGGAGCAAAATCCCCTGCTCCATCTCCAAATTTGCACTCCAACAACACAGCACCAAGTTCAGTGGCTAGTGCTGATGGTGTCACTGCCTCTCCCATGAAGGTGGAGTTGAGGGAGGAGGAGTATGCTCAGGTGTAGGCAGAATTGAAAATGAGCTTTGAAGGTGAAAAGCAAGCTCCTCAGCAAGGTACTTAAGGTACTTAATTCCCTTTCTGCACAACCGGCAATAGTACTTAAGATACTTAACTCTCTTTTCTCCCAAACAGTGGTGCCCTCTAGATCTCCTAGAGTAATACCAAACAAAATAAATCAGTAAAATGCTTTAAAAAAAAAAAAAGTTTTCTTAACTCTGTCCCAAGTGCTGTACCCTCCGGGGCTACAGGCACCAACATGCTGCTTGTTTTTCTCCTCATACTTCCTTGTCTGGCTGTCCAAGTTAAAAATCTTTCCTAATTAAGCCTGCTTCTTACTTCCCTTTGGAGGAGGGCTCTTTTCTTAGTATTTGCTTCATTTCAGTTGAAAAACAAAAGTGACTAGACTAGCCCTTACTGATTCTTCCTGCTTCCCTATTTCTATATTTACTTCTGGGTCACGGGGACTTCTCCACTGAACTCAGCCAATTCCGTCAATCGAGCTGATTTGTATAGGACGTCACCTAGAGCCCCAAGGTTTGGCACCAAATGTTGTGTCCTGCTTTCCAGAGCCCCCACACTGGGGTGATTAAATATATCTTCCTAGTGGAGAAGTGATGAGGCAGAACTCCTGAGGATGGTGGAAAAATGGAGTCCATTTATTTCAAGGACTATCCCTTTTATATAATGTAACAAAAACAACACTGAGCACATGGGACCACACAAACAACTTGTACATAGTTTGCCACTGCTATCCCACTGTTTCAATCTCAACATAGTTTGTCATCTCCCCCTGACTTCTCAGGAAGACCAAAAGCTCTTAGGAGAGATGGGGGCTGAACCAGACATTGTTAGCAGGTTCCCTCTGGACTGAAAGATCTTATACCTTATCCAGAGTTTCCCCACTGACTGTGACCCTCTACATCAGTGGTTCTCAAAGTATGATCTAGAGAATCCTGGGGATCTCTGAAACTCTTTTAGAAGGTCTACAAATTCAAAAATAGTTTTTATTTCCAATATGGTAAATGTCTATAAATATAACCCAGATAAACAAAAACGCTTTGGAGAGATCCTCAATAATTTTTAATAGGATAAAGATACTGAAAACAAAAGTTTGAGAACCACTGCTCTACATAATGTAAAGTTAAAAGTCAAGAAATAGGTTGAAAAATGAATTAAAAAGAACAGAAAAGAATCTGATCACAGAAAGTTACTATGGTGACAGAGAAGATCAAAACATGAACTTAGAAGAGGATAACACTGTAAAAAGTCTATATGTCAAAGAAAAATGTGAATTGATCTGGAAGAGCTCAAAAAGAATTCTAAAGATCAAATAAGAGAGGTAGAAGAAAAGTCAAGAAATGAAATGAAAATGGAAAAGGATGTACAAAAACTCTTGAAACAATAATTCCTTAGAATTAAAATTGGGTAAATAAAAGTTCCATGAGGAATCAAGAAACAATAAAACAAAATCAAAAGAATGAAAAAAAATATAAGAAAATGTGAAATATCTCATTGGAAAACTAACTGAACTGGAAGATAGATCAATTCCAGAATTATTGGACTAGCTGTAATCCATGATCAAAAAAAGAGCCTAAACACAATCTTTCAAGAAATTATCAAGAAAAACTGCAGCAATTCTAAAACCAGGGGGTAAAATAGTCATTAAATGAATCCATATATCACCTCCTGAAAAGATCCCCAAAAGAAAATGCCTAGGCATATTATAGCCAAATTTCAGAGCTCCTTTGTCCAAGAAAAAAATACTGCATGCATCCAGAAAGAAACAATTCAAATAGCATGGAGCCATAGTCAGGATTATGCAGGATTTAGCAGCTTCCAAAATAAAGGCTTAGAATATGACATTTCAGAAGGCAAAGGAGCTTGGTTTATAAACAAGAATTACCTACCAAGAAAACAAAAAGCCCACAGGGGAAAATATGGATATTTAATGGAATAAAGAACTTTCAACATTTCTGAAAGAAAAAAGACCAGAATAGAACATTTGGTTTTCAAATACAAGATTCAAGAGAAGCATAAAAAGATAAACAGGAAAGAAAAAACATAAGGGATTCAAGATGATTAAATTGTTTGTATTCCTACCTAGGGAAAATGATATTTGTAACTCTTAAGAACTTTTGCCAAAAGGTATCTTAGACAATGAAGTAATCTCAATATTAAACATATATGAACCAAATAGTAAAGCAACCAGATTTTTTAAAAAATTAAATGTTACAGGAGGAAATAGGCAATAAAACTATACCAAATGGAGGACTTCAACTTTCCCCTCTCAGAACTAGATAAATCTAACAAAAAAATAAATAAATAAACAAGAAAGAAGTTAAGGAAGTGAAAAGAATTTTAGAAAAGTTAGATATGATAGACTTCTAGAGAAAATTGAATGGGAATAGAAAGAAATATGTTTTTTTTCTCAGTGGCAGATGGCACCTACACAATAATTGACCTTTCACAACCAAATGTATAAAAGCATAAATGTTAAATGCATCTTTTTTCAGGTCATACTAAAAAACATGCAATAAAGCAGTAAGGAGAGATAGATTAAAAATTGATTGAAAACTAGACAATCAAATCTTAAAGTATTAGTGGGTCAAAGGAGAACCCATAAAAACAATCAATTGCATTAAAAAGAATGACAAGAAACATGTCAAATTTATGGAATGCAGGCAAAGAATACTTAGAGGAAAAAGAACAAATTTTAAAAACCTAATTAAACACCAAATTCGGAATTCTGAAAATTAAAAGAAAGAGTAATAACACTGAAAGTAAGAAAACTATTGAATTAATAAATAAAACAAGAAGTTTTTATGGGGGAAAACAATAAAATAAATAAACTATTAGTTAATTTGATTTTTAAATGAAAGAAAACCAAATTACCAGTATCAAAAATGAAAAGGATAAATTCACCAAAAATAAAGAGGAAATTAAATCAATATTTAGGAGTTATTTTTGCCCAACTGTATGTCAATAAATTTGACAATCTCAGTGAAGTGGATGAATATTTACAAAAATATAAATTTCCCAGATTGACAGAAGAAAAAATAGAATATTTAAATAGTCCCATTTAGGAAAAGAAATTGAACAAGTCATTAATCAACTCCTGAAAAAAAGATTCCCCAGGGCCTGATGGTTTCACAAGTGAATTCTACCAAACAGTTAAAGAGTAATAAATTCCAATACTATGTAATCTATTTGGGTAAATAGGTAAAAGAGTCCTACCAAATTCTTTTTTTTTTTTGGACAAAAAAATTATATTGATACCTAAATCAAAAAGAAGTAATACAAAGGAGGGGAAAAAAAACTATAACCCAATTTTTCTAATAAATTTGGATGCAAAAATTTTAAAAGAAATACTAACAAGGAGATTACAGCAATATATCACAAGGATCCTGTGCTAAGACCAAGTGGGATTTATAGCAGAAATGCAGGGCTGGTTCAATATTAGGAAAACTATCAGCATAATTAGCCATATTAATAAGAAAATTAACAGAAATCACATGATTTTCTTAATAGATGCAAAAAAGCTTTTGACAAAACACAACACTCATTACTATAAAAAGCACTAGAAAACATACAATTAAGTGGGACTTTCCTTAAAATGATAAATAGTATCTATTTAAAACCATCAGCCAGTATTATCTGTCACAGGGGTAAGTTAGAAACCTGCCCAAAAAGGCTAGAGACAAAGCAACAATGCTCACTTATCATCACTATTAGTCCTATTGTACTAAAAATGCTAGCTATTGCAACAAAAGAAAAATAATATGAAGAAACTAGAATAGGCTGAGTAAATAAAACTATGATTCTTTGCAGATGAAATAATGATATACATAGAGAATCCTAGAGAATCAATTTAAAAACTAGTTGATGCATAATGTAAAGTTGCATAATGTAAAATAAACTCACATAAATCATCAGGTTTTCTATATATTACCAACAATGTTCAGCAGTAAGAGAGAGAAAGAGAAATTCTATTTAAAATAACTGTAGACAATATAAAATATTGGGGAGCCTACCTACCAAGACTTAGGAACTATATTAACACAATTACAAAACACTTTTCAGATAAATAAAGTAAATTCTAAATAATTGGAAAAATATTAATTGCTCATGGTAGGCCAAGGTAATATAAAAATGGCAATTCTACCCAAATTAATTTACTTATTTAATGCCATACTAAGTAAATTACCAAACAATTATAGAGCCAGAAAATCCATAAATTTCACTTGGAAGGATAAAAAATTAAGAATATCAAAGAAATTGATTTTTAAAAATTTGAAGGAAAGTAGCCTAGCATTACTGGATCTCAAACTATATTATAAATAAGTATTTATCAAAACAGTCTGGTAGTCACTAAGAAATAGAGCTGTGGTTTAGTGGAATAGAGAGATACACAATATACTGTAGTAAATGAATATAGTGTTTAATAAACCCATAGATCCAAGTTTTGGGACTCACTATCTGACAAAAACTGCTTGGAAAAGAGTATGACAGAAACTAGGTATAGACCAACATCTCACACTATATATATAAAGATAAGTTCAAAATGAGTACATAATTTATGCATAAAGAGTGATACCATAGGGAAATTAGAAAATCATGAAATAGTATCCTTTTCAGATAGATGGATAAGGGAAGAATATGAGAAAGAGAGAGAGAGAACATTGCAAGATGAAAAATGGATTCTTTTGATTATACTAAATTTAAAAGGTTTTGCACAAAGATTAACCAAGATTAGAAGGGAAGTAGGAAATTGGGGAAAAATTTATTTTACATCAAGTGTCTCTGATATAGCCTTTATTTCTTAAATATATAGTCAAATTTATAAGAATACAAGTCATTCCCCAATTAATAAATGGTCACAGGATATGAATAGGCAGTTTTCAGATAATCAAAACTATCAATAGTCATATAAAAATACTCAAATGATTGATTAGAGAAATGTAAATCAAAACAACTCTGAAATACCATCTTACACCTATCAGATTGACTAATATGACAGAAAAGGAAAATGATAAATGTGGGAGGGGATGTGAAAAAACTGAGACACTAATGCACTGGTGGTGAAGTTGTGAGCTAATCCAACCATTCTGGAGAGCAATTTGGGCCTATGCCCAAGGGCTATAAAACTGTATATTACCCTTTGATCCAGCAATACCACTACTAGGTCCATATCCCCCAAAAAAATTTTTTTTAAGGAAAAAGGACCTATATGTACACAAATATTTATAATAATTTTTTGTGGTGACAAAGAATTGGAAATTGAGAGGATGCTCATCAATTGAGAAATGTTTGAACAAGTTATGGGATATAATGAAATACTATTGTGCTATAAGAAATGATGAGAAAGGTGCTTTCAGAAAAAAACTGGAAAAACTAATGCAAAGTGAAGTGAGCAGAATAAGTAGAGCATTGTACACAATAATAGCGATATTGTAGGATAATCGATTTTAATGACTTAACCGTTCTTATCAATACAATGATCTAAGATAATTCCAAAAGAGTCATAATGAAAAATACGATCTACTTCCAGAAAAAGAACTGATGGGGTCTGAATGCAGATTGAAGCACACTATTTTTCACTTTCTTTATTTTGAGGTTTTTTTGGGAGGGTTCACTACAAGACTAATATGGAAATATGTTTTGTGTGATTACACATTTATAATCTACATCAAATTGCTTGCTATCTCAGGAAGGGGGAGAGGTAAAATGGAGGAAGAGAATTTGAAACTCAAAACATTAAAAATTGTATGTTAAAAATTGTTTTTACATGTAATTGAAAAAAAAAAAGAAAAGAAAAGCCTTCCTCTAATGGCAGAATCTTTGTGGCTGCTGATAAGCCCCTATAAGGGAACAAAATACCTGGGCTTCAACAGTTACAGATCCACTCTTCACCTGGAGTTAACCCAGTGCTAACTGTCCCAAGTCAGTTAGAAGTTGTCTTCCTCAGATTACCACCCCCTCCCCTCCCCTTGATTACTGCAAATGTAAGTGTGTACTGATGTGCTAGATGGTCAGTTCTTCCAACCCCTGTAACTTTTCCTTCAAGGCTAACAAATTGTTGTGATAGTTAGTCATCCTCTCCTTCCTTGTAGAACCTGAAACCATTGGCTAGTTTGTCTAGCCCAGTCACTTCCTGCTCCATCTTATTCTAATACTGAGATGACTTGAGGGTCACAGCAAGCCAAAGTTTCAGTTAATTATGAACTGTATTTTGATTTTCTTGTGGAATAGTAATGAGATAATAGATGCTTATTCCCTTCCTTAAATCTCTCCTTTCTTTCTGATGAGCTTTAGTCCCTAATTATCATCCATAGGCATCTCAAACTTAATAGGAGAGATAGCCTGGTTTAACTGTGTGTTGGAAGGAGGAAAAACAAGGATGTCAAGAAAAGCATTTTTGTTCCTGGAATATTCTCCCACATCACCTCTGCCTGTTTGGTTTCCTTCAAGTCAAAACTCAAAAAGAACTGGAAAATAAGTTGGGGGAGGTATTCATTAATTAAGAATGGCTGAACAAATTATGATACATAAATGTGGTGAATATTATTATGCTCTAAGAAATAATGAAAGGATAATTTCAGAGAAACCTGGAAAGATCTGTATGAAATGATGCTGAGTTAAATAAGCAGAACCAGGAGAACCACCTATATAATAACAATATTGTAAAGACCATTAACTCTGAAAGACTTAAGAACCCTAATCAATGAAATGATCAACCATGATTCCAAAGGACTCATGATGAAACTTGTTATCCTACTCAAGGTGCATGTGCATCTATATATGTGGGGGGTACATACCCTTGATCTTAGATCAAGAAAGATAAATCCATTCTATATTTGTTTGCTCATCTATCTATTTATTTATCTATTTTTAGGCACGATTAATGTGAGAATTTGTTTTGCTTAACTATACCTTTGCTGAAAAGAGTTTGGTTTTTATTTCTTTTATAATGTGAGAGAGGGAAGTGGAAGGTACAGAAGCTAGATTTCCATTCATCAAAAAATAAAATTGAAAAATGAAAAAAAATTTAGTTCAAATCCTACTTTTTATAGGATGTCTTTCCAAGAATCTCTGTCCTCTACCTAACTGTAGTTAGAGATCATAGAATCTAACATGGGTTCCTGACATATGTCAGTTTTCTCATATGAAAAAATGGGGATACAAGTAGCACCAACCCACCAAAGTTATTGTGAGTAAAAAATGAGAAAAGATTTGTAAAGTGCTATATACACACTTGTATTTACGATTTGTAATAATGATTAATCTGTAATTTGAAGATATTTCTTTCAGATATGATTGAATTAAACATTTCTTCTTAATTATAAAATATAACAAGTAAATCTGGCTACAAAGCTGACTTTATTGTTGGAGAGAGGCATATTACTGTATCTTGGCAGATTCTCTAGCCCTGATTTCTCTTTGGAGTTCCAGACCTGTTTCCAATTATCTCTCTGTGGGATACCTGGGTATCAACTGGTACCTTAAATTCAATATACCTAAAACTTATTCTCTTGTCTTTCCTTATAAATCTGTTCTTTCTTTTGACTTCACTATTTCTGTCAGTGGCATCACCATTTATAGAGCTTTTTATGTTAATTACCTCAGAATTTAATTTATCTTCCCTTACTATTCATAGCCAGTGAATCAAAAAGTGTTAATGATTCCATTACTACTGTATCTCTTGCATTCATTCCCTTCTTATTTTTATTACCATAACTCTACTATAGATCTTCCTCACTGCCTGCCCAGATTATTTTAATAATCTCTTTAGGAATCTTCTTGGATGTTCCTCTTAGAGCGTTACCAGAGTAATCCATATTATACATAGAGCTGATTATGTCTTGTCATGCTCACCTATCTTCAGGAGTTTCTGGTTTATTTTTTCTTTATTTAATAGTATTTTATTTTTAATTTTTTCCAATTACATTTAAAAACAATTTTCAACATTCAGTTTTTGAAAGATTTGAATTCCAGATTTTTTCCCTCCACCCTCCTTAAGACAGCAAGTAATCAATCATATAGGTTATAAGTGATACAAATTTACCCATATGCTTTTTAAAATAGCATCTTATTTTTTCCAATTATATGTAAAGATAGGTTTGATATTCATTTTTATAAGATTTTAAGTTCCAATTTTTTTCTCCCTCTCCCATCTCTCCCATCTTTAAGATAGCAAGCAATCTGATATAATTGTGTATTCATGTTTCCAAAATATGTTTCCACATTTGTCATATTATAAAAAAAGAAAGATAAAAAGGAAAACCCTCCCTCCCTGCCCCCCAAAAAACCAAGTAAAAATATTACACTCCGGGTTCTTTTTTCTTTCTTTCTTTCTTTCTTTCTTTCTTTCTTTCTTTCTTTCTTTCTTTCTTGCTTTCTTTCTTTCTTGCTTTCTTTCTTTCTTTCTTTCTTTCTTTCTTTCTTTTTGTGTCTTTAAAGCAGTTGTTGTTGTTGTTGTTGTTGTTGTTTTTTAACTTTTTATTGACAGAACCCATGCCAGGGTAATTTTTTACAGCATTATCCCTTGCACTCACTTCTGTTCCGATTTTTCCCCTCCCTTCCTCCATCCCCTCCCCCAGATGGCAAGCAGTCCTTTATATGTTAAAAAGGTTACAGTATATCCTAGATACAATATATGTGTGCAAAACCGAACAGTTCTCTTGTTTCACAGGGAGAATTGGATTCAGAAGGTATAAATACGGGTTCCTTATTTCTTAAAGAAAAATATTAGAACTTGTCTTCATGGCATTGGAAAAAAATAGACAATCTTGTGTACTCCTGCTTATTTCAGCTTTTTCTCAGTTTTCTCCTCTATACATTCTTTGCATTAACCAAACTGGACCTCACTGTCATTCAAAACATTTTATTGCTCTCTTTGCTTTTGCTTAGCATCTTTCTTCTCCCCAATTTTACCCGTTGAATTCTTGATTTTTAGAAGTCCAATTCCAATGTGCTTCCTTCAGGAATCCTTTCTTAAAATTACTGATAAGTAGTGACTATCTGTCTCAGACTTCACATTCAAATCTCTAATGCACTTTTTGTTGTTTATGTCTGACTATGTGGCCCCATTTGGGATTTTCTTGGCAAAGATAACTGTAATGTTTTCTGCTCGTTTTACAAATGAATAGACTGAGGCAAACAGGATAAAGTAAGTTGCCCAGGATCATATAGCTAGTATCTGAAGCTAAATTTGAACTCATGAAAATGAGTCTTCCTGATTCCAAACCCAGTACTCTATGCACTATGGCATTATCTAGCTGCCTCCAATGCACTTAAGAGATATTATAGCTATCTCTATTGATTTCTTATCCCTCTATAAGAATAAAAGGGTAATACTTAAACTTACTTAAACTTTGCATTTCCCTTCAGTGATATTATACGCAGTAGGTCATTGGTCCATCACCAGCAACAATATCACATTAGGTCTGAAGAATAGGGAATAGGGACTAGGTCTATGATTTCTTTGGTTTTGGAAACTCCTTTCTAGAGGGAATTTCGCAAAACTTTTTTTTTTCCAAGGAAAGAGTGTTCTTCTGCAACATAAAGACTTAGAGAATGATTGTATGTGTCAGAGGTAGCATTTAAAAAGCCAAAGCCTTCCCGGGACTATCCCTTTATAACCATGTCATGCTGTCTCATGAATACAATAGGCAGTTAAAATGCTTTGCAAAAATGTTTCATGTCTAGCTTGTGTACATATTGCTATTTAGTTTCTGCCTTTTTTCAGTTTATATCACTTAGGATCAAAGTTGGAAAGAGTTTTGAGTCCACCCCACCCCATACCCGCACTTCATATATTATATATATGAATATTATTTCATATATATTTTGTATTTTTATATTTATATAACATAATTATAATATATTGCAATGTAATATATAATATAAATATGTATTTATATGTTACATTCTATTATATTTATATACTATATATTTCTTTGTATTTTTTATATTTGTCACTTCTTGTGGTTCACCAATATTCCACCTCATTTATGTCCTATAGTTTCTTCAATCAATTCCCAATCATAGTTCTTTAAAGTTCACAGAACATTTTACAAATGCAATTTCATTTATCCTTACAACAGCCCTTTGGAGGAGGTACTACTATTATTTCCATTTTACAGGTGGAAAAACTGAGACTGAGGGATGTTAAGTGACTTAATTTTTAAGTCTCAAATAGAATTTAAACTCAGATCTTCTTGGAACTAAGTTGAGCACCCGATCCACTGTACTACCATTTACCTGATTCAATCCTTAGATAAATGAATTTTCCTAGGTTTTTACTTATTACAAATAATATATCCTTGGATTTTTTGTTTGTTTGTTTGTTTAGATAGTTCTTTTCTTTCCCCAATAATAAAATCCTTAGGGTATTATCCAAGGTGTGGCATTTCTATGTCAAAGAGTGTGAATATTTGTGTAATACTTATTGTACTGTAATGCCAGAGAAACTGAGGCAAGATAGAGATTAGAGAATATTTAAAAATTTATTTAAAAGGAAGAGATTTACTAGGATCAAATGGATCCAAAATTTGGTCCCAGGGCTGAATGAGAGACTATCATCTCAAAGAATCCAGCCAACAATGTGAGTTCTCAATGACATATATACACATGGCTCAGACAGAGGGAATAGATTGAGGCAGGGGCAGAGTCAGGGTGCTGAGAGCAGGAATAGGACTCTGACAGGGTGGAGCAAGCCATCGGAAGAGGGGGATGATGTAATGGGGGGAGGCAGTCCAGAAATGGGGAGAGGCATCTTGATAAGAAGGTATCTGATATTCTGATTGCTTGGGATGGGGAGAAGCATTCTGATATTCTAAAACATAAGATCTTTTATCCTTATCAAATATTCTGATTAAGAGGGAGGGGCAGGACAGACAATTATAAACTGAAGCAGAACAATTAAGGAAACTGAGTCAGGACTGAGTCAGGATAATTAGGGAAATGGAGTCAGGATAATAAAAGAGAACTGTGGCATAACATTACAATGCCACTACCCAAAAACAAATATAACAATTTTTTTGACAACTACAATAGCACTTAATTCTACCATTTCTGGCTCTGTTTTTAAATTAAATGGACAAATGATTGCTTGCAGTCATCCCTTAAAGCATATTTACATAGAACTGCTAAACCACAATCTATCCTGGAATTTGGAAGTTTTCTTAACTTCTGATTTGGCCTCAGACATCTATTAGCTGTGATTCTGGGCAAATCACTTAACCCTATTTGCCTGAATTTCCTCATCGGAAATTCATTCATTGTAAAATGAGCTGGAGAAGAAAATGGTAAACCCCTTCAGTATCTTTGACAAAAATAAACAAACCCACATGAATTTATGAAGAGTTCACACAACTGAAAAATGACTGAAAAACAGCAAACCACAGTAATGATCATATTATTTACTGCCTTCATTCACTTCCTGACTGCATTATTTCAACAGCTTCCTTGTTGGAATCTTTACAAACTGTTAACTCATTAGAGTTGATAGATTATTGATCTGATCTTATAAGAAGATGTTTTGGGCCAGAACTTTGAAACAAAGTTACAAAGTTTACTTTGTGAATCTCACATACTTGTGAACTCCAATGAGTAAAGGTGTAAACACAAGCATTGTATTAATTAGTTCTACTTAGTACCTTGTTTCAGGTTCTGGCCCAAAACGTCTTCTTGTAAGATCAGATCAATAATGTATCAATTCTAATGAGTTAGCAGTTTGTAAAGATTCCAACACTTCCTAATCCATTTTCTTCATCTATCTCTCCATTCTCCAACTTTGATCTTCCTAAAACACAGATCTGGCCAGACCACATTCCCTTGTTCAAGGGGTTTCAATGACATCTCGCCAGACCACATTCTCTCACTCAAGAAATTTCATTGACTTTGCTTCTGGGATAAAATGAAAACGCCTCTGTTAACTTAAAGATCCCTTCAGTTTCTTTTCAGATGATTCCATACTATTCTTTCTTGCAGAGTTTATGTTGTAGCCAACATGCCCTATTTGTGGTTTTCCCAAACATGAAATTCCACCTCCTTCTTCCATATTTGAAAGATATTTCCCTATAGTAGTAACCCTTTTTATAGTGTCAAGAAACTGGAAACTGAGTGGATGCCCATCAGTTGGACAATGGCTGAATAAGTCATGGTATATGAATGTTATGGAATATTATTGTTCTGTAAGAAATGATGGGCAAGATGATTTCAGAGAGGCCTGGAGAGACTTACATGAACTGATGCTGAGTGAAATGAGCAGAACCAGGAGATCATGGTATATGGCAACATGAAGATTATGTGATGATCACTTCTGATGGAAGTGGCTCTCCTCAACAATGAGATGATTCAGGACAGTTCCAATGGTCTTGTGATGAAGAGAGCCATCTACACCGAGAGAGAGGACTGTGGGAACTGAATATGGACCACAACATATATTTTTACTTCTTTTGTGGCTTGTTGTTTGCTTGAATTTTATTTTCTTTCTTATTTTTCTTCCTTTTTGTTCAGATTTTTCTTGTATAGCAAGTTAATTGTATAAATATGTATAAATTGTATAAACATGCCTATATTCAATCTACATATTTTTTTTTTTTACCATGTTTAACATATATTGGATTACTTACCATTGGGGGGGGGGTAGGGGGATTGGAACACAAGATTTTGCAAGGCTCAGTGTTGAAAAAATATCCTTGCATATATTTTGAAAATAAAAATCTTCAATAAAAAAAGATATTTCCTTATACCTAGAAGGCCCTATTTCTTCACTTCTAATACTTGTGATCCCTAACTACCTTCCAAGCTCACTCTTATGTCACTTCAAAGAGGCTTTTCCTGATTTCCTCCATAGTTAGTATTCCCTCTCCACTCCCCAAATTACTTTGCATTTACTTTGCACATATTTAGTACTTATCTGTACATATATTATTTTTGCAATAATATATACATTCTTTCTGCGAAAGGGCTATTTTGTTTTTGCCTATTTAGCAAAAGCATTTAAGCCATAAAAACAATTTAAATAATAAGAAAAAATTAAATAGATTACACATAGTAGACTTGGAGAATCGAATGCTTTATTATTTCAGAAACTTGTCTTTATATAATATTTATATTAATTCATATATTAAATTATAACATAATATTAATAAAATATAATAATTTTAATACAATTTACATAAAGGAAAAAGTTGATTATCTGTTTATAGAGGGAATATTATTTCTCCATGGTTTTTCTAGCTCCTTGAAGTATTGAGCCAAATTCTCCTCTACCATTTTAAGCCCAGCTGGAAGCAATTGTCTATACCTGTCAATAGTTTGCTTTCCTCCCTCCCCATGCAGTATTTAATTGAATTTCATCCCAGAGAATAAAGAGTTTTACAATTTCCTTGAGATACTGTCTTCACTTATAATTTGGTCTACAGCAAATACTAACCCGAGAGAAAAATTCAGTGATAAAGTATAGGAGAGGAGTGACAACAAATAGGTTCCAATTAACGGTATTAATAAATTCCCTGAAGTGATGACATTATTTGTATTGATCATGTAAATCTCCATTGGACTAGGACCAATTACCATATTTAACATAATTATAATTTTGTGGGTATTCAAATACATGCAACTATTTTGAAGAATTCACAAATTCGGATTTAACTGTAGTATATATGTCCTGCTATTTTCTCTGCTCTTATCTCTTTTATGCATTCCCTTCACTCCAAGTTGTATATGGAAGATGGGCACATTAAACTGTCAGTGCTTGGTGGCCCAGTGGATAAAGCATTGGCCTTAGAGTCAGGAGGTAGAAGCTTCAATCCCGATTTCAAATACTTACTAGCTGTGTGACCCTGGAAAAGTCACTTAACCCCAATTTACCCCTTCCCCTCAACTTTTTTTTTCAGTGCTTGTAAAATAACGGATTTGGAGCAAGAAGCACCACAGTAACAGCTAGGCTCCAAAAGTTCTGAGAATTCTAGTTCTTCCAAGTAGCATCCTCATTTTTCCAGATTCAGTTTAACTATTTTGGATATAACAGTTTTGCAAATCACAGCCTGAACTCCCATCAATACAATATTTTCTATTACCAGATCACCAAGCATTTGAGCCATAAAAGCAATTTAAATAACAAGAAGAAAGTAAATAGTTAAATCATTCTTGGTCTTTCATTATACTAATGGGGTAAAATCTTCTATACAATCAACAAATCATTTATAAAATACCTACTATATGCCAGGACCTCCCAAGGTAATACATAAGATAGAAACCTTCCAGAGAAAACTAATTTCCCACTGTCTCTGATCCCATGTTTCTAGAATGATAGTTTTCTTTGCTTCCTCCCCAAAATACTTCCTTTCTCATTGATGCTCATGAACATCCCAGGACTCCCCTTTCCATATTCCCTCTTGTCTCTTTCTAAAGTTCATGTCCCCTGACAAAAGTCCCGTATTTCATTATAAGACTGTCTGTATTAGTCATACTAAAGAGCTACTCCCTTACCTCTTCTCTATGGACATCTACAGCTACCCATGAAGGGCAGCCTATGCCTATGGCATTATATCCATGAAGCTACCATTGATTTAGATTTATTTGTATAGCAGAAAAATGTTAGGTAAAACTTAAAAGGTACAGAAGTCTGCAGCTAGCAGGTGCAGTAGATAGAGTGCTCACCCTGGAATCAGGACTCCTCAGATACTTATTAGCTGTGTTGTCTTAGAACAAGTTATTTAATTTATTTGCCTCAATTTCCCCAATTGAAAAATGGAGATACCAATAGCACCTACTTTTCAGGGATGTTTTGAGGATCAAATGAGGTAATATTTGTAAAGTGCTTAGTACAGTGCCTGGTACATGATAGGTATTTAATAAATGTTGTTTCTGTCTCTCTTCTGATGAATCAGTAAATCAATAAGCATTTATTACTAGTATGGAAGTTGGGGGGGGGAACCTTAGAACCTTGGGTCCAAGGATACAGTCATGTAAACTGGGCTCTAGACACTATGTATGAACTTGGTGCCAGGTGACCATTGAGGATCTAGGCAACTCCGAGGATTCTGAAGTGGAGAAGTGGGAAATTTAGTGGGGAGATGTCTCCAAGAGTATTTTGGTGAGGCTTTAAACTCAGGGTCTGTAGGAACAAAGTGAGGGTTTTGGAGGGCATTCCTAGGAGGGGAGTGTTTTTGAAGCAATTCCTTGAGAGGTGTGGAAAATTTTTAGAGGTTCAGTAGACCTGAGATATGGAGTCCCTGAAAAGAGAGAAGTAAAAGGGAAGAAAGGAACTCAAATTATGGAGAAGGATCTAAAAGGAAATGTTCCAGAATGTCAAGGAGACTACAAGAATAAGCTAAATACCATTTCTGAGAGTCCTACATGCCCACTTCAACTGGAGAGTAGTCATAAGGTCTCTCTAATGGCAGTTTTAATGGGAACAAAGACTTTTCCCTTTTTCCCCATGTCCTGGCAAGAATTTCATTTTACCTTATTACGGTTTTTAATCTTTTTTTTTGGGGGGGGGGTCATAGATCCCTTTTAGACTTTGATGGACCACTTCTCAGAGTAACGATTTAAAATGAATAAAACAAAATACAATTACAAAGCAAAACAATTTGAAATAGAGTAATATATAGACATATAGTTTATAGAGTCCAGATTAAGATCCTCTGCCCTAGTCCAATGGAAACAATCAATCAAGAAATATTTATTAGGCACATATTATGTGAAAGTACTATGGTGGACCTTGGAGATGATGCTAGGTATCTCTCCAGATTTCCTTCCTATTCTTATGGATGCCTCACTTCAAAACCCTAAGAACTGCTTGAATCCCTAATATATCTGGGTTATTGAGCCTCAAAATCACAACATTATCTTTAATCCACATGACTAGGTCCTTGATTCCAATGTTTTCAGGGATCCCCACTATTATTAAAATGAAGTGTGCTTTTTACTTGTAATGAAATTACATTAATGGGGGAAATGATGTATATGTATGCGTATATATGTCTAAGTCAAAGTACCTTAATAAAAATGTTCAAAAATTTATTAGGCTGCTTCATGAGTTCCCTGTCATTGCAAATCTTGAATCAGGGGGCTGAATAAGCACCAATAAGCATTACTATAGCAGGGATTCTTGCTTGAGTATAAATTGGACCGAATGACCTCTGAAGTTCATTTCATTTCTGAGATTCTATGATCCATTTTAAAGAAATGTCTGATGATCAACAAACTGTTTTCAAGTAACTCAAGAAAAACTATTTTAAAACAATCATAAAATCTTTCTTTTGGCAACAGCAAGTCAGAAGTGTAAATAAAACACATTTGGTATTTATAAACTGAATTTTATTTTCCTTTTTATTTTTATTTTTCCATTCATTCATTGAGCAAACCTCAGAAAGTGAACTCACAAGCAAGAAAATTATCCAGTCCCAGGATCGGAATATGATCACAACTCCTTGGTACTACAGTACCCCCTGCTGGCCAAAAGCACTGGTCCTATAAGAAACAAGGTACTGAACTTAATGATATAAAGATTTTCCTTGCTCTCTCTCAGCCCTAGATCTCTCAAACATGATTAGCTATCCAATTTCAATTACATGGCTGATGTTTTAGATCATAAAAAACAGGGAATGCTTAGGTTCATTTTCATAGATCAGTCTATTCCTATTATGATGATATGGTATCCAAAATACCTAATAATGATGAGGATAACAACTAATAGTTAACATAGTGTTTTATGCTTTGTAATGTTTTAACCCTAGTTTTAAAAAGCAAAAAATCCTCTAGAGTAGAAAATAAGCAATAGTATAGAAAATCTCATAATAGTAGACCTAAACAGGATTATCCTGTCTATTCAATTCAGCTTCCAATTTCACATATGAGAAAACAGACTTAAAGAATTATGACTTGTCCAAGGTCACATAACCAATAGTAACCATATTCCAAAAGATTTTATTAAAGTGTATTGCCTCTACTACAGTTTCCTGAACTACCAAAAACCATATCAAGGAACTCTCAAAAACTGGTTTTGAGTGACACAATCCTCCAGGTCATTGAGCCCATATCCAAAATATTTCCAGCTTGGAAGGATGTGGCAAAGCTGGTATTCCATTGGAAAATGTCCTGGCTAATATTGAAAGGGTAAAAATAAGAGTTCACATTTGTAGAGTACCTCCCTCAGAACAATCATGTCAGATAAGTAAGAGCACCTTTTATTAATCCATTTTATATATGAGAAGACTGAGACTGGGAGGTTATTCATGATCATATAGCCAGTGTCAGAGACAAGAATTGAATGTAGGTATTTTTACTCCCATATCCAGAATTCTTTCATCTCTACCATAATGTACCATAATGCCATTTAGGTGGATTGTCCAGGCAAGGATACTTGTCTCTGGAGCTATCAAAGATTTTTTTTTTTCACTTTCATTGATATTTTTAAAATAAAATTTTGATTTATTTTCTTTTTTTCATGTGTTTTATATTGCTTATATTCTCTGTCCCCATTCCAACTTATGTTTGTCTTCTCCATATTCTGGAAAGATATCCCTTACAACAAAGATTCTTTTTTAAAAAGGATGGGGGGGAGGGAGGAAAAGCATCAAGGCCAACGAATATATTGCAAGAATCTGAAAAATCTATGGAATGTTCCACTCTTATGGAGCTCTCATTCCTGCAATGGAGTTGTGTGCCAGGGAAAAGATCTACTATCTTCTTTAGGCACAGAGTGGTAACATTTTATTAAGAATTTATATTTTTTGTTTGTGACAGCCCTTTTTGTAGTGGCAAGAAACTGGAAACTGAGTGGATGCCCATCAGTTAGAGAAAGGCTGAATAAATTATGATATATGAATGGTATGGAATGTTATAGTTCTATATGAAACAATCAGCAGGATGATTTCAAAGAAGCTTGGAGAGATTTATATGAACTGATGCTAAGGGAAGTGAGCAGAACCAGGAGATTGTTGTACACAGCAACATCAATATTATACAATGATCAACTGTGATGGATGTGGCTCTCTTCAGCAATGAGATGATTCACACCAGTTCCAATGATCCTATGATGAAGAGAGCCATCTACATTCAGAGAGAGGAGTGCAGGAACTGACTGTGGTTCACAACATAGCATTTTCACTCTTTTTGTTGTTGTTTGCTTGTATTTATTTTCTTTCTCATTTTTTCCTGTTTGATTTGATTTTTTTTGTGCATCAAGATAATTGTATAAATATTTATGCATACATTAGATTTAACATATATATTTCTACCATGTTTAATATGTATTGGATTACTTGCCATCTAGGAGAAGGGATGGAAGGAAGGGGAGGGAAAATTGGAACACAAGGTTTTGCAAGGGCTAATGTTGAAGAATTGTCCGTGCATATATTTTGAAAAATAAAAAGCTTTAATACAAAAAGAATTTATATTTTTAAAGGTAGATTCCATTACAATAAACACCATTATAACAAATTATTTGTCCTGTAATTGCAAGCTTTTTTATGAACAATGGGGAGATTTTGTTAACTTGTTACAATGACTAATCCAGTCTAATCTGTAATTTCTCTGATTCTTGTCAATTCAATTGAACAAACACTTGTTAGATGCCTACTATGTACAAGTCACTCTATTAGCTGCCACATATGTTTAAGTTCCATAGAGACAAAATAAAACAGTCCATGTCTTTAAGGAAATTATATTTTATTGAGAGGATATTACAGGTAAAATGATGAGTCCAAGGGCAAAATAATTTTAAGAAAGAGGGATCACTAAGGATAAGGGGATGGGGAAAGTCTTCATCTTTTTTTTTTTTTTTTTTTTTTTTTTTTTTTTTAAATTTTTTATTTAATAATTACATTATATTGACACTCATTTCTGTTCCGATTTTTTTTCCCCTCCCTCCCTCCACCCCCTCCCCTAGATGGCAAGCAGTCCTTTATATGTTGGATATGTTGCAGTATATCCTAGATACAATATATGTTTGCAGAACCGAACAGTTCTCTTGTTGCGTAGGGAGAATTGGATTCAGAAGGTATAAATAATCCGGGAAGAAAAACAAAAATGCAGATAGTTCACATTCGTTTCCCAGTGTTCTTTCTTTGGGTGTAGCTGCTTTTGTCCATCATTTATCAATTGAAACTCAGGTCTCTTTGTCAAAGAAATCCACTTCCATCAAAATATGTCCTCATACAATATCGTTGTCGAAGTGTATAATGATCTCCTGGTTCTGCTCATTTCACTTAGCATCAGTTCATGTAGGTCTCTCCAAGCCTCTCTGTATTCATCCTGCTGGTCATTTCTTACAGAACAATAATATTCCATAACATTCATATACCACAATTTACCCAGCCATTCTCCAATTGATGGGCATCCATTCATTTTCCAGTTTCTAGCCACTACAAACAGGGCTGCTACAAACATTTTGGCACATACAGGTCCCTTTCCCTTCTTTAGTATTTCTTTGGGATATAAGCCCAATAGAAACACTGCTGGATCAAAGGATATGCACATTTTGATAATTTTTTGGGCATAATTCCAGATTGCTCTCCAGAATGGTTGGATTCGTTCACAACTCCACCAACAATGCATTAGTGTCCCAGTTTTCCCGCATCCCCTCCAACATTCATCATTATTTTTTCCTGTCATCTTAGCCAATCTGACAGGTGTGTAGTGATATCTCAGAGTTGTCTTAATTTGCATTTCTCTGATCAATAATGATTTGGAACACTCTTTCATATGAGTGGTAATAGTTTCAATCTCATCCTCTGAAAATTGTCTGTTCATATCCTTTGACCATTTATCAATTGGAGAATGGCTTGATTTCTTATAAATTTGAGTCAGTTCTCTATATATTTTGGAAATGAGGCCTTTATCAGAACCTTTAACTGTGAAAATGTTTTCCCAGTTTGTTGCTTCCCTTCTAATCTTGTTTGCATTAGTTTTATTTGTACAAAGGCTTTTTAATTTGATGTAATCGAAATTTTCTATTCTGTGATCAGTAATGGTCTCTAGTTCATCTTTGGTCACAAATTTCTTTCTCCTCCACAAGTCTGAGAGATAAACTATTCTATGTTCCTCTAATTTATTTATAATCTCGTTCTTTATGCCTAGGTCATAGACCCATTTTGATCTTATCTTGGTATATGGTGTTAAGTGTGGGTCCATGCCTAATTTCTGCCATACTAATTTCCAATTATCCCAGCAGTTTTTATCAAATAATGAATTCTTTTCCCAGAAGTTAGGGGCTTTGGGTTTGTCAAACACTAGATTGCTATAATTGACTATTCTGTCTTGTGAGCCTAGCCTTTTCCACTGATCCACTAATCTATTTCTTAGCCAATACCAAATGGTTTTGGTGACTGCTGCTTTATAATATAATTTTAGATCAGGTACAGCTAGGCCACCTTCATTTGATTTTTTTTTCATTAGTTCCCTTGAGATTCTCGACTTTTTATTGTTCCATATGAATTTTGTTGTTATTTTTTCTAGATCAATAAAATATTTTCTTGGAAGTCTGATTGGTATAGCACTAAATAAATAGATTAGTTTAGGGAGTATTGTCATCTTTATTATGTTCGCTCGGCCAATCCAAGAGCACTTAATATTTTTCCAATTATTTAAGTCTGACTTTATTTGTGTGGAGACTTTTTTATAATTTTGCTCATATAATTCCTGACTTTCCTTTGGTAGATAGATTCCCAAATATTTTATGGTATCAACAGTTATTCTGAATGGAATTTCTCTTTGTATCTCTTGCTGTTGGGTTTTGTTGGTGATGTATAAAAATGCTGAGGATTTATGGGGATTTATTTTGTAGCCAGCTACTTTGCTAAAATTATGAATTATTTCCAATAGCTTTTTGGTAGAATCTCTGGGGTTCTCTAGGTATACCATCATATCATCTGCAAAGAGTGATAGTTTGGTTTCCTCATTGCCTACTCTAATTCCTTTTATATCTTTCTCGACTCTTATTGCCGAGGCTAGTGTTTCTAATACGATATTAAATAATAATGGTGATAGTGGGCAACCTTGCTTCACTCCAGATCTTACTGGGAAAGGTTCCAGTTTTTCCCCATTGCATATGATGCTTACTGATGGTTTTAAATATATGCTCCTGACTATTTTAAGGAAAAGTCCATTTATTCCTATGCTCTCAAGTGTTTTTATTAGGAATGGATGTTGGATTTTATCAAATGCTTTTTCTGCATCTATTGAGATGATCATGTGGTTTTTGTTTGTTTGGTTATTGATATAGTCAATTATGCTAATAGTTTTCCTAATATTGAACCAGCCCTGCATTCCTGGTATAAATCCTACTTGGTCATAGTGTATTATCCTGGTGACAATTTTCTGTAATCTTTTTGCTAATATTTTATTTAAGATTTTAGCATCAATATTCATTAGGGAGATTGGTCTATAATTTTCTTTCTCTGTTTTCAGCCTACCTGGTTTAGGTATCAGTACCATATCTGTGTCATAAAAGGAGTTTGGTAGGACTCCTTCAATCCCTATTTTTTCAAATAGTTTATATAACATTGGAGTTAATTGTTCTTTAAATGTTTGGTAGAATTCACATGTAAATCCATCTGGTCCTGGGGATTTTTTCTTAGGGAGTTGATTGATAGTTTGTTCTATTTCTTTTTCTGAGATGGGACTGTTTAGGATATTTACTTCTTCTTCTGTTAGTTTGGGCAAGCTGTATTTTTGGAGGTATTTTTCTATTTCATTTAAGTTGTCGAATTTATTGGCATAAAGTTGGGCAAAGTAACTCCTAATTATTGCTCTAATTTCCTCTTCGTTAGTGGTGAGTTCTCCCTTTTCATTTTTAAGACTAACAATTTGATTTTCCTCTTTCCTTTTTTTAATCAGATTTACTAAGGGTTTGTCTATTTTGTTGGTTTTTTCATAGAACCAACTCTTAGTTTTATTAATCAATTCAATAGTTTTTTTACTTTCAATTTTATTGATCTCACCTTTTACTTTTAGAATTTCAAGTTTAGTGTTTGACTGGGGGTTTTTAATTTGTTCCTTTTCTAGCATTTTTAATTGCAAACCCAATTCATTGACCTTCTCTTTCTCTATTTTATACAAATAGGCCTCTAGAGATATGAAATTTCCCCTTATTACCGCTTTGGCTGCATCCCATACATTTTGGTATGATGTCTCATTATTATCGTTTTCTTGGGTGAAGTTATTAATTATGTCTATGATTTGCTGTTTTACCCAATCATTCTTTAGTATGAGATTATTTAGTTTCCAATTATTTTTTGGTCTACTTCCCCCTGGTTTTTTGTTGAATGTAATTTTCATTGCATCGTGGTCTGAAAAGGATGCATTTACTATTTCTGCCTTACTGCATTTGAGTTTGAGGTTTTTATGTCCTAATATATGGTCAATTTTTGTATAGGTTCCATGAACTGCTGAAAAGAAAGTGTATTCCTTTCTGTCTCCATTACATTTTCTCCAGAGATCTATCATATCTAGCTTTTCTAGTATTCTGTTTACCTCTTTGACTTCTTTCTTATTTATTTTCTGGTTTGATTTATCTAATTCTGAGAGTGCAAGGTTAAGATCTCCCACTATTATAGTTTTACTGTCTATTTCTTCTTGCAGCTCTCTTAGTTTCTCTTTTAAGAATTTAGATGCTACCCCACTTGGTGCATATATGTTTAATATAGATAGTGCTTCATTATCCATGCTACCCTTTAGCAAGATGTAGTGTCCTTCCTTATCTCTTTTAATTAGGTCAATTTTTGCTTTAGCTTGATCTGAGATCAGGATGGCTACCCCTGCTTTTTTGACTTCACCTGAAGCATAGTAAATTTTGCTCCAACCTTTTACCTTTAACCTGCATGTATCTCCCCGCTTCAGGTGTGTTTCCTGTAAACAACATATTGTAGGATTCTGGCTTTTAATCCATTCTGCTAACCGCTTCCTCTTTATGGGGGAGTTTACCCCGTTCACATTTATGGTTAGAATGACCAATTCTGTATTACTTGCCATCTTGTTAACCCCGATTTATGCTTTCCTCCCTTCTTTCCCCTTTCCCCCCTTCCAAGTATTAAGCTTGTGAGCACCCCTTGCTTCTCACAGCCCTCCCTTTTTAGTGTCCCTCCCCCCGCCTTAGAGTTCCTCCCCCTATCTTACCCCTTTCCCTCCCAGTTCCCGTATTCCCTTCCGCTTAGCTTATTCCTTCCCTTTTCACTTTTCCCTTCTCACTTTTCAATGAGATGGGAGAAGTTTCACCATAGATTGAATATGTCTTAAGATTTTTCACTTAAAGCCAATTCTGAAGGCAGTAAGATACCCACTATATTCATCCCCCTCCATTCTTTCTCTCAGATATAATAGGTTTCCTATGCCTCTTCATGTGATGTACTACCCCCACTTTACCCTTTTTCTGGTACAGTGTCCTTTCCACATCAATTTCTAGAACAAGGTATACATGTATTCTTTATACATCTATATAGTCAAAATATAGTTCCCAAGATTAATCTTTACCTTTTTAGATTTCTCTTGAGTTCTATATTTGTAGATCAAACTTTTTGTTAAGTTCTGGTTTTTTCATCAGAAATAGATGAAATTCGCTTACTTCGTTGAATGTCCATCTTCTTCCCTGGAAAAAGATGCTCATTCTCGCTGGGTAAGTTATTTTTGGTTGCATACCAAGTTCCTTAGCCTTTCGGAATATCATATTCCAGGCCCTTCGATCTTTTAATGTGGATGCTGCCAGATCCTGGGTGATCCTTATCGTGGCTCCTTGATACTTGAATTGGGTTTTTCTAGCCGCTTGCAATATTTTTTCTTTCACCTGAGGGTTCTGGCATTTGGCCACTATATTCCTTGGTGTTTTGATTTTAGGATCCCTTTCAGTGGGTGATCGATGAATCCTTTCAATGTTTATTTTTTCCTCTGTTCCTATGACTTCTGGGCAGTTCTCTTTGATAATTTCCTGGAAGACAATGTCCAGGCTCTTTTTTTCATCATGTTTTTCTGGGAGTCCAATGATTCTCAGATTGTCTCTCCTGGATCTGTTTTCCAGGTCTGTTGTCTTCCCAGAAGGTATTTCACATTTTTCTCCATTGTTTGATTTTTTTGGATTTGCTTGACTGATTCTTCTTGTCTCCTCGAGTCATTCAATTCCACTTGTTCAATTCTGATTTTCAGTGAAGTATTCTCTTCACTCACTTTTTTAAAATCTTTCTCTAATTGTCCCATTGAGTTCTTTTGTTCTGTGGAATTTTTTTCCATTTCGCCAATTTTGTTTTTTAGAGAGCTGTTTTCTGTTTCCAGTTCACTAATCCTATTTTTCAAGGATTTTACTTCTTTATCCACTCTCTCTTTAACTGACTTCTCCAGGCTCTTTTCCCACTTTTCTTCTAGCTCCCTTGTGAGAGCCTTTTTAATCACTTCTATGAGGTTCATCTGTGCTGAGGAACAGACGCTCTCCTCCTTTGGGGAATCACCTGGGGACTGTCTGTTTTTAGTCTCCTCAGGATTTAGAGTCTGCTCTCTATCTGTATAGAAGCTGTCAAGGGTTAAAGTCCTCTTCAGCTTCTTGCTCATTCTGTCTATTAATCAGAGACAAACTAGCAAAGAAAAACAGAAAAAACTGGAGTCTTTCTTTGGGGGGGGGCTGGGTGTGTTATCGAGCTTCCTCTACAGACTGCAGGGGGCAGCAGTGAGGCACTAGCAGGACTGTGCTGTGCCTGCGCTCTGAGATCCCAGAGCGTGCTGAGTCACTGAGGGGGGGGAAGGGGGGGGCGGCCAGGTCCTGAGAGACTCCAGCTGTTTGCGGTTGTGTTCTTCAGCCCCGGTGTTTTTAGCTTCTCTGCTGGGCTGCTGACTTGCTGCCGGAGCAAAGTATCCAGTCCTGTAGTGAAGCTCTCCCCGCAGAGATGGCTACGATCACTCCCCACCCCCTCTCCAGTCTGCTCCCGTGCTCTCACTGCCGCTGCCGGCTGCCTGCGCCCGATCTAAAACCGCCCCAGCCCTCCAGTAAAGACAGACCTTTCTTGGCGGATCTCAAGGATGGCTTCTCTTGGTAACTATTTGTGGGTTTTTTTTCAGTCAAGCATTGATTCAGAGGCTTGTAATGAAGTGGATAGTGAGAGAAAGCGCGGAGCTTATGCAACTGTGAGCCTCCTCTCCGCCATCTTAACCGGAAGTCCCGGAAAGTCTTCATCTTGAGGGGTCATATCTGAGCTGTGATTTCCCATTGCCCTCTGAGACAATCAGGAGTAAATGGTTTGACTAGGATAACACAGCTAGTAAGAGTCAATATCTGAACTCAGGTCCTCCTGATTCTAGGATTCATGCTCTATCCACTGTCCCATCTGGCTGCTCTATAGAAAAGTCACTTTCAAGAGGTGGATTCAAATGGCAGGCACATTCCAGACATGGGGGACAATCTGTGCAGAGGCATAGAGATGAAAGATAGAATATCTTGGTGAGCCATCTAGTATGCCAGGTAAACTGGAATAGAGGGCATATAAAGGGGAATAATATGAACTAAGTCTTGAAAGACCAGTGAGAGCCAGAATGGTGGTAGTAGAACTCTAAATGCCAAGAGGAGGAGTTATATTCATCCTACAGGTAATAATAAGCAATTAAAGATTTTTGAGCAATAGAGTGACATGCATAGACCTATGTTTTAGGAATATTAATTTGGCAGCTGTGTGGAGAATATATTAGAAAGAAGAAATGGACGCTCTTTCTATATCTAGAGAAAGAGAGAGCCAGGGAAATGAACTAGAATCATAGCCATCTGAAAAGAAATAAAGTGATCAGTGAGAGACATGTTATGGGAGTAGAATTAATGAGATCTGGCAATTGATTGGATGTGGTAGGGTGAAAAAGACTGAAAAATCAAAGATGACTCAGGTTGTAAACCTGAAAAATTGAAAAGGTGGTAGAAACTTAGAGTAAGGATGAATTTAGATGAAAGGATGATTTCTATTTTGGACAGATAGAGTTTGAAATTCCTGTGGGATCTCTCTGTTCCGTGGAAACACGAGTTCAGAACAGAGATCAAAGCTATAATCTATTTAGATATTAACATAAATACCAGTATCTAATTAGATTTGAGTCATTTGTACTGAGATGATATAGGAGCAGATGAGATCACCTAAAATGGCTGAAAAACTTCTGACCTAGAGAGAGTATTCTAAGATATGCTCAAAGTGGGCTAGGTTGACAAATGAGGAAATTAGCAAATACTAGAGAGGCTATGGGAAAATAGATACACTAATGTACTTTTGGTGGAACTGTGTAGCCCAATTCTGGAAAGCAATATGAAACTACCCCACAAAGCTATTTAACCATACATATCCTTTAACCCAGAGATGCTTACATTAGATCTGTACCCTCAAATACAATTAAAAGGATCCATATATGCAAAAATATTTATAGTAGTTTTTTTCCTAGTGACAAAGAATTAGAAATTTATGGCATACCAATCAATTGAGGAACGACTGGACAAGTTATGATATATTAATGTGATAGAATATTGTTGTGCTATAAGAAATGATGAAAAGAGTTTCAGGAAAACTTGTGAAGACTAAAAAATGAAGTTAGCAGAACCAGGAGAACAAATAATACAATAACAATGCTGTAAAGATAATTTTTTTCAAAGCAATCCAATAGATTTTGGACAGAAAATGCAATCTGCATCCAGAAAAAGAACGAAGAAGACTGAATGTAAATCAACACATGCTGTGTTCATTTATTTTTTCTGTTTTTTTTTTAATCTCTCCTAAGATTTTTCCCTTTTGCTCTGATTTTTCCTCTCCCAAAATGATTCATAAAGCAATGTATGTTAAAAAAAAATGAATTGTAAGGGGAAAAATATATAATCAATTTTGAAAGAATTAATGATTGATCAACACAATGAACAATCACAATTCCAAAGGGCTCATAATGAATCATGCTGTCCACCTCTAGACAGAGAGTAGATGGACTCAGAGTACAGACTGAAGCATATCTTTTTTTTTTCTTTCTTTGAAGGAAAGGTTACTAAAGGAAATTACTTTGAATGACTATACATATTTGTTATGGATTTTGTTTTTCATTCCTTCTCAATGGATGTGGGAGGAACAGGAGAAAGGAGAAAATTTGGAATTGAAAAATAAATAAAATTGATTTTTTTTTCAGAAAAGAAAAAAAAAGGAAGTGATTAAATGGTGGTATCTGTTCATGTGAAATTTTATTCTTCAAAATGGACACATTTGATTATTTTCAATACAGCTTAGAAAAGTAGAGCTAATTTTGTTGTAGTTGAATTCTTTCTCTTTCTTTTGTCCTCTCAAGTGACAATTGATCTTCAAGTTCCCTCAGTCATATCATCATAAATATCCAAAATATACCTGCCAGAAAAACTCAAATTCCTATATAATTAATCAAATCAGAGTAACAAACAAAATAATCCATTCACTAAAAAGAAGAGTATGAGATGGAGGGATACTTCATATATTTTAGTTCCCTTCTTCTCTCTGATTTCAAAGCACTTTAAAAAAAAAAAACTTAGATTTTATTTATTTGCAAATATACTTTCTTGATGCCTTTTGTCTTTACATCACAGTAATTTCCCATTCTTGTATCAAGATTGACTATCTTTTATAATAATAAAAAACAACTGAATAAGAAACTTCCGACTCAGAAACTTTTTTTGATACCACATACCACCTTAAAAGTCTCCTTCCTTTTCCTTGAAAGAACAGGAATTTTTCATTTTTGTCTTGCCATTCTCAGTTCCTGGGACAGTGCCTGGAACATAGTAGATAAGTACTTTGTTATTTTGTCCTTTGTTCTTTAAGAGGGCTATGACATCAGGGAGATGATGCCATGACAAGCAAATAAATTGGATTTAAGTGAGGAAGGGCTATGCAAAGTCACTTGCCTCAGTTTCTCCTCCAGACCCATATGGATCCAGTGGCCAGATATAGATCAGGACATCTGGAGATGGCCCTAGATTATTGGCTGACTAAAGTCTTTCAAAATAGTTTTCCTTCTCATAATTGTAATAATTACGTAAATTGTGTTTATTTCATTTTGTATCCAGTTCATGCATATTTCATGCTTTTTTCTGACTCCTTCATATATTCCATAATATTCCATGCCATAATTTGTTTAATCATTTTCTAATTGATGGACACTTTCTTTTTTCCCCCCTAGTTCTTTGTTAGACTGAAAAGTACTACTATGAATAGTTTTGTATATGTAGATCCTTTCCCTCTGTCTTTACATCTTTGGGGATATATGCTTAATTCTACTATACCTGTATTAAAATGTATGTACAATTTAGTGATTTCTAGACTATAAGTATATTTTTAAAAATAAGACTGAGCCAATTCAGAGCTTTATGAATAATGCATTAGGGTGCCTCTCTTCCTTTAGGCCCTCCAACAAATGCTATTTTTGTTTCTTTTTTTCCAATCCAATGTGTGTGAGATGAACCCTCAGAGTTTTAATTTTCATTTTTCTTATTATTAGCCATTTGGAACATTATTTCATTGGCCAGCAATAACTCAGATTTTTTCATTTGAAAAATGTTTATATTCTTTGACAAATTTATTTTAGAGGGAAGTTTTCATTTCTCAAAGTATTTCTTTTCACTTGTTGATTTTCATTGAAGAGACATCCTTTTTTATCCTTAGGTTCTGTAGAACTGGGAATATGACTTGTGCGACTGTGGTCAAATTTTGTACCCTCTCAGGACATTTCTTCATCTGTTAACTGAGGTGACTAGACTAGATCTCTAACTAAAGTTCCTTCCAGTTCTAAGACTTATTATCGTATAATAATTTTCTGGACTAATTTGAGGTCCTTATGGTGAACTTTAATTCCAATTATTTTTCTGAATTAAAAAAATATTATTTGTTTGGCATGATTCATGATTAAAGATAGGAAATAAATCTTTGATTTCATTGATATTATAGGACTATCAGCTAAGGAAAGTCCCTCTGTCAAAAACAGGTCAGAATGCTCTCTGCAAGTTATATAGTCTTAAATTTGAGGGTTGCCTATGATACCAATATTTATACTGTCATTATATGTCAAAAGCAAGATCTGAACATAAGTTTTCTTGGCTTCCAGATGATCTCTGTATCCATTCCTCTCTGGTATAAGGATGTTCATGTTTAAATCTACTAACTAGGTTTTTTGATATATAGACTCATGAACCCATTTAGCCCTCTTTAATTGTGGGAAAGAAGAGAAATAGCAATTCTCACCAATGTTTCTTCCTGCTTCTATTTTTTCTACAAATAAAAATACAGTTTAAATATTATTTTCACCACATCTTGTAGCTCCCATCTTTGCTGTGTTCAAACTTCTCATTAGGTGGCAGCATAGATGAAAGAAAAACGTGGAACAGGGAGAAAAAGTCTTTATAGCTACAGACTTTAACCCTAACAATTTGGGCAAATGGACACCTCTTGAGGGTGTGGTTCTTCCTCAGCTACAATGGTCAGCGCATTTTTTGTTCCCAACATATTGGATGCATGAAGTAAGAAACAATCAATGCTATAGAGACAGGGGTAAACAGGCAACTAAACTCTGACAGTTTGTCACAGACAAACTGTTGACGGAATACAACATGAGTTGTACTAATGGTGTTTTATAGAAATATGCTGAGTGGTAATGCAAGAAATAATCCAAGAAATTTGCCCTGGAGTGATAAACATGAGGGAAAAGGAAAAATAAGGGGAAAAAAAACCACCAACCACCACCTCAAAGAGATTCTTTGTGAAAAATATATAGGAATATTATTGTCAAATTTTGAAACCCCCAGATCAAAGAGAAAAAATTGCAAGAAACAAGAAAAATAGCAATTCAAATATGCTAGTTACAATTAGAATTATACAGAATTTAGCAGCAGCTATAATAAAAGATTGCAGATCCTTGAATCATGTATGCCAGCAATCAAAGACCTAGGACTGTAGCCAAAAATATTATATTCAGCAAAATTATCTATAATGTTTAATAAAAAAATGGACATTCACTGAACTCGCAGATTTTTCAGGACTTTCTATCAACCAAACCAGAACTCCATAGAAAATTAACATATAAGAGTCAATATCCAAGATTAATTTTGAGGAACTCAACATGGACAAGTTGTTTTTTTTTGTTTTTTGGTTTTTTTTTTTAACATGGAAATGTGTTGACATCAGGAATTGGGTAGTTCAAAAGAAAGATTTATAAAAATTTATTTAAAAAATAGACACAAAGGGAAGGAGGGCTTGTAGTTTTGAAAAACCTATTCACATCAGGAATGGGTTAAATAGGCTAAATAAATAAATAAAATAAAAAGCAAGAATGGCAATTCTAATCCCAGACACAATAATAATAATAATTAATATAGTCAAGAGAAACAAGTTAGGAAACTACTTTATAATTAAAGGCACCACAGAAAAATAAAGGAATGAAACTGTCACATGTATACCTTCTAAGTACTTAAAGGAAAAACTAGCCAAATTATAAGATATTAAGATAATGATAGGTTATTTCTACAATGCCTCTTTTAGTTTTAGACAAATTTAACAGATAAACAAAAAATTAAAAATGTGTATAGATTAAAAAAAACCAAACATGTGAGGGACCTGTGACAACTATTGAGCAAGAATCTTAAAGAACATTTTACATGGCATCTTTCCAAAAATTGACTAGCCTATGGTCATGCAGTTAGCAAATATGTAGTGTAATTTAGACCAAGATCTTAACTTATTCTAAGTCCATTGTACTTCCTATTATACTGTAATGTCTCTATTATCCTTTATATGTCCTGTTCATTTGTGAGCACAATGCTCCAGACATGGTCTGAGCAGCATAAAACACAATGGAACTAATCTCTCTTATGTTTTGGATATGAACTAATTTAATTTTTCAGGTAGCTATAACATAATGTTGACCCATACTGAGTTTATATTCAATTAGATTCCAACTACCCCTTCACCCTCCCTCCCCACCTCCCCTGCCAAGGAACTTTTGTTAAACCAGTTCTCCCTCAACTTGTACTTGTGCAATTGACTTTTTTAAACTTAAGTTTGAACTTTATGTTTATCCTTGTTAAATTTTATTTTATTTTTTATTTAAATATTTATTTTTATTTACATTTTATTTTATTTATTAGTTTTGGCCCATTATTCCACTTTGTAGATGTAACCCATGACCCCAAACTGAAACTCTGGATTTATATGGAATAACTTCAGTCTTTGGGTAGTTCTTCCAAATCACTCTTTTTGATTCATACCCAAATTAAGATTTCCCCAGGAAATACTGGAATTTGGTTCATTTTCTCTTCAATTAGCTTTTGCCTTAGGAACAACAAAATCTAGGTCATGTCTGGCTTTCTAAAGCCAGGTCCTATGCAAGACTGACAAAATATCAAAAATAAGGCAGACTTTATTTAACCTGACAAAAATAATTCAAAGCACAAGGGACTCACACTCAAACCCATAAACAGATAAAAAACAACTTTTAGTTCATTTTTATGGGTCTCACTTTTTCCAGAGACCTATATTCCAGACTTATAATATAACCTTTTGATTAAGATTTTCCTGACCAGAAGAGGCATTTGGGGTTGCTAGAGAGTCAGTGCTTTCTCTTACACAGTTGGCATAACTCACAATATCAGAAGAACTCAAGGTCTGAATTTGTTCCATCACATCATGGCTCCGTCTCTTGCTGCTTCTCAGTTCCAACTTCTTTTTTTACCTGGAGCTTCTCCATTTGCTCTGGGAATGAAGCATTATCCACAACATCTTTTCTTTTTTGGAAGCTTGGACCCAGGAATTTGGCATTTTCTAATAGCTCTTCCTCTTCTGTAGATTTGGTCCAAGAATTCTCACAACTCTTCTGTCATTGCCACTGGTTATTACCATCTCCAGATCCTCATGGCACCTTCCTTCTTGGATCATATGGTTACTTGAAGGAACCTTAAGGTTTTCTTACAGAAAACCAGAATCCACGTATATTTAGCTTGGCTTCTTTTCATCTGTCTCAGTTCTAGGTCTCTTCAATATGTGTCTACTTTCCCTTTCATAAGTCAACTTTAAACATGTGTACAACTAACCAGACTCAACCATTTCCAAATTCCATGACTTAATCAACCATCCTCAATTTGGAATCAATTGGCCAATCAGAATTTTGAATAGAGAGCTATCTTTAACAAACTTCAACCTTTTCCATTTTGACCAGGGTTTTCTCACTCACTTCCTCTGCATCAACCTGAGATTTAAATACTCTGAGGATAGATTTTAAGGAGTCTTTGAACTTGAATGAGAAAAAATTATGTCTTTATTTCATTACAATTTTTTTCTAACTATATATTTCATTTTTCACATTTCTGAGGAGTCCATAGGTTTTACCAGGCTGACAAAGGAATCCACAATATAAAAAAAAAAGTTTATGAATCTCTGTCTATTCAGAGATCATTTAAATACTAAATTAGTCATTCCATGTATTAGCTTTCCTTCCCAGCTTCATGTTATCTGGAGATTGGAGAACCATGCAATCTGTAGCTTTATCCAAGTTGTTGATTAAAATGGTAAATATGAAATGTCAATCTCAGGGATAGGCTTTGGCAAAATTTTGCACTATATGAAGTTTGTTTTGGGCACACCTTTACACTATCCTTTAATTCCCTTGCCATTTTCCCCTGCCTTTCCCCCAGGGCTTGTGCCCATTCCCACAGCAAGGGCCTTGTTCTAAGTTTTGAAGACATTTATTAAACAATTATTTATTTTTAGGGTATATGAGAGAATTATTCTTTATTAGAACAAAGAAGAAGACCCTTGGTATAGGAATATTGTTTTGACTATAAAGTATAGCTTTCTTAGTCAATATAAGAGTTAATTTTTTTTCCTAACAAGAATGGCTAAATATCGTCCTTCCTAACTGTAATCCTACTTAAGCCTTTTGTCTGGGGTTCCCTAGACAAGACTAAGATGAAGAAAAAGAGTGAGGGGTTAGGGTATCAGTATCATCCAGTGTAATTTAAAGTTGGATTGTAAAGAAATTTGGCTACAAAAATCTTTCCTTTGTAAATTATTCTCCTTTTGTTTCTTTAAACTTTTGCTCTTTGATTTTTAGAGTTTCTTAATTATAAATTCATTTTAAAATGCCCACTTTTTCCTTAGTTGAATTAAGTGCTCTGTGTATGTATATGTGATATATATATATGAAGTATTTTACTAGGGGGTGATGCTCAGTTGGAACCAAATCCTCCAGAGGAGGAAGGAGAGAGAGAGAGGGAGAGAGAGAGAAGAGAGAGAGAGAGAGAGAGAGAGGGGAAGAAGAAGAGGAAGAAAGAAGAAGAAGGAGAAGGAGGAGGAGGAGGAGGAGAAGGAAAAGGAGGAGGAAGAGGGAAAAGAGGAAGAGGAAAAAAAGGAAGAGGAGGAGAATAGGGAGGAAGGGTAAAAAGGAAAAAAGAGAAAAGGAGAAAGAGAAGTAAGTCAAAGAGACAGGGATATAGAGAAAGAAAGAAACAAAGAGATTTGGACACACCAAAACAAAGAAATAGAGTGATTGATTAAATCTTTCCCTTTTTCTTAATAAAGGCTTGACTGATTTATGAATAAAAATGCTTAGCTTCAGAGAGGCAATGCATGACTCCAGAGATTATTTTTCCATAGTCAAAACACTCAGATAGGGGATAAAGCTGGGACATCAGCTTGGATTTGAAATCCTGGTCCAAGAAACATTTTTAAGTACCTGCTATGTGTGGATACTCTGCTAAGCGCTAAGGATACAATTAACAGAAAGAAAGAGGGTCCCTGCCCTCAAGGAGTTTACAGTTTTAAGGATGGAACAACACAGAAAGAGAAGCAAGAAAGCAGGGTGGGGAGATAGGACACCAGGAGGTTCCTGACACAGGGGCATTTTTTTATTTTTGTCTACATCCTACATTGTGTTTACTATAGTATTACCTCACCTCCCACCGCAAGAAAATTTCAGTTTAACAGGGTTCTCTTGAGTTCTCTTGAGCTCTCTTTGGGTCCTTTATCGTGGGGAAAGGATCCAAAAGAATGAATCATCAGTGTTGAAATTTTAGAGAGGAGACATTTTACACATTGGAGGGGAGTAATCCTCCTAAAATCTCTTACATAAGGAAATATTGAAATTTGCATTAGTCAAACTACAGACCAAAAGCCAATTACTGGCAGGTAGACATAATATACATGGACTAATGTAGGAAAAGAAAATAACCTTGCCTTCTTTGCTAAACTATTGTTTTTGCTTATGTTCATTTGTCTGCCAATCCAGAGAGAATGATCTGGTCTTCTCAACAACAGTCTTATTTTCCTTTCAAAACAGAGGTTTAGGAGGAGCAGAGAACCCAAAATATTTTTTGCTTGGGCAAGTAGAGGAAACTCATTGAGCATTAAATAAAAGCTACAAGTAATTTTTTAACCCTAAATCTCAAAATTATTTGGGGCAACAGACATAAGCAGTCAAAAGAATAGACAATCCTCTAGTTGTCCTTAGCAGAATGCATTGGCTCATGGAACCTGTAAGTATTCATGAAATGAGGTCAGATTGCTAATTATTGTTCATTATCAGAAACATTATTTCTTCTTCCCTCATATCTTTATCACCCCATTCAGGCTTTTACTGGACCATTATAATAGCCTCCTACCAGATCTTTTTCAAGTCTTTCCCAGCTCCAATCTTCCAGACAGTTGCCAAAATAATTTTCTTTAAATGCAAGTTTAACACACCACTACCCTATTTAATAAACTCTACTGGCTTCCTATTAATTTTAAAATCAAATATAAATGCCTCTTTTGGCACTTAAAGCCCTTTCCAGTTTGCCTCCAAACTACCTATCCAGCTTTATTACACAGTACCCTACATTCACACTATGATCCAAACATAGCAAACTCTTTTCTATTCCTCACACATGGCCCTGCATCCCCCCTTCCTACAATGCACTTCTTACCTCTACCACTTAAAGTCCCTATTCCTTCAAGGTTCAGCTTGTGTCCCTTTCTGCATGGAGCCTTTCCTGATTCCTCCCAGTACGTGGTGCTCTCCCCTCACCTTTGTATCCTTTTTTGGTACATAACCAATATATGTACAGGTCTCTTCTCTTCATCAGGTATTGTTACATTTATATATGTGTGTGTGTGTGTGTGTGTGTGTGTTTGTATTTTTGCTTGGGCAAGTAGAGGAATCTCAGTGAGTATAAAGTAGAAGCTACAAGTAATTTTTTAACCCTAAATCTCAAAATTATTTGGGGCAACAGTTTATACACACACACACACACACACACACACACACACACACACACATATATATATATATATATATATATATTACACCTAGTACAGCACTTGGCACATAGTAGGCCCTTAATAAATACTTAATGATTTATTGTGGGAACAGAGGGCCAGCAAGTAGACAAAAATAGCTGAAACTCAACATGTTAAAGCAATATATTCTTCTCACTGTCCCTGTCCCACCAAGATGTTAGGTACACAGTAGACTGTGGAGATGGAGTGCCCAGCAAAGAACAGCATGATGGTATCACCAAGGGCTTAAGGAATCTTGCAGGACAAAAATTAACCTCACCAGGTATATGAGCAGTATGTGTGCCTTCCATGTATTTGAATTTGCCTCTCTGTATCTGTACCATGGTCACATATTTTCCCTATCTGTATGCCCTCCACACTCATATATGTTTTCTGTACATGTTTCTTGCCCAGTTAGCCTATAGTAACCTGAAGGAGGGTATGCTCCATATGGGATTCTTTTATTGTCATGTTATTTGCTATGCTATTGTATTCAATACCTTTCATGTGTATATTTTCTGTCTGATTAGTAAAAAGTAAACACATTGGTAGGGGCTTGGGAGCTAAGGTTTGTGAGAGTATATTAACCAAAAGAGTTTCTTTAACTTGGGGGTAGCACTTCTGGAGTCCACATGAAAGCTGTTGCTTCATGTGATACAATTAAATTCTACCATGCAGGTAGCCGCTTACTTGTGAGACTTGCCTTGGCTTAGCTCCAGAATTAATCAAACATTTATCCCATAAAGGGAATGAGTACCCTTTAAATTGTTAAATTATGGTGTTATTCAGGGACATGGTTAAAATCCCTCCCACTTCTGAACAGACATATATATGTTAGGTTATTCTACTATGCCAAGAGACTTCAAGAATTGATCAGCTTCTGTGAAACCTAAGGCAAGTGAGACATAATCATATTTTTCCATCTTTGCAAGTCCTGTCAGGCCTCCCTTTTCCTGTTGAAGCAAGCCTGAAGTATTTGCCAGTGTTCTCTGTCATACATTCATTAGTATATTTGGTAAAGAATTTGTGGCTCCTTAATGTATGAATGTCTTTTTTCTTCTTAAAAATACAGGTATTTTGAAATGGATTAAGTCTTAATCAAAATTTGTGATATAATAATTTTGCCCAAATTCAACCCCAGGTATATATGTTGATACAGGAGCTAAAATAATTATTCAAAACTTTGTTTGAATTTACAAAACAGATTCTTTCCCATTCTAAAGCCTTGGCTCATTTTTCGGGAACAATTCTACTGTATCAAATTAATAAGTATTTTCCCATGTTTTATTTCTCTCTGCACCTGGATGGTTGTTTTTTTTTCTCCCAGGAAAATATCTTTATTCTAAGGTAGATTACCATGGGAGGAAAGTGCCTCTTTTGTCTCTAAATATCTTATATAAAGAAATCTTGATACTGTAAAAAATTAGGATGAAAATTCTTACTTTTAAACTATAGAGAATAACAGATGCTTCCACTCTACATCATTGAAATTCTTTCTCTTGGTAATAAGGTTGCTGATTTGCAGGAAAGAAATAGCATAAAAATATCCAGGAACTATATAACGTGAAAAGGAATTAGGTTGCTTATGCGGTACAAATGAGAAATCAGATGGACACACTGGCTACTGTATTGTTTCTTCAGAAGCCACTGGTACATTGTGTTTACTCTCCATAGATATAGACAAGAATGAGAAGATGTGGACAAAAATCAGGGAGTGTGGGAAAATGTGCATGGTCATAACCTCACTGATAGATCATGAAATCTTGAAGTATTAGGATAAGTAACAATAAAAACTAAAGAGAGAATGATCATGACCAATGACTTGGAGCTTGCCTATATCTCTGGAATCTAATCATCCACAATTTTAAGTTTTCAGCAGATATTATATATACCTAGCCATTTTGTGTAACCTTTTTTTCATGTACTCCTGTAAATCTGTTATAGAGGGTCTACCCAATATACTGGGGGCCTTATTTAAGTTTCCTTCTCTCTTTCCAAGAAACTGACCCATTTTTTCAAGCATAGATTTTTCTGATGACATCCTTTTATGTTTTTTTTCCGAGCAATTCCTGAGACTACTCACAACTATTATGTGCCTCTCCATTGTCTTTTGGGTGATCTTCAATTTGTTCCCCAGAGACATTTTCATTGAGAAGTATTCTAGCCAAACTGAAATAGAAACAAAAGTTTACTAAGCCATACATAAGGATTTCTGAAAGCCACAGGTTGATTTAGAACACCACATTTTAACATTATCTGTTTTTTATTGTATTTTTATTTTGTTAAATATTTTTTAAATCATGCTAAAATTATATCTTGTTCTAGTCCCCTTGACTACCACTGTCTCCTTCTAATCAGCATAATAAATTTATAAGTAGCCAGTATAAAAAGGCAATAACAGAAAATAAGATTGCAAAGGGAGACCTGGAAGTCATCTACAAATTGTCCCAAAGATCAAAGGAGTCTAATTTACAAGTTATATCATGTAAGCAATTCCCATACAAGTAATTTGTGATGAATCAGCAGAAGGTTGATACATATTGCTGTCAGGGTTCTAGTCCTATAATAGGTAAATTCCAAATAAAATCCAGATCCTCACAGCTCTAGATCAACAGAATAGCAAATAGATAATCTTGAGATGACTACTTTGATGTTTTATAGCTAACTTTGAGATGCTTTGGATATGTTAATGAAATAACCCCAAAATGGCACAGATCTAGTCTGTTCCCCCCCCCAAATAAATATTAAAAATGAGATCTCAAAGTGCTCAGCATTCTTCCATTTCCATCAAGTTCATGCTGCTCAAATGCTCACAGTTATTTAAGTGCTTTGTCCCTTCTCTATCCTCTTCCTTTCTTTACCATGCCATTCTCCATTCCCACACCACTTACTTCTGTATGCCTTCCCACTTTTTATTGCTTGTTTCTGTATTTTCTTGTGCTATATTGCCTTTATACCCTTTATTATTAAGGCATTAGAGCTTCCTCATTTTCTGCTGCCAATTGTGGATTTTCCAAGAAAGTATTCAAAGAACCAGATGTACCTTCCTCATTTGGTACATTTCATAACTTTATAAATTAATGAGCAAGCTGAGTGAAATGAACAGAAACAAGAGAACATCATACACAGAAATAAGATTATGTTATGATCAATTATGATGGACTTGGCTCTTCTCAACCATGTGGTGATTCAAGGAAATTCCAATAGACTTGAGATGGAAAATGCCATCCCCAGAAAGAGAACTATGGAGACCAAATGTGGATCAAAGCATAGTATTTTCAATTTTTCTTCCTTCCTTCCTTCCTTCCTTCCTTCCTTCCTTCCTTCCTTCCTTCCTTCCTTCCTTCCTTCCTTCCTTTCTTTCTTTCTTTCTTTCTTTCTTTCTTTTTTCCTTCCTTTCTTTCTTTTTTATAGTTCTTTTCCCTTTTGGTCTAATTTTTCTTGTACTACATGACAAATATGGAAATATGCTTAACAGATTATGCATATATATCAGATTATATCAGATTGCTTGCTGTCTTGGAGAGGAGGGAGATATGGGAGGAAAGGAGAAAAATTTAAACCACAAAGTCTTACAAAAATGAATGGTGAAAACTATCTTTCCATGTATCTAAAAAAATAAAATACTATTGAAAAATTTTAAAATAAATTAAATGATCAATTCACAATTATATTTTTCCTGATTCATTGCACTGATTGATACCTCTGTCCTATAGCATACTGACCTTGATCCTGTAATTTGCTCTAGATTTCCTTTGTAATCTTAATGTATTTTATTTTATGCATTTAAAAACATTATTCAACGAAATAAGTCCATAGGCTCCACCAGAATGCCAAAGGGGTCTATGACACATGAAAAGGTTAAGAACTCCTGCACTAGGAGGTTTGGAGCCCCAGAAGAAAGCGGCTATCTCAGTTTTTATAAGGAACTCTGGGGAATTGAAATTTTATTACTTAAAATCCTCCACAATACAGTTCTTGTAGACAAGAGCTGGTAGACAATAGGCACAATTTAGCTCTTAGCAAAGTCTCTTCCTAAGATAAGATAACATAAACAATTGGCAACAAAACATTCCCCCTATAAAGCTGAGATGTACTTTCCCACAAATATACCTAGCATAGGAAAAATGTAGTCAGAGTATAAGAGTAATGAGGAACATCTAAAGGATATATGTGTGACAAATATAATTCATATAGCCTGTTATTACAAAACCTAGAAATGTGTTCTGTTTTTATTGTGTTTTTACACAGTTCCCCTTTTCATGCAGTATTTTTGATGAGTAGGTTGCTCACCTACTTGCCCAAGAATTCTTCCTTTCTATCAACTCTATAGTTGCCAAGGTAGCACTCTTTTGAGTCCATAGCCAACTCTTTTCTCTGCTGCTAAGGATCTTATTTCTCAAAACTGCTTCTTTTCTTAAATTATTGCTTTTATACATACATTTATCTGAGGCAGATTTCTGCTTCTTCAATTGTGCCTTGAATTCACTTGAACTTAAGAAATTTTGAACAGTTGGATAAATGTCTCCTAATTGATTGTCATGGCCAGTAGGAGTGGGGAAAAGAAAGACACAGTTTCTATTTCTTTTTCCTCATAGAATTATAAGTTCATAGATTTAGAGAAGGAAGAGGTCTTGGAGGTCATGCAAGCCAACATTCTTATCTTACAGGCAAGGAAACTGAGATGCAGAGACATTTAGTGACTTTCCCAGATCATAAAAGTTCTAAGTGGTTTATATAAACCAATTTTCGGTAGCTCTTTTAAAATTGTTCTTACTCTGAAGAACAATGCAATAATTAATTATTGTTTCTTTGAGTTTTGGTGCTTTGATCTTATGTTTTCATTTTGACCAGGTATTAAATTTGACAATGATTAAAATCAAATTCACAAGACAGTTCTAAAAAGACCTGGCATTCTTAAAGTCCATTTAGACAGAGGCTTTCACCATCAACTAAAGCATAACTTTCTTTCATCTATCAGTTTTTGTTGTTTGCTTTTGTTGTCATACCAGATTATGGGAGTTATAGACTGTACACTCCCCTCTGTACTTTCACCCAGTAAAATATCACAGAGGAATTGAAGTCTAGGCTTTTTGAGGTCATAGTTTAAATCCAGAATAAACCAGCTCAGATTAAAGGGAGTGTCCTTGGCACCAACTGTCTGTTGCAACATTATCTCCTTTAAGTAGGTTAAGCCACTTTGCAAAGTCCACCTTCCCAATGATACCATTTCAAAAACTTTTGAACTTGAAACTACCTTAGCTTTTTTTTTTTTTAATTTAGGCTGAGCTCCAAGACATTAAACTACTCAAACAATTATAGCTTGTTTTCACTTACTTTTAAAAAAGAAAAAATTATATAATTATCTTGTAAAAAAGACCAAAAAAAAATATCAAGTAATAATTGCAACACAATAAGGACAAACTTTTGGTTTGTAGTTCTTTCTTGAAATTGCTACAAAGCTTCAACTTTCATTGTAATTGGTTGGCTCTCCTTTTATTCTGTTATGTTTAATCAATTTTACTGTTGTTAAGTCCTGTCCAACTCTTTGTAACCCTGTGGACCATGGCACTCCAATATTGTCTATGGGATTTTCTTGGCAAAGACACTGGAATGGCTTACCATTTCTTTCTTTAATGGATTAAAGCAAACAAGTTAAGTGACTTGTCCAGGATCACATGATTACTAAGTATTAAAAGCCAGATTTGGGCCTGGAGTCTGGTTTCCTGACTGAAGGCCCAACATTCTATTCGTTGAGCCCCCTAACTTTGATTCACTTTGCATCCAGTTAAAATCATTCTGTTTAGCATCTCTTTTAAGAAACAGTTCTTTTCACATATAAAGATTTATAGAATTACTTGAACTAACAGAAAATGAGATAGCCCTCATAAGGAATATAAATTATTATAACTAAATAAATGGAAAGAAGAGAAAAAGAAAGAAACTGAATGCTATGTAATTAATTGGCTTAATAATATGTAATATAATTATGTAATTAAGTGGCCATAGAAAATAGTTGCAGAGGTCTATATGTGTGTGGAATATTACATATATTTAAAGAAAGGGCTGATGTGGTCATTTTACTTACCTGCTTTTTTTCCTCTTTCTTTTTTTAAATCTTTGTTACTTTGAATGGTTCACTAAAAAGAGGTTGGAGAGTAATAGAATAGGAAGAAAAGATGATATAAAAAGAAAAGACACAGGGGCAACTAGGTGGTATAGTGGATAGAGCACCAGCCCTGAAGTCAGGAGGACCTGAGTTCAAATCTGATCTCAGACACTTAACACTTCTTAGCTGTGTGACCCTGGGCAAGTCACTTAACCCCAATTGCCTCAGTTAAAAAAATACTGATAAAAATAAGCCTTTAAATAAAAAGTTATGTATTTACAAAAGAGAGAGAGAGAAAGAAAGAAAAGGGGCTTTCCTACTGCTAACATGTTGCCTTGTGAAGAGCTGTTTGCATGGTCAGTCTATCAGCTACATCTTCAGTTAGTCAGAGTTATAGCTATGGAATCTCTAAGATCTCTTGATCTGAACTTTGAAAACAATACACTGCATTACTAGTATTCAGTGACTCCTCGAAGCAATCTGGTACTGACAGATATGTAGTCTGACCATAAGGGATATCCTATATCACAAGAAGATTCATTTCCAGAATTGGGGAACAAGATCAGAAAATGTGAAAGTATGCTTCAACTAATAAGAATCAACATAAAAAGAGACTAGATAGTTACAGAAATAACCTACATTGAAGGTTTGTAAATGTGCTATTGAGGATAGTAGGAAATCTCCCAAATCCAGTTAAGAAGATCAAAGAATCTCCCAAATAAATCATCAGAAGATTAGGGGATTAAAATGCTCATAGAGAGATAAAATTAGCATAATTAATGTATGTAATGAGATAATATTGACATCAGAAAAGTGGTGGTGTGTATGGAATCAATAGAGAAAGAGAAAAGGGATACAGTCTTTTTCAATGTCTCTTTAGATTTGTTGAAAAAAGAGAATGATCTCACTCTAAGAATGGGCATCAATTAGCTAGAAAGAAATATTCCTAAAATGGCAATTCATCAGATTATCCTACCTTGAAGGAAATTTCTCTCAAAGAAGTACAAATCTTTTGCTCTTATTTTATTTTCACAAAGAATCTTCTGATCTCTAATGAGAAGAGTGGGGAATAACTGTAGTGAGAATAAGATCTAAATTCTGGTCCCAACTCTGCCATTAAGTAATTCAGGCAAGTCACAATGCTTGTTGACTGACTAACAACTCTGGGCTTCGTTTCTTCCTTTACTAAATTGAAAGATTAATTTAGATGATATATAGGACCACTTCTAATTCTAACTGTCTAATGCTTTGTTGGAGTAGGGTGAGGAACAGTACCTTAGTCCTTCCTAATCCTATCCTATCCTTTTTCTCCCAGTTTCTGGTGTTATCTCCTTGTTGAAATTAATTTCTATTATTTTAAACTTACTTGATCAAATTGCATCGTCCCAGTAGAATTTGAGCTTTTGATAACAAGAATTGCTCTCCCCTCCGGGGGATTTTTTTCCCCCCAGCTTTTAGCACAGTGCTCTGCACATACACTAATAATGTTTGTTTAAATGGTTTCATGCAATTTTTATAGGAATTTCTGGCACAGTTTGTAGACAACTACTTTTGTGTAAAAGGTCAAAAAAGAAAAATGTTTTTCATCAGCATATTCCAAGCATACACCCTAAACTGCTTTAAGTAAAGCAATTCAGATTCTCACTAACAAAGACTGGTGATAAGTCATTTCCTGAAAATACCAGCTTCTTACAACACTGCGGCATTTTCTCACAGAAAGGTGAATGAGGTGTAATTATCTCTCTGTAATTGAAAACTAAATCACTGATGACTGTACAGTTTAAATATCTATTAAAATACTTTCCTTTTTATTGCACTTATTTTTGCAGGACATGATTTCACCAAATAGGTTATTAATTTTTTTATTAGATTAGAATTTGAATGGGCACATTAAAAACAAGTACAATTCAAATGGATGTCTTTTATAATTTCCCAGGTGATATTAAGTGTGCATGTATATTTGTGTGTGTATACACACACACACACACACACACACACACACACATATATAAAAGCTAATATAATATATATTAGTATATGTTTATGTACTATATGTAGTACATATACATATAGATTATGTGATCCATGATGAGTGATTTGAAACCAAATGATGTAGGCAACAAAAGTTGGGATTCTATCATGTGAAGAATTCACAATGTCCATTCTCTTTGGCAAAAAGTAGATTTATTTAGGGAAGAAGTTAGAGACAGAATGAAGGGATATAACAGATACCAGGAATGATAAATATGAAATAGAAGGAGAGAGCATATGAAAGACAAGTTCCTCAGTGTAACTTTCAATTATCCAGTAGAAAGGGAGTACTCCATGAGGTTGGGACATGCTCTCAGCTGGCAGGCTAAATCCTGAAAGGGACTCAGCACCCCAAAAGAGTTAGCTGTAAGGAGAAGTGGGATTGAGAAGCATAGTGGAATTAGGAAAGGTCCCATATGGCATGGGGAGGGAAGGGCAAGGAGAAAGAAGCCATACGACAGAATGATATGGCAGGATGACCCAAAGAAGGTCAGCAGCCATAGGATTGCCCATAAATAGATTTTAGGAAAATTTAACCTCAGGGACATAACTGGGATTCCTGACAGGGCATAACAAGGTGAGCCTGCTTGAGAGCTCTACCGAGGGTGGCTCTTAAGAATTTGACATAACTTGGATTTCAGACTGGACCATCTTCCTAAAGGGTGGGACCATGGAGCTAAACTGATCTTTATCTAAGCCTTCTGCCTGCTTCCCCCAGAGATCAATTCCTCTACTAACCACACCTATCACTGAAGACCTCATCAAATACATACATATACCTATATATTATATATACATGTATCTATACCTTCATATACATATATGTTATCTCTAAGGCAACTATTTAAATTAACATAGATCCATAGACTCAAGAATTGAAAGAATTTAGATCTTGCTTACAACAGATTAGGCTGTTGAAATAATGTAAGTTTGGCAACAATTTAAAACAGCATGGTGTAATAGAAAGACCATTAGAAAAGCACACTTGGTTCTTAGTATAGGATCCTCAAATAAAGAGGTCTGTGAATTTTTGGAAACCACCATTTCTTTCTGTTCTCTCATCTGTAAAATGAGACAGTAAGATTAGATAATATCTAAGATCCCATCCAATTCAATTCAGGGAGCATTTTTAAAATACTTTCAATGTATAGAAAAATATGCTAGGTTAGACACTGAGAAAAATACATAGTTTAGAGACGCAGGGTACTAATTCTCATAGACAAAGCACCTGTTCTCCAAAATAAGATGAAAAAAGACATACACAAACACACACACAAATGTAATATGAGATAATTATATTAAAAAGGTACAAAATTAAATACTATGGGAGATCTGAATGGGAAAGGTGATTAATAAAATGGGATAAGGAGAAGATCTAGGTGGGATTGATGGAAGAGTTGGCATTTGAGATTTGTGTTTGTTTTTTAAGATTTCTAGGAATTCAATAAATAGGAGAGAGGACAATAAGAGCAAAGTCACAAAGAAGGGAAAGAAAATACAAGATGCCCTTGGGGTTCAGAAGGTAAATCACAGGATGCTAGATTTAAAGTTAGAAATCACCTAAGGGGCCATCTAGTCCAAGCCACTCTATATTACAGATGAAGCTTAAAGAGATTAGATGGTTTTCCTGTGGTCACAGTAATCCATTTGGGCTAGAATAGAGAGTGAACTAAAGGGTATAATAATATGAGGTTAGAAAGTTAGTATGGTGCTAGATTATGGAGCACCTAATATAACAAGAAAGAGAATTTTAATTTGGCAAGTACTAGAGAGCCATTGAAGATTTGTGATTCAAGAAATCACTGTGCATGGGACACTAGTAGCATTGTGAAGAATGGTTTGGAAGAGAGAGAATTGAGTTGTTGTTTAATTGTATCTGAGTCTTTGTGAGGGGAAGAGGGAGGGAAAGAATGAGGGAAAGATGGAGGGAAGGAAGAAGGGAGGGAGAGATCACAGAAGTTTTGAATAAAGGAGGAGGGGAACTGAAGGATCTCTTAGTAAGCCAGCAGACTGGTCATCTGCTTATAAGTAGAGGCATGGGAGAGAGAAATAGGGATATGGATGGATGGTTTAAGGAAAGACTCCCATCCTGGTGCCACAGTCCTTTCCTGGGGACTTTCTAAGTTTCTTCAGCTGGAAATTTGTTCTATCCTTTTTTATGTATTCTGACATTCTAAAATTTGTTTGGAGTCATTATTTAAAGGAATTTGGGGCATTTGCGGGGAGAGCACAGGGAGTTCCTACCTTTATTCCATCAAATTGGCCAGGTTTCATAGGATTAAAACTAGCTTGCATGAATGGGACATTCTTGTTTGTCCTCAAATCATTAAAAGCAGTAGAAGATATCTTGGAAAGTTCTCTCTCTTGACCAATAGATAGCAACAGAGAGCAAGCAGTAAAGTTAATAAATCTGTGTTCAGCAGAAGGATTTAGCTCTCCTCCAATTAACAGAACAGCTAGATTATTCTTTAAACTCCTTCCGCTTTGCCCAGCCAATCAAAAGTGATGTCTCTTCCAATCAGCAAAGTGATGTCACTTCTCCAATCAGAAAGCTCCCTAAAAAGCATCTGGAGATTCAGCTGTCTCAACTGGAATCAATTTCTCTGCCTAGTTCTTTGTGATTTCTCATGAGCTCATCTTGCCCTCCTGCTTATTCTTATAGATCTTTCTATAGTTTCTCAAAATTTCTCTTTGGTTTTCCCTATTTTTTATTGTCTCAAATCAAAATCTAGGAGCCAATGATTAATCTTTATCTTGATTTAAAATTCAAGAAATCAATCTTTTTTTGTTATGTAGGAAGCCAAGAGTCCTAATATAATCTTCCCATAGTCCCCAAATAGCTATCTAATTTACCATTTTGTCAATTAAACCCTACACTTAGATGCAGAAGATTTAATGGACCACAATGGGTTTTACTTATCATGACCTTTGCTTTCAAACAGATTCTTTTAGTACATTCATATAAGGAGTAGTTCTCTATCTTGTCCTCAAAACAGTCTCTCTCTCCTCAACAGTTTTTTTTTTTTTTTGAGAACTAATGTTTCTTCTTAAGATGATTTTTATAGTTTTCCCAACTCAGATTTTTTTTTTTTACCCCGTTCAGCAACCAATCTATTCAGATATGGGAAAGGAAATAACTTATATTTGTGTGAGCAGAAAACAAATATCTGTCCCATACCTGACCTACTTTGTACATTGAAAAATAATTTTGACCATTCTTTTAGTAGATCAGCCTTTCCAGGATTAAAACCAGTTTGTATGCAGAGAAAAAAAGTAAAATGGACTTTTGGTGGAGAGGTCAATACCCAATCCCTGTGCACCCAAAAGTAGCTGTTCATTGTTAAATATAATGTGTATATTTTCTCCTTAAGGTCGGGAACCATTTCATTTTTGACTTTGTACTTCTGGTGTCAGACATTTAATAGGTGATTAATAAATGCATATTGATTGATAGCTGGGTGAGGTATGTTATAAAAACTTTTTTTTAGCATTAGGAAGCCTTGAGCATGTCATTTGATAGATAGGAAGGAGTCAACTGAAAGGAAGAGATTAATGATTAATGAGAGAGTGAGAATGACAGCTCATAGAGCAAGACCTTAGAAATGGCAGGGAGGAATGATATCAAGAGATTTGATTTTAGTGTGGAAGAATTAGGATTAGGATTCATTTGGAACATGAATGCCACTCTGCAACCAGAAGGAAAAGAAAGATTTAAGGCCTATGTAGAAAAATATAAGAAATTAAAGGAATTCATGTCTGAAACTTGAAGCTAAGTCTCCAAAATCTCATAGCAATAGTATGGGAACCTGAAGAGAGAGGAAAAGTTGGATATAGTTAGTATGACGAATGAGATAGGGAGTTTAAAAGAATAGAATATAATAGAAGCCTGTCAAACTGCAAGAAAATCTTAGCTAAGGTTCTATGCTATAACCTTGAAAAAGCCTCAGGAATACTATCATTATTTACCCACAACACTCCAATACAGCATTACTTAAATTCTCAGTAACGAGGGGATCATTAACATTAATGGATGATGATGATAATAATAATAGTTTAGATTTATATAGCATTTTACAATTTACAAAGTGTCTTCTTAGCATTACCTAATTTGATCTTCACAACATCCCTATGAGGTAATAGTGTAACTATCATTAACTACTTCAACTCCCTGGACTATTCCTTTACTTCTTTCCTAGTGGCCTTTTCACCTGGAAACACTTCCACCCACTATAGCCTCCTCCTTCTCTGATCAGAGAGTTGCTCCTCAGAACCTCTATTTGGGGAAATTCTAATCTAGCTCAGACTATAGCTCTTTCCTCTACTTTTCCATTTTATACAATCTATAGCCTCATTTTTCAGCTCCCTTTTATGGGTGTGTTTCCCCATTAGAATGTTAGCTTCTTGAAGACAAGGACTCTTTTTTTCCCCCACTTATATTCCTAGAGTTTAGGACAGAGTCTGATATATCCTACAAAAGATAAAACTCATTATTAGAGAAGTTAGATGATTTGTCCAATTCAAGTAGCTAATAAAATGAAAGATCTGGACTCAAATTCAGGTCTTATGATACTAGATCAAGCCATAATACCAAATTAGATTGTTGAAAATGTTAGTAGAAGTATCATTTTATTATTTTGTGTTTTTACAACATTCATTAATGCAAGAACTTTTGGGATTTGCTTTTAATGAATGGCAAAAATGATCTGTAATTGTTATATTAATTAATCTTATGTGAATATATAGAAATGGAAATATGAGAAAGGATATGAGAAAACCATAATTTAGCAAAAGATTTACTATAATAGTAAATAGCATATATATATATATATCCACAATCACATAACTGAAAATACAAAGATCCCATTGTGATTATTTTCAATGGATTGTAAAAAAGCAATTGGCCCAGTAGAGCAAAATGAAGAATTGGAGATTCTCCCCAATAAGGAATTTCTCATATTCCAAAAAGTCTTGAAGCAATTTTAATCTATTGAAGTTTAAAACTGCACCAAGATTTTCAGAACAATCTGTATGTTAAGATTTCCTAATAATTACAAAATTCTTTTTAAAAAATTGAAACCACAGAGATAACTGTTCAATGATCAACTATTAATATCAAATGAAACATAAAATAAGATACTATATATTTATCAAACATGAATTTACCACTGTTGGGCAAGAATCCAAATAGAATTCGCATTCCTTATAGATGATGACATCCTTCAGATACTCGTTTGTATGGATGACACTAAGCTAATTGCAAGAGACCCCATACACAGCCTCCTCAATGAGATCTGTGACTACTGGAAGAGCTTAACAATCCATAAAGGAAAAACCAAATGGACCAAGAAAAAAAAATTCCACTCAAGAGCTAGACTATAATGTTTGTAATTGATTGAGAAATAAATTCAGCTGGTTGGTATAGCAGTATATATACAAGTACTATGGAGTGGTAGATTTAAAAAGTGGCTTCAAAGTCAAAAATATCAGGTTTTAAATCCTGCCTTTGATATACTAACTATGTGATCCTAGGCAAGTCACTTATTTCCTCCATAGGCATCCCAAATATGGCAAATGAATGAACTGGTATCAGAACAAACTAAATCGCAGAAAAGCCAGCTTGGATCACTCTACGGGACCTGTATACTATTTTCAATGATATTAAACTGCTCCTAAATCATGTGTCTGTGTGTGCATGGAGGCACATGCACAAATATACACATACAAAATAAATATAAGATAATTTAGAGGACAGTAACCCCTTTCCTTTGTAGGGGGCTTAGGAAAGTAAGAAAAATTAATATTATACTATTATATTAACAACTAATTATTAATTTGGGATCCACTCTTTCCCTCCTACTTCACTTAAGGCTGTACTCCTAGGAAGTTTAGGAAGGTCATGGCTGAGTAATGAAATTACCCCTAAAGCACTTGCTCCTTAACAAATTGAATTGATGGGGAACCTAATTTCTATTTAGTGTATAAATAGAATCCAATCTGGGCAAGCCTTTGCTTGGTGTAGGAACCCCTGTCCCACCCCCTCTATTAGAATTTAGGAGAACCCAGGTCATGAAGGACAAAACTAACTAGAGAAGGTCCACATGAAAATGGATTCCCTGCCCAGATGCCTGAAACTGCTGAGTCTCATGATCAGGACATATTTACAGCAGGAAGAACTAAAGACTTTTAGTCTGTATCTTCATTAAATGTTCACCAAAGAGGGTTGAGTTTTTGTTTTCAGGGGAGTTTCCTTTCGAAAGGGATTTAAAGCTTTTCAGAGTCTCCTTCTGTGTCTTTGGTTAAGGAGATATACCACTGAACATCAATGTATTGATTTTTAGCTAGCCTAATTAATAAATTTATTGCTAATTATATGAAAACGCTTTCTCTCAATGGAAAAAGTTGAGCTGAGTTTTAAAGGAAATTCTAAAACATCACCATCTTAAAGAATCACAATTGAGTCCAAAAGAATAATGAGTAGTTATATACAATGGCTACAAGTAAGGCTAAACCTGTTTTCAGTGATGATCTTCATGAAAGAAGTAGCATAAAAGCTATTATCCAAGATATATTTCCTGAACCTAAAATATATTTCTTGAGAAAAAACTAGGTGGTATAATAGATTGAATACTAAGCCTGGAGTCAGGAAGACCTGAGTTCAAATTTGTATTCAGACCTTTATAAGAGTTAAGGATCCTGACAAGTCACTTTTTCTGCCTTAGTTTCTTCAATTGTAAAATGGGACTAATAATAGTATCTATCTTTCCAGAGCTGTTGAGATAACTTTTGTAAAATACTTACCATGGTGCCTTGATGAAGTTTGGCACCAAATAATGAGGTTGGAGAAGCAATTCCTACTTTGAATATAAAGCATAAGGCACATGTAAAGAATTCACAATAGCATTCTCTTTACCAAAAGGTATCTTTCTTTATGAGAAAAGATTATGGACAACATGAAAAGGTAATATAGACATCAAAAGTGGTAAATATGAAATTGTATCTGGAGAACAGATAATTAGCAAGGAAAGGAATTTTAACAATTAACAAGGGAAAAGATAAATTCCCCAATGGAAATCATAATTAACCAGGAGAAAGGGAATCTGCTATAAGGTGGCAGGCTAAGTCAAATCCATAAAGAAGTTTAGCATCCTAAAAGAGTTAGCTAGCTATAACAAGGAGAAACAAGGAGAAAGACATTACGAGGCATGGGATGGGGATGAGGCAAAAGATACCACTAGGCAGAATGCAGAGGTGGATTAACCCCAATTCAGCAAAGATGGCATAAACCATGGGCAAATTTATAAGGGAAAATTTAACCTGGGGATTTGACATGTAACATGGCTTTCAGATGTGATACAGTAAGGTGGGGTTTCCTAAGACCTCCATAAGGGTGAGACTATATGACTAAACTGATCCCAATCAGTGCCCTTCCTTTTTGCCTCAGAGTGTATTATAATCTTATCAGTACTTCAGGCTTTCTCTGCCAACCTCACCTAGTTGGGTAAGTAGACCTCTTTAGCCTTGAGGAGTTTAATAAATACTTGTTTTCTTTTTTTTTCACCTCCACCTTTTAAAGTCAATAGTTTTCTACTAAACTCCACTCAAGGGCCAGATTCTCCATGAAACCTTTTCTAATCTCCCCAAAAGTTAATAGCTCTCCTCCCTCTAAAATTGCCTTGTTTTAATTTTGTGTAGACTTAATGTATTTACATGCAGTCTTCTTTAATGGAAGGCAAATTCCTGCAGGCTAAAGATTTTCTTTGAATCTCCAGTGCCTTACACAAAGTAGGCATTTAAAAATTACTCAATAACTCAGTAACTACTTAAAATGAATCCCAAACATTGTGCTAGGTGTTGGAAACATAAGCACAAAGAATAAAGCAATCCCTATTCTCAACAAGCTTACATTCTAATGAATACACAATTACATTTTAAAATATATGCAACATAAATATAAAATTAAATATAAATGCAGTTGGAACAGTAGATAGCAAGTTAAAAATGGAGTTAGGAGTTCAAATATGACCTCAAACACTAACTGTATGACCGTGGGCAACCTCATCTATAAAATGGGAGTGTTGATAACATCTATTGGCAGAACTGTTGTAATGAGAAAATATTTGCAAGGCACATTGTATACTTTGAATAACTATATAGCAATTATTATGTTTAAGATTATGATTATTATACAGAGAAATGTACTCCAAGGTAGTTTGGGAGGAAGGGCATTAGCAGCTGAGAAGGTCAAGAGAGGAGTCATTTGGCACTTGAAGTTCACTTTAAGGGAAGAGAGACTCTTAAAGACAGAGGTAAGAAGGAATTGCATTCTAGGCAGGTGGGATGGCTGGGTCAAAAGCATAGCGAAAGCTGGAGAGGTATGCATAAGGAAAGAGAAAGCCAGTTAGACTAATTTGCATTGTGGGAGAGGGAAAGAATGGCCACAGAGGTAGGCAAGACAGATTGGGACCACATGGTATAGGATTTTAAAAGAAAAGTTTAAATTTTATTGTAATAGGAAACCACTGGAGTTGATTGATTAAAGAAGTCACATGGCCAGATCAGCAATTCAGGAAATGACTATGGCTATAGGGTAAGATGGATAATGGGAAAAGACTTGAAATAGAGAGACCAAGTAGTAAGGTGTTTTATTCTTCTAAGTAGGAGGTGATGAGGGACTGAACTGTTTGGGTGGAGGGAGAAAGAATCAGATTTGAGAGAATTTGAGAGAAATAAAGGTAAAAATGATAAGATTCAGTAACTGATTGCATATCTGAAGTGAAAGGCAGCGAGGACTACAAAATAAAACTAACATTATGAACCTTGGAGAATGGGGGAATGGTGGTGTGGCCAACCAAAATTGTGAAGTTTGGAAGAGGTAGAGCTTATGGGAAAAGATAAAGATAAATTGGTTTTAGATTTGTTGACTGATTGAAATGTATTCTAGGAGAAGACATAATAGTTTATGGTTTGGGTGTGTTGGTGCCCACAAGATGTTAAAAGATCTCGAAGAAATCCAACACTTTGGGTTGATGGTCTGTGAAAAAATCTACAAAAGAACATGGATTGTAAAGAATGAGATGTGAATAGGCTACCATATTCAGTGAAGGAGGGAGAACCCAATTGGTAACATTATGAATTGAAGAATCCCGTTTAGATAAGGTTAAAATTCTAAAGAGCAAAACCAGAGGCATTCAAATATAAAGGTAGAAGCCCTTTCAGGGATAGAGGAAATATTCCACACCTTAGAAGTAGTAGTGAGGCTAGAATAGTTCAATTGCGTATGAAAAAGATAATGAAATGATAAACTTATCCCAGGGAAATACTTTTAGTACCTCTGTCCCCAATCACTCATTTGAGTAAAATTCCTAGCAGAATCTGGGAAGGGTCCCTGCTGAGGAAATTTGCTCAGAACAAGGAAGAACTGTCAAACTGAAGAGGCTAGACCCCCACCTACTTCCTTTCCTAAAGGAGACAAGTTTTGGGAATGAAGCCCTGAGAGAATCAAAGGGAAAAGACTTCTGTGAACATTGGGTTAATTAATAATCATTGCCCTTCCTGAAAAGAACTGAGTCGGAGACGAGTTGTTCAAGTCTGTAGCTGACCATTGAGGAGATTCCTGGGAGTTCATCCAGCAAAGATACTATGTCCTGTGACTAGTTTACTGTTTCAGCAATCAGTCTGGGCAGCTTCAGCCCAGTGGAAAAGCAATCTGCCAAGCTTAGCCCAGCCCGGCGGCAATTGCACAAAATCACATATAAATCTACCTGCACCAGCCAGTCGGGTGAGGCTGGTGAAGAGCCAGATCTGTACCTAGGAGATTTGCTTGATTTGGCCTTATAAAAGATTGACCTATCCAGCTGAGACTTCCAGGTCCTTCTAGGAACTGTCTCAGGAGAGGATTCAGCATCCCTTTACAGTACAGGGACTCATCCACCACCAGTACCACACCTGACAGTTAACTTTGTGAAAATCTTCTAGAAAAAGAAAGGATATTGAAGGCTTTGGATTTCTGGATTACAAAGATTGTCTATGTGTGTTCCTTAAATGTAAATCTCATTTTGTTGCTATTGTTCGGTTGTGACTGACTCTTCATGATCCCATTTTCAATTTTCTTGGCAGATACTGGAATAGTTTGTCATTTCCTTCTCTAGCTCATTTGACAGATGAAAAAACGGAGGCAGACAGTGTTAAATGACTTACTTGCCCATAGTCACATAGCTAATGAGTGTCTAAGATTGGACTTGAACTCAGGTCTTCCTGATTTCAGTCCTGGAACTTACCCACTGTGCCACCGAGCTGCCTGGATGAGATCACTACTATTATGCTATAAATTTATGACCACTCTTCCTTCCATAGATTCTATAGTTAACTATGGGAGAATATACCTCAGGTTTGGGGGAATATCCTTTGTAGCTACCATTCTGACTATGCATTTAACTATATTTACTTAATGTTAAGGGAAGCATCCTTGAGGTAGCTAACATCAAAATTACTCCTAGGATCCTGACAAGAGCAACTTCCCTTCTCTAGATCCAGCCTGCCAGTAGGTTTGGGGTAGGTATATCCAGAAGACTATCCATATATGAAAGCAGATATTTTAAAAGTGTTCCCCCTCCTAAGTAAGTTCAATAAAAAGCCTCCGTAGACTAGTTTATATTATAAATTTGCTTTAATCAATGTTAGCATTTATTTTAGTACCATGCTAGGCACTATAGGGAATATATGATAACTATGAGACCTAGTACCTTTGTTTATAATAATTCATTTTATTTTATTCTGTACTTTTTTAGAAATTTATTTTGAACAAGTACAAAATAAGAATAGAAAAAAATTGCCACGTACAACATGGAAGATGAGAAGATTCAATAGAAAGTAATGAATTTTCATTTAAAAAAAATCGATAGATATTACACATTGTTTTCAAAGCTGTCCATCTTATCTTTGTTTCCTTGTAGATTTTCTTTTGTTCTCTGCTGTGTGCTTTTTATTTTTTCCCCTTTTTTCCCCACTGCCCCATCGAAGGCTACAATTAGGCATGAATATATGGATATGTTTATGTATATGTACATACATACATATATACACATACATTGCCATCTATAAACATGCATATATACACATACAAATTCATACACATATATATGAATTCATGAGACCAGACTATGCTTATTTCCACTTGTCATCTATTTCTCTGGAGGGGAATGGCATCTTCTTTCTTAAGTCCAAGTCTTTTCATGTTTTTCAAAATCAACTAGCTTATCATTTCCTAGACCATAGCAATATTCCACCCCAAACACATTCTGTCTGAGAGATTGTCTATGAAACTTTTTTCTGCATTCCTTCTATTCCTGGAAACATAGATTTTACTTATATAAGAAAATTTTAATTTAAATCAAAATTATACTTTATACTTTAACAATACTCTCACCTTATATTGTTTAAGCTCTGATACTACTGAATCTGCCTCCTTTATATCTTTCCCACCCTGCTTTCTTTGAAGTTCCTGACCTTTTGGTCTTCTAAATGAATTTTATTTTTTTCTAATTCAAAAAAAGTGATTTTTTAGTAATTTAATTGGGATCTCATTAGATAAATAGATTACTTAGGTAAAATTATATTGACATTACCAATTTTTTACTTACAATAAATATTGCTCCAACTATTTAGATCTAACTTTATTTGTATAAAAATAAATTTATGTTTATATTTTTATAGTTTTTATATCTGTTTTGGCAAGTATACTCTCAGGTATTTTAAGCTGTCTAGTTATTATAAATGTTCTAAAACAATATTAAATAATATGGCTGATACATAACGTACCTTCCCCAGTTTTTTCTCTTTTGATTAAATCTATTTTAAAAGCTTTAGCTTTGTCTATAATCATGATTGCTATCCCTGATTTTTAATATATAATAAATTTTACTAATAAAATTCTATTTTATGTTTGTGTGTATCTCTCATTCTTATAGCATTTCATTAAACCAACACACTATTGAATTCAAATTTTTAATTTGCTATCATCAGTTTCTACTTTATGTGTAAACCCATACCATTCTTATTCTAAACTATAATTACTTGTATATTTTCCTCCTTCCTTCTTTCCCTCTCTGTCTTTTTCACCCTATTTCTATCTATACCTCCTCACTCCTCTGCTTTACTTCTATCTACTACCTTGCCTTCTATTCCTTAACCTATCCACCTCTCCAAGAATCTCTCCCTTATTGGCCCCCTACCTTATTCCCTTGCCCTCTTATTTCTTTCTGAATTTAGACTTTCATACATACATAATATACATACATTCATATCTCCCATACCTCATGAAAGTTAGATTTCAGTACTATCTGCCTTCCCCATACTAGCTTCTTTTGCATCTATTTTTTCCTTTTTTGCCTTATTTATGTGAGATAATTGCTCCTATTTATCTCTCCCTACTTAGTTTTATATTTTTTTAATCACCCCATCATACTCAGCCCAAACCTTTCCTTCAAACTACCCTAATAAAAATGGCAGTCTTCTTGTACATAAGAAGTAAACCATTTGACCTAATTGAATCCCTTATAATTGATCCTTAATGTTTACTCTACATTTCTCCTGGATGTTATATGTTGAATTTCTCCTTAAGTTCTGTTGTTTTTGTCACATACATCTGAAAGTTTTCAGTTTGTTAAATATCCTTTTTTTTTTTTTTTCCTATTCAGGATTTCATTTAACTTTGCTGGGTAAATTGTCTTTGATCATAATCCTAGTTTTTTTGCTCTACGAAATATACTATTCCAAGACCTATGGCCTTTCAACATAGTACCTTCTAGTTCTTGTATAATCCTTATTGTATGTAGCACTATTAATATTGAAATTGTTTTTTTTTTTCCTTATTGCTTCTATTTTCTCCTTAACCTAAGCACTTTGAAATTTGGCTATGATATGTCTGGAAGTTTTCCTCCTGAGATCTCTTTCAGGTAGTGATCAGTGGATTTTTTTTTCTTTTTTTTTTAAAAACTTTTTATTGACAGAACCCATGCCAGGGTAATTTTTTACAGCATTATCCCTTGCACTCACTTCTGTGGATTTTTTTTTCTATTTCTGCTTTCTTTTCTTGTTCTAGAACTTCAGAACAATTTTCCTTGAAATTTCTTATAATAATATAAAAAGAAACTTTTTATCATAATTGTCAGGTAGTCTGACTATTCTTATATTATTTCTCTTTGACTTGTTCTCCAGATCAATTGTTCTTCTGATAAGATATTTTACATTCTCTTCTATTTTTTTTTCATTCTTTTTGTTTTATTATTTCTTTGCCCAATTCTAATTTTCAAGGAATTATTTTCTTAAGTTTTTGGTGCTCTATTTCAAGTTGTTTGACTTTCTTTTCACAACTTTCTTGATTTTCTTGGATTGCTCTTATTTTTTTCCCCTAATTTTCCCTCAAGCTCTCTTATTTCATTTTTAAAGTTCTTCTAAGAAATCTCTTCATGCTTTTTCTGATTGGAAAAAGGAGTGGCTTTTTTTTTTTTAGCTCTATTACCTTCCTTTAACTGAACACTCCTCTATCCCTATAGTAGCTGTCTATAGTTGGGTTCTTTCTCCTTAGCTTGCTCATTTTTATTTTATTTTTTGTTTTATTTTATTCTCTAGCAGCTTTAGTATAATAGCATTCTAGTCTGAAAATGTCCCAAGCTTTAGGTCTTTCTTATTGTTATTTTCTGAGATCTGTTCCGAGGCTCTGCTTTGGGCTCTCCTCTGTACTCCTATACCATGACTAAAGCCCCCCATCCCATTGTCCAAAGAATGATGTTATTCCCTGTAGTCCCTACAAAATCTGCAAACTACAATTGTCTTCTCTTCCTTGGGACTGAAAACAGGGACTCTGTTCACCTTGCAGGGTGTGTGCTAGTTTCTCCTCCCCTAAAATGATAGCAACCCTGGAAGAGTCTGGTTAGCAAAACTGTGTTTGCAGTCTCTTTTACAGAGGAAGGTTCTTCATTCTTCTCCTACCCATTTCTCAGACCCTCACACTGTCCATAAAATGAAAGTTTCTGAGACAGAGGCTATCTTCCCACCCCCAGCTGCCCCTAAGGCTTGTCCTAAAGATGTTTGCACTCCACTCAGGCCAAACCTCACCTCTTGAGGTCAGGTTTTTCCTGGGATCTTTTTAGGTAACCTTAGGAAAACAACTGCTTTACCTTAACTTTTACTTATTTTTGTAACTCTATATTCCCTCTGAGGTGATGTTTTTTTCTTTTTCTGGGGAGGAATTTTGGAAAGCCAAAAGTTTGTTTGTTTATTTTTTAATCTACTCTGCCTCTTCCCAGAATTTTCTCTATAAATAATTTTAACATAAACTATGCCTCCCCCTGTTTCAATATATCTTCAATAGCGAACAATAATAACAGTTTATATCAAAACGGCACTTTATAGAAATAAGGTCCTTTTAAGGAATGATCTCATTTTATCTTCATTGCAAACCTTTATTCATGAAATCCAAATTAATGAGGCTTAATTAAATACATGCAGATCTTGACATATTAATATTTGATTTAGGAAAGGCCCCTAACTCAGAGTATAGATTGAAACTTATTTTATTTGGACATGACCTTATGAGGGGAATTTATTTTGCTTAACTATACACATTTGTTACAAAAAAAAAAAAAAAAAAAAAAGGAAGGAAGGACCTTCCAACCAGCCTCTGACCCACTGTTCTCACTGCTCTGCCCCTGTATATCACTTCCCCTTCCAGTTTGAGGCATCACTGGTCATTGATGTCAGCACTTGTTTTCCTTTCTCCCGACTGAGTCACGAACCCCTTTTCAATCCACTTCTCCCCCAGCCTCAGAGTATAATAAGACTTATCAAAGGATTTAGGGGAATCTAGACCCAGAGAACCAGTGTCTCAGGGATTCAGACTATTTTAGCTCAGGAATGGGTCAAATCAACTTGTGAAAGGGCTGACTTGATAACCTAATCTTCACAACATTGTTTCTATGGGAAAATGCAGTGTTGTTTCACCAAGCTGACTTCAAAGAATTCTTGAAACACACCCAGCACTAGACTACACTACAATGTTTGCTTAGACACTTTATTGTTTACCTATTACCTTGGGTACCTTTGTAATTCCTTACCTCTAGCATTTTGTAGTAGAGTTTTTGGGAAATTTTTGTTTTCTTTTACTGCTCTGAAAGATACATGTTTCTTCCTGGTCATGGCTTACACAAACTGGAACTAAAAATTTCCAGATTTCTGATAGATACTAAGCAAATTAGCATTTTGCTAATAGGCAATGCAAATAGGATTCTTTGGCAGAGAGAAATCTGAAATTTTAAAATGACTTTTCATAAGCCAATAAGTGATTAACTCTGTTTACAATATTGCTGAAAGCTAGTCACCTCAAAATCCATTAAGGTTGAGTGACTGTCTAAAACTCATCAAAGCATATACAGATTACAAGACAGTACATCCCTGATTACTTGAATCTTGGAAG